>NW_028277174.1:0-1211071 GCF_051122295.1 Plectrocnemia conspersa | reverse complement strand
GCTATTGTTAATTTAGGGTTGAAAATATCGAAAAATAATATCCCGTCACTAAAAAGCATCATTGGTACGACTATTGGTAAACACTAGTGACATTATTGTAAATTACTAAATAGTTATACATTTTTAAATAAGTAAGAAAAAACAACAGAATGTACAAAAAGTAAGCCTTTATACCTTCCTTGCTCAGAAAAATTCTCTTACAGTTTATGTGGAGATGTTTAAGCATAAATACTTTCGTTGATAACTTTGGAATGACGTTAGAGCTAGCTTTTGACTTTTAGTAGAGTAGTTAGAGTCGCGATCGCGTCCCTTATTCTCGCCCGTCACGGCCAGAACGTCAGGGTAAAATATCGCCTTTTATTTTAATTGTCATTTGGATCAGTCAGTCGAACAATCAATTTGTCATTTGTATCAGTCAGTCGAACTTATTAAGAAAGTGTTCTGAATAATCATATATGATACATATAATATAAAACTTGTTATCCGTTAATCGCATACATTCTACCTATGGAATGCGATTAGATTACGTTCGTTGACGTAATCTTTTGCAGCAAAGGTTCGAACAGATTTTTACGTTTAGAATGCAAAGCTATAGGTGTTTACTTATGCGCCGACAAAATTTCATTTGTCGATGAAACTATTCTTTGAGCATTGTTCCTTTGAGGTAGCTGCTATTGTATTTTCTGCTAGTGCATTCCATATTTTAGAACTTACATGTTTTTTCATAACATAAAAGTTATGAATTCTGGTTAAATAGCACTAATGTATATGTACAAACGCAAAAACGCATAGAAATATTTAAAAATTCACATGAAACACTAGTTACAAAACTCGACCGGAAACATTTTTTATTGACTTTTGAGCGATCGCTAACATTTAAAATGAATGATGAACAACAATCGCATTGTTCCCATTGTTGAAACGGGCATAATAATCGTCGGAGTGATTACAAATGAACCGTGCGGCGGTGATTACATTTGTGCGAATATTAAACTGCGCAGAATGGGGGGTTTTTCGCAAGGAACAAATTCAGGTGAAAACTCTTTCAGCCCCGTGTCTTTTATCAAGCTCTTATACTTAGGACCAAAAATATTAGGTCGCACGCCCCAATATTTCATGTTTATAAACATATCATGAGTTATTCAGGAGTGAGACATAAGCCAGCCTTCGCTTCCTAATAATTGGTTCGTTAAAATCTGTAGACGGGAAAAAGATAAGATTTTCTTCTATCAATATATATTCGGAATGCCGGCTTTTATCTTTTTTATTATAGTTACCATACTGATATATTACTAAAAACTGTCGTTTATATAATATATGTATAATAAAAATGGTTTATTACTAGTTGCAACATAGATGTCAAAAGGAAAATTTTGAACGATCTACTCTCTGAATTTATTTATGTGTTATTATTATTATTAAAAATATTGTGTAACATTCAATATGATTTTTATAAAAACGTGTACTATACAATATGAAGATATTATTTTTTTATTTTAAATTTATTGGTCATCATAGCTTAATACGCTACAATAGGGGTAAACATAATTAACAACTACTAAGTAGCAGTGACCACCAGACTGAAATCAGTCTGTAAATCGTGATATTATTTTTTTAAATTATTAATTATAATAAAAGCTTACAAACAATGGATCAACTATGCATGACCTCGCTTGATTTTATTATATTGATTCACAACGATATTTATCAGTGTGAGATTATGAAAATCAAACAATCTAATATGTGATCATAGTTTTTCTCAAACTAAATAATTTTTGCTACTTTCTTACTATTTTGTTGCATTTCTTACCCCGTAACATCGTAGTAATGAATGTTTAATCTACTTTTAAGACAGTTTTAAGTTTATTGACTCTACGTCTATCCCGAAAATAGATACTCAAGCATAAATTTGGGTAACAAAGTTGGCTTATTTTTGCTCGAGAGTCTAAGGTAAAAGTTGTGTTTTTGAACATACAGTATTTTTACAAACGTACATCTATGGTATGAACGTTCCGAATTTTTTGTAACACGTAGCTCGGAGCGCGGCCCTGTGTTTTCAGGTATATTTTGAGGAGCGAGCGCCCGGGGCGTTTCCCCATCGCAAATTGTTAAATAAACGAGCGAAAAACATTTTCTAATTAAATGCGAATCTGGCTGTGTTTCGATAACGATATAATGTTTAAATATTCTCTCTCACAAAATAAGAGTATTATCATTCACGAAAAGATCTCGCTTTGAAATTCGCATTCGGTATTTCATCCGGTTTCTGTGTTAATTTTATTAACGTTGGACACAGATCGCAACTCGGCAGCCGAATTATATTTGCACATAATTTTAAAGACATCGCTTATTCTTTCAGATGTAAAATATTACCATTAGCATATTTTTACAATCAGATTCAAAAAAGTTTTGTTTTACTTTTTAGAAACAGGATTTTTCTCTGTATTAACAGCAAAAGCGATTTAATTTTATTAATTGATTGATCACTACAACATTTATTATTGCCTAACAATAAGATTTATTGATCTATATAAACAATGTTATAAATAAATTTAGCAAAAAATATCACAAATTTTACAATGCACTGCTCGCGAGCTTTTAGAAATCGTTCACGATTGTGTTTCAGAAATTCATTTTAAGATCTTGGCGGTATTTTTTCGTCGGTAGAGTAATCTAATGATTTTGAAATTTTATATTGATTTCTTATTATAAAGATCTTTGGAGACTACAATAATTTTTTTTTTCGCAAAATCAAGATTTAAAATAAATCGTTTTACACTAAGCATCGACAAACTACTTGAAACCTATTTTAAATTGCATTTTATAGCTATATAATTTTTTAAACGCAAAGTTTAAAAAATTATAACTTTTTAAGGATGAGGTATTTATAATATTTTTTTTTTTAATTTAGGTTATATTTTTAATATTAATTTGCTTCATTAAATATCAGAATGGCAAAATTGCTGTATAAAAGAAGCAATAAAATACGTAAAAAAATTAAGATTTATTTTTAATACTTAATTTTAAATATTAAGAATATCAATTTCCTAAGAAAAGGTATACTTAAAGAAGCTCTTAAATTTTTTGCTTTAAAACGTTTAATTGTTTTTATTTTATTGCAGTACATAAATACTGATTCATGAAAAATTAAGTAAAGGAAACCCCTTTTTTTAATTGATACATTCATAAAAAATAAACTAGTGGTCGGTGTCTCACTGTCGTGAGTTACCACAGCTAACAAGCATGCATATGTTAAATACTCGAACTTTCAGGGGTAAAATTTTATTTTCACTTCGTTTTCATTGAAAAAATATTTGTGTGCTATATCGTATAATATATTTACTAGGTATATTATACCATCAAATATTATTATTTTTGAAATTTTTACTCGTATTACGAATTTTAAACGGTAATTCTTACTTAATAAAACTCGCCACCCATCTGTAATTGGTCGTCCCGCAGAAAAAAAGGCAAACAACAAAATCTACTATTTAGAGGGCCATACTGGAACGTGGGCAGCCAGGAAATCACTTCCTTCGAGATTTCTAGTGATATCCATACTTGGACACCCACATCGGAGTTCAAGGAAAGAGTCTTTCAACTTGGACTACAACCAAAATAAGGCTGACTCAACTATAGATCAGTAAAGATTATATAAGCTGCTGCTTCTCTCTTCGCATACACTGGTCCAACTCGATGTTTGGAATCCAGTGCGAATCCACTTCGAAGACGCCTGCAGCTTACGGATACACCCACGCCTGAACTGTTGCGCAACACATTAAATAACAATTATCTTTATCATACCAAAAATAAACCCCCGGGACGCATAAACACAAACACATAAATTTAATGAATTTTACGTGATCCTACCATCTACAAATTGAAATAAATTGATCGATTGGTTGTTTTTGTTTGAATTATGCAAATTGCGATTTTTGCTTAAACAACCCTCGTATAATCAGCACTAAATGTTCTATTAGAGCACTCCATTATGTACACGGATTCAGGGGCCCTCATGCAATCACTCAATTAACTATTTACGTCACATGTAACAGGCAGCCCTCGGTCAAAGTCGACTTGATTTATTAAAAAGTAAGCATTAATTGATATTCCGTGTTCAAAGTTGCAAACACGCTCTACGTGAAAAAACCATGTAACGTAGTACATATAAAATCTTCTCATGCAATATTCGCTTCTAAGCTGAGCTGAATAATCCAATGATCGTAAATATTGCTCAGTAGGTGCGTCTTTTATTACGCACTCCACGATGCTATTGCTTTATTATTCTCAAATTCATTAAATTTATCGTTATTAATGAAGATCCTAACTCGATTGTGATTAATTAAATTTATTAAGCGCTTTCAAGTTAGCGTCCGTTACAATATTTTTCATTCGCTCAGATTTATTTAACAAATACAAGTATTATATATATTATTTTAAATAATAATATCGAAAGAGCTGTGCAGCTCTTGAATAATCGATCCAAAAATATAGTAAAGCGACATATGCTCTATATGTGTTCGTGACAATTCTGGAGATATCGCAAACAAACAGTCCAATTTCGCGAAAGCGCAAATATTCTTCTACGGCAAATTGGATAACTTTTGTGCAATTCATTACAATAAACTAGAGGTGGCCATTCGAATGCTAACAGAATTTAACACTCAAACCTTGTTAGCCATCAATCCCCTTTGTCTCCTTCGCAAAAATATGAGATAATAAGATTTGTAAATGTTTGTCTCATAGATTACCGAAAAATAAGTTGACGATAAACTTTGTTTAAAATGTTTTTTAAAAGTCTATAAACTACATCGATTTAGATTTCAGAATCGTGGAACTTT
The DNA here is from genome assembly GCF_051122295.1 of Plectrocnemia conspersa. Lineage (NCBI taxonomy): Eukaryota > Metazoa > Arthropoda > Insecta > Trichoptera > Polycentropodidae > Plectrocnemia > Plectrocnemia conspersa. The sequence goes on along the minus strand of NW_028277174.1, from coordinate 1,206,230 downwards.
GTACCTGTTTTCGTAAGGCGAAAGGGGTTGGTGAGTGTAGAACGACGCGGACGAAAATCGTGTTACTTTTCCACTAAAACCTATCAACAGTATTGAGACAAATATATATATTTGTCTTAATACTTACTAAGTATTCGTTGATTGTGTTTACTATGTTTAAATTGGGCTAACACCTCTTATGTAGCAACGAAATATTTACAATAAATAAACGTCGACTTAATTTAGAACGGACATATTTTATATTTACTTTAAATAATAACACACATCAATATTTATAGCAATATATTATATTTTATTTTGTGAGGATATTACCTTTTTAGGAAGTCAGCCGTTGGGCAATCGGCTTTGGGTAGTCCGGTTTTTGAACAATGTAAAAGTCAACAAAACCTTAAACATGAAAAAGCTCGTATGTACATATGTATAATATATGTATATAAAACGTATGCATGTAGTGAGCTACCCCAGTAAATTACGATACAGTTAGTAATATGGAATTCATGTATTCCCTCTGGCGATGTCTTGGAAAATATCTTAACCGTGATAAATTTCTTCACATAGTTCGTTCTGATTTGTATTCTCCAGAGTAAAAATGCATTTTTGTTTTGTGTTGCACTGAAAATACCACTGTCTAGTAACGAGTCTACGGGGAGTGTAAAGTTTAAGCTTCGTTTGGTCTAGTGTTATAATTTGAATTTTAGATGAAGGGATGCATCCGGTGGTGCGGATTAAATTCGGTGAATAATTGACGCAGCCGTTGAAAGGGTTGAAAAGAATCGAGAAAGGGGACGCCGACTAAATTATTCACAAGGGTAAATATTTGAGAAGCGGCCGGCCAAAGTCAATACAATTACTGCTTCTTAAAAAATGAGATCCCTTTCTTTGAAATGCCTTTTAGCATATTTCCATCATAATATTTATAATAAAAAAGCACTTACTTTGATGCGGAGTTCCGCATTTGGACGCCAAAGGTATAGAATAATAAAACTGAAGCGATACTAAGGCGTTATCTATCTACAAACCTATTTTTGTTGCGGTTAATGAAGGCAGGGAGAAAGGTAGCCAAAATGTTAACCTACATGTTCAAAATCCATAACACTTTATAAGATTTTCGCTACAAAAATTAAATAAATTATTTTACATTAATTTTTATTAGTTTAAACTTTATACGATTTTAATATTAGCAAAATTTTGTGCTAGATAATATAATTACGGTAAAAAAAAAATTTTACTAAATAAATTATAGGTACTCCTACCCTAGCAAAATCATTACTTTCTTGTAGTTATTATCAGCGTTTTAGTATAAATATGTTTGTCTAGTGTTTTGCGTAGTTAGGTTTTGTTAGTATCGCACATTTAGTTTGATTTGAGGTACGTTTTTGGAAGTTAAACAACTCAAATAGTCTTAATAGCTTTTTTCGAGTTACTTGATTTTCCGCTATGGCAAATTTCGCTTTTTTTAGAGTATAAGAATTTTCTGCCCTTTTTTTATATCAACTGCAAACATACGAAGATTATTAACACTGAAAGTGTTGCTAAAAAGTATTTGCGAAAAATTGGATTCACCCTCTTTACAAATAAAATTCTAGGCAATGAGAGATAAGGGGTGACTCAGTAAAGACAATTTTGATTGTTTCTGTTTTTGCTGCTTAGAAATTTCCAATAAAATATTTTAGCACTGCTTTTGTGACACTTGATCTGTAAAAAATTGAAATATTACATTTTAAATAAATTATTTTTAATTAGAAAAGGCCAACCCAAAATAGAGAAAATTAAAACTTAGTAAAGCAAATGATGTTGAGATGAAATTCACCGCTTTATAAAACAACATATTAAGATCCCTTACTTTGGGATGCCTCTTAGCGTATTTCCATCATAGTATTCATAATAAAAGAGCACTTTCCTTGATGCTGCTTTCCCATTCGGATGTAGAAGGTAGAATAATAAAGCGAAGCGATATTGAGACATTACTTATCTAGATTCTTGGTCCAAGTGTTTGACCAAAAGTTGCGAGATAGAATCGTTTTTGTGCATTAGAACTACGCGAGAATCCAATTTAGTCGAAACGTTTCAGACGTTCGATAGCAGATAGAGTAAAATGTCAGCACAATTTAATTTTAAAGCTTAGCACAGCTTTAAATTGTGATGTTAATTTTAAACCAATATTATTTTTATTATTTAAACATATTTGCATATAACTGTTTTCATTATTAATTAAAATTGCAACGAAACAAAAACATAAAAAAAGCTCTTTAAATAGTTTTGACCAAGAACGTATGTATCGCGTCCGTTTATTATATTGCAATTACAGTTACCAATATTTAATATATCATAAAAAAATTCAATGACCAAATTATGCACAAGAGCAGCAATTATCCTAAACCGTGAACATGTTAGAAATATACCAGCCGAAACGTTAGTAGCGAATATACATCATATATATTTTAATAAAAATCTCATCGATCAAAATATTTCACTGCACTTTCGCAAACTTATCCAAAGGTTAATTAAGTTATATAAACTCTTTAATGAAACTACTTTAACTAAATAAAACGTTGATCGACCTGCTATATATATATATGAAGCAATTTACTTAAAGTTTTGAAGTGTTTTATTTTTCAACGACTCTATTTTAAGTTTTATTTAACTTCTTTTCACTGCACCCAGACTCAGCTTTACTAAGAAAGTTTGAAGGCATATTTTTATCTTTCTTCTTTTATTAATGTGACTCGACACATTTCTGATATTATTTTTTCAAATTTTCATAGTAGCAGACTCGAAAGTATCGAGGATTTCTATATTATATGTGTATAATACACACATCATATAAATAACATGAACACAAACGATCAAACGTAGACAAGCCGAGATTCGATTTATAGTTTCCATGAAAGGAATTGTATCTCATATAATAAAAGGTTCTGTTGTCAGCAGATTTACGCGTCATTGAATCGGAATTATAGAAACTGTGCCCAGTACCGATAAGTACGTATTATTATTATTATTAATAATAAGGACTCAACGAGTTTAAGGTCTACCCCTTTTGTTTGGGGGAAATCGATTAACGCGGAAGACGAGTTTATAGCTGCGCCGGATATTAAGCATTTCTAATTACCTTGACTCTGGCTCTTTAATTACTTTCTCCGTAGGTGAGTGTGCTTTTGTTAATTTCATAACCATACGCGAAACTTTACGTATGCTTTCCAGATGGATAGTTTATTGTATTGTGCCTTAATCTCTAAGGATACATCCATCTTCCAGATAACAGCTCGATTATTTGAAAAAATATTATTTACTTTCCGAAAACACGCAACATTTTCTATGAAGCTTATCTTACTTATCAGGATCACTAATCTTTAATAGGTTTCACACATATGACTACTACATTTCATATAAAACGTGCTAGGAAATAATATTTGATAATTAGCTACTTCACTAATAAAACTCGAATATGGAAATGGTTTCACAAACTCATTTTATTCTAGGAAGGCAAAAATAGTCGGTAATATCCGACGGTTCACGAGAGATTTTGCTAGTCTAAAACATAACTATTGTACTATTCTACTTATAAGGAAATAACCCGTTGAAAAGCGCTAATTCCAAACTTAACAAAGCGCAACTTTCAAAGATGTGAGCGTCCTTTTTTAGTTGATAACGAGCAACTTGCACAAAAAATAACAATTCTAAAGATTATATAAAAGTACGAGCTGCTTAAAACTGTTAATGAAAAATTTTGGCAAATGGGTGCCACACGAAATTAATGAAAATATAAAGCAGTTTGCTCTGTGCTTCTTTTAGGCAAAAGAAACGATCAATTTTTAAATTGTACTTTAACGTGTGATGAAGCGTAGATATTTTACGATAAAAAGAAGCGGTATGCACAATAGTTATACAGAAATTAAGCCCCAAAGCATTATTTCAAAATCAAAGTACTCCTTAGGTTAATAACGAGGAACTAAAATAAATGAAGAGCATGCTCAAAAAAATAAGAGTTGTTGTTAGACGTTAGTAATTTAAGCGTTTAGAATCATTTAAAACTCAGAAAAATTAGAAAAGCTTGATAAATGGGTGCCGCTTGAATTAAATGAAAATACAAACAGTTGCATGTACGAAATTTGCTCTGTATTTTTTACGCAACAGAAAGATAAATTTTTGAATCGTATTGTAACATGCGATGAAATTAATCTGTCTGCACAAAAGTTGGTCTATATTAATGCACATGTTTGAATTTTTCTGTCTGCAGAAGCTATCAGTCACCGGCAGACCACCAATGAGTGAGGAAGTGTAAATGAGCACTGTCGAATTTTTGTTTTTGAATATTTGATATTTTCTCTGGACTGAAATCTGGTCCTTTTCAGTAGTATCTTTAGCTTAATCTTATCGGTGATCGCTGACAGCTTCTGCAGATAGGAAAATATAAAGCTAGTACAATAGGATCGCCTACATACGTGCAGCAAACTACGTCTCTCTAGCTTGATTTGTTTACTCGCAAAATATTATGATCGGATACTTTTAAAACAAGCCTCGTATATGCAAAAAAAGTCGCAATTGGCTAATTCCTTCATTGTCAGAATTTTCGGTTATGACAAACGAAACAACTTGGCCTGCCGATGTTTATGACTTAATACAGTAATATTGACTAAAACCTTTTTTTGGTTTTAGACGATTGAGATCTGTCTTTGTACAGCATTTTAAAAAATTGCATTGTTTGCAATTAGCTTTTTTGGCAATGTTTATAACTTAATAACGTAATATTTATATTCTCATGCCTGTCTGTAAATTTCGCTAAAGTTTGAGAGCAGTCAATTTAAAACCCTTTATTGTACGCTACGTATTTGTTTATCCTGTTATCAAATTACGTTTATAAATTTGGGTTGGCCAATTAATGAACCCATTAATAAATTTGAATCATATAATATTGACAAATATTTGATTAAAACTGTCGTTTTCATTGTTAATAATAAAACCAAACTTCAAAACTAAATTTAGGTAAGGTTAGTTTGAAAAATATGCAATCGTGTATTGTTTTGTACAAATAACGATAAATACCTTTGAGATTTCATCCCGAATCAACCTACGATTTCGATTTTGGCCGAAAATTAAAAAGACCCAAAACAGTTATTACTGTGGTAGGTAATGAAAGCATACATATTTATCCAACCGAATCCAAATGGGAGGTTGGAGCGTTACATTAACATTCACGTCTTAAGTAGACCAGAGCATTAGGATTCAAATGCTTTAAGACCGTTTAGGCGTAGCCGAGATTTTTGAAGGAATCCACTTTAAAACGCGTTATGAAACCGGGCGAGAAAGAGGGTGCAGCGTAGGAGACAAAGAGATCGGTCCGGGACCAGGAGGGTCGATGCAGCACAAAGCCTCCCCCGCTAAAACCCACCCCTAACCCGGACACTCGATTCGGAAGCCCCCATTCATAAATTTCCCCACAAACAAAAGCCTCTACAGGTGAATGCCTTCTGCTCCTATCCGTTTCAAACACTAACCATCTAACTAATTTATGGAACGCTTTCCTCTTTTCCGCTTCGATATCGTTTTATTTATCTTTTGATTAATTGCCCGAGTGCGCGTTTACGACCTGCCGTCCGTGTAAATACTATCGACTGATGTCTAATTACTAACGTTACTAAGTCTTTTCATATCAAAGCATTGGTCGGTCGGGAAATTGCTTTTCAGGCCTGCGTACGCTTTATCATATTACGTCCACTATAAAAATGTAACAGTACTATAAAGTTATTATAATAATAATATAAAAATTTAATAACTAATGTTTCTAATTTAAAATGCAACATAAGAGAACGATACAATTTTTATTTGAAAATACTCTTAATTTGTACCAACAAATCATCATAAGATATATAAATTTAGCGAGTGATTTAAGATATATAAAAATAAAAAATAAAGGACCCACTACTCGTAATGCACAAGGATTCAAACTCGAACTCACTTCCTGTGAAGCTTTCGCCGAATTGAAATAGACAAAAAAACAGCCGTTTCCAATTCAACTAGATCTGATATACTCAAATAGTTTTGAAACAATCTAATTTTAGATTTGTTCGGACGGATTGGGTCAAAAAGTATTTTTAAAAATAAATATATTAGATAACAATTTTTAAGTTGCAAAATCAAGCGAAATTAACATAATTTTATACACATAGCCGCAAAGTTTAGTTAGAATCCAAAGTGTTTGTTTGACGCAACCATGCGAGATATATTAATTTGGAGCTTATATTTTGAGTTTGTAATTTCTTAGTTCAATTAGAAACATGAATAGTTATCTTTTAGATTAAAATATTATATTATAAAACAAGAGGTTAAAATAACTGATCAAAAATCGACTTACTGATGTTTTCATTCCTTTGAATAAAAACGAACCATTTTATTATTGTCCCGTTGGAAAAACGATATAAAGGGCGAAAAAGCTTATTTTCACAAAAAGCACTTTCATTTCACATACAAAATCGGCTTTTCGTGTGATGTTTTTAAGTTCTGGCATCGTGCGAGTGAAATTAAAATTGTTTTTTTTTCTACTGGAATGTGTGCCGTAGATTGAAACGTTAATTTGAACAGTCAATATCCTGGAAGCGAAAAGGAGGATGGGTCAAGACTGCGAAAATTGGATTTTTTCTGTAGCCATATAAAACGTATATAACATATTTCGTATATTTTTTCATAAACGAAACGTGATTTACACACAGCGGAATTTGTTGAAATACCAAAAGTCAAAAATGACTTTTATACGCTTCCTAAAAGAAACCGCGAAAACTTTTCGACGCTCATAAAAAAGCTTCAAGCGTAAACTCCTTTAGCAAAGTTGGATGCAAGATCCTTAAATTGAAGGCTAATGCTGGATGAATTATTTACGGCAATTTCTCAGAAATGTATGGGTAATCCGATGCTGGCGGATAGGTAATTATGTCTTGATTAAATTTAGCGATAAGAGGTAAGAGAGTAGACGCCTTTTCGGAATATCAAAGGTGATAACGAATTTCAAAGTGTTTTTGTGTGCATTATCCCGTTCCTTGCCACTTGGGATCGATATACTTACGCGCGAGGGACAGTCTAAAATTTTGCGCCCTAAAATATTTAAATCACAGAATAGAACGCGGCTGGGCTGAAAAAATCGTATCTCAGAAATTAAGATAACTTTTTAAAAAAGTCAGCCGTATGTTAAATTAAGACAATTGAGAAGTTAAGTTGAGTTAAATTGAGACAAGAGCCTACAAGCCTTTGCGAAGGATAGTGAAAATCTGGCCACATACCAGGACAGACCAAGGGCGCATCAGCGCTACCACGGTCATGGACCATTGCCACAAGTCAGCCCTCATGACAATGGTCACATCGCCATCTAGATATAGGTGTCGTAGGTCGAGCAGCCTTTGTGGACGCGGCAAGAAGTCGCCGAGATTCTGCTCATCATCTAGAGACGTTGCCCAAGCATGACGCTTACACCGAAGGCAGGGGCCCCGAACAACACGGACGCACATCGAAGGCGATTAGCAGCCTATCACGGAGGGTTTGTCTTAGCACTGAATACCTGCATATCACCCGAGTTTTTACAGCTGGTTGGCGGCCAATAAGACGTATAGCAAAACGACCTTTTTAATTTAAAGTTCCTCATAACTGTTACTTAAAAGATTGACTTAAAATGACTGGATAACTACTACCATTGATGAATTGGCAAGTGCGGATGTTCTTGCCAAAACGTATGATAACATGTCTTTAACGCGTTGCTCGAGAATGTTCCGAAAATAAAAGCTTGAAATTCTGGAGAATGAAACGAGAAAGATTATTTATAGTAGGGGTCGGCAAATTACGGCCCGCTGCATATTTTAATCCGGTCCGCGAGCTAACAACATATTTTACATTTTCAGTATGAGCTAAAATGAAACAGCTAGCTCCCAAAAACTGCGCCCGTATTTTCAAAAATATTTTTTTCGATTATATGAATGAAGGTGAAAAAGTAAATGTGGCAAATAGTACTCGTATTATTAGTACCATATAATACAAAAAAGGATCAGCGTATAAAGTATTTTTAAAAGAACCTGAATGTTAGTAAGATTGTTTAAAAACTTCTTATTGATTGAAACACGAAATATGCAGCTTAACTCGACATTTGACCTGCTTGTTTATTATTATATTAAACTATTTATATTTCCAAAAATAAATAATTTAAGATCTTAAATGAAAATGTTCTGACTCTTGAATCCTTGAATTTTTTCGCAAAATTCGCTAGCTCGATATTTAACAAATATTACAGCATAAACTTATTAAAAGCAATAAAGCATTTAGTTTGACTTTATATAAATTAATATTATTTGTTATCAATTAATAAAAAATAATAATAATAGCAATACCGGTAATACTAATATTGCCTATTTTCTCTCTCAGTAATACTGGTATTTAAAATCAAGATATTATTGCAATCCCTACTAGGATCAAATATTAATAAGATGTAAAGATATTTTCCACTTTATTTCAAACTTAAGTCCGATGTCTTTAGTAGACATTTTTTCAGACAGTTTTAGCGGTTTCATTCCTCAATTCAAATTTATATTATACCCGTAATCTTCGAAATGATATTTTTAATCAAGTATTTAATAAAAGGTCGGTAAAATATGGACCTCCCTCGCACCTGCCTGAAAAGTGTGAGTCATGAATTTCATTTTAGCGAAATTCGGTCATCCAGCCTTTGTGCCCCGAGGAGTTTCACCGGTAGGGAAAAAGAAAAAATATTTTTAATGACTCGGTCGTGCGATTCTGGATATTGCGCACTCGTTTTCATTCGGTGTACGAAGCGGGCTTTAATTAACAACGTATAGACAAAAGCTCAACCCCCATTGATTCTTAATGAGCGAAATTGAGTTTCCGTGACATTCAATTTCATATTTGATTGAAAAATCAATTCATAAGGTCATTAACTTAAAAAAAATAGTTAAACGTGACCAAGATGAACGAATGGTCTCATTAACGTTGACACTATTTATAGTTAGTTTAATAATAATTTGTTATAAACTCACGTATACCTTTTCACAATTGGAATCGCCTTTATCGTGCTACAAATGCGGGTTTAGCGTAATTAAAAAGTTTGCGCTTTAATTTAGTTAGGTAAGTTACGTTGGTTGGTTTTGAGTGCTAATAAATGTAATTAACGACGATAAAATTACAACAATTTCGCACTATATACATATATATAATATAGATTTTTAGACCATGACAATTTAAAATTATGTTCATACAACTTCTACAATAATGTTTTTACCAATATATGTTTAACGTCGATCAAGTTAAGGATTGCAATAACAACAATACCGGTATTGTGGCAAGAATTGCCATTCGGTATTAACGGTAATACAAAACAAAATACCGGTAGTACCGAAAATTTATTATTTTTAAATTAAATTTCCGTGCATTTTAGTTGTTGAAAATGATATTTCCATGGCTTAGAACTACGAAATAGAACTGCCAAAAATAAAATGATATTCATTGTAGGGGATTAACCTAAGTAGTTTTATCAGGGTAGAATAGCAAAGTAGAATCAAATTATCCCTTTTAATCCGAGAGGGACGAAATATCGATCCACCTTACTTTTTCGATATTTCGGCGCATTTTTTAAATTAAATTTAACATGTTCGATACTTTTATACTTTATAAAAGGTATACATTTGCTTTGTTTCAAGCAAGTTTTATGGTACTTAAATGTTTCCAGTAATTCTGTTATATAACAGAGAATTTACCTGTTGCCTGCCGACCCCTTTTTATGATAAGGATGGCTGGCGAAAAGAAAAGAAAAACAGGTATTGCATATACGAAATTATTTCTGCGATTTATTCATCTATATCTTCATTCAGATATATTTTGATCTAAATAGTCCATGGAATATGCTTCACTAAACATAAAGTATTTTTCTGTTTCAAATTAAAGACGATATAATTAAAATAAGTAATAATTAAAACGTGTTAACGCATGTTTTTTTATATCAATCAATCATATAAATCTGTCGTAACAGAACATATCAAAAGAAGAAACACTTGGCACAAATATTTTCAAATGTATTTTTTTATAATTAATGTTTAAATAAGTGTTTTAATTACAATAATTTGTAATTTAAATATTGATTTTATCGAAATAATAGTTGCTGGGGTATTCAATCATGCGAGCGGTACTCATATTATTTTTTCGGTTAAATAATTAAAATAAATATATTAACGGCAATACCAATAATACCGGTATTGGCTATTTTTCTCTTGGTAATACCGGTTTTATTGTAATCCACTGAAGTGAATAGTATACTTTTAGCAATTCTTCAGAATATTCTAAGTCGCTTAACATTGTCCTGAAAGGGGATTTTGACCCTTTACGGTTCCGACAAATGTCGATTGTTCCTTGAATTAAACATGAGCCGAACCGTACTCGTCGTTATTCAGCCCAGAATGATTACGGTTATGCTGGGTAGAATTCAGAATCACCGGTGCATTCTTCGATAATAATATTAAGAAACGGCTTTCACGCTTCTTAAAGCACCCCGTTTGGGGTACACCGATGTTATTCATTCTAACTCCAATTCTATCTATATTTCTTGGTTGATAGCCCAATTATGGCACATACATCTTTAATCTAGAATATTCTTTGATAAACTATAATTTAATAATTCAACGTACTAATCTAATCGGGTGAGCTATATGAATTAGAAATACTGTTGATTTTATACGTCACTCATTCAAAACCATCAATTAAATTTCATTATTATGAGCAAAAAAAGAAAAGTTTTTGAAGCTCATAGCTTTTATCAAAAATATTTTTTTCTATCAACCTCAGTGAGAAGCTAGATGGCTAGTGTAATATAAAGATAAGGGATGAGGCGCAGACGTTCTGGTTGCCACAGTCAAGAAAATGAGCCGCAATCGCGGCTTCCACTTTTGCTTCCGACTCGGTACTCGATTTTACTTAGACTTAAAGACTACGTAACGTAGTAATAGGACCAGAACAGAGAATAATTGCATTGTAATATTTTGAGAATTATTTCCATAAAAATACTTTGTAATTATATCACTTGTATTAACAACACCATCAAAAACATGATTTTCCTTAATTTTTACATATCCAAATATTTCGTAATAAACTGTAAAATAATATTATTAATAAGGTAAGGGTGGCATAGTCCGAAAGTTTGTAATACCAAGATTAAAATTTACCAAGTTAGTACCTCATATAAAAACTTTTTACAGAACAAAGCAAATATAAGGATCGCACATATCATACAATTACTCACGTAAACCACCTCAGAGGAGTTCATCAAATTTTTATTTTTTGTTCATAAAAATTGTTAATTAGTTTTAAGTTGTTTTTTCTTGATGATATTTGTGCCTTTAGTTTTAGACTGAATTGTGACAGTAATTGTGTAAATTCAACATATTTTTTATAATAAATTATCGACTTTAACGAATCTATCTTTATATAATAATTGTATATATAAAAATAAAATCAATAATACTCATTCTAATTACCGTTTGAGATCCGTATTCATAAAATTACATCGGCTTGGGAATCAATACGACCAGTTGATTTTTTTGCAGCATTAATTAACTAAAAAATAGATTTGCTTATCTAAAATGAACATGACTTAATCAACACTGTTACTTTAAATTATTCGCTGTCGACGTCTCATTAACCTCTGCTAATAGGGTGGTAATAAAACATACATGTGTTTAAAAATTCACAGATTTTTATTGATAGAATTCTCATATTTGAATTCTTGGCGTGCTGTGTAAATATTGAAAATTCAGGCTGAGTTGATTGATTGCGATTCGATGAGGAGAAATTCCAAAGATTTTCTTATTAACATTTTCGAAACAGCGGCAAGTGGAGGGAGTAGATTGTTTCCTAAATTATTTTGTCAACCTTCGCCGCTTAATACTCGCTCTGTAACTCGATACGCGATGGAATTACTGCTCCCTAAGAAATATCATATTGTGCGTTATGCGATACATCCTTCGCGTAATTATTGAACATTGACGGCTTTGTGGCGGTTGACTTGTCAACCGACTGACGGTAAACAGAGCGAGAACGTCAACAGTGGAACTCTCGCACCAAATAAATATCGGTATACCCTTGCGGGTCGAATAGTAGTTAAATAAAAGTAGGGCATGATAAACTTCCTTTAAGTTTGATTTGGGTTATATGTTTAGCAAATAAACACAACTTCACGGTTAACAGCCTTTAAATTTAAACCTATCTGTATATTCTTCTATAATTTTGGCTTTGATTAAAACCCACAATTAAAACCAATCTTTTTTTTGAAAACGCCCTCGGAATTTTTTCCTTATCGCAATAATCGTTATCCCAATTATCGTTACGACGTCATAATTTAACTGCTCGACGCTTATATTATATATTTATATTGAAGTGACCCTTATTTTTTTTTCAAATTTAGTTCAAGATCTAAAGATTCAAATTATTTAAATTAGATTAATTTCTGAGTATGCTTATTTAGTTTTAAAAATAATAAAAAATAAGCATTGATTCACTATGCTTTGAAAAAATATTATAATATATATTTTTGTATACAAAATTGATATCATTGTACGTATAGGAGTCAATATACATGAAATTCAATTTGATGACAAAATGAGTTTGTGTCAGTTTCAGCTATAAACAGATGTAAAATGAATACTGCAATTTAGTTAGGATAGACATATACAAAGGTGACAGTTCACATTAAAAAAACCATTTTATTCTGTCAATATAAGTATGTTTCAAAATTAGCTCAACGAAACTGTCAGACCCTTACTGTTGCTAGGTACCGCAGCCAAAAGGCTTGCATGCACTGGACGCTCACTTTTTGCGCTTTAATTTTCTTATTTTTAATTTTTAAAGAGGCATTTTGGATATTTAAATTATTCTATTAGATATTAAAACTATAGTGATTGTCTGTACCTAGCAAATAGTAACATTTCAACCGTTTCCGAATATTTATGGGTACAAAGCTAATAATATAAAACAATACAATGATTATTTATGTCTGTCTGTTATTGCCATAGTACAGCGTCACATTGTTTTCAAGTGATCTCTAAGATCAAGTTGAACTTTTACTGTTTTAACTTAAATGTTTAATAGTATATTAGTATAAACGAATAAATTTGAATTAATAAAAAAAAATATTTTTGTGGTAATAAATACGGAGAGACATCCAATGAAATGTTTCTTTACATGCCAATAAAATAATAATAAAAAGACTTATTGTTTATGTTTAAACAGATTATGAATAAATAAAAAATAAATATAAAAATATTAAAGCTCAGCATTACATAGTCTAAATGTCGTCTAGAAGGTATAGTTAAAGTTATCTAAAAAGCGGTTAATTTTTGAGAGTCATCTCGGTCGATACTTGACGTAGCTCCGCTTGATGCGAATTTAGCTAAACTTTAATCTATTACAAGAATGCAAGGTAGTGATTTTGTAAATGTTTTGAATAAAGTGTCTGAAGGATGTATATTCCCGTTGAAAGTGATTCAGTAAGGTCGTGGTTTGTGCTTATATACGCTTTATCATTAGTGGAAGGTCAACGTCTCTTACAGTTCTCAATTATCTGTCCAACTTAAATCTTCAGGACTATGTTTTATTATCTAATACAGAGCTTGTTAGACTGTATATGCGTATAATGATTTAAAAATCAGTAACGCTGTAATTATATAGAATGAATATTCTCGGATTAGTTTGTAAAATGTTTTAACTAATATTATATATCCGCTTAAATACAGAATCATTATTATAACGCTGATAAAAAATACACTGTTAAAACTTAAAATATTATAAGCTATAAATTCATTTTAAAGCTCAAAATTATTATTAGTATTATATAATAAATTAAAATTATTTTTTACATTACTGTGGGGGCCAATTTATTTATTTAGGCAGCACTGACGTGGCGGCAGCGAGAGCAAAACTATTTATCTGCGGACCATAACAGAGGCGCCTTGTTCACCGATCGCTTATAAAGTATATTTTAGCTATAACTGCTCTATTTAAGCCCAATCTGTGTCTAATTGCCACCCGTCAACATATATCTGCCAAACTACTAACATATATGCGTTTGATCATAGCAATTATAATGACGTTTTTAACGTTACTGTGTAAATTCGCGCACCACGTAAAATACCATTCCCGCAATTCTGCGGTTTTACTATTGCTATATATATAGTGACATAATTTGACGAAATACGTAATAATTTTATATTATAACTTTTTATACGATTAAAATATATGTGAAAGTCCACGAGTTAAACCAGATCTTAGGTTACTATGTAATGCAAGGTTACGAGAATTATTCCATACAACATAATTTGTTAAGAATATATTTAATCTTAGCAAAGGTATTGATATTAAATTCGAGACTAAGTCGAGGTTAATTTAAAACTTGATGACCCACTTTATCACAAAGTGGCATATGACCGCTTTTGGAGCGCTTTTCAGCAAGTTTCTGGAGTCATCTAATCCAGAAGATAAACGATTTTCTATACACATCTTATACGAAGAAACTTAAACATAATTTGTTGTTTATTAAAGTTAGTTACGTAGTACGATTATTTGCAAGTACATACAAGGTTATTAAATAATACATAAAATTATAAACATTTAGTTTTTTTCTATTAAGTTAATGTAAATATGGATTGTTCAATGGTATTGTGTGTATAAATGGAATTGCATGTGGAAATCGTTTTATCGTTTACCTTATAAATATTTACGAAGCTACTGTCGGAAAAACAAATAGTTTTCACTGATTCCTTTATGCGCGTCGTTCGATCAACCCAACAGTTGACTGACGGGATCTTTTATTAATGAAATTCCGCTGAGTGTCCCCTTTTATCTTTATTTGATTTCCGATCAGCGGTCATAAAACATAACTGTCTACAATGCCGAAATGAAATATTTGAGCATTGATTCGTAACACACATAAAAGCGAGAGTGTGAGTTCGTTCGGATTTGAGCACTTCTTTAGCACTATCATTGATACAACAATATCACAACAGTGATATGTAAATCAGTGACTAATACATAAAATACATGGTTTTTAATCCCGTATGTTTCCTAATTATTTTCAATTTATTTTGTGTCTAATTCTGATCGATAAGGGTTTTTGCACATTTTCCTCACAAACTCATTAATGAATTTCATGATATATAATTAATTTAAAATCGGATTTGGTCGTACTTGATAAAAATTTAATTTATTGAAATACATGTCATTAATTTACAGGCTTTGTTTTCGATCTGGTATCTCACTACTTATTAAGTGGTTGTTGATTGTGTTTACATAGTTGTAACGTGTTAAATTAACGCCTGTTTTTTTACAACAAAAGATTTATAATAAATAAATTATTTATTTAAACTATCAAATTTTACATTGTTTAACATTACTTATTATAACCAATAATATAATTTATAAACAAGAATGGTCATAATGTGTAACTTTGTGGCATACCCTGAGATGTTACTCTCTCTCTCTCTCTCTCTTAAATATACATAATTTATTTAACCTTTTTGCTTTATATTTTTGAATAAATCAGTTGTTAATGTTCACAAGGTTAGTGTAAAAGGTTTCGTGCTCGAGGTCAGTTATCGGCCACGAAATCAAACCTAGCTCAGTTCTATTGCCGCGTGTTGAACAAACGCGAAACGAATTTCGCACAATGGGGGTGTGGAATGGAATCGAAGCTAGTGTAAACACTATCGATTCGGGTTTTGTAGGTATACTAGGTCAGTACCCGTTGCACAAAATTCACGTAACTGCCCTTGGACACCATCCAAATGAAACACCGACTCGGTTATAATCTACATTTAGTATTTTAGTGGCGTCACATACTAGTCAAAACTATCCTAGGTTACCACAATTTTATCTTTAAATCATTAAATTGGGTTCTAAAATATTTACAACATTGAATTTTGCGTGAACGGTGACAAGCTTAACTAATACGGTTAAACGTAACATAGCAATTAACCATTTCTTGATTTATTTTTTCTTTGCAATTTTTATATTACCATTTACAGATATTTGTTATTGGCCGTACAATTTGTGCAGTTGTGTTAAAGATTTAAGTGAAACACTTAGAGACTTAGTGACTGCTCGGCTGGACTAAATTGGTCGAAGTAAAAGTGTTTGAGTCGATTTGGATAAATTTTCTATACAATTATTCCTTGATTTACACGGTAGATACGTTTCAGTAAATATTGCGTAAATCGAGACATAGAACAAAATTTGTAATAAAACGATGGAATAGTTTTTAATAACAATAGTGTACTTTAAAAACTTTAAAAAAATTTGCAAGAATTGTATAATTGGGAAATTTTAAACAATCAACAATTTACATAAAAACTTTATACAAAAAAATTAGCTCCTACTTTCTGCTCATAAAAGGTACATCTTATATATTTGATGTGTATATTTATTTAACATTACATCTATTATAAATATGTTAATTAAACAGAAAAGGTAATTTAAAACCCGGCTTAATTCTTTGTTTTTTAATCAAAAGCGGAAACCATAATTAAAAGATAATCTGATATAAAATACAAACCGAAAACACGATCTTTGCAAAGCGAGTTAATTATACATACATAATATTTAATGCTTCACACTTTATTTCGTCTTTCGATAGAATTGATTAAGCAAAATTTGACCAATTTATTTTAATTTAAATATATAAAACAAACATCTTACTTGTGCTCGTCTTTTGCACTTGGAATGAACTTAATACACTCCCTCTTCTGGAAAGTGGCTTCGATCCAACTCCGTGCTGTCTTCTGAAAACCAGAAAAAAAATATTAGCATCTCGGGTATGATGGTGAGTGGTAGTTAGTTAAAATGAGCATATTTGGACGTTAAGGAGCTGGCGTAATTTGGAAGGTCTCACTAAACAAAGCACTGTATCGCTGGAGAATAACCGCAATTATTGATTAACTACATCGTTTAACGTTGCTACGTAAAAGCTTTTAACGGCAACTTTAAAACGCGATTCTACTACAGAATAGGTCAAATGCCGTAAAGGGTTTAATTTTTAACGATAAAAAGAGATATGAGTGAGTTTATGTCTTATCTTGAAACAGTGTCTGCTAAGAGACATGTTAACTCTTTTTGAGATAATTTTTAAAATTTGCAAAAAATAATAATAAATTGCTTATAACCCATATTTAGCGGTAGTGTATATAGCACTTCATTAAAAAGTGTTGCCAATTGGCAACAAATATATTATTAGTCGTATCGTAATGTTTATTTATTTATTTAAAATATTTCATATAAAATAAGGCAAAAACTTAATAAAGTGTGAAAAGTGTGAAGTTGGTAGACTAATACTAACTGTTTTTATAACATGTGTATGAAATAGCTAAATGAATTATCAGATTAAATTATTATATATAAAACTAAATATTATTTTTTATCAACAATCAAATCATGCATTTAATGGTTCAATATCTATAGCATTTGATCATTTTATTTAGTCAATAAAAAAATATACGTTTTTAATTTACATCTAAACTATAAACTAAAGTTGTGAGTATCTAAAACAGTGCTTTAACTACTACAAAAAATACTAATTAATGCATACTAAAACTATATGTGATACGACAACTAATGCTTATAAAAAAAATTTGATTATTTTGGAAATAACAATTTCAATATGTCATCAACGCTGTTAAAATAATTATTTTTTCTTAATTAATAATGGTAATTTAAAAAATACGTAAGTCTTTGATAACATTATTTTTTCTTGTTTTTAACCCTTTGATTGTTTAACCAAAATTCTACTGTATTATTTTTGATTTTTTTAGCGAAATTTGTCAGATTCAACGTCTGTAATGGTTTTTGGCCATAGGATAGATGCTTAAAAAGTAAATAACATTTTTTATTAATATTTAGATAATAAGTTAATAAGAATCTGGCAAGTAAAGAGTTTACATTATTTACATAAAATAAACTATTGGATAGCTGAAAGTCAAGCCATTTTTTGCGTAGCTACTCTTTAGGACCCAAATAAAAACATTAACACCATTTTAGCCTTTCTTTTCTTCCTAATATACATCTCTATTATATTAAATGCTTTTTTTTTTTTTTTCACAATTTTTAAAAAAAAAATATTATTTTACGGTGCATGATTAAATGATTTTAAAATAAATGATATCTTAAATACATTAGTAAAACAGCAACACATGCGAAAAAATTCTGCTACGCGGTTAAATACAAATCTATTTTTTTCACACAACATTAAATTTATCTATAAAATATAAAAACAGCACTCTATAAAAATAAATATTTATTGTTAAACAAATAAAAAAAATCTTAATAAATAAAATAAAATATTATTATGCTATTGTTGAAAAAATGCTAAGATCCGCTTTAGGACCATGTAGTACTCTTTATTTATGATTATTCTTTTTTGTTTTAATACATTTTATGTTACGCTTTAAAATGAAATAATGGTATATTTTTGTATTTTTTTTTAAGAATCGCCCTCCGATTTATGTACGTATTTAAATAGTGTTGCTTATTCCTTACACACCGAATATTACTCGTTAATTTTGTGTTTTATATTACTAATCTGACCAACCATTATTTGCTAGGTTTCCCCGATGCATCATGATGCTATTATACAAACAAAAAATATTTCATTAAATATTTAAACGAGCATAAAACAAGTATTGTGCAGACTTTAAATAGATAAGCATCATCCCAAATATATTTTTTCCAGCTCCATATAGCTATTGCCAAAAACATAGTTGTGTTTGACAAGCTCATTGAGAAGCTGGATGGCTAGTGCAAAAAGAGCTTTTTCAAGCGCTGACGTAAGAATAAGGGATGCGATCACGACTCTAGGCTGAGCCAGATTATTGGCGTTTGTTTACACCGCCCCTTAACAAGTTTATTAGTCGATGAATAATATATAAAATACCTAGATTCAAATCTCATATGAACCCTAGTATTTTTATGTTCTATCGTATCTGAGAGATCTGCATTAGTAATTATTAAAAATCACAGATGAAGTTTTCTTAGATATTCATAACCTGACGGATGACTATTGTAATAAATAATTCAAAAAATCAACCGACACCAACTCTTTTTTTTTTAATAAATATTATTCTTTAAAAATGTGTACATAAATAGGAAAGGATTTTAAATTTTTATTTCAAATAATTATTAATTTTGTTTTTTGTATTAATAAATCATTTTAAATAATGATTTCTGAAATATTTTTCTACTTTTATTGCTATGAATTTGAAAAAATGCTGGTAGAAAAGGTTGATTTTATTAATATTGTTAGAGTTAGAGTCAAAGTCAGAATATATGAAAAAGTCTGGTTCATATTTAATAAAATATAGGTCACTTATTCGCAGACTTCACTACTTATTTAGTAGTTGTTGATTGTGTTTACATCGTTGTAATGTATTGAGCTAACGGCTGTTATGTTACAACAACAATAAATATACATATAGTAGAAAACAGTATACTCTTAGGCGTAACGGATTTGTTTTTCATATGTAATAAATATTATTATAACTAAATTTTAAAACGATTCATAATATAAAATTTACCGGTCGTAAATGCGATTTTAATGAGTGTGCTTTGCACACGCGCAATTTTTACTGTCGCAATTTAAAATTGTAATAAAAATTTCAGCTTTTAACGCATGAACGTATAATAAAATTTTATTAAACCTATTTATTATATCATATTAACGATATTTTCGTTATTGTGGTTTAATTTGCATTTTAACGCCTGCGAGTGATTAATTTTCACATGGAAAAATATAATATACACATGTTGTCATAAAATATTATAAAAAGATCGCTTAACTGATAAAACTCGAGCCAATAGTTAGAGTTCTATTATCCGTTTTTTTTAATTGATGGATAAAATAAAATGTGCGTAAAGTAGGAGTTTTTGAAACTACTTTGTTAATAAATTAATTTCTACATAGATCGATGAGAGTATCGTTCGCCTATATTGAAATAGTGTCGGTACAAAAACAACATTATAAAAGCAATAAACTAAAATAAATAAGTGACTGTGGGAGTCGATAACATTTTTAATTTCCAGCAAGAGCAACCCTTTTTCCTCGGGCCGATTCTTCACTGTCACGCAAAATATGCAAATCTGAATAAACATTGAGAGATCGATTGGTGCGAGGATTCTCGCACCGCAAGGGCTAATTTTTGCCCAATTGTAACACTGAATTGAATCCGAAAGCTAAAGCAAACAAATTTAAATGGTGGGATGGATCTTTCTCTCTGTTTTTCTGTCCATTCTGTTTTTTTAAATATGTTTTAAGTAAAAATAATTTTACCATTAATAACCATTTTCATGTTTACAATTAGTCGTTTTATATTTAATAAAAAAATTAAATAGAAAACAAAACGTTTGTGGTTATAATTTAAGGTAAAAAATATAAAACCTTTTACAATTTAAGCAAAAAAAAAACCAGTAAATTAAGTGATAATTTGAGTACATTTTATTAGAGAGCTGGAAATATTAGTATGTTGTCTTGATCCTCTAAAGCAATATGTCCTTTGACATTTTGTGCTTGTATTTAAATTTAAGGTTGTTTTTATCGTGTCATAGATACGCGAGATTAATGGCTTAGTGTGGTTTTGTGAGATATTTTTATAATATTTTCTGGTATGAAAAAGTTGGTAGTTGAAGACTAATATGCATGTTTTTTATATAAAAATGTGTATTAAATATTAATTTTATAGCTTTGCTTTTAATAACTTGTAACTTAGAAAAATAGTATTACTTGTGTTACTACACACAGTATGTTAAAATGGTTCTATTTAACTGTTTATATATATAAAAAAATCGTTTTTCTATTAAACATAGGTTTAAGGACCGCAATTGCGGCAAACCCTTTAGAGCGAAGTTTCAAAACATTTTATTTAATTTAAGCTTGGAGTCCAGGTGTAAGCCCAGGTATTTAAAGCTTGTTTTCTATTTGACGTTATTGCTCTTTTCATTTAGAAGAGGTGGTGGCAAAGTTTGTCTATGTTTTTGTGAAAATAATTGCTTATGGTTTAATTCGGTTAATTTTAATTTTCTACTTGACTAGCCAGAATACAAAAAATGTATCATTATTTTATGAAGGAGACCAACATCCACAATAAATACCTGTGCTGATTTTGTACAATTGTAATTCTATAAAAACACATTGAGGGGGGGGGGAAATTGCCCCCCCCCCCACTCCTTAATTTTGGCCAGAAAAATGCATGTCATTTAATTAAACGTTATAAATCCTAATAAAATCGAAATAATAAAAAAATCTGAAATGAGTTCCTTGACCGAAATCGAAATATTAACAATAAAACAAATTGTGTATTTTTCCGTAACAATTTCTGTAAATGCATTTCGTTTTTACTTCAGATGTTTCCAAAATTTGCGTCAATATCGCCAAAATTTGCGACATTGTCGAGAATGCTCGGCTTCGTTATGCGGAGCGCGTGTCACTTCAATAATTTATTTGTGATTCACGCTCCGTTTGATACGCTAGTTTGTAGCGTCCTTTAATACTGTCTGGGATATAAGTGTAGCAAAGTACTCCGTGTTATTGGACATAATTCTAAGAATCACGAGTTGTAACCGTATTTGTATCATACTGCCTTTTTCTATGAGCATTGGGATATAATTTATTGCACTATCTGCGTAGCGTCTACTTAATGAAGTATTTTTAAAGTTGCTCAGGAACGGCGTTGATAACCTTTCAATGCTCGGTGATTTTTGGCTGTGAGCTTTAGAGTCGCTATTGCGTCCCTTAATCTTGAACACTTCGGTCACCACGTCAGCGTTTGAGAACGCTATTCATACAGCTTCTCAACGAGCTTGCCAAACGTAATTAAATTTTCGGTTATAGCTATGAGGAACTAGAAAAAATATATGGAATGGTGCTCATACATTTTAGGTGTGCACTATAATTGTCTATTTTAATTTATCTTTTAAATGTTTAATTGTATAATGGAAACAATTACGCTATGGAAAAACTCACGATTGTCAAAAATATAACAATAACAATTTAATTACAAAAAGATTTTTTTAGTATAGGGAAATACGTTTTTTATAGTATAATATAATGTCAAAGCAAATTATAAATTCAAGTCAGAAGCTTTGCAAAGCATTATTTTGGTTCAGTAAAAAAATCAATACGAAAAAGTTTAACATCGCATATATATTTTTTCGCTGTATTAAATTGCTTGTTTTTAGATATGGTATGCGTATTTATTGTATCGAATTTATATTAAATGATCAGCTTTTTTTGATAGATACTTTGAAGAACTTTGATTAGAGTTACACAAATAACTTAAGAACAAATATTATTTATAGTAATTATTAAAGTTGAAAATCAAAAATGACTTTTTAATATTTAAAAATATTATTAATCCTGACTATTTATTCTTAATACTGATCGTTTCACTAAAATAATACATACATTTTTATTTATAGGGTAATATTTTTATTATTAAAATATATCATTATTGTCAAAATTGTATATTAATCATTTATTTTATTAGTGTGGGATTTATGATCATTACAAATTTGTTCATTTAATCTGTATTTTTATTGTTATAATATAAAAAGTCGATTGAAATTTTACATATTTTTTTGCATTTATTATTTTTCTGATTAAAATATTTTAAATATATACTTCTTTCTATGTATCTAATTTAAATTACAATGTTAATAAATATATTTAATAATTAATTACAGTTTTTATTAGCTACTTAAATAATATCAGTTCAGTCTAATAGTTATTCTTAAAGATCTAGTGACACTAAAAGCGATTAAGTACTTTGCTTAAAAATAATATATAATCCAATACATATTTTAAAAGTATATGGTGTGGATCTATTTATAAATAGGACGTGAACTTATAAATATAAAAAAATTAGAACTCACTTATGCTAGGTATAAAATTCATAATACTTTCGAAATGAATAATATTGAACTTTATGTTTACTTAAGAATGGAATGTTGTCGTTATTTTGTTTATGAATATATTCTTAATTAATAAATAGTTTTTGAGATATTATGGATGTAAACCCAGACCACTCTTGCGACGCAGCATCGCGTTGGTACAAATACAGATGTAACGATACTCGGTAGATGCACAAAGGATTAAGCAGTCTCTAAAGTTATAACGAGTTGTTTCTTAAAATAAGTAGATGAAAACTAAAGATTTCGAGGGGAGTTTGGAAGAGAACTGAAACAAAACAAAGTAATTTGTTGGGAAAGTAGTATCAGTAATACGAAACGCTCGTTTGTAAAATAAACGGACGCAAATCTGCGAACAAATTATTTTCAAATATCCGTCGGTTATATTGCATCCTAAAATGATTGCCTACGCACAGGTCGGATAAACGACCTTTAAAAACTCGATCGCTCTTCCGTCTACCTAAAGCTTTCCCGGGACGACCTTTACGAAAAACATTTTCAGGCCCACGCATCCTAAAGGGTCGTGGGAGATTCGAGATTTCTCGCCGGGAATGTCTCGCGAGTTCATTGTGAAGGCAATTTATAACATTTAGTCATGCTTATGCTTTATTTTTAGTATTAATAAGGATAGAAACAGACATTCATATAGGGATGATGACACTAAATGTCCCATATACTTTTTATTATGATTAAGTAGCTAATTTGTTCTATTTATTCAAACATATGATCCTTTTTCTTATCGATATCAAATAATTTCCCAAAGTACGTATTCAACGGTATATTTAGTATTCTATTAAATATATATTAAAAACATTCGGAGCATTTTCTCTAACACAGAATTTCGAAAACATTAGCTTTTAAAGTTATGAACGAACGCTAAAAATATTAGGATGCTATCATTTATTATTCCTATATTAAGTGATAATTTTTAAATTAATATTTTTCACTAATAAGAATCTATAATAAAGTAGTTAAATATCCAAGAAATGTTACTTTCTATTTTAAAGGGCATGATCTGAATTATTTGTATATGTGAGCTGGTGACAACCTGTTATGTCATGTGTCGTTTTCTATGTATTTATTGCGTGTTATTTTCTTTTATTACTGACAAAACAGTTAGCTAAAGACCTCATAATTACGTGTAAGACGAAGGGAAAATTCTTTTTACACTTAAATAATATTTGTGTCAAGTTCTAAGATGATTGGCTTTGTTATAAGGAACGTGTTTCACTTTGTGTTTCACTTTGATAATCAGTTTTTCGCTTTCTTTATAAGACTTTAGTAAGCAATGAAAAATAAACTTTATTCGGAAACTGCTGTTGGGCCTAATATTATATCATAATTTAGAGAACATAGAAAAAAATTTTGAGATCCTTTATATGAAAAAGTTTGGTTAGTATCCTTTTATGTAGAGCTTTTGAGCGTAGAAAATAACATTGCCAAACGTTTTTTCAGATAACCAAAGGATGCTGTTTATAATCCTTTTATATAATTTATTTAAATCAATTTTCATACAAGTTTAAGCGAAGACATTTGCACTTGGCAACTCGCATATAACAGTAGTTATCCAGCTTCTTAACACTTTACCGACCGCTCACGCCATATGGAGTGCGAGCCTGCCGAACGTTAAATACCGCGCACGCCATATGGAGTGAGCGGTAGCTATGATTTCGTTATCATATTAAAAATATATGCTTAGAGATTTTTTAAGATTTTTTTTTGAAAAAAATTTAATATTAGTATGAAGTTTCATTTGATATTGAAAAAAAATATTTAATTACTGTGCCTGGCCTTATTATTAGACACGTTTGTCTATATATTATAATTTGTTTATATATTATAATTTTTAAAGCAGAAATTCGTTTTTTTGCTATTTTATTATTTTTTATAGCATTAGTTATTGAAAAAGAACTAATTTAGTCGTGAGAAGTCATAAATTCTATTTTTTTAATTCAAAACAAAAATAAAAATATTTTTCACTATGCAATTCGGGACTATATTTAAAATATTTTGTATGTCCTTCTTTAGATTAAATAAGTGCCTGAATTTACTTTATAAACGTTGTTTAATTTTTGAAGGTTCAAAGTATGATTCTATTCTCGAATCACCTTCTCGATTAGCTCTTTTTTAGTGGTTATTTCGATTTTATCAATCTCTTCTTCAAATGCTCCCAAATATTCTCGACTTCTTCCCAGTGTTATCAGTAAAAATTAACAACAAAATCATATATAATAAAGATATAGTTTAAATATAATTGAGCTGCCTTTGTATTTCTTTACTTGTGTCTTATAATATAATCAGGTACTGTTTATCTATACAAATTCGAAAATCCATTTAAAAAATATATATTTATATCAAATATATTTTGTAAATTCTTTCTACTTTGCATTTTTTTAAGTACACTAACATTTTTTGTGAGTTAATCTATTAGATAGTACCGGTTTCCCGAATTTATAAATTGACAGATTAGCGAGATTATATCGTATTTTTTCTGTCCTGTAATTTGGAAATTTCGACCGTTTATTTTATTGAGTGAATTTTATCTATCACGAGATAGCACCGATTTACTGGAAGTGATTCTCAGAAGTGACTCTTTTTTTGAAATTGGGAATTTCTTTTGAGATAAGAAATAATATGATGCACTTAAAAAAATATGAATAATAATTCAGTTTAGCTAACGCTGTCGTGTAAATCGAGATAGTTTTGTAGAGGAAAATTACGCGGAAATGATTCAAATATTCCCAGTGATAACGAAAACTTTAGTGATAGTGATACAAATTCGATTGTTCATGAAAGAAATCGTCCTCGAGTAATGATGCCTATTAGCGATGGAGAAGATACTGAGGATGATGATATTCCATTAGATTGATGTGAAACTGATACACCTAGGCATAACCAGCCATTTGAAGGATTGTCGGGAGCAACTTTTGATGTTGATATCACGCGCCCTGAAGAAATCGCCGAAAAATTTATCGGTGATGACCTGTTCCGCATTATTGCAGAAGAAACAAATAGATACCGTGCTCAAACTTGGAATAAGTACAAACAAGAAGTTAAAATTATTATACAAGAAAAAAATAAGAATATGTGGGGCTTACCGGATATTCTAAAAAAGGCTAAACTACGAATATTTGAAAGTAAATATAAGCGAAACGGGGAAATTTTATTACAATTGTGGAAAACAGTAAAGAGTAGAGATATTCGAATGATATCAACAATCCATAATACAAATATTGTAAACACTGAAAAAACTGACAGAAGAACTGGGCTGCGTATAAAAAAACCAATTTGTATAATTGATTACAATAAATACATGAAGGGAGTAGATCGGGCTGATCAATACCTTTCGTACTATCCAATATATCGTAAAACTAAAAAATGGACGAAAAAAGTGGCCATGTATTTATTTAACTGTGCATTATTCAATGCATTTACAGTGTATAGAAGTGTAAATTCAAACAGCAATATAAAGTTTTATGATTATTTAATGAAAATAGCAAAATATTGGATAGAGGAAAAAACACCAGAAACAGAAACACCAACAATTTCAGAAATGTCTGAAAATTCACAACCGACATCCAAATTCGCCACTGCTCCCTCATTTCAAAGGCTTTCAGGCAGTTTAAAACCAATTAGTCAGGATATCATCTACTAATGAGCGTAAAAGAAGAAGATGCATAGTTTGTATCGCACATAAAATAAGAAAAGATTCTGTTTACATGTGCAAAGAATGTAAAGTAGCTTTACATGTTGGTGAATGTTTCTCCTCGTATCATTTGAAGAAACATTACTAGGTAAATAATAAAAATAACGTTTGTGAATTTTGAATTTTATTTTTTTGATAATTCGTATTGGTATTATTTTAGAATTAAATATTGTGAAAAGTGAATTACAAGGGAAAGACATTGAATAATAATAAAGTGTGTACCTGAAATATTCCGTATTAGTGTGGAGAAATTTATAATGGTGAGTGCACTTTAAACTTGCATTATATAAATAGTTATTGTGAAAAGTGATTTACACGTGAAAGACAATGTACAATATCTGTGTATGTGCCTGGAAGATTTCGCATTACGATGGAGCGAATTACAATGGTGAGTGAATATTTTATTGCAATTGAATTATATATCAGTAAACTCATATTAGTAAAAATGTCATTTCTCATTTTTGTAGATAATCATTTGCACAAAATATCACAATACGAAAAAAAAGTGTGCTTGAAAAAAGTTTTTTTAAATTTAAAAAAGTTTGAGAACCGCTGGATGACTCAATTTAAATTATTTTTATTTAAATTTCTAGGTTATTCATTTTTATAATTTTAAAATCAAGATAATCATTTTAAAAATCTAATAATAAGGAAATGTAATAATTCATTTTTATTTCCGGCGATCCACATGTTGAGAACCACCTAATAATGACTTAAATTGATGCATTGATACATTTTTAACATGTTTAGAAAAATTCAACTAAATATTCGGACCGTATCAAAAAATACATAAATTTAAATAAAAAAGGTAAAATTCGCGAAGATTTGCGAAAAGGTGCCGGTATTTAGCGTAAGTCTGGTAGTGAAACTGCCGGTCGGTAAAGTGTTAATATATTGCCAATTAAATTGTTTAATGTCAGCGATGAGGAGCTGGTCCGATTCATTTTGTCTATTTTTGGTATTTTATTATTTTTTTCAAAATAATATTTTTTTTATATATTTTTTTTTATTCAATTAAGTGATATTTGTTTTCGACCATTGTAAAGTATTACCGATCATATTTTAATAAATAAATTAACGAATCAGTTTGGATATCAATATAGATTTTATTCAATCCAGTTTTAATTCAATTGAAACAGTGAATTAAAATTGGTACGTTTCGTCATTACATCTACATTTAACAAAAAAAAAAAACTGTTATTGATTGTAACATATTTAGTTCTTCAGCTAATAAAATCAAAAATATTAAAATAGCTAAAATATTAATAAAATTATTTGAAGTCCTTTTATTATTATTTATAATCTGTCACCTTTTGTCGACCTTTCTACGCACATTTGCCAATATCTAACTTATCTTTAAGGGTTTTGCCCGTAATATTGGCCTTAAAATGGTCTTACATTATTTAAAGTATGTTATTTAAATACCAATTTATTTTATATTTTATTATTACATTACTGATTTTACTATTGTAAACAAAAAATATTTTTTTTAAATTGCTGTTAAATTTAACTTTAAAGCGTTAAATATTAAAAAAAAATATGTTTCTTGAAAAAAGAAGATGCGGTATTTAAAGTGTTAAGCTTACTATGTGATATGTATTTTTATACATAAATAAAAAAGCGGTTATGAAAGAGTATATAAGTTATATTATTGCTCAGAAAAAAATCAAATTTAAAACTTGTTTCTTTCTAAAATTTGGTATATGTAAGAAGAAGGTGGAAAGGGGGTTTAGGAAAAAATTTTCGCAAAGGTCCTTGAATGAATTTGAGCGAAATTTGAAACGTAAAATTTTGTTCAACTATTGTATCAAAGGTACTGGTAAAAGGATACTATATCTTATATAGTCTTTTTTATATGTAAACAAGCAAAGCTTAAAAAATAGCATTTATATATCTCACATCTATATCTAGGCAAGAGAAAATATCTAGGGCGTCTTGAAAAATTATTTCAGATGGCATTTATGGGATGACTATATTTTCCATTGGGTTCTTAAGCATAATTAATCAAAAAATAGAAGAAATGGCATTAAACATATACAATTAGAGGTGTATAAATATATTTTTAAAATAAAAATATTCAAGTCATTATTAGGCAAACATGAAACCCACTAATGTCACTTTTTACTTTTAATTTCAAAAACGATATGCATTGAAATAGTTTTTTAATTATTTTTATCAAGACTACACGTAATTATTGTGATGTTATATATGTTATATATGTTATATGGGGATGTAATGACGAAACGTATCAATTTTACAAACGTGTCATTAATCCAAAAAGCTTTACTTTTAAAGCTTGATTGATTAAAAACTATATTGGTATCCAAACTGATTCGTCCATTTATTTATTAAAACATGATCGGCAACACTTTACAATGATCGAATACAAATATCACCTAATTAAATAAAAAAATATAATAAAATACTAAAAATAGACAAAATGAATCGGACCAGCTCCTCATAGCTGACACTAAACAATTTAATTGCCAACGTATTAAGAAGCTGGATAACTACTGTTATATGCGAGTTGCCAAGTGCGAATGTCTTCGCTAAAATTTGTATGAAAATTGCTTTAAATCAATTGTATAGAAGGATTAAAAACAGTACCCTTTGGTAATTTAAAAAAAAAGGTTTGGCAATGTATAATTTTCTACGAGACGCAACAAAAATCTTATTCCTTTGATCGCTTATCCCGATGTTCATTCGTGAGATTAGAAAAAATTAAGAAAACCTAATCTATGATGATCGGTCGGAATTCAAACTACATATAACACACTAATTCCAAGCAAAAACGATAAAAAATCAAATAAAACACCACGGTTTATATAGGAATCGTCTTTTATGTATTATATTAATCACCGACTTAAGCCACTGGTTATTTCTTTGCCACGTGTTTAAATTGCGGCTGAAAATGCCGCAAATTGCAGACCCTTGCTTTAGGCAAAGAAAAGAAAGAGAAATGTTGGAATGGCAAACTTCAAACGTCTCATAGTTATGTTAGTATGTACAAACACAATGCGGTATCAGAATTAATCGAGGCGGAGAAAATTTTAAGGTACCGCGAATTAATTACGGAACCTTACCATGCTGCGAATTGTTTCTTGAGAGCTTCTACTTCGTTTCCTGCAATTTGCTTAAACGACTTGAAAGCATGAGGTTATATTTCGTTAAATGAAAATTCGCAATTTTCGCCTTCGAATTCCATTTTGACGTAAAAATGCCTTTTCCACTATTTTTTTGGGCGACTTATCTGAAAGCTCTATTGTGTACAAGTGTCGTACGAAAGCTTGTCTTCATACGTTTCAGCTTTGACGAAATTTATAAAATAAGAGATGCAGCACGTTCTTATATAGTAAAATAAGTATAAGCACGAAACATATTTTTTATGTCTTTGAATAAAAAATATTATTTAAATATATACTAGAGAGCGAAAAATACGCTTTTCTCCATTAAGAGTTTACGATCGAATAGTAACGACACATTTTAAAGTATCGCCTTCTCCTATCCCATAAAGGTTAATAAAGTAGCTGTTTGCTGTTACAAAATATACATTTTGTAAATCGCTTCAATTTCGCATTAAAAGTAAACAAACGAGGGAAAAAATGAGTTTCGTCGAGTTTACATGAGCTCATTATCCAAAAGTAACATTTTTCAAAAATAATTATTTTACAAT
Organism: Plectrocnemia conspersa; assembly: GCF_051122295.1. Lineage (NCBI taxonomy): Eukaryota > Metazoa > Arthropoda > Insecta > Trichoptera > Polycentropodidae > Plectrocnemia > Plectrocnemia conspersa. The sequence continues at coordinate 1,175,871 of NW_028277174.1, read as the reverse complement.
GTATGCACATAATATGTTAAGAAAAATTGCCACAAAGATGCGTATAGTTATAAGTTTAGTACTGCTTTTGATACTGAAGCATGTTTTATGTAATGGATTTGATTTTTTTCAAGGTGATAAAAGTAAGACATAATACAAAAATATTACTTTACATAATGATACATATAAAATATTCGAGATACAAAAAACACAATAAAATATAAATGAAATACATAACAAGATATGTAATGTTTATTTCATATAAAATATGATCGTAAAAAATTCAAAATCGCCGTCGAAGAGTAAGAGTAAGGGCGAAACTCAATATAAAAACAGAGAGAGAGACTCTCTAAATTTTTTGGTTCAGCACCTTTCAGTATTCTATTATAAGATTTTTATTCTGTTTCATAGCAATGAATGTACACAAATGTGTTATGAATTATTTTCAAAGTTAATAAAAATAAATTATAAGTTCAATAGTTCAACGAGAAGTCTCTAGAATCTAACATTCTGCAAAGACAAATGGTCAAAATAATAAGGGCTCGAGCACCTTAAAGTCTTTACTATTTTACAAAAAAATTAAAGGTCACGGTTAAGTCGCTTATGAATGGTCCAAAGTTAGAACTCTGCTGTACTTCAGTAAGGGTAATGTATTCTTTTAGTTAATCGCCATAACTTATAAACATGCTTTAGTTCGTGTCAAGATTGTCAAGCAGTAAGTTAGGTAGATTTTATCCCATGTCCGGTAATCTCGAGTTAACGCTCTATTTGCCAACTGATCGTGTATCCGAACCACGATGAGGACATCGATATAGCGTTACTCTTTTCATTCGTTGTAAGTATAAAGTTGCATGTGCATTTTAAGCCATGTATGACCTATTTTTGGACTCGCGGGTCAAGGATCTTTACGTAACTTTCAGTCCAATTTGCGAGTCTCGTGGAAGCGGAAAATGAAAATCTATAATGTTCCAAGTCACGAAATGTGCTGCTCAATTATTCTTTGAACTTTGTTCTAAAATTAAAGCTAAATACGCATCGAAGGACATGTGACTCGTTTATCTTGGCATCCATCACGCAATCTTATATTTAAGAACCACGCTGAGCAAAGTCGTATTAAAATACCATTCAAAACACGAATTCAAAGACGGAGTACCGCAAGGATGCGTGTTGGGGACAATGATACGAAATAACGATAATTTATATAAAAGTATATTCTCGAATGATTTATTACTTTAATACTACTATCAGTGAACGCGTAGTTTGTATTTGCCAATAAAGTATTGCCGATGCATTTTATCTCACTTCGTGATTTATTTATTTCAAAAATAGCGTGATAAAGAATATGCTAATAAATTTTAAGCATCATAAAAAAATATATAATAAAGTCGCTTACTCTTTAGCATATTCATGCCTCTCTCTACAACCAGAATTAATAAAGTATTTGCATGAAATTTTATTTATAAAAATATATGGCCTGTGTAAATCGAGATTTAATTACGCGGATTGAGTGGTTCATTATTTCAAGTAATGGTTTGTCACCGTTCTTGTCGAATATAACGTTTCTTTTAGCGAACTCATTTTATTGCCATCGTTTCATAAGCTGTATTGTAAAATGCACCATATCTATCATATTGTTTGCAGAATCATTTTTTTCAATAATCTATTTTTATTGACGTAATCTAGATATATTTTTAGATACACTATATTGGTGACTGCTTTGTATGATAAACGGCGTACTTTATTTATGCATGATATTTTTTGGACCATCTTTAATCATTATAAAGTTCATATGACTAAGACTTGTGCTCTTCAAATTTACTATAAATCGGTGTTTTTGCATGCGTTAAGCATGATTTACTAATTGGCCCACAACAGTTGGATCACACTTTAACAAAAAAAATATTATATTTTCGCTAGTAAAAATAAATATCTACTGGTGAAAATATGACCTTGCCAAAAAATACATATGTTAATATACAACTATGTTAATATATACGTATATTATTTCATATAGAAAAATTGAAATCATATAATTTTACTAGCACCTGCCAGATAATTTATATATATATATATATATATATATATATATATATATATATATATATATATATATATATATATATATATATATATATATATATATATATATATATATATATATATATATATATATATATATATATATATATATATATATATATATATATATATATATATATATATATATATATATATATATATATATATATATATATATATATATATATATATATATATATATATATATATATATATATATATATATATATATATATATATATATATATATATATATATATGGGCTGACGGTTAAGGCGTTGACTGCGAAAAAAACCCCAGCATACCTGGTGAGACTCATTGAGAGCTATTTCACGAACAGGGTGCTGGAGTATGAAAGCGGAGGCGAGAAGCGTTCCCGCAGGGTGACGGCAGGCGTCCCTCAGGGTTCGGTACTGGGGCCTTCACTCTGGAACGCCATGTACGACGAGCTGCTGCGCTTGGAGATGCCCGACGGCGTCGAGCTGGTCGCGTTTGCAGACGACGTCGCGGTCGTCGCAACAGCCAAGCGTCTGACGCAGCTACAGCAGGTCGTAGAAGAGGCGCTGCAGGCGATTCAGAGCTGGATGGCCCGAGTTGGGCTCGCACTCGCGACGGAGAAAACAGAAGCTGTATTCTTTACGCGGAGGCGCAGGTTACAACCGCCCAGGATAGCGATCGACGGCTTTGAAGTGCCCTTCAAGAGAGAAATCCGCTATCTGGGTGTCCAGATAGACGACAAGCTGCGCTTCGTCAGGCACGCCGAGGCGGCGGCGGCGAAGGCGGCGCGCGTAGCGGAGGACCTCGCCAGGCTGATGCCGAACATCGGAGGGCCGAGGCAAAACCGGCGACGACTGTATAACGAGGTCGTCCACTCGGTCCTCCTCTACGGCGCCCCGATCTGGGCGCAGGCCATGATCATAGAGAAAGCCAGACTCAGCCTCGCGAGGGTACAGAGAAGAAGCCTGCTGCGTGTAGCCTCCGCGTACAGGACCGTGTCCGAGGACGCCGTTCTCGCTCTATGCGGCACGCCGCCGTTGGATCTCCTCGCCTTGGAGAGACAGGCGATCTACAACGGCTGCGAAAAGGTGGCTGCCAGAGCTGCGACCGTGACGGAATGGCAGAGGAGATGGGACGCGTCCACCAAGGGCCGGTGGACGCACAGACTCATCGGCGATCTGTCGGCCTGGGTCGGCAGGAAGCACGGTGAGCTTTCGTACCACCTCACACAGGGAATGACCGGACACGGATGCTTCGGTATTTATTTGAAGAGGATCGGCAAAGCGGCGAGTGCCGAGTGCCTCCATTGCAACGCCGGAGAAGACGACGACGCTGAGCACACACTCTTCGGATGCTCGGCGTGGGCAGCGGACAGGATCGCGCTAGAAAGGATCATAGGAAGGTCTGCCACAGTAGACACTATGGTCCAATCTATGTTATTGAACCGAAGCTGCTACGAGGCATGGACGAACTTCGTGTCGGCCGTGATGCGGAAAAAAAAGAGCTGAAAGACAGTTCAAGACAGCGGCCCTAACGGGACAGAGTCTCTAAACTGGACGAGCCGAAGTGCAATATCGGAAGATAGTACCGGCCGTCCAGGAGAGGGCTGGGGAGAGGTTTTAGCCGGTAGGTCGCTGCTTGCAGCGGAATCCGGCACAATCACTAGCAATCTGGACGCTGGTGAAGTCTTTAGAAGATTTCCTCTCCTCACAACAAAAAAAAAAAAAAAAAAAAAAAATATATATATATATATATATATATATATATATATATATATATATATATATATATATATATATATATATATATATATATATATATATATATATATATATATATATATATTCCAATATGGTTTTACTGAAATGACATGATTTAAGAAATATTTTCGGGATATTTTTTCTAGAATTTTTTTTAGGAATAACCACATGAAACTGAATGTATTATTTATTTATTTTGGTGCATTAAATCGAGTTATCAAATTACCGATAATACAATCAATAAACACATTAAAATTATATATTTCAGCTAGTGTAGTTGTTGATTATTTGTTATTTCTTTGCTTCTTCCTTAGGTATTCGATCTGTATTTTCAGACCGAAACCTAAATCTACTGCTTCTAATTAGTTGAATATTTCATTTTATGTCTAATATTTTTAAACGTTCAAAAAGCAGTAAAGTCAGCAATAGTTTGCAAACAAATTTTAAATGAAGCAAATGCATATACAAATCACAGACAAATCAGTAATAGTATACAATTATTTTAAGATACAATACAATAGATAAAAAAACATTAAGATAGCATCGCGAAAGCTTACACAAAAGTCTGTCTTTGTGATAAAAAAATATTAGAGTTTTGAAATACCACATAAACCATAATAATAACGCAATTGGGAAACGTTATGTTTTCGAATGGGTAATAGAGACATAACAAAGTTATCAAAGCAAACCTCATGCCGAGTATTGATTCGGTTCGGAATGTTGATGTTTAATTAGGGGTTGAGTGATAGTTTATTCGTCGGTCTGCGGCGGTAATAATATTTTGTGGGTCTTATAATCGAATATAAACACACAGTGATGGTACGATTCGGTTACGGGGATAATGTTGACAGGGCTTTATCTTACTCAAAATATTAAATGTACGATTTTCTTATACAAATATTTGCAGTATATGATGAAAAAGTAGATAAATAAAATATATGTATCTACACACATATCTATAAACCAAATTGTAGAATATCTTTAATACATTTTATGCAATTCTGTGGGTCTATGTATTCTCGAGGGAAATTTTATAAAATGTTTACACCTTGCGTATATTAGAAATACTTTCGAATGACTCTTCGCTTATTTTCGTGTACATTATTAAATTAAATATTAAAATCACTTTTAATATTTCTATTATATAAGCATGTAACTTTATAAATTTATTAATTTACGTTTATTAAAGTTTAATCACACCTGACCATTGAAGTTCGAAGGACGAAATCTTCAAACGTTCCGTTGCATTTCAAAGGGAGAAGCCTTCAGTCAAATTTTAACGGCCATTACAAATTAAGCCCTTCGACGCTTTTAGTTTTAATTAGGTGCTCACCGGCGACGTTTATGTCTCAACTTTAGAATCTCAAGGGAGCCGCGATAATTTTTAAACTGACTGAGCTTAACGGGCTACATTAAACCCTTTGGTAATTTCAACGCGAATTTTTCACCTTAATTTATATGAATACCAAGCCAACAAGAGTAATGGAAAAATATGATGTACTCACCATAACACTTTTTGCCTTATTACAGTGTGGGAAATCAGATTTTTAATTATTCCTCAAACGACTGCAAACAGATGTACTTTAAATTTTTCTCTATTACTGATTATATCATCAATATATATTTTAAACAATTTTAGTACTAATTAAGACCCCTGTGATACACCGTGAGATATTATTTTATATTCGGAATGAGCAATAAAATAAAAATAAGTGATTATTATATAATTATAATTCCGATCTTGAAAAATCAAGTTCGGTCGTACATATAAGATGATACTCGGTTTCATTATGCGGAGCGCGTGTCACTTTAACCGTTACCCAGACTAAAGTGGCCGCGTATAATTCAGATATGCGTGCAAAAAAAGTATCTGATCCCGGGCGTGCACACACATGTGGGCGACATTGTTAGCAACGTTATTTAAAATATTTTTGAGCTGAACTTCAGTTTGTTTTCTTCCCTAAATACATGCAAATTTTCGGCTATATATATATATGAATTTCACCTACATTTCCAGGATCATATTTTTTTATTCTAAAATATCAGTTGTTTACTAGCTGCGGGCGCGTCTGTATCGTTTTCTAATTTTTTCGACTTCGTTATTCAGATTTTTCAAACTGTTTTCTCAATTTTTTATGTGTGTGTGTGTGCTTTGAACTTTTTATTTTTATTTATTAAACTGTGATTATATGTGTATACGAAGCACCGATTTACTACCCTTTGGAGGTTGAAAGCAATTCATATTATTTTTTTTATTTTGAAATAATTGACAATTTTTAATATAATTTTGTTTTATTTTTACGTGCTTGTAATATTATATATATATATATATATATATATATATATATATATATATATATATATATATATATATATATATATATATATATATATATATATATATATATATATATATATATATATATATATATATATATATATATATATATATATATATATATATATATATATATATATATATATATATATATATATATATATATATATATATATATATATATATATATATATATATATATATATATATATATATATATATATATATATATATATATATATATATATATATATATATATATATATATATATATATATATATATATATATATATATATATATATATATATATATATATATATATATATATATATATATATATATATATATATATATATATATATATATATATATATATATATATATATATATATATATATATATATATATATATATATATATATATATATATATATATATATATATATATATATATATATATATATATATATATATATATATATATATATATATATATATATATATATATATATATATATATATATATATATATATATATATATATATATATATGTATACAAAGATAACATATTTTTCCTCTTAATAAAACACATATACCATATTATAAAAAACTGTTAGAAAACCATTCACTCGTAAGATACTGCTTGCGGGCAAAAGTTAGAATCTGAGGAATATTGTTTTCTAAGATGGGCCTACATGTTATTTATAGCCTCAGAGTTGACTTATTTTATAATGGGACACTTATTGAATATTTCAAGAAATAATATAATGACAGTGGCTGTTCTTATTTTTTTGATAAAAATATTAAATAATTAGTTAATACATATTCTGATCAAAAAATAATATTTTTTCGTTTTTAATAATATGTACTATAAATTAATAAAAAAGTTTTTTTACGAAAAAAATCACCAGAGAAGTGGTTAATAATTTATTGACGATTCATGTAAATTTCCTTATTGGAGACAACTTAAAAAACATTTCATTGATATCTCTTTAAAAGTGAGTATTAGTGGTACGTATTTGTTCGCTAGTGCCCTTTTGCTAGTAGGGCTAGGATACAATTCATTGCATTTTTGGCTTAGCGTTTACTAAATAAAGCATTTTTTAAAGTTGCCAACTTTCAGCCGAGAGCTTTAGAGTGCCTTAGAGAGTCGCGATTGCGTCCCTTATTCTTCCCGTTGCGGCCGTATATGATAATGTGTCTATTTAATGATGCAAATATTTTATTACGAATAAATTCATTGATCTCAGAATAAAAGACTTTCTACAATTAGAGTTTAACTCAAAAACTCTTTGAAAATCAGAGTATCACTTCCCTTGTTTTGTGAAGGAATATATAGTAAAATAACGTATCTATAACATACGTTTGTATGAAATGCAAATCGAAAAAGGTAAGTTTTCTTGGGCATAAGTCAATGAAAGTAAAAAATCTATAAACATCGAAGCCGCATGGATTTATAGGTCCATCCGTTGCTTAGAATTGAATACCTTTTACGACTTTCCTCCATTCTGTTCCACCTACTACCGCGATTTTTTCGCTTGTGTTGAAAATTGCCACTTTCCAGTCCATTTGTTTGCTTCGCCTAACAAAGAAAGCTCAGTTTCTCCCTTCAAAACACAAATATTTGAGATAAGCGCCCATAAAATAAAGATTCCATGAATTTTCAAAAAAAAAACAGATAGTCGTCGGGCATCGGTCGAATCCCTTTACGAGTTTTTGTCTACACAGATAAAGGCGAGCCATGCAAATGCCATCGTGGTACATTATCTGACGAAAGTTTGGCAGTAAAGTGGCAGATGGCACAACGCCGTAAACGATTTTACTAGCCTCTTTCTCGTGCATATATAAATACTGAGTTCCGATACAGGTGACGCCGTTTTAATAAAACATTATGCCGAAATATTAATATTAGACACTGATTTAGCATAATATTGGGAACATTTAATATATTAAGAAAAAAAAATATTACATAAATACATATGTACGTCAAAGTTTAAGCAAATCTGTAAGCAATAAACGTATATGAGTGCCGCGTATCGTCGTCGTTAATAACGATAAGTATTATCCTAAAATAAATTATTTAATCCAATGTTCTGGAAAATTAAAATAATTCAGGCAAAGTTGGGTACAAAAGTTCTCAATAAACTAATTGTACCTGATTGATAAATACCTTACTGGTATTGGTCATGTATTGCAGAGTATTTGTATGTTTCAAATTAATTTGCTCTGTAGTTGATTTGTATAAACGAAACTTTGATAGATTACCTCTCATAAAAAGGATTTAAACTAAACGAAATTTAATTTAACATGACGTGAACATGCGATAGCCTATGATTTACAAACAACGCGTCAATTACAGATTGTTGATGAAGCAGTAAAAGGGTACTTTTATTACACACACGCTCGGAATTTTAACACATTTCTCACACCCTAGCAAACTTCCAAAACCTGCATCCGATATGAGCAGGGATAAAAAATAACGGCGCAGTTATATTCGCATTTAATGGCGTGCGAAAACTTTTTTGTAGTAATGTTTTCTTCATACGGACCAAAAGCTAAACATAAGGGATATAGTCCAGTCAAATAAGGCGAAATAAAGGCTAAACCTCGGAATGAAAGATAACAAGCTGAAATTTTGCACAGACTTTCGTATTGATGTTCTAAGGACAGGGTGAAAAGTCTCATAAAATATCGTGTCTGCTAATCAAGATATCAAAGGTCAAAGGTCACAAAATTTGTTTTTTTTTTTTTGCAAATATCTCGCATTTTATGCGTCGCACGTCATTAGATGCTTTACAAAACTTGTAAAGCATAAAATTTTCTACAAGTTTGGTTAAAATATTTGTTTTGTATCCTTAACCGTTTTTGAGATATAGCGCGAAGAGTGGGAGGCGTACATCCGTTTATAGAATCCAGCGAGTATTTCTACCTGCTTAACTTGGTATAAGCTTTGAAAAAGTAAGCAATCGTGAAAAAAGTGGTCTCGGCAAGTCGTTTGAACCATAATTTTATTACTTTTTTTATTGTATTATTAGGAATTATGAATGAAATATTGCTCGACTAGAAATTTGTGCGAAAAAATTGAAAGAGTTGAACGATGTCCTTACGGAGTATGTACCAGATGATAAGAAGATCATTTCCAAATTAAGAGAAAAATATTTAACTGACATTATAATTACAACGAAGATTGGATCATTCCCTATTTTTTCTTTTCCCGATGCTCAAGCTTAAATTTTATCCATAGCTTGGTATGAAAATAAAAAAGGCACTTCGGAAGAAGAACACTTGCGCGTAGTGGAAGCTGCTGCGGCGATTATTAGAGAAGATATTTGATCTTCTGTTGGGACCAAGTCCTATCCGCCCCCGAGTAAAATATTAATGAAGAAATTCCGAAAACTTTATTACATTTTCTGCAAGAAGTTATTATAAAGAACAGAAAAGGAAAGACGGGTCATTTTAAAACGAAATACACAGCTATAAGTCATGCCATAATGACTTCCATACGAAAACGGTCCTTTTCTTCGCAGTTATTAATAGGCCTATCTGTATTTCTTCATAGAAGAAATACAGATAGGCCAAACATCCATAAAGTTAGGTTTTTTAGGTTTTTTAGGTATTTTTCGCTTCATATAGTGATACTGTAAGATGTTAAATTTCAGCTGTTTATCACCCACAGCCTCGTAATCAACCATCAGAGTCAAGTGCCTTAGTACAGTATGCAGCGGATAATGCAGAAAAATATTTATACTCTTGATGGCTATAATACTGTTCATATAATGGGAATGATAAAAATAATAACTGCAAAATCTGAAGTTATATCCGATGACCGCATAAAGAAATTTACAACAAAACCAAGTGCAAAGGAGTTAGCAGCACTATCACATATACCCCTTCTAGTGTATGAAAATCATGTCGTACCCGGATTGAGCAAGAGATTCAAGTTCGAAATTTTAATGATGTAGAAGAACTAACCGAACAAATATTTAATGTAGTTGATTTGTTGTGGATGTACGGAAAGTGGAAAAATATCTCACCGTTGCCAGGGTGGAATGGATTTATTGAACAACTTACAAAAACAATGAGAACTTTGTAACTTCTTGGATTCTGTTTCTTACTTTTATTCATCATCCTGCGAGTAATATGGACACAATTTACAACACATTACAGTGTACTACAAACACTGCCAAGAAACATGAACAAAGAACATGCTTAATAACTTTTGATCAGCCGTTGTACATAAAAGCACGTGAAATCGTAGCAGCTTCAGATGCTAACTCAGACTTGTCCAGAGTAGTTGTGAAACTAGGAGGCTTTCATATGCTTAAGTCTTTTATTGGATGTATAGGGTATATAATGAATGGAAGCTGAATCAAGGAAGCTCTCAGTACAATTTATGCTTCGAATTCTGTCGACAAAATGTTGGATGGTCACGCTTTTGCAAGAAGTATCAGAGGCCATACGCTATTATTTTTTGCATTATCGATGATGATTTTTGAAGATATGGAGATTGAAAGTTATAATGCTTTAGACGGGTTCATTCAGCAGATAACAATTTGCGATGTTTCCTATGAAACTGTGGAAAAATGTGCAGGTAGCTCTGGCTCCGTAGTTCACATAGCGTTATCCTATAAACGGATGCGCGCTTCCCACTCCCCGCGCTATATCTCGAAAACCATTAACCATACGAAGAAATAATTTAAAACAAACTTGTAGAAAATTTTATTTTCTATAAGTTTTGTAAAACATCTAATGACATGCAACGCAAAGGAGGTGAGGTATTTGCAAAAAAACGATTTTTATGACCTTTGACCTTTAATAGCTTGATTAGCAGACACGATATCTTATGAGACTTTTCACCCTATCTTTAGAACGCCAAAACAAAGGTCTGTGCAAAATTTCAGCTTGTTATCTTTCATTCCGAGGTTAAACCCTTATTTGACTGGACTAATAGTGAAATAATTGTAACAGTAGACTTTTCCCTAGATTTTAATCAACAGCAAATGGATATCTTAAGAAAATTCGTATAATTGTAAACGCTTTATTGATTACTTGGCGATAGATGAAAGTACTAAGGCTACAGAAATGACTCAACTTGACATTTTGATTTAAAAATAATGGCTATGACAATGTGCCTACTAAACCTACTTCTGATATGCAAAATCTCAACGTTAAAGTTGTGTTTTTTACTAATTAACACTAACAAAATAATTAGGCTTTTATATCAGAGTATCATCTAACTTTTAAATATAGTTTTCTAAATATTTAAACATAAGCTAATGAAGATTAGTGTATTTAGACACAATTCTAGAAATATGCAATTAGACATTTCAGCCTTTTGTTTCATTTTGTGAAGATTAAAAAATGCCTAATACAAATTACTATGTACAATACATTATTGATATGAATCTAGTGGTGTCTAATACCCGAAAGACCATGGATAAAATCATATTTACACCGTAGTGTTTTTCAATTGCAATTGCAAAATTTTAAATGATTTTGCCAAAAAAATTATTCTTTATTTTTACACACTTTTGCTTCAGCAAAATATTTAGCTATTTAGTATTAATATTTGTTTCACTTAAAATTAAATTATGTGTTCTATATTTAAATAATGCATTCTAAAAATTTCCATTGACATAAGCCTCAAAATTAGGTCGATTTTTGTGTACTTGTGAGATATTATTTTATGTAATGAATGTATTATAAAGCACTTTTTTCCTGTTTATTTTGTAGATTACACTTAATTTATAGTACAAATATTAAATTATATGATGTTTGTCTTATACTTTATTTAAAGTGCAGCATAACAATAATTAAAGCAACTCAAAAAAATTGTTATTTTTATTTTAAATTTAAAATATATTTTTTTTAATTTTAATATTACTTAAGAATCGATTTAAAAACATTTTTGACATCTTTAGATTTTTATAAACAGAGTAACAATTTTAATATCTATTTAAAAAATTATTTATTTTTAACTATTATGTTATTTTATATTGTATTAATAAATATTTTTGACTTATTTATTTTTTTATAGATTTTTTTAATGAAATTTTTATTGATTTTTCAATTTAAAACAATAATGCGGATGCCTGCTAACTGATACAATATATTAACTAGATATATTTTTAGAATTAGCTTCATGGTAATTTAATTAACGGTATTATAGTTATCATATTCACAAAAACTAGCACAATGATAGAAAAATGTAAAAATAAAATTGGTTCGGTGATTATTGCGCAAACGAAAATTGAGCACAGCGAAAATTTCTAACAACAAAAATTAAAATTATATATGATCAATATACATATGTATTATATTAGTAATATACATTGGTATGATACACTAACATTTCCTATGTTTACACAATTTTTTACTTAAAAATAGAGATAAATGTAAAGCAGTTGGAATTAAAACCTATGCTCAGAATTTTTACTGTGTGATATTTTCGTGTGCGCAATTTTCGTTTACGCATTAATCCAGTCACCAATAAATTTTTTTATTCTTTACTTTTTCTCTAAGATATTTTTTAACGAAGCTACGATTTTTTTTAATAGCCGTTTTTCTGAAACAAAATGGCGAACCATGCTGATTAAGCAAACAATGACACCAATTTTACGTGGTCTATTTTTAGAAAAAGTTTCATGTTGATACTATGGCACATATCGTGTCTTCGTTTTATTTCGTTTTATAATCGTTTTAACGGTGGTTAAATGTTGATTTTAATATTTATGACGGATCATAGCGGCTAAAAAATTTGATTGAAATATTTATTTGCAATATTTATTTTTCAGAAAAGCTTTATTTTGATTTATTAAAACAGCGGCGGTTACTGTATCTTCAAAATCTGTTATATCCCGTATACAATTTAATGAAAAATAAATATATATTTTTTATTTCATATTATTTCATTCCTTATAAAGTAGTTGCGATTTTTAAATATTTTAAATAAACACCATTTTTAAAAAACGTATTGCGGATCAGGCTTACTAAAAGTCTTAGTCCAGATATTTACAAGGTTTATTAATTACAAAAAAAATCTTGGTTACCTAATTAAAACTACGGCAGTTTCCGTGTCTTAAAAAAACGTTATATTGCGTATAAATACACCATGAAGTTACTATTCCATTTAAATTTTTATTATATAATATTTTTGCCTTCTTTACTTTTTATTTTATAGGATACATTTTAACGAAGTATAAAAATTTACTTTTTTTTTACAAAACATTTTTTAACAGAGATGATTTTTTTAGAATTTTTTTATGGAAACCTGATTTGAATTACGACAATTATTATGGTTCATAGAATATACGACTAAAAATAAAAATATTTTTAATTGCTAAGAAATCATGTAAAAAACATGTGTATTTTTTAATTCTAGTAAAAATAATATCGTGTAGTATTTAAATTTTTTAACAATACATATATTAATGATCAAATAAAATATTTATATAGATATAGTATTAATTGAGTATTAAAAAAACTGCTTAGCGATGCATGAATATTTTTATCTATAAAATATGATGGTAGCAAACTCTTGACGAATACAAAACTCAACACTTTGCATGAGAGATAAAATAAAGACCGAAAATTCTAGAATCATAACCGAGTATTTTATTTTAAGCTATAAAGTCTTGAGGATTTGCGACAAATTTGAACATTCGTACTGCTTCTAAATCGACTAAAATTTCGACACTTCCATTACTCATAAAGCACCCTCGCGTGTGGAAACACCTCGAACGGTAGGGAAAGGGCTGAGAAAAGATTCGAGATACGCCTCAATTTATACGTAAAGAAAAAATAAAATGGTAGATGGCCATACCCGTAAAATGTAATAACGGTAAAAGAACATCCAAACGAAGGGCCAGTGCATCGATTGCGCTCCGCCTCGCGAAGCACACTGAAACCTCATCACAATCGTTCATTATCATCGTGTGACGCGTTCGCCGTTGTTTGTAAGAAGATTTCGCGGGCGAAGATAACGAGGCGAGGCACCGCTTGGAATAATTTGCAAATTCCGCCACACGAAGATAAATATTTCAATGTTTTTGTTCAAACATGTTATGTGTACCTACAGAAGCGCGATTGAGTTAAAACTCTTCGATTCGGGCGGCTATTATCTGATGAATCTACTTTTGAAAATTCAATTTACTATAAATTGCGAATTTGGTACCCCGAAGATAAATCTTTCAATGTTTTTGCTCAATTATGTTACGTGTACACACATAAATCGTATAAGGTTGAAATATTTCAATTCCAGCACTATCCAACAGAGCAATCTATTTTTTGGTGCTTATTGATAGATGCAATTAGGTGTAAGTAATTCAAATCTTACGACAACTTTAAACTAAAAATCATTTAAATAATAGCTTAACCAAAAAAATTAAAATAACGGTAGAGAAAATGCATTCTTGGGAACGCCTTTATACACTTTAAACCTGTCAATCATTCCCCTTACTATCACAATGTTAGCGTAAAAAATTACTTTCAACAACTAATATCGACAATCTTACTCGAGGCCGCATTACAAATGTATATCAAATTATAGATTGTAAACAGCAATAATCAGTTGTAGCTATCTAATTCCATATAAGGTTTGTAAATAATGAAAAGGGCTGTTTGTTACGTATCTACAACGTGTTATTCATTCGTTTGGTCACGTTATTCGTAGAGATGATGAAAATCTGAAAAATAAGGATCGTCGAAAAAGATATTCAAGTAAATTGCGAACACATACATATGTATTCTGCGGTAACTTTGAGAAGCTGATCCTGTATGTATGTATATTTTAAATCCTTCGTTGCAATATGACTGGCGTTTAGCCCAATGGGTTTTAACGGTAAACTACAATCAATGCCTAAACATAAGTAGCGAAACTGGATTGTATTTATTAAACATAAATTAATATTACAGCTAGCAATCAATTGAAGTACAACCTTGCTTGATTTTTAAATTATGTATACGATCTAACCACGAGATTCGAAAAACACTTTAAAAATCTTGTCTGTATTGATTGATTAAAATAATTGTGATCTAAGTAAAACAATAATTGTTTGTATAATAAAAGATTGAAAATCGGCAGAGCACACGTAATTGCACAATAGCCGCACATCTTTTTTAAAACTAGCAAATCCTACAAAAACTTCTCAAATTACTTTTTAAATACACTTAAAAATTTGTATAGAAAAAAATGGCATAAGATAAAAATGGTCTAATTGGCTCTAATTTATAACAAATACGTGTTGTCGTAATTATTTACATGTAATATTATACATACTTCGCACCTAATAATTTTGTATTAAATGTAATTATTTTATTTCAATTTAGAGTACTAAATTGTGGGTAAAAAGTTGAGTTTATAATTTTCAATCAGATGTAGAGAGTTTTTTTTGTAATGAATAAGTAAAACATTTGAGCTAATCTAAAATTTACAAGACTTACAAAATGTCGATGAATAAAACATTAAGGATTTTTGTGAGTTATTATATGATTTGTGTGATCTTTGAGTGACGCAGATGTCCTTTCTAATATCAGTCAACCAGAAGAGAAAGAGAATGAGGATTAGAGTGAAGAGGAATAAATTATTAATAGCATTAATCACAATACGGCAGTCACTTCTCTTGATACATTATTAGAGTACATCAACCAATAGGGATTCAAATATAACGATGAAATAATAGCTCTTAGGAAAATACGTATTTACATTAGGAAATCCCACAAGATTTCTATAAAATAACCGAAAGCATTAAAAATGTAACTAAGTATTAAAATATATTTAATAAGATTTTAAAGCGAATTAATAACAAATACACAGTTGGGATTCTGTTTGTTACTTCTCCGTCATTAACCCTCAAATCGACAATAGTTATTTTTTTATTTCTGAATTTGTAAAATCATAAAAATTAAAAAAATACTTTCATTTACGTTATACATCTATTTATACTTGTTCTGGTGTCAATATGTTTTTTTTATCATATATTTTTAGTTTATTACATCTTTAAATTGTCATGAGTGCGATTTATTAAGAGATATGTGCATTTGAATTAATATTTTGTTTTATAAAACGAATTGTTGGTGCATTACAATATTAATAATGAAAATTAAATAAATATATCTATTATCAATACAAAATATATGATTTGGCAACATTTTATGTGTAGTGTGACCTAAAACGAATAATATGTGCATTGAATTAAATGAGCTGTTGGTGTAGCCAACGATTGAAGTTAGGTAGCACTGGGTCAGGTCGATACCTGGATGACATACTGGGTGTTGTTGGCCATAATGCAACAAGTTATTGGTCAACTATCACAAGTCTTTCATTTAACTGTTATATGGGTTAGATCCGAGCGAGCGGTAGCGAGCATGCGTTGGTTTTGAACAGTGAATACCCCATGATTAACTCTCTGGAACTATTCTATTTAAAACTTATTTTACGTAAATGTTTTAATATATTTTAATATTAAATATGTAAATTATTTAAATCAAAATTTTTTTACAATATTATATAAGATAAAATATTATTACTATATATTATATTTTTAAAGTATTTTAAATATTTTGTGTAAAAGAGGTGGCAAGTTTGGGTTTACGCCTCTACTATTAACTCTAAAGCACACGATACTTATATACGTTCGATATAATTATCATTACTACATTAAAGAGTATTCGAATCGAATTTTGGTCAATAAAATTTGTAAAATCAATAATAGGATCGGAAAATTTCATTACTGAGAGTTCCCACTGCGACGGCGCTGACATCAGTTTTATTGCTTTTGACGTGAATTTTTGCCTTCTGAGAAGGGATAATTGTTTTTTGCGCTCTCTTATTCGGCAAAATTCCATTTATATGTTCCTCATTTAATTTTTAATATTACTATAAGAGTCGTAATATGAACGCTTTCCCACTGCGGCGGCTCCGACCAAATTTAATTGATTTTGACGTGGATTTTTGACTTCTGAGAAACGATAATTGTTTTTTGTGCTCTCCTATCGATCAAAATTCGGTTTCAATATTCATTTGTAAAATTGTCTTATTATGAAATTTTATTATTCCATTGCTAATTTTATTGCTTTTGACATGTTTTTTTAAATAGGTGCCCTTTGAATTTGGACAAAAAAATAATAAAATACTGTGAATCTTAATGAAATGTAAATATTGAAAAATCTATCACTGATTATCAAAAATTTTCCCCCTTCCCTCTGGAAATAGTATTATATCTATGGTGAGATAGGTGAAGCACTAAAATAAGAGAAGAAACAAAAACCGCCAGTTATTATGAGTTATAAAGTTTTAAAAACAATTCCAGATGTTTGAAAATATTTGGTTACGATTATGAGTGTAAAGCCGCACACAAAACTCGGTGAGCCGCATGCGGCCCGCGGGCCGCAAGTTGAGTATCAGTGATATATAAGATGAAGGCATAAGATTTGAAATGTATCTAAATATAAATAGCAGGATATATAGTAAAATAATTTTACATTTGGCCTTTCTTGAATGTTTTGAAAGCTCTCTTTGTACCTTTAACCCCAACGACCACAAAGACTAATTAATAACAATTTTCAGCGGTTCGCTAATGACAGGCAGGCGAGTATTAACCCCGGCGGGATGTAAATTATCGGTTAACCGTCAATTCTCATTTTCGATTTATCTCAATCTATTAGGATAGGCAGCGAATCTCGTGATGTATCATTTTATTATGCGTTGACTATGATGAATGTCGCTCACCTCGTAGGCTCTCAGGTGTCTCGCGTTCAGTTCCAGCAGATTGACACCGGACCCCATGGCGCATAAGGTCTGTTATATAGCACAGCTGCTGTCGCAATAAGCGACGATCGTCATCTTTGCACAATAAAAATACTCGTTTATCTTATCTATTCGAACGAAAATATATTCGCCGCTAAGTCATAAATGTATACGATGAATGGAACTCATGTTAATTAATGTGTTACGTTATGAACCCCTTTGACCGCCTCCAACAATAACCGCAAAACTATACCGTAATTAGTTAACTGAGAGATGCCTTAGAGTCGCACATAGAAGAGCTGTATATTCATATTATCTCCTTAATACATTTTCGTATTTATTAAGGGTTTGTGGGTTTTTAAAAAACCGGTTGCGTATACATATTTATAATGCTAAAATCAGTTTTAAATACTGATTAATTTAATTTAATCAAATTATAATTAAAGGTACAAGGGTAGATCAATAAGTCTTTAGAAAATCTAAGAGATGGCACTGGTAGTATCGAAACAAGTTTGTATCTGAATAGTACCACCTGTCAATAGACTGCTGTCAAATTGTCAGCCATTTCCAATGGATTCTTTCAAGCAAATAACCTTTGTTATTTTCGAAAAATGTAAAAAATCGAGTAACGTGTAAACGTCAAAAGAAATTAAAGCCGATAAGAATGCAGTTCGTGGCAAATCTGCATTTATCTAATTGATTGCATATTTATTGTATTTTAACTAAATTTTTCAAGTAGAAAAAAATTATTTAAAATTATTTAACTATATTTATTATGGAGAAAATAAAACGTTCTATTATATTCGTATTGATTATTTTTCACTAATATTTTTTTCTGAAAATTTACTTCATGTTTGCCTTTGCCTTTTAATATTACATATTGAAAAAAAAAATTGTAGCTTAGTTTAGGAAAAACAAGTATTTTTTTTTTTAAAAACTAAGGTTTTAAATGCTTATAAAATTTCAAAGTGTATTCCTTAAATGTATTTAATACTATTGTTTTATTTACGCAGCTAGCCAAATCTAATTTTATTTATACAATTTTAAAAAACCTATAAAATAAATAATTAACTCATAGCAAGAAAGATAAAAAACATTTAAAACAAAAATAATAAAACTTTAAATAGTTTCGGTATTTATTGTACTTCAACAAAACCTTACGAATTTGAGTCTTAAGCTCAATATCCAAATGTCATGTTGGGAAAAGAACGTCAATTATTTTTTTATATTTTAAAAAGCAATAACACATTTTAATAAAGAAATTATTTATTAAAAAAAAAAATTAATGATGAATATATCAGAGAAATTATTATTCAAAGCAATGCGTTAGAATTACCTATGAAAAATCAATAAATATGTTAATTGATGAACCTAAAGATTTTATATCGAATCCAAAGATATTGAAAAACTTACTTTTTAATTTTTAATGCATTCATTTAAATAACATAATTACAGTTTATATTTTTTTACACCATGAAAACAATAAAGCAAAGTTCATAATTTTTATTACACGTACTTTTATAACTGTTGTTATATAAATATTTAATTATAATAAATATTTTTGAATGTTTTAATTCCAAAACTGTGTTTTTGAGAATATTATATTTTAATATTCAATTTAAGTATTATGAGAAAAATGTTTGATTTTGTACTTTTTTAAATAATTAATCTCCAGAAATTTTTCAAACAAAAGTATTTTTAAACATAAAATACGATATACTTCATACTTTTAAACTTGTAAAAATCATTTTTTTCCAGGAGGGAGGCAAAAATGACATGTATTTTTCTGACTAAATTAAAGGGGGTCCATGTTTATGATCCACCTCAAAAGCAATAAAATCGTACCGTCGTCAATATAACAATATTACGATAAATAATTATTGAGAATCGTATGAAGCATATCAAAACCAAATTTTGACCAAGAGCGCAAAAAACATGAGTTAAGAATTCATGTCAAAAGCAATAAAATCGTGCCGTCGCTGTCGCAGTGGGAACGCTCGCTTATCTAGCGTTCATATAACGACTCTTATAATAATATTACAAATTAAATGAGGAACATATAAACAAAATTTGCCCAATAGGAGAGCGCAAAAAACAATTATACCTTCTCAGAAGTCAAAAATTCACGGCAAAAGCAATAAAATCTCATTTTTCTGAACAAATATAAAGGGGCGAATGCCCCCACCTGCCCTCATCAAATTACGTCCCTGTTGCAAAAGTTGTTAAATGTAATAAAATTTTCTGAAAACTTAATAAGTTCCAAGCAATATTCAGATTCACTATTTAACACGGTGGATCTTTGCATACGATACAGTAGATTACGGTAAATCGTTGACTACGAAAAATCATTTAACCCTTTCACCGCGGCTGATATTTTTGCGCATCATTTCGAAATTTTTTCATGAATTCATGCCTCTATTATTTTAAAATAATATAGTTTAATAAATTAAAATGATTCACAGCCTTAAATCATATTAAATTACCATATTACTAGACTCAAAAATGTATTGCACCTTTAGGTCTTTATAGAAGCCATTCGCGGTAAAAGAGTTAATATCTGAATAAATTACTACAAAATATATCTGGCAAATACAATTATTGTAAATGATCGTATATTCAGATGTTAAGTATCTGGCATACATGTCATTTTTTTTAACATGACATGTGCCACACTGGCGCAAAATAGATTTGAGGAATTTAATCCTCACGCCGCTTATCATTCGCGGAAGCGTTGACCTTCTCCATAAACCGCTGATATGGAATAATCGAGTGCTTCCGATACTGACGTTTAATACAATAACCGACGCTTAACAGCGTAAAATATAACACCTCGTTAGTGCGAAAACCGACAAGTGCAACGTTGCTGTGTCCATCTGCTACTACCTACCTATTACAGTGTCCATTGCACACGTGTCGGCGCTTAATTGCCATCGTTTACATTTTACACGACGATCGTTTACATATACCAGGTTCATGGCTTCATAAAACCTATTCAATGATGTCTATATGTATTCTTTAGTACAAACAACGAAACCTTATTATATATGGTTCGGTGATTATTGCGCACATAGATGAGCAATATTCACACGGTGTCAGTCAAACGAATAATACATGTTTGACTTTTGACAAGATATTTTTTTCACAAAGGCTAAATTATTGCGTAATAAAATCTCATATTTGTAAAAACGTTGGAACTACTAGAGGACATATTCACTTAACGAGTCTGAGCCTCACTCCAAATGATATTTATCAAAACTCAAAATTTATTGCTTTTCTCGAGTCAAATCTTATACATATCACATGCAGGGCCCGGGCCCTGGGAAAACAACGTTTCTGGCCTCATGATAAAAATGGCATTTTATATATTTTTTAACATCGTAATATAAATTCTTAAATAAATAATAATAATAAGTACGATTAACCCTTTCTATGCTACAAATAAATATAAAAATTAGCCACCTTGCGACATATTTTCTGAAATCATATTTCAAACGAAATATGCCGTATAGTGAACTTCTAGTCCAGGACAAAAGCAATAAAATCGTGCCATCGCGGTGAACGCGTCAAGCGTTTCTATAACAATATTACGAGTAAGAATAGAATAAAGCGCATCTAAACCAAATTTTGTTCAATAGGACAGCGCAAAAAACAATTATCCTTTCTCAGAAGTCAAAAATCCACGTGAAAAGCAATAAAATCGTATCGGCGCCGTCGCAGTGGGAACGCTCGGTAACGAGCGTTCCCACTGCGACGGTGCCGACACGATTTTATTGCTTTTCACGTGAATTTTTGCCTTCTGAGAAGTGATAATTGTTTTTTACGTTCTCCTATTGACCAAAATTCGGTTTAAATATACTTTGATCAGTCCTCTTATATTAAAAGTTCATAGTCATATTGATGAGGATAGCTATTATATTTTAAAAACATAGTGTAATATCGAAATGCATATAAACTATGGAGCAATATGTGAGATGCAATGTCTGTCTTATAATTCCGGTTATTTTCCTTAGAGAGATGAGTTGGCTTAGTTTGTATTTTGTACTTGACCTAATAAAAGTTATTAAATATAGTTAGCTTTAAAACTTTCATTGGGTTAGATTTGGGTTTGAACAGCGAATGGACGTTTCGCAACTGTCAAATTGAGTTTCATAGACATTTTAGAGCAGCATATTAGCGCCTATCGGTTAAATTATATTTTCGCTAGTAGAAATATACATCTACTGGTGAAAATGTATTTGGACTTTATTAGTGAAAATATATCTTTACCAAAAATACACAGTTATTATGACATTTATTCATCGGATGTAAATAAATAATGATAAGTATGTAAATATATACATATATATAACCTGATATATAAAAAAGTAGTAATCATATAATTTTACTAGCACATGCCAGATAATTTATATTTTCACTACTAAAAATATATATCTACTGATGATCAGAAATATTAATAACAATCCTTATCCAAAACTATATTTTTGAAGCAATACTATAAAATTAATAATGTGATAATAAAAAAAAAACGGCAGAGTATAAATCGAATGAAACTTTTGCTGAATTCAGCAAAAAGTGAAAATGTAATTGAGCTCAACAAACGCTAGACAGTTGAACGGAAGAATAAAGAGAAGCAAAAAATCTGATTTACAACCTTTTATGGGAAGTTATAAAGGTGATTAGGAGGTGTCCTAACAAGTTCCGCACTGCCGATAAAAAATCATTATTACATGCCTGCGGCTCATAAAAAGCTTTGAACTTATGTGCGAAATGACCCACGCGAGCTTTGGAAAAAGCCCCAGGTCGTCTATCAAAGGCGAAATATTCATAAGGTCCTAATTAATAATTAGCACATAAGACGAGTTTCGCCTACGATATTAAAACATGACAAAGCACACAATTTCATTCGGCCCATCAGCCCCTACCCTGCTCGTTGATCTTTTTAATAAAAAAAATTTAATCCCTTCGCATCGACGAGCTCTCGTAATCGCACGACTAATCCGAAATCTGATTTATTCAAGTCCGATCACATCGGAGATTGGCTGAACGAGCCGATTAAAGATAAAATATAATACAGATTCAATTCGAGATAAATTTACTAATCCATTAACAGCTGTCATGTGCAAGTAGATTTACGATTTGTTAAATAATAAATTAAATCACAAATGAATTTTCACCTCTGAATCCTAAAGGTTATTTGTTACAATCCATTTGCTTTTCAGTAAATTAAAAAATCACTTTATTGAATAATATAAATACATATACGAATACAATACAAACTAATTCTTTTAGATTTATCTAAATATTCTTTATCTACTTATTGTTATATAATAATATGTTTGCATACATATTGTTACAGGGACGTCATTTAAGAGGAAAGAATATGTGGGAGCATTTTTATAAAATATAATATATAGAGTAAAAAAATTAATCGAACTTTTCTCAATAATATAAAAAAATAAGTATCGTAAGATTATCAGTCTAGAAGTCATAAGGATTTACTCCAAGAACCTGCTATTAACCTGTTCTTACAATCTTAGGAACTTCAATTAAGTGTACACCCAAAGCGTTGCCTTTGTTAAGTGTACACCCAAAGTAAAAAATCGAAACGTTCTTGATTTGGAGTAGGTCATGGAATGACGATAATCGATTGGCGGATGACTCCGCGCTGCGCAATTTGAAGTGTCGTTTAGTTTTATCAGGAAATAATCTATTAATGAAGTATTTTTAAGTCATTAGTAAAAAGTTTTACATAGATACAATAAATATACTATAGTATCTGAATACGCAAATAGTTACAGTTTAGAACAAAATATGTTTTTTTCTGGAAATATAAAATTGTTGTAAATTATCCTTACACTTTAAACATTAAATCTGAAAATCAATGATTGATTAAAAAATAATATATTATATAGTTGAAATAATTATTTAATTTATAGATTTTTTTAGTAAGTATATTTTTTTACAATTGATTTATACTTGATTTTATCATTTTACGTTTTATTTTCATTACTTCGTTTATTGAATTATACGTAAATTATAAATACTGATTATCAGTTTTTTTAACACGTGTAGTTTTTTATTCACAACAATATTATTGAATAATAAAAATGTGTAAGTATAAAAAGCATAAACAATTTCGAAATTAGTATATTATTAAGTTATTCATTTTTTGTTTAAAGTTTAATCCAAGCAATGTTTTTAGCACTTTTCTTTTAAAAAATAATGTAAAAATCATACTTTTTGGTTAAAAATTAATTATTAAAGATTGTTTGTTACTATTTATTGATTTTTTTTATGATAACAACTATAGACTTTTATGAAGTAGTTATGATCTGATTTCAAATTTATTTTCAGTAATAGTAGTTTTTTATTAACAGTGATTTTGAAATTTCAAGTGCGGTAAAACAATAATAAAATCAATCCTGCAAAGGCCGCAGGTATTGTGTAAATTTCTGTATATCGAAATGTGGCAAAAAAAAATATTTTAATTTGTATATTATTTTTTTAATTAATAGTTTTTTTACTTTTTAAAACAAGATGGACGATTTGGTTGCCTAATAAACTTAGCAAGCAATTTTACAAGATCTATTAAAAAATATTTAGGGTTATGTGATACTAAGGATAGTATTTAATTTTTCTTATAAATACTAATTAAAAGCATTTTTATGAAGCACTAGTATTTTTATGTAATTTTGTAATACAATAACAATTACAATTTGTCCATATTTTTTTAATATTCTTTAGCACATTTTATTTTCATTTATTAATTTGAAATATTTTTTTATTGTAATTTAAAAATAAATATATAATTATAAAATAAAAAATTAAAAGCAATATATTTAGAGCTCCTAAAATTTTTTTTGCCTTATAATATAATTATAATTATATCAACTCATGATAAAAAAATAATTATTTAAAATTATTTATTTTAATTTAATTTTTAAGCATTTTAAACTTCCACTTTTTTAAGAATTACGTTCATTTTAGCTATGATTTTCTAAAGTAAGAAGAAAAAAAAGTGTATAGGAATTATTATTTTTGTGGTTATTAAATATTTAATTCAAAAGTTTAAACTATTTAATCCTATATTTCTTTTTAACGGTTTAACAATTTTTGAAAGGTTTTAATGGCCGCCGTTCTTAAACCGAACGGTAGATCAAAATTAACAAAATTAGGCATATTTTGCAAAAACGTTTAAAAAAAATTCTAATAAAGCTACGAAGGTTTTGTGATACCTAATTATTACGCAAACAAAAATTGGACAAAAGCAACAACATGAAGGTCTTCTTTATTTTTAATTAAATTTCACAATTAAAAATTGCTGGGGGAGGGGGTACGTAAGGGCCAATTTATTCCCTATCGCTAAAATTAGACGGCGCTTTCGAAAAAACACATTCATTCGCGGACCATGACGGGAGTACAACGGCCGGCGGGGCCTCGTCCGCCAACCATTACGTAATTTTTCAATACAACAAAATAATATTAATTTATTAAATACTACTGCAGCTGTCCAATCTGTGTTTATTTACCACCCGTCACCACCCGTCTAATAAAATTAGTGCTTAAGTTTTTGAGGCGATATTGTAAATTTTACTTGAAAAATATATTTTAATGTAGAGCACATACAAAATAATATAAATTTTTAACTAAATAAAATTAGCGATATACAAAAATAGTATAATTTAAATAATAAATTTAGTGTTCTTATCTTTTTAACAAAAAGCTTGTTGTACAGTGTAATTAGTCCAGTTATAAATAAGCCTAATGCGTAAGCTAATGACCATAAAGCAGCGTTGTCAACGCGCTTCTCATCAACGTGTTTGATCATCTATTTATAAGATCACGGTCGTGCATTATTGAGTTTTCCGTGTTGAAAAGCACGATATGCACGATAACCCACTTTCCGAGAACATTGCCCGATTCAATTTTCGGGGATTACAGGATTAAAGCGAGGGAGCACGGAACTTGATCCAGCAACACGACTAAAATCCAAAATACGCGATTACATCGACGCGGAATTACATTTTAATAAATAAACGGTCAAAGGGTTAAACGTATACGAGTATGTTTGACGTATGCGATGCACTTCACTATGTATTATGTCACCCACCAAATAACACAAACGGTCAACGTGTAAAACACCCGAGTGTCCGACGAATACTGCAACTGCAGTCATTTTCCAGCGTCATACGATACGTCGCATAGTTCACATTGCACGAACAAAACAATTTTACTCTAATGCATTAAAAATTGTTTTAACTCTAGTGCATTTCCCTGTGTGAAACATAGATCATTCTATGCTTCACAAAACTTACTGTTCATCATAGCACGGTATTTATATCAGTTATCCTTTATTCTAACTACAAACAGCAAATATCTATGTATATTGTGACAACTGCTCTGAATCGTCGCGTTATAGTTAAATTGCAATAATATGCTACAAGATTAATATATTTTTGTTTATAAACACGTGCATACAAACAACAACAATTTAGTGGATCGCTACAAAGGTTTTTTAAGCACAATAGACTAGCGATATTACACTAATATATCCTAACCGCCGCAATCGATAAGATATTATGAACTGACACAGTTCAAATAACAAAGAAAATTTATATTTTAGAATAAACATCCGTTTTTTATAAATACAAACAAATCTAGCGAGACCGTTGCTAGTTTTATGCAAATTAACAACAGTATTATACGGTTGGTCGATTATTGGTCAAACAAAAAATCGTTGATTAAATCCTTTTTTGACATTATATAAACCAGAATGTAGCTGTAAGCTAATTACTTTATACCTTTAGGCCTGATCCCACCACCAGTGGAGCTCACTCCAAACCAACCCTTTAACTATAGATATTGTCTATGCTTTAACATTGCTTCAATTATCTGTATTTTTACAAGCTATAGTTACATTTACACTAATTTGCTATTTTTGTCATAATTAAACTGTAAAATATTTTTTTGTTACAAAATTGATTATTATTATGTTATTTTTAAATACGGTATCGTTTATTTTATTAAATATTCAATTAACTTTTACATGATAGAAACACAAAAAATTACAAAGTACGTATTTAATTCATGTAAGGAAAAGAGTTGCTATTATTGTTAATAATTATCAGTAAAAAAGTGCAGAATTTTTTACATATTATATTGTTTTTGTTATCATGTATAATATATTGCTGTACTTAATTTTTTGCTGCCATGTATAATTTTCCTGTTGTGATTTGTTAAGCGTGATTTACTTAAAGATAAGTTAAAATATCTATAATATAATTTATTTAAAGATTATTAAAATACAAAGAATAGAAGCTTTGGTTATTTTAGTAATGTCCATATTTTTTGCTAGCATGTGTGACGTTTTTGCTATGGTCAATATTATCAACCCTCGAGAGAAATTGTTTTTTATTAAGACGCAAGGTCACACAGAAGTATAAATTGCCATATAGTTCGAAAACCTAAACAAATACTTGTGAAAGTGTTGCAGCTTACGTACAAACCATAAAAATAAGCATCGTTCGTCGTAACTCCTTTCGTAAACTTTTTTCTAACTTTTTGTAAAAATAATAAAATATTTAGTAGGAGATCTTATACACATCTGTCTTAGAAAGCGCCATTTTAACAAGGACATGCGATAGCAAAAATCAACTCTTGAGAAAAATCGTAATTAAGCAAAACGTCACAAGCTGAAAATGCATTTAAATCTTTGTTAGAGATAATTTAAAAAACTACTAATCATTATTAGAAATATTTCTACACTGTTTGTAATGCCTTAACAATATAATTACCTTAATTTCAATGCGCGATTATTTTTTTTAATTAGTGTAAATAATAAATATTTGTCAAAACCACTCGCATGAAATATATAAAAAGGTTTGCAAGAACTCGTACTGGACACACACTATTTTAAATCAAGCGGCGTCAATACATTCTTCTACTTCTACTTTACTGTGATTAAATAATATAGTGCAGCATGGCATGCTATAAGGAAAAAATATATTATTAGCACATACAATTCATTTAATTTTGGTTATTGCATCTTTGTAGCAATAATAAATACGTGTCACACTTACACGCATTTATTAATGCGACATTTATTAATTATCTCTACAAATACAATTTTTTTTAAAAAGCTGAGATGTGTAATTTTTAATATTATGTTTTCTTTGTGAAAAGAATAAAAATTGCATTTATTTTAAAATTGCATCTTACTACAGTTCATCTTTTATAATGAATGTTTGTGATGATAATATCTAATAAAATTTAAAAGCATAAGCCAACTCTAAGGATTCATCTCGATGATGTTAAACAAAATTGGTGACACAACATACCCATGTCGCACTCCTTTTTCTAATTATTTTAATTAATATATTAATTGTACACGCAGGTGAAGGGTGATGTATAGCAATGCTTAAATGCTAGTTAAGTCATTAAATCTTACTTTCACTGCAGCTTCGGCATAGTTAACGTAAAATTCTTATTAAAAAATGAGTTACTGTGCTATTGGTAGCAATCGAAACGCGTGCTTAATAGACACTAATAATTATAACAACATTGCCGTCACGCGTTTGCAATTATGTCGTTAAACAAATTGTCTGTTTATCTATCATACGAATCCAACTATAAAACTATTACTAGGTATGATATTAAACTAGTTGGCAACAATGTCTGTTGTTCGATGAGACAAAAAACCTTAAGAATTGAAAAAGTCGTTAATATTATGTTGATAATTTTAATTGTATATGCCACACAGTGATTTAATTATTTTGTCTTTTTTGCCACATACATATATGAATAAAAATCCAAGTACGGCGAGATAAGGGGTGACTTATATGTGAAAATTTCTATGAGTCATCTCATCTTAATTGTAGCCGAGGACTGATGTAAACAAAACAATGTACACAAAAAATAAATTTAATTACATATTTAACATTTTATTAAAAACACCGTTTTATAGTGTTTCTTATGAGCATAGATTTTGGTAAGCACATGTTTATTATAAGGAATCAATTAACAGCTATTTCTTTATTGTCTAAATATATATTAGTAATTGCAAGATTAAATTTAATAGTATCTGTAAAATGGTTTAATTGTAATAATACTTCTTACTATAACGTTAAAATACTATAGTTACTGCTATAATATAAAAATATTATACAAATAAAATAGTTCTTGCTATAATTGGAAAATCCCACTAAATTCTTTAAATAAATATTCTACCAAATATACATTTGCATTATAACGCAGTAAAAATAATTGAAAAAAAATACTATTGTTGCGATTATAAAAGGGTTAAAAACATATGGCGGCCGACTTGTGTTAAAAAATATAAAAATTAAGGGAGCTAAGCGATCAAATTTTGTTTTCCAAGCAAGAATAGACAATTTTAAAGTAAGTCGCATTTGAAAAGCTCTCGAGTAAAGTATATTTTTAAATACATATATTTTTATGTTCTTTTATAAGATAAATATAGCTATTTGTGTAGGCGTTTTTTTCGATCATTGTAATTCGATATAAAAGTTATAATAATATCAAAAAAATGAACATAGTCATCCAAAATACAAAATACGTATTTTATATGTGAATTCTTGTAAATAAAGAACGTTTATAACTCAATTTATTACTGCTGTAGTATAATATAATTTTACCTTAGCAATTTTTCGATTACTTCAGTCTTGCATTTTCTTTTAAAAGCTTTGTTTATATTTATAAATTTAGCAGGATTAAATATATATTATTCATATAGATCTTTTGAAAGCCAACTCAATTTTTTCCTTGTTATTTTGTTACGTCGAATACTTTCTTGTTGCCTTTTTTACTGTATCGACTATCTGTCAATCGATTTTTTACCCCTTGTCTATGTTGTCTACTAATATTTTTCTTTTGACGAAATTACGCACAAAATCAACCTGTTGAATTTTACTATTTTACGCGATTTTTTCGTAAATATTCATAAGAAAGGAGTGACAATATTTATGTTATGTCACGTATAACAATTGGTATGTATATTATGTAAATATCTCAAAAAATATGTCGAATGTGATTGCATTTTAACAAAATATAAGTTTTAAACCTTCTGATTGTTGGCATGTCATTTTTCGACTTTGATTATTATGATAATGCTTATTTTGTAATATAAATCGTGTTTTTCTAATTGTAAAACACATTATTTTACATGTACACATAGTGTACATCATCGGAGTGCGCAGATTTTTTTGCATTAAATTTAAATTTTAAATTTCACATAAAAGTTTATACTGAATCGAGCTAGTTTATGCTATCGTTTGACTACGCTGGCCATGTTTACTTTTATGTATAAAAAATAATAATAAAAAAGCGTCTCGTAAATAATTTATCTGGAATCAGATACACAGACATATCATATTGTGATAGAGATAAGGTCGTACAGCAGAAGCTTCGCATCTCATCATGTACAATTGTACATGATACAATAACATGTCTTCGTTTGTATGAAGGATATTTGACGCACACTATCTAGTTTAAGACGTTTGATTACCTTTTGAATCGAGATTGAACCCCCTCACTCGAGTCGAGACAGCCCCCTCGCTTCAAGTATCTCTACTTATACAAATTTATACTTACCGAAATTCGAAACAGCCTTGTAGTAGTATCAAAACACAGAGTAGCAAACAAATAGTTGTTACTTCACTCTATTAGCAAGCAGCAAACCTTCACTTAGCGTTAATTTGTCCGAAGCCGTTCGATCTACGTCGGCAGAGATAAATCGTTTGGACGTTTCCTTCCCATGGCGAAATGGAATCCAGATCTTTCCAGAACTGGATTCCTTTTAGCCTCGGTGGTGCGAACGACATGCACACTCCGTCATTCCATGCAATTAGTGGGCGACGCTGGCAATGTTTGGTGCTAAAGCCTAGTTACCCCGGAAGGCAAAGAGACCGAGTGGTTATTGAGAATAATGGCAATGACCACGCGAGACGTCGACGGGACCATGGAGCGATGTAACCAGAGCCGCGATGGAGATTTTCACACACTAACCAAACTCAAAATGCCTTTGATTTTCACTATATTAATCGAAACGTATGAAAGGCAAAAAATGCCTTCCAGATGAATACTGTTGGAGATTGCACATACTATTTGCCACAAAGATAGGTTTTTACTCTGAAAAATCTCGTTTTTTAGATAAATAAATGTTGTATACTTCTTATCATACAATTACATATTCAGCTTCATACGAGTTTAAAACACTACATATCTTAGTCTGCGTCATTACTTTACTCTAAAATTTCGGTTTTTTTAATATCGTAGAATAACCACAATAGTATATTAGAATCTTGGCCTAAGCGGCTGTGTTGCGTATCGCGCTCAAAATTTAACGTTATTTTCAGATCACTCTTTGCGTAGCGTGCGATCATAATACGACGTCATTATTTATACATTTTAAAAGATCGTCTAAAGTAACGCAAGAATCAGGTAGATTTCTGTATATGAAAATGTGTTTTTATTTTTCTCATTGTTTTTATTTTTTTAATATTTAAAACTTTGACTTGATTTTTTCTATAGGATTTGCGTTTTATTTATTTAAAGTTCGAAATAGCGAAGTCAGTTCGATCTTAACTGGTAACCCAGAGGTCGCAGGTTCGAGCCAAGGCAAAGAACTCAGCGGAAGGTTAAATTTTTTTTAATAATATATACATGTATACATAATGCATACATATGTACAATATGGCACAAAAAAATTTTAATTAATTTTTTTACAGAGAAATAACTTTTTATTTATTTAATCGCCGCTCTTTTAAAACAAGATAGCGAGGAGCACTAGCTAAGATAAAGTTTGTTAATCAGTATGATCCGCCATCTAGTTTGAAAATGGTGGCTATTCAAAAAATTTCAATAAAAAAATCTTAAGAGATCAAAAATATTTAAACGTATATTTATAAATGATTTTTTGATATTTATGTGTTTTTCGAAGACAAAGTTTATTAAACATTCTGATTCGCCATCTTGTTTTAAAATAGAGGCTATTCAAAAATATTAAAAAATCATAAATTTATTTTAAAAAATTAAAAAACAACATACATATATTTTTAAATGAATTCATAATTTAAAAAATTATACCTAAAATTTAAAAAAATATAAAAAAAAAATTGCAAAAATATTTAATACTAAACAATTATTAAAATAAAAAAAAAAAATTATATGGAATATGCCGGTTTTTTATTACATGGTAACTGCCATAACTTTTTTTATCAGTTCTTTATTAATATTTTCTGAAAAATAGACATTGTAAATATCTCAGCTTAGATCGTCAACCAACCGGATCCGCCATATTATTTAAAAATAGCAACCATTTACAAAAAGACAAAAATCATTACTCTGTTAAAAAAATTAAAAACATATTTATTTAATAAAAAAAGTAGCTTTCACATTTTCATATACATAAATGTACTAATTCTTATGGCCTTTGCCGAACGAATCTGTTTTTTCAAAGCATAATTTTTACTTCTTATACAATATTTATCATCATTATTATAATAATTTATAAATGAATGTACATCAAAATGTAGATACTACGTATCATAGTATCTTATAACCAATTATAAATTATTTAAAAAAATATTTTTGTTGTAATTTTTCAAAAATAAAATCGACTATATCTAAAAAACGAGTAGGTCGAGTTCTTCCTGGCAAATTCTAGCATAAGTTCGAGGAGGATTCTCCATTTTAGTATGATTATAGTGATTGGAAACTTATCTGAAATATATCTGCACGAAAATGCGTCACCCATTCCGTGAAGTATTTTCGTCGCCGTTCTTATCGCGCGGCACACTTATAATCTCAAGGTGTAACTTTGAAAATTCACCGCCGATTAAATTAGTTTCCGTTTGAGTTGGATATGGTTTCCCTCAACGCGCAGCTCTGGATACACAGATATGTATGCGACAGGCAATGTAAATATACACAAGACCATGGCTCTCGGGGACTAACTCTGTGCGGTTCGTGTCCTGAAGGCAGCGAAAGGGACATCATGGCCAGCCCGACCTTCCGCAGCCCCGCCTGCACCCCCAGCACCCCCTGCACACCAAATACACACATCAACATGGACATTAAATCTACTACTCGCCTGCAATCAGGTTCTCAGGGGTCGATGACCAGTCGAAATTCATTTCACGGCATAACTAACATACATATGATCGACGTTTCGGCAAGCATATTCATGCCAAAATCACAGCTCTTCTGGTAAGACACTAGCAATATTAGTGCCGCTAAAGTCATATATATGCACCTAGAGTAAAAATTGCTCATACTTGCTTCTTCTATAATATTCCTTAGGTGAAGCATTATATTATTTTATTTGACTTTACTTTAGAATATGTCTTAAAGGACCTTTTTGTTTGCCAGGTTTCGATATCTGCCTAGCAGTTATTTAATAATCCGATTTGGGCAGGATGATTGTGGAAGTCGATGTATATTATATATAATTACTAGATCGAAGGTGAGGGTAGCGATCGTAAACCGTGACCATGGCAAGAATATACTTGCCGAAACGTGATTCATATATATATGTATATTTATGTATATATATGAGAGATGAACTTTGACCGTCCAGTTTTTCAACTTTCAGCTGCGATCGAAACCGATAACAAAACACGGAATGCGATAACGCAATTTGTAGTTTTCTTTCTTTGCCTATAGATAACGCGAGGTATGTATTTATAATATCTAGCCACGAAGTGCGAAAGCTAAAAATACAGCGAGAACTGAACGATTAGAAGAGTTGACGCGTTGTTCTGTCATTGACGTGCGGACGCTCGTTTGCTATCGACGTATTTTAATTTACTGCGGAACTGCAGCACCTTCAAATTAAAAAAAATCATTATAGTTTTTGCTGCTCAGCTGTTCCGCAGTATTGAGAATTAACTAAGTCTATCTTACAACCGAAATGTTGATGAAAGAATCAGTGTATTGGAATGCACGGAATGTGAAAGAAAATATAATACGACTAAGCTGAATAAATTCTAATATTAGATATGTCGCGGATGCTTTTCGATTGAAGTTAATTGATAGTAACGATCGATTGACTCTAATAGTAGACAGTGGCTCTACATAAACATGGGGTGATTTTTAAAAGCATAACCAGGTGTAAATAATACATATTAATATATGAGTGTCACATATTATAATAACATATAATATTGTATCTGATTTATATTTAATGTGAAATAGCAGTTGCAAAGTTGTTTGCTGCGATCGACTTTTTTACATATTGAAAATGTGGTCGCGATTGACCTGATACTTTTTATATATGTATATAAAATCTAGTTAATATTTTAACAGTAACAATCAACAAAAAATGATTCAGCGATCGACATGTTAGTAAGGACTGTTATATTTTCTTATTTACTGTATATAATCAATACTGGTTTAGAGACTGAATAACATTCGGTTTCTGTTTCTGTCGAATACTATTAGTTTTTGTAAAAGCATTTACATATTATTTTAGATATGCTTGTTATTTTAGAATGTCATTTAATAAAAACATTATTATAATGCAATTATTTATTATAATGATTTTCAGTCGCAAAAAACAATGGCACTGGCGTTTTATCAGTTAGTCCAAAAACGTTAACGATGTTACCAACACAGATGAGAAATCACAGTTCGTACACTTTGACTAATTGTAATCAATACTAAATCTTAATATTCATTAAAATAATTTCGTCAAAAAAAGTCGCAAGAATTAGGTAGATTTCTGTTTATAAAAATATGTAGTATATATATATATATCTTTATTTCCAAATATTTTTAGTTAGAATATATATTATAAAACATTTATGACTAATTTACCTTTTCCTCTATGATTGTATTTTACAGATTAATACTTTTTGAAATAAGACTGGCTAGTAATTTTGGTTGAGGTTGTATCTGAATGTCCGCAAAAACCGTGATATCTCATGTATACAAAAAGCTTTAGAAAAAAAACAAAAAAACTTCCATCTTTACTTTTTTCTCTCAGATTTTTCTATTAGACAACTAGGTTCAAATTTGGAGTTGTTAATATGGTCTAATTAAGAAAAAGTTAATTTATTATTTTAAAACAATTTTACTCTCTTTACATTTTCCTCGAGATTTTTTTTAATAGATATCATTTTAGAACATGGCTTATTTTTAATATAAACCACAAATTGTTTTTATCTGACTAATTAATTTTGAGTAGAAGGTAAGGAAAGTAGTTGCTAAATTGAAATAAGATGTTGAAATAACCTGGTTTGTGAATTAAAAAAATATGGAAATATGATTAAAACTATTGCAATTATCGTGTCCTTAAAATCCGTTATACTTTTCCAGTCTAAGAAAATTTGTAACCGCCAGCAATTTACCGCCGCGTGAACTGATCGCATTGACAATTTTTAGCCTACAAATAATCGTTGGCATATTTTACCTTCTTGTGTTTATACAAATTCGCTTATTTATTGGTTGGTTGATATTGTAGCAAGTCTAAAAAATATTTTTTAAATCAAAATGTGTAAGTGGTTTAAGTGATATTCTGTTAGGACAGAATGTCTATAAAACTGAAATTTAAATTAAAACTTAATTAATCTAATGGAAGCTCAAAAACTATAATTAGTTGTATAGCTTTCATTAGGGTAGGTTTGGTTTTGAACAAGTTCAGTTCTAAGTTTTATTATCAACAGTATGAATTAATTTGGCTAACTAGGCTAGTTGAAATGTATCAAACAATTGATTTATAATTCCACTGGTCAATATTAGTGAAACTGTATTTATTGAATGCACGGATAGAAATATAACAGCAGTAGAAAAAACATATTTAAATTTAAAATGAACAATAAATTTATATAAATTATATGTATTGCCTGGCGATAAAATATGCTAACGATCATTTATAAGTTTTATTTGTTTACGTGATAAATTGGCGCGGCAGTAAACTGCTAGCGATTAATTGCTGGCGGTTATTTGCGCGCAATGAATTTTCCGGACCCCATATATTTCAGATATATGTACATATAAAAATCGACTCATGAGAGTTACACAAGTTACATACTTTACAATAATTGAATGGAAACCTAGCTAAACTATAATGTATCTAAACATTAATAATATACCAAAGAAAATATCAGAAATGCTATTTGATTTGAGCCGTTTAATTCAGTTCTTTTTTGCTAATCAAATAGTTGTTTTTTATATATTTTTTTATAAAACGATTATTTAATACGAGAGGTCACATGGCGTTACTTTTTTATATGTAATGTAACGGTTTTTGAGGACATTATAACTGTCGCAGTTTCAATAATATTTTCTACGAAAAATTCTAAAAGACAGAATTTGTAAATATCTTTCGTTTTAAAATATAACGGCGGCGATTAAAAATAATAAAAAAATGTTACGCAAAAATGTTAATTTATATGATTTTTTAGTGCACAGTAACTGCATTGGTTTTATTCTAATCAACACAAAACTTTTCTGAAAAATAGATCATATAAATATCGCGAATATGTTTTTAAGCTGGAACGATCCGCCACCTTGTTTTAAAATGGCGGTAATTCAAAATAATAAAAAAAAATTAGTTCTGTTAAAATAATATTAAAAGAAAAAAGTAAAAAATATTATAAAACAAAAATTAAATTTTTTTTTTTTTAATGTTTTTAATGTCATGGTATGCACGTATGTATAATATACGGGATATAACGGTTTTCGAGTTTTTAATCTTAATTAAACTTTTTTTTTAATTATAGGTTTGTTAGCCAGTCTGATCTGCTAGTTTGTTTTAAAATGTCGGTTATTCTAAGCAAATATAAAGATATAAAAATTGTTTTATAACTTATTTTTTAAGTAAAAATTAAAATGTATATAATAATTAACATATTTTTACACATATAAATAGAAATATACCTAATTTTTGCAGCATTTACAGGAAGAATTTTTTTATGTTAATATTTGTATTATTTTATTATAGGTAATATAATGTTAGTGGTTAGTTTATAAATAAAAGGAAAAATGCAAACACATTAGCAATTTGAGTAAAGGAAAAGGCATAGCATATAAAAAAAAAAAAATTTCATGCTTTATTAATTATACTACAAAAAAATAAAACAAAAAATAAACATCCTTTTTATCGACGTGCGATTTAAGCCAAATTATTAGTATCATAAGAAGGGAAACGGTTTTTAATTTTTTCAATATTCAAAAACAAATAATAAACGAAAACTAAATAAAATTAAATTCAATGATAATAGCATTTTTTTAGTTAATGATTTTACCTATGTGATTTAAATATATGCAACAATTTTTCCACAAAGATAAAATAACTTACATTAGTAATTAAATCCTATCGGATGAAAAGTAATACATGCTGTACGAACAGGGGAACGGCTAGACCCCAAAGTTGTTACATTTATATAATATAAATATACCAACGATTTTTGATATTTTATGAAATAAAAAGGTTTTATTCTATACTGTTTTATACATACATATATGATATTCTCTATGCACTGAAGTTGATCATTATTAATGATTTCTTTATACATAATATGTATGACCTACCTCTATCTGAATTAATCAACACAATATTCATTCGTGAGATTAGGAAAATCTAGGAAAACATAATCTGCGATGATCGATCGAGATGATAACTATATAATAATTACTAATTTTGATCTCATAGA
This sequence comes from Plectrocnemia conspersa, assembly GCF_051122295.1. Classification (NCBI taxonomy): domain Eukaryota; kingdom Metazoa; phylum Arthropoda; class Insecta; order Trichoptera; family Polycentropodidae; genus Plectrocnemia; species Plectrocnemia conspersa. The sequence goes on along the minus strand of NW_028277174.1, from coordinate 1,138,296 downwards.
CATTATTAAAATTAAGAAAAACACAAAGGTTTATATGGGAGTTAAGCCCAGGTATTCCGAATGTTAGTCATTGACTAATTCACTGAACTATCATACGTGTAAAATTAATTTTACATGTATGTATTGTAAAAAAAAAATTAGCTTCTAATTTATGTTTCAATCTATATTATTGTTTTCTGACTTATTTTAATTAAGCAATTTATTTAAAATAAATATTTTATTTTTAGCAATATTGATAAAAAATAGTATTTAAATTTATTTTAATTCGATGACTTTTTTTATAATTTTTAAACTTTTTTCCAATTATTTTGTACATCTGTATATATTTCTATTAGCGAAAATATAATTTAACTGAAAGGAGCTAGTGATATTATTTTCTGCTTTAAAATGTCTATAAAACTCAATTTGACATTTACGAAACGTAAATTTGCTCTTTAAACCTAAACCAAATCCAACATGACCTAATGAAACTTCTACAACTAATAGCAGTTTTAGAACTCTTATTAAGTTAATTCCAAAATACAAACTTTTATGGGAAAATAGGTGGAAGAAAAAGTATAGACAGACATCGCATCTTGCATATAGCTCGATGGTTTGTCTGCACTTTAATATTATAGGTATGTTTTAAAAATATTATACCTATCCTTATTGATATTACTACGGACTTCTGATATGAGAGTTATTGGTTAAAGTGTATTCAACATACAAACAGACGTCGCATGGTACTTCAGTTTTCTTGCACTTCGATATTACTTATATCGGGGTTGTCGCAGTGGTAACGCTAGATAAGCGAGCGTTCCCGTGCGACAGCGACGGCACGATTTTATTGCTTTTGGCGTGAATTCTTAACTTCTGAGAAGGGATAATTGTTTTTTGCGCCCTCCTATTTGGCAAAATTAGGTTTATATGTTCCTCACTTAATTTGTAATATTATTATAAGTCATAATATGAACGCTAGATAACCGAGCGTTCTCACAGCGACGGCGCTGACACGATGTTAATGCTTTTGACGTAGATTTTTGACTTCTGAAAAGTGATAACTATTTTTTGATGCGCTTCATTCGACTCTCACTTATTGAAAGTCGTGATGTTAATATAAAAAGTTAATATTAGGGCTATAAAACTGTCATTTAGGGGTAGGTGGAGTAATTTGCCCGCCTTGAATTTGGCCAGAAAAATGCATGCTATTTAATGAAATACTATGCATTTTTATGAAATCAAAAAATTAAAAAACGACCACTGTCTTTGGCCCCCCTCTCCTCTTGAGAAAGCTGAAGTGTATGCTTCTTCGAAAAAGTGTTTCGTAGAAGCATATTTTCCTTATATGAAGTTTTTTATTAGCATTCGACCAACTCGAGTATCGTTCGTTTTCAGTTAGTTTTGATAGATGTAGGAATAGCCAAACGTTTGTTTTAAAAATGAGAGCCACCGATTTATTCGTCGTTTTAAACGTCATAATAAGTGTGCGTGATGACATCATCTATGAAATTTGTAAAAACAGTGCAGTTTATGGTATTGATAGGAAAATAGTGTTCGATGAAGTTTAGGTAAGATAACCTCCGCGGGCGATAGATAGCAAGCGAGCGTTTGACAGCGTCAGCTGACGTTTTCGCTGGCAAAAAAGAAGTAGTTTCGGTAGATAGAGAAGAGAATAAGAGACAAGGTCGGAATGTAAGTTTGCACAGTTGCGTTCACCTTTACGTCGGCGGGCATCTTCGCCGCGGTCTTCATGCTGCGGCGCCGGCTGCAGCATGAAGACGAACGAGATCCGAGCGCACCTAATGAATCACATCTAAACCTCTTATCTCAACTCGGCCGTTCGAGAGGTTAGGAAAAGTTTGGCGCGGGAATCGCGAACGCGCGTTCGCGAACACCCGCACACCCGAACGCGCCGTTCGCCCGGCCGACACTGCCGTCCGAGCTTCTCTTTCTCCCTCTCTCTCCGCCTCTCTCCCGCTCGCACAGTGCGCACTAAAAATATTCGCTCTCCCGCCGACCCGAAACGCGGTCGCCTGCGGTACTTGCGAGCCAAAACGTACATTTTTTAAGGTTCGGAACTCGACTAAGCCAACGATAGATGGCACTGCATTATTATTATTTAATCTCGAAATTAATTTTTAAATCTCTCGATATACTACAATAATTATATTGTTACATTCAAAATAATTTCGATTTAATTTAAACTTTCGTTTGTTTATATTTTATAAATCATCGTGGATTCGTTCAATTCAGCGGCTCCAAACTTATTTTAAACGCGAAACTTTTTAAGCAATGCATTTAATAAATTTTAATAAAATCTAAATATTAATAAAACGATTACTGACAAACTGAAATGTCGTCCTTGATTCAAACCAGAAATTCTCGGATTATCATTCAAAGAAAATCTAAAAAAAACTTATCTAAAAAATAATCTATTTATCATCCTTTATATATTTACCAGTGAAAATATAATTTATTGTTCTGTCGGGTAATAGTTCAGGCTTTCGAGGCCCAAATCAAATTGGCGCTGCAAACGGCTTCAATTTTATATGCGTATTTGTACGCAACGGCCGTTCTATGTACTCTCTATTCTGTGCGTTAATCGGACCACAATTATGGATTGAACAGATACGCATGATAAATTTTTGGTTTTTCGCATTATTATATATTATTTTATCATAAAATATAAAAAATAAGAGGTAAATTGCGAGTGCATAAAATTTAAATATGTTAAGCGTAAGATTCCGTTATTTGAATATCTCATTAAACACATTATTACAGGGATATATAGTTTGCCATGTAATGAAACACCAAGAAAGTTACATTAGTACCGATTGTGGGATTAAGTTAAATGCCAAGATTTATAATGACAGTTGCCTATTCAAACTAATCCATTGTGGCAAAACAAAACCACCCAGTTACACTTAACGCATACTCGGTGCAAAGTCGATCGAAATTGTTGTAAATGATTACTGAAAATTCCGTAACCTTTTTAGTTTTAACGAATACTTCTAATAGAAGCTATAAAAACTTATTGAGAAGTGAATATACCACATATGTTTATTGATGATAAAGGTGACCCACTATCAGTTTTCGAACTTTTCTTTAAAAAAACACAAATTTAGATATCTTAGGATTTTTTTATCAATCGAATATTCGATGTATTTCAATAATTAGAAAAATAATATTAATCAAATGGTCGTCTCTGGATTTTTTGCAGGGATAATCTGATATTTTTTGGTTTAGAATCAGGGACGTAATTTCAGCTTTTTCCAGTGGGGGACGGGGGGGGGGGGGAAGTTAGCCAATATTTTTTTCAAATTTTGATTTCATTAAAATACATAAAATGACATGCATTTTTCTGGTCAAATTCAAGGGATGGCAAATGCCCCCACCTGCCCTTCCGTCCAAATGACGTCCTGATAATAACAAGTTGTTTTCATGGTCTGCGGTGAATATTCTGTGCTCCTTTTTGTATTTTGTGCACACAAATTTATTGCTGTATTTTTTTAAAATAAATTGAAACAGAATAAATAGACACGAGGTAATACCATTATGATACATGTATCGAAAAAATAACTAAAATTTATAAAATCAAATATATTACTAATGTTTATTATATTGAAAACACGATCAAAATTATCGAAAGCACTTCATCTTGATCCCAACCGCCATAGCAACTATAATTAGACTTGACGAAAATATTTATGGTGCTCCACGGCACTAATTAAATTAAAAATCGTTTTCTCTTTTATTCTTTACAAATTTATAAACATTCTACATATATTCCTTGGATTAGGAAAAAAGAGGAAATTCTCGTCCAAGTTTAGACATTTTTATAAAATAAAATCGGTTTCTAATAAAATAAACAAATAATTTTATTTTACCTCTGATTCAATAATCAGAGCATAAATAACAACATATTTTTGTAAGACTATATATCTTCAACAGACTTACGACCTTACTTCCAGGAAAGATGACCAAACGGCGGATGACGTTAACAAATTTATAACGGTACCCACCCCTAAGTTGTAACTTATACACAGAACATAAGCTATAACTTGTTTCTTTCAAGTCTGTAATCACGCACAACCATACCAAAGGAATTTGTCTCAATATATTAAAAAAAAAATACAAGGGTTATATAAAAAATATTTTTGTACAAACAATAAATATGCTTATTACTATTCTACCAAAATATGAACTAATATTGGTAACCAAAAAAATGCTAAAGGGAAAATTGACTATAAATACTGAATTTAAATTATGAAATTAGATCTGCCATTTATTTACAAATCCCTTAAGGATATTCTGTGAAGTTTGGCACAAATTCTTTAAAATATATTGCATTTTAACACTAATGATTTACCAAAATCAACTAAGAATAAAAAATATTTTTTTAATGAATTCATGCAACTTTAATTAAATAAAATAAAATTTATACATAATACATACATCATATCACCGTGTAATTGTTATTTTTTTCAATTTGTTCTCTTAAATTTAATAATAAATATTTTAAGTGTATCTTAAAAAAAATTTTTACTTTATTTTTCAAGTACTTATTACATTTTTCTAAATGCATTTTCTGACCCTGAATAATATAATTATGATCAGGCTATTAATAAAGTTGTGACTGATATTTAATTTTATTCTGACCCAAAATTGATTTAGATTCTGACCATTTTATATGTGACCGTAACACATCAACAATCTAATGATGGATAAGGTTTTGTCTGAGATTTTCTCATACCAAACTGTTTGTTTTTAATTTTTCAATAAATTCGAATATTTTATTTTTCATTAAAAATAATTTTTATTTATTATTTTTAAATGGGTTATAACTTGGCTAGATTGTAATAGTTTTTGGTAATGGACCACAGATGTCTCTCAAACTGTCAAAGATGGCGCCACATGTCGAGCGTTTGAAACGTCAACGTTGATGTCTTGCTAGGTTAGTTACTAGTAATTTTGCTCACGAATAGACGTTTCCTGTCGATTCAGTTATTGTGAGTATTTTTCATTCTGCTCTAGATCTAAACTTGCGATACATTATGCTATGCATATAATAAAATTGCTATTAAACCCCCTTATCATATTTTTTATGTCACTTAAATTTGCGAAATCCATTCGTCATAGTCTTGGAATCTCAACTTGAAGTAAACAAGTTAATAATAATAATAATACTGCTTCAACGCGTCGGTTACATTATGTAGTTGTTAGAGCGTACTGTTATCGCCTTAGGTCGGCTAAACCTGACCTTACTTTTTCGATTTCGTCATTCTATTTAGTGCTATATTCGTTTTCAGATGGTACTCACGTCGAGCGAGCAAATGTGCGCCGTCCAATTAGCCAAAAAGGTGGTCAGAAAAAATGTGAGCCAAATACTAGAACGCATCACTTTACAACAATGCTTGATTCAATCGGAAAAAGTATACGAAAAGGTAATTTTTCTAATATATAAAAAAAGTTCATCTCCAAATAATATTTGACCCCGTGACCTGTTATTATTTTACAGTTGATAAACACCGTAGAATGGAAGAATGCCAAGCGAGTGTCTTTGTATCTATCGATGGATAAAGAAATTCAAACCGACGCAATAGTGAAAACTGCACTAACGGAAGGAAAAGAATGCTTCATTCCTATATGCAGAAAGAACAGTATGACGATGTTAAAATTGAACGGCTATCAAGATTTTAAAAATCTGCCTAGAAATTCGTGGGGTATTAGAGAACCGTTGCCGATAATCGGTCGAGATAACGCTATGGACTCAGGTGAGACTCTTGTTTATTTATTTTATATACCAGATTTTTAATATGATGTTTTTTACAGGAGGCGTAGATTTGATCATCGTTCCCGGAGTAGCCTTCACTTTATCCGGTGATAGAGTCGGTCACGGAAAAGGATACTACGATCGATTCCTTAAAGATATTAAACAAATATCGATAGCGACACCTCCTTCGTCGATCGGATTAGCTTTCGACGAACAGATATTCCAAGAAGTGCCTATGAACGACTTCGACGTGGCGGTCGATAAAGTCTTGAGTCCTTCCAATTGTTGATTATTTAAGTTTTTCTTTTTGGATTAACTTTTCCAAATATCATTCCTATTAGTATTATTTTTGTGTTATGTGAAAATCACAATAAAAATTGCTCAAATGTTAACTTAGAACATTTTTCCCATCTAATAAAATTTAAACATGGTGAAAATTGTACACTTTTATTAAAATACATGTATTTTACAAAACATTTGCCTTTTTTATTCAAAAATGGACTAGTAAATGAGATATATTACATAAAATTTCATTTTAAAACTTAATTATTATACAGTATGTTATTTATTTTTCTACACAATAATTTGTTATAATAGTACAATATTTTTCTAAATAAATTATTAAAATAGAATCACTTTTATACAGTTAGTTGGATATATAATAAAACACTCAATTGGAAATATTTAATACATACATAATTAAAAAATAAATTAAGAATATAAAACTTAAAAATAAATAAAGTAACTTTTTCATTTTTTTTGTAGGTTAATCAGTTGACATGTGTTAAAGATTTTATTATTTAAAAATAAGGAAAGCTTTAAAATATTGTACATAGGAAATGTATATAAAATAATATAGACTGAATTGACAAGAGGCAGGGATTTAATTTCAATTTTTTCAGCGGGAGGGTAAAAAGTTGGCCAGTCAGTAGCCGTTTTTTTAATATTTGCATTTTATTAAGATTCATGGTATTTCATTAATGACTGTATTTTTTTAGGAGATCCTGTTGAGAATCCACGCAAAAAGCAATAAAACCGTTACGTCGTCGTTGCAACATTCATATTAAGACTTTTTTTAACAATATTAAGACTTATAATAAGTGAGAATCCAATGAAGCATATCTAAATCAAATTTTGGCTAAAAAGAAAGTCCAAAAAAACATTTCTTCTCAGAAGACAAAAATTCATGTCAAAAGCAATAAAATTGTACAGTCGCCGTCGCAGTAAAGATGTTCATATCAAGATTTTTTATAAAAATATTACAACTTATAATTGAGAATTAAATTAAGAACATATAAACCGGATTTTGCTCAATAGAAAAGCGCAAAAAACAATTATCCCTTCTTAGAAATCAAAAATCCACATCAAAAGTTATACAATCGTGTCGACGCCGTCGCAGTGGGAAGGCTCGTTACCGAGCGTTACCACTGAGACAGCGCCGACACGGTTTTATTGCTTTTGACATGAATTTTTGCATTCTGAGAAGCGATAATTGTTTTTGCGCCCTCCTATTGACCGAAATTCTGTTTGAATATACTTTAACCAATACTTTATTATTAGAAGTTCGTAGTATCATAATTTTAAAACAGTAATATCGAAGTGCATAAAAAATATGAAGCACAATGCGACGTCTGTCTGTACTTATTCTTCCGCTTATTTTCTCCTGAGAGATTAGGCTTAGTTTTTATTTTAGACTTGACTATATTTTTAGAACTTTCATTAGGTTAGGTTTGGGTTTGAACAGCAAATGGACGATTTGCAATTGTCAAATTGAGTTTCATAGATATTTTAGAGCAGCATATTAGCGCCTATCAGTTAAATTATATTTTCGATAGTAAAAATATACATATAATAAAATATAATTTCACTGAAAAATACACAGTAGCATTTATACATTTAAACTTACAAAAGGTGACGCAAGGAATAAGGTTCAGGTCCGATGAAGACGTACAACAGGCAGTAAACGAGTGGTTGCCCATTTTGCTGAAAATATTTTTTCTGTTGATATAAATAAAAGTTATATTGCTAGTTATGGATACTACATATAATAATGATGTTATTGTGTAAGATTTTTATTTAATTCACAAACGTAATTGCTTTTAATATTATAAGACAATAAAACAATGGTTCAAAAATGAAAAAGAAGTTCTTATAAAATCATTTAAAATTAAAATAATAGGTGCATTTTCAATTGATAACATATTAACCAGACTTGTAAAGAATGTAAAATGGTAGAGCAGAGTTCTAAAAATTAAATATTATAGCTTACTATTGCCTGAATTTAAATTCTCTATAATATCGAATCAAACGAGTTTTATCGTAGCAAAATTTTACCACGTGATATGGCGAATCCGATTCATTTTTATTCGAGGAACTAAACAAAATGTATATACAAAAAATAAGCACTCAAAGGTTCGTTTTATGTTAGCGAGTAAAAAATGTCGACACATCGACGAATCAATCATTGTTGCGAAATAGCGTTAGTAAGTCAGTGTGCGCTTCTGTTGGTAATCGCCGATTAAATCAAAGTTTCGCAACGGAAAAACGATTTGGCAATATTGGTGACCCAAGATTGCATCGGACACAATTGAAATCGGTTGTCTTATGTATTAAAAATATACTTTTTTCAGAGGATTTTGGCACGTTTTTGTGATTCACGCACGTGCCTTATTGTCATGCACGTTTCTAACAGATACGTTGTTTCTTTAATCATGTTTTATTGAGTCAAATTCGAAAAAAATTATACTATGACGTCACGCACGTACACTGAATTTCGTCAAAGTGTCTATTCAAATTTAGTGAACTCTCTGTAACTAATTTTTATATTTACTAATTCAAATATTTGCAAAAATAATTTTAATAACATTTTGTAATTGTTTACATTTGATACATTTTGAACAGCGTTTTGATCTGAATGGGGTCAATTTGTACCCCGCTCAGGCGGTACATAGTGTTTTTTGGTAAAATACGTAAATTAACTAAGAATATATACCCATGGAATTGCTAACTTAAGTCTTATTTAAAAAATAATATTGCACGTCCCTAAAATGTTGTTGAATTTGGCTCATGAAAAATAGTGGCGGGGAGAGATAGAACTACATAGAAAGTGTTTTTTTCATTTATACATTAAATTTGAATCTAATATCAGTTTATTATAGCGCGCGTATTTTTTTGTTCACGATTAATTTATTAAAGTCAGAATTTTAATATAGTTGTGGTCAGAATTTATATTGCATGGGTCAAAATTTTTATAAATTGGTCCGAATTTATATCAAATGGTAAGAATTATTTTGACAGATTGTCATAAACATTTTTATTCTGGTCAGTATTTATTCAGTTTAATATTTATTATAGTTCATTGGTCAATATTTATATTACATGATCTGTAACTCAACTTTAAGGTCAGTTTTATGTTGACAGATGATCAGCATAATAATAAATAATTATTATCAAAACTTTTTTGGAGCAAACTTGTTTGTTTAGGCTCATAACATTGTCAAAGGTCAAGCGTGCTTTCCGACGCCGCTCTGTCGCTATTCCGGCTTCGTTTATCTCTCTGAATATCTTCGCGTCCTACATACAATTAAATATATTAATTTATAGTTATTCATGGGGTTTCACGGTTCCGACGAACGCTCGCTTGCTGCTGCTTGTTTGCAACTAACCTGTCCAACAGTTTAGATGTTAGCGAAATGTTTTATAAGATATTTGCTATAATATTTTTTTTAATTCACATGATTGTCCTTATTTTTAAATTTTGATCATACTATATTTTTATTCTGACCGTATGCCATTCTTATTCTAAGCATTTGAAATTATTTCTGCACCTGAATAATATAATTATGACTAGGCTACAAATTCTGACCGAAATTTGATTTTTATTCTGACCCAAAGTTGTTTTAAATTCTGACCATTTATTTTGTTGCCACAATCAAATACTGCTTTACCATTAACTAACTACCGCGACTAATATATTTATAACCAGGCCGAAATTTAATTTTTATTCTGACATCTGAAAATAGAGCATAATCTTATTTCACAAAATATAATCTCCCATCCTTAAAACGTTGCTTAATTTCGATAGCTTATGGCAAATAGTGGCGGGGGGAAATAGGACTACACATGAAGCGAATCTTCACGTTAGTTTGAACTAATTTTTTTTATAGACAACGTTTTAATATTTGGGTCAAACCATTATAATAAATTGAATGTTCATTTTTAGGTAAAAAACTCAGATTTAAATAAGATAATAATACAGTACACATCATTTTATTATATTTTTTAAGCAAAAGTAATTAAAAATAAATTAAACATATGCCCCATTCCACTATGCATAGCTTCCTTAGGTTAAATTTCGACGCTTGTCACAGTGGAACAGCGCCTTAATTTTAAACATGTCACTCCATATATGGCAACACAACAATCTATTGCACTGGTTTTAAGGTGAATTTCTTATGTTTTATCACAAAGGTGAGTCACTAATACAGGAGGCAGGTCGTTAAGTTCGGTCACGCTCGCTAGCGCGCGTAGACGCGCCTTAATGTCTCCACGGCGTATGCACGAGCATGCAGCTCTTCGAAATGAGATCCTTTATTGCAGCGTAATGGCTCAGAGGTCACATCATCGATCCAAAGGTGGCCCGGCCCCCGGACAGGAGCAGGGAGCACAGGACGATGGCCACCAGGAACACGAACAGTGCCAGCACCGTGGCGAAGAGTCTGCAAAAGAACCTAGACTTTCGAGCTGCGGCTAGTCTTCCCGCTAGTCTTCTCTCTCCGGCGGCTCCGAGGGTGAACTGGACTTCTGGCCTCATTCCGCCGATCTGAAAAGGTCAATTTCGAGTTTTAGAAGAATTTAAATTAAAGTCTGCGTAGTACAAACGAACATATTTTAAACGGTGTCCATTGACAGTTTCAAAGCACTTGAACAAAATCGAGATTAGATGTTTATTTCCGCCTCGCAGGCCCAATAAGCATTGCACGAAACAACTATAATGTCGATTTGACTGATATCTAATCACCGTTACGCAGATATAGACTAATAAGATATTAGTCAATAAAAAATCTGATTCTGCTCCGAATCTTTCATATGGTCAGAGGAGTAGAAAATAGGTTACGAATAATCTAAAACACGGCCGGACTTAATCACTACCTTCATAAATTTCATCTAAAGCTACCACTTCGCTTTCGACTTGGAATAGATGAACTAGCACCAAACTTAGCTACGCCAAATCAACCGTGACGATTCTTAAAACAATTTATCAGAGACCATTTCTACAATAAATCTAAATAATATTATAGTGATAAAGATATATTAAAATAGTGAGCCTATATTAAAAAATCAGAGTAAGAAAGTGACGTGTTGCTGTTATATATAAAAAAAGAAACAGAAATGGCAGTGGCATAGCTAATTATTATGGCGCCCGGATTTAATTTTAACGTTGCCCCCTCCCCACCATACAATTATATAATACAAAATATGACCTTCCTAAAAATGTGTAACTTAATGCATGTCTTCAATATGGCAAAACTTTTTGGGGCAGGTGGGTCCTTTTGCTCCCCCCTCCGGCTACGATACATACCCTTTATATATTTTATGCATATAAAAAATGAGCAAAACAGTTTATAAGTTTTATGAAATATATTAATATCAGGAATTTTATTATCTTAGCACGTGCTCGACTCGAACAAACAATAGGAAACATCAAGTGGACCAGCATCATAAAATCAGCAGTTGTTGAACTGTTTATTTTTATTATTTACACATAATTAACTCTTAGATATTTGTGAATTTATATATTTTTTTAGCGCATTAAGTTTAAGAAGCACACTATATGAACGGTCCTTCAATCGCGAAAATGCCGGCCCCAAGCAAGTGCCGCCCGGGGTGGTCTGGTATTGCGTAATGAATTTTCAGATAGACCAAACTTTTCGGGGTCGCAAAATTCAATGAAATTTATTTTACATAAATGTAAATATATTCAAAAACAATCAAGTATCAGTAAAAGAGCGAAATAAAATTATATGATTAATATTTATATTCATTTCAAACAGGATAAAGTCCCAATAATCGACTTATGGAATGCCAAGCGTCATGACGCCGATTGTGTACTCTCTCAGTCTCTTAGCAACTGATAACTTACGGCTTGAAATTTTCAATACATTTTCTTTGTAAGCGCATACCTAACATTGAATTCGTATAATTATATTTTCTCTAAAAATATATTTATATCCACACGCATAAATAAAATCATTGTTTCATAAAATTATGTGTTTTATTTAGACATTTAACAAGCTAGAAACATCAGCGCACAAAAAACTACGTTGACGATTAAAAAATACGTCTATCCATGGAGGTCGCGACAGAATCTAAAACAAAATGAGGGGTTGGATATGCAAATAGTTAGCGCACCACTTTGATAGGGGATAATCATGTTGTAAAACGCATAAGATTTTATATCCACTTCTACGCCATTACACACGCCAAAGAAAATATCTGTAAGTTTGGAATAGCGCAGTCAGTAACTAATGTGTGCTATTGTAAAAAATATAAAAGGGTTATGTGACTAAATTTAATTGGGAAACGCTGCTACAGGCTAATTATGTTAAAGCTTAGGGCATCAAGCGAAAAGTTGCACCACGAAGGTGCCATAAAAGTTGATATTTTATAGAATGAGTGGCGCCATTTTATACGTACAAAGTTCAAGGCAATTTATAAAATCATTAATCAAACCCATGACAAAAATTGAATGGATGAGCAATAATTAATGTTTCGACATTACACTTAAGGGTCTTATCAAATTTCAGAAACCTTTCTTATGTAATAGTTGTGGTACTTATAGTTAGCTATTTTATTTTAAAAGTTTGCTCTTGCACTAGAAACAATTTTGACTTTCACTTATATATTTAAATAGACAAAGTTTTTATACATTAATTATATGACAATAGGTATGCTTTAATCTGACCCTATCAACATCGTGTAATACTTAGAATAGTACTATAACTGGCTGCAGAAGCTAATAAATTAAATTGAAACGGTTCTAAAGTTATACTAGGACTTAAGTTCAACGAAGAGTCTCAAGTTTGATAAACAGGTTGTAAACGTGTATATGTATAAAGAACTTTTGGGTCAGTTTATTAGTTGAGGGAAATTTATCGGAGTGGGAGGTGAGGTGTGAAGTACGTAAATCAAAACATAATTGGAAGATAAGGTTAAGCCATTTCGTAGTATTTTAGCATTGATGGGTCAATTAAGTTACACTAGAGAGCGAACAATTAGTCGGGGAAGAAAAATGTTAATTGCTCCCTAGGGAGCGATTAATCCAAAGCACGCGTTCCACGTCCACTCGGTGTAATCTAGTTTAGTTGAAAAAGTGCTAGTAGGTTTCGGAATAAGATGTCAACTTACAGAGAGAGAGAGATGGGTGCAAATCGGAAGATGAAATTAACTATAAATCAAATATAGGGTGTTTGCGTTGCCGCTTTTGTTTGTATATGCAAATAATCTCTGGGATAAATATGTACGCTCCTCGGCTCCTCGCTGTTTATTATACTGACCCGACTTGACACTTTTCAGACTATTTCTTTAGGGTCCCTCTCCTAAGGGCCCTACAGACGTATTGATTTTCGCTTCGACTTTAATTATGTTTGGAAATTTGTCCTCGATAGCGATGCGAGCCAATATTCGCTCCGATGAACTCCGACACGACGCCAGATAGCTGTTTATGAATAAATCATTTCGAGGTGGTAAATTTGCAATTTTAAAGATTTCCTATCAATTTAGGATGTATTTATACACATTAAATACCAATTTATAGGACGTTAAGATCACAATTTAATAGCATTTTATCGGATTTTATCGAAATGTAAGACTTGATTATACAATTTTACGATCGAATCGATCTCCAAAACCAGTTTACAGGATTAAAACCATTTTGTATGAAGTAAGTCCAGTTTATATGTCTTTATTGGAACGAACTTATTTTATGACTAGTTTATTACACTTTGGTAGCAAAATTTTGATACTTTTAAATTTATAAGAAGCGATTGGCATATAAAAGGCAGTCTTAGTAAACATTTTTGAAACTAGTTGATAGAATTAATTTATATTGTGATCTAAACTAGTTTATTTAACTCTACAAGCTATTTCTTTGCATCAATTTAGGATGTATCAATGAAGGATTTAAATAAATAAATATTTTAATATTTTAAAATAAATTTGTCGCGGATAAATCATAGTTATTAGTATTTGAGATTTATAAGGTTAATACAACTTTCAAATTAAAACTAATAAACAAATACAAAGGAATACTTTAAAAAATAAAAATCGGCTTCCTCTCCTAAATTGTTGCATTAGTATAAGAGGAAAAAATGCGCTTCTGACGTTCAAAGCATAAATCAAACTCATCAATTAAATACTTCCACTGAAATAAAATATAGGGGAAATCGCACCAAGCAGAGCTACGCCGAGCATCGACTGACAAATGGATGACCGAGGAAGCAGCCGCTTTTTGTTTAAAAACATTCGTTACACATCTATTCTATAATACAAATTGAACCTGCTTCAAAATTTATTGCAAATTTATTAATAATTTATAATATAAATCCCAGCATAGTTACTATATGTAACTATGTAACTATAATCCATATTTTTAAATATTTTTTTTAGATTTCAGATGTATACAGTTTATAACTATAAAAATGTAATTTAATTAATGTTGATTAAGGGTATAAAAAACCGGCGTTATAATGGCCCAGTTTCAAAGAACGCCGATTAAATTCGAAGCACCATCTTTTACTTTTTATAATATTATTTGTACATACCAATATATTATTAAAAAACGGTGCTTATTATCGCTAACATATAATTTAGGTCTAGCTCTCAGTGTTTCAATCTACGAGCTCATAATAGCGCGCTTTGCGCTCGAAATTTTTTAGGACACTTATAAATTATAATATAAAAATATATATACTAGAAAACACTGCTTCATATCATTCGCACCCTATGCATATTTTGCTCTACACGCTCATTATATTGAACTTTACGCTCTAAATCTTGATTCGTTGATAGTTTAAGTCACTGAATCAATTCTAATAAAATCTATTAAAGCTATTAAACTTCAGATTAAAATATGTAATATACAAAATAACGGTGCTTAATGTCATTCGCATTCTATTTAGACCTAGATTCAGATGTTCTGATTGACGCGCTCATAATATCGCATATTACGCTCAAAATATTGTTTTTTTTATGTTAGTATAATTCGTTAAATCAGCCTTAAAGAACGTTAATTAAATACTATACACCATCTTTTACTTTTTGAAATACTGATACATAGCAATATATTACATTTATATAAAAATATATCGTAGATAACGGTGCTTGCTGTCAGTCACACAATTTTATTTATGCGCTCATAATATCGCACTTTGCGCTCAAAAAAAATTTTTAGTGTATTGAAAAACTCATTAATTTATATTATTAGTGAAATTCCGGTATTTATATTTATCAAAAAAAAAAAATCATTATAAATTAAGAATCATGAGAATGTTTAATACATTTTAGATTAATATTATTAAATGTATAAAAAATACTATTAATATGTAAATAAAATTGAAAATACGGAATTTAATATAAAATACAATCAGAAAAAAATACATATCCTAAATTTAACATAATATAGCTCTAAATATTTCCCATATCAATGTAAATAAAAAAAGTTCAACAATTTTAGATATTAAAAAAAAATATTTGCATGTTTTTATTTTATTATATATGTATGTACTACTTTGTATGATATATAGCTATACATATTTTTATTTGAATGCTAGTTAAGCACTTTAGTATGATTTGTAAATTAAATAAAAATAGTGTTTGACATTAATTCAAAAAAGTATTTTAAATTAAATGTAAATTAGAAACAGTCCATATTTTTTTTAATGAATTTTTCATCTTCCATTCTTAGAATTAGGCTTATATCTGCGGAAAATTTATATTTTTAATGACAATTTGTAGATTTACGACAAAAGAAAATTTTACTGGAATCGTTTAAGAATAGTTGTTTCACCAGAAACGCAATTCTGACTTATCTTTGAGCTTGGACCTTTTAAGCGGATACTGAACTATGTTTACTGTTTGAAATTGGGGTTAAAGACGCGGATCTTTCGGTAAAGTTAACTTAGGGTACGCGATTAAATATTTACGAAGCGTTAAATAGAACCGTAAATGATAGGTCAGTTCTATCGAACAAATATTGTTATAAAGTTTAAAAAATATTAGGTTTGATATATATTATAGCAATAAAAAAAAATGGGTTTAAATAGTAAGACAAGGTGGAATTCAACGGAGACAATGATTGAACGATTTTTGAGAATAAAGAGATAAAAAGGCGCTAAGTGATTTGAATATCGATACTTTTATCGCATTTTGGAATGACAAATTCGATAAATACGCTGACATATGATTAACGATATTAAAGCCTGTAAGAATGACATAACAAGAGAGAGAGATGAATCAACATTGGCAAGGTAGATTAAGAAAAAAATAAAAGCGAATTAGGACTGAGCTTATTATTTTTTTGCAAAGCGAAGCAAGACTTCATTTAGGGATGGGAAAAGTAAATATAAGCATTTTAATTATTACTTATTTTAATTATAACGTCTAGTACAATAAAATTATTTTTGGGTTGGGCATAGAAAAAAAAATGCAATATTGCATTAATTTCCATTGAACAAGTTTTTTTTGAAAAAAACATGCACTTCGCGTAATATTTTTAATGATATTTTTTATTAAAATGTAATTATTGAGACGCACTTATTGCTAATATTTATTATCGATGCATATTCTATGGACTATTTGAGTAAAAACATGTTTAAATACAGATAAAAATGCACAAATAAAAATAACTGTGTATGCAATATCTGCTTTTGTTTTCATTTCGCCAGCCATCCCTATTATAAAAAATCATTTCTCTGCTATATAACAGAATTACTGGACACTGCTAGGTACCGTTAGATTTGCCTGTAATAGGACAAATATATTCATTTTATGTTGACACGTCGTGCATATAAAAAAAAATCAAAATATCGAACATGTTAAATTATTTTTTTTAATTTGCGCTGAAATATCGGCCGGCGGATTTTTTTTGCATAAGTAGGGTGTGGCAATATTTCGACTCTTAGACAAGAAGGAATATTATTGTTCTACTTTGATATTCTACCCCGATAAACTACTTACAATGAGAATCATTTTATTCTACGCTTTTACTTTCAAGCAATATGGGTAGTTCTTAGCCATAAAAATATCGTGTTTAACAAATAAAACGTACGAATTTAAGAAGGAGATAAAAATATATTTTTGGTACTATCGGTATTTCATTTTTTGTTGCGAAATGGGCACGGAAAACAATATATCACCAGTAGACAAAAAACACCGTGAAGGTACAATATTCCCGTTGAAGGATGACTATTAAGCAAATGTCACTTTCTAGCGGCGTATAGATGGCCGGGATGCTCGCCGCATGATTGTAATTCGTCAGCGAGTTTTGCAGCCCTTGATACTTTAGGTTAGCTTCCATTAAAGATAGATCAGACACGGCCCGAAACTAGAGAGGGACTCCACCATACGAGCACCGCAGCAAAGAGGAACCAACCTCCACTACACTGTTGCTGCCAAAACTACAAGACCTATAAGTACCATCCACTGGACATCATCCCTCCGACAGATTCTCTACCATCGCTCGGAAAATAACAATACTCGCCATCGGCGTCTTTCTGGCTGCGAATTCACACTCTTAGGGTTAGAAAACATTATAAAAGTATTTATAAGGTTAACCTATAGTTGCATTGCTGATTATATTCATATGATTAATTATTAATTACCAGTCAAAATAGCAGTCTAGTAACGGTATCTTATATTTACCAAAGCAGTTTGTGCCAAAATCGTTAAATGAAAAAAACGGTCAGTCCGGATATCTCCACCGAGCAGGTCCCCGAATGGCATATTCCGGAGGATAATCACGTTACGATATTAGACACTCTGATAAGATATGTATTATATAAAAACAAAGATTATGTTTCCTCTCCGAATGAACCGAATTATTCAAAGGGTCGAAGACTGAATGGAGCATTAGATATTTCTCGATCGTATGTAAGCTAGAAAATTGTCGCACTAAATCACTTCGGTCAACACTTCTACTAGAATTTGACTGTTACTTATTAATTAATACATTTTTTAAAAATATAAAATAAATTTTCTACAAATACAAGGTAGAATTTATTTTGTCGAAAAATCAGAAACATTAGTTCCTCGCATAAAAAGGCATTCGTCTCTGGCGAGTTAGATTGAATTGAGCAATAAATTAGCCCCGGGTAATCCTCGGGACCGGAAGGTTAATAGCGGCAACAACAATAACCCGCCGTAATCTATTAGCGCAGCGGTCGGATTACAAGAGCGCTACAGCTGCCGTTCCATCGATCCCCGGCTCATCTCGCACACGCAATTCGACTGCTTTCACTTTTTAGACAATTTGCACATCTGCACACCGTATAAAAACACAACACGCCCATACGGGCAAAGAGAAACAAAATTGGGCGAAACTTGGCTCGCTTTGTGCGCGAATCTCGTAGACGGAGAAATATTTTAGTTATTGATTTTGTGCGATACACGCTACAGAAGCACTCGTTCGACCTACCTCACAATTTGATGGATGTGGGCGGTCGACTATTTCGTCTATCTGGGCTAACTCGATTAACTGCCGAATTCGAGGTAAATCGACGGATGAGACGGAGCTATATTCTTACTAAATGGAGAAATGGAGGAATATCCGATGACACGACATTCATCATCGGTAATACTTTTAGTATGTACTTATTTGTTTTTAACGTTTCTAGTAAAATTCCTTTTGAGCGGTAAATTATAGAGGAAATCTAATCGTATTTTTAGTTTTATTCAAATAAATCTATTTTGATACAAATATGAACAAACTAAGTCATTTTAAGAGGGAAGCAGATGTACTGCTTTGAATTTAAGCAGAAAAATGCGTCATTTAATTAAATACTATTTTTTTTAAATAGACTAGATATACATATATATTAAAAACAAGCATAAATTCTCGGGTTATCCATTAAAAACAGTCTCGATCATATCGCGGAAATATTTTTTAAAAAATGTCATTTCAGTGAAATCATATTGGAATAATATAATTTCTACTTTTTTATGTGCAATTACATTGCAGAATTTTTTTGGGCAATAAAATTGGATATTATTTATATAACCTCATGATTTTTAGAATATCTTTTATTGAAAGTCAATCGATTGCATTATTTGAAAACTAATAAATAATCCCAGAATACTGTGAACTAGGTCATCCCAAAAATCGTAACTTATTTATTGCATATGTTTTATATATGCAGATTTTTAAATGAATATTTTTTGATTACGTCATTTCAGTGAAATCATATCGGAATAGATTTTAACCAATAAATATATATTTTTACCAGTGAAAATATAATTTATATGGCAGGTGCTAGTAAAATTATATGATTTCAACTTTTCTATATGTGATATACATATTTATAAATATTTATTTATATACAATGTGAATGTATATTTTGTACAAAAATTATGTTGTCACTAGTGAAGTCCGAATACATTTTTACTAGTAGATAGGTTTCTACTAGCGAAAATATTATTTATTAGTAAAATTTTATGCTACTCTAAAATGTCTATAACCTCAATTTGACAGTAGCGAAACGTCCATTTGCTGTTCTAACCTAAACCTAACCTAATGAAGGCTATAAAACTATTTTTTTAAACTTTCATTAGGTCAAATTGAAAATACACAATAAGACAACTAATCCCTTAAGGGAAACGATCAGAAAAAGATGTACAGACAGACGTCGCATCTTACACTTGGATATCACACGATGATTTAAAAATATAAAATCCTTACTAATATTACTATGGACTTCTTATATGAAAGTTTTGGTTAAAGTGTATTTAATTTTACATTTTTACTAGTAGATATATATATATATATATATATATATATATATATATATATATATATATATATATATATATATATATATATATATATATATATAACTACAAGCGAAAATATAATTTATTTGATAGGCGCTAGTAAAATTATGTGCTGCTTTAAAATGTCGAAAGTTGCGAAACGTCTGTTCAAACCCAAACCTCATCTACGCTAATTAACCAAAACCAACTTGACTTAATGTAAGTTCTAAAACTACTTACAATTTTAAAACTTTCATTAAGTTAGATCTAAAATACAAATTGATAGCAGAAAAAAAAAGTATAGACAGACGCCGCATTTCTGCCATTTCTATAGATTGTCTGCAATTTGATATAACAATATACTATAAAAATATGATTGCTATCTTTACCGATATAACTGACTTCTGATATAAGAGTGTTGGTCAAAGTATATTCCAATCAATAGGAGAGCACAAAAACAATTATCACTTCTCAGAAGTCAAAAATTCACGTCAAAAGCAATAAAATCGTAATCGTTGATCTTTCTCACTGATATTTTATAAACATTATCTTTTAACGTAGGACTTTTTTTATTCAAATGTCATCTTCATTACTTTAGTATTTACCGAAACATAAATATTTATATTATGTGTTTTAAAATTACTTTTTTAATAATATAATGTAGCAATTGTTACTTTGAAACTTGAATGCAAGCTCACGTTCCTTTTTGCTTTCACGTTAAGTTTAAAAGCAAACAGTGAAGTATATTCTCTAGCTTTAGATTTAACTATTTTAGTGTTATTTGATTAGCCGGTAAAGTTTGCGAGTAACCTTTAAAAATGTTTCGAGAAACTTTTACAGGATAAAGTACGTAAGATTCACCCAACTGTGGAGATATATTTGCATTTAAAAGTGTTTTCCCTACTTTTCTGCTTATCTGTGTTAAGTAGATTACTATACAAAAGGACTCAATAGTGTTTCAAATACAGTCAAATTGATTGGAATTGTTAGGCGAAAAGAAGCATTTTAATTTTTAGTAGGTTACTTACAGTGCCAAATATTTTTTTATACGTGCCGGCTAGCATCGTCGTACGACGACGATGATATTAATAATACAAAAAATATATTGAATAACATTTAAACTAATTTTAAAGGTAGAATTTTAACATAAAATAAATTGATAGGCGGACCATAATTATCCCCGTTAAGTGGGGACATACCCTGATTCATTCGACGAATTAGATCTGCGACAACTTAATTTCAACATACCGGTCCCTTTGTAGGTAAATGAGATTTGCCGAATTACACGGTGACCATCGTCAGTCTGATCGAATCGGGACAGTGCCGTAATATTTTAAATCAACCTTACGGTCGAGTGAAAAGTTTTTTCGCTTCGCTCAGGAAACTCACGTCGCGCGTAATGGTATTAAAAAAGTTAGACGTAGGTATATGGGATTGTATTAGCAGATTGGATCTGGATGCAATCGTCATTTTGGGAATAGGCTGCGATAAGAGCAACTCGGCCACTTTCTAATTATCGAAGTGTTACGATAATAAGTCGGTTGCGTAACTTCCCTCGATTGATAAGCACAAAGTTGCCTGGGGCGCTTTCGCCTTTTGAACGCCGAAAAATACTAAACATGTTCTCTATCTCCTATCTATCGAGGTGTAGCGGAGCAGTGACGCGCTAAACTAGTTTATCGCTCGCGTTTTTTATACGCGCGCATTAGTGAGTCACTATCGCTTTTTTGCAGAAAAAGTTCTTTATAATCCGGTTTTCATTCCGTGAGATTAACGCATCAACTTTAATAAACTATTAAAGGTTATCTTTGAATGTGGACCATACTATTCAAATTCACCATTTCTGGTTGTCTCTAGAATCATCAAACTGAACTCAAGCCCTTGACCTATATTTACATATTGGCTGATAAAGTAATACTAAATCAGTTCTTAAACCACTATTTTATAAAAAAATAAAATGCTCGCATTAAATGTATAAAAGGGTTTGCAAGAATTCACAATCATTCTAGCTGCATCAACACATTGCATTTTCATGAACTAGCTTTCAGTTTAATACGGACGCCCAACACCTGATCTATAATTATAGATTTAAAAAATACGGAATGGGTGCCATTGTCAAGAATTTGTATGATATAACGGAGCGGTGCTGCATTAAAACTAGTTTTTCTAATGCGCTTAGTAAGTCACTATCATTTTTTACAGAAAGGGTTCTTCTTCTTCTTCGAATCAGGTTTCTGTACCGCGAGGTTAACGTCCAAAGCGTGCGACTCCATTACGTACTATTATCGAACGAGGTCTTCACTATGCAAAACTATCTAAAATTTGCTAATCGAATTCGTGAATAGCTAATTACGATCTGATTGTATGTAGATTGCATTCGCCGAATGGTAATGAGAATAGCCATCGTCTGACCTACATAAATGCCATCGATACAAACAGATTAAAAATACTAAATTAAAAAGTTCTAGATATAGGTCTGTACTTAGACATAATGAAGAGTTCTATAATAGATTCGGTTCACTGAGCTTCAATAATGAAATGCGATATAAAATGTTATCACGTAGCCATTAAAATGTCTCGATAATTCCAAATAGAATTCCACAGGGATATTATCTTGATGCATTACTGTTTCTCAATAGAGTTTTTCACGTGAAACTGAGTAATGGCTATTATATTATTATATATTTACTAATTTATCTAAGTACACAGCAAAAAATTGTTTTTGTAAAATTATAATTTATATATATAAATATACAACTCATTATTTTTAACATAATTTGAATTTGGATAAACTTCTTAAATAATATTTTAAAATGTACGATGCGTTATGTTCTAGGAAAATTTAAAGCACACGATTCACCGCCAGCAATTAATCATTTAACCAGTTCGTCAATTTTACGGTCTAGACTCTAGAGGCAATAATATTTGGTCAAATCATCAAAAGTTATTTTTTATTCAAGTTTCTACCTTAAGCATATTTTTTATACTTATGAGAGAATAGTATGGAAATTAAAAAAATAGGTGTATGTAAATCTATAATATTATATAATAGGTAGATTATATATTTTAATCTAAACATATTTCAAAAAAATAGTAAAAAATCCATTATTTAAACAATATTTGGTATTAAATAATACAATATAACAATAATTTAATTTTAAGCAAAACTAATTATAAAATTCAATATGTCTTATTAAATAAATATATCTTCAAAATCAGTCACGTTGGACTTATTAATTACTAAGTAACTGTTAAATTTACAACATAGTATGTACATTAATAATAATAGCCCTAAATTTTTGATAAATTCTTAAAATATCGTTTATGTATACATTTTTAACTGCTCTAATTTATGTAAATTATATGTTTTGTCTAGCGATAAAATATGCTAGCGTAGGCTATAAATTGTTGATGCGATCAATTGAAGCAGCGGATCAATTGCTGGTAGTAAATTGCTGACGGTATCGCTATCAAATCATAATAAAAAAGTAAACAAGAATAAGTAAAAATAAATTTACTTTGTTTTATTTTTTTATTTAAATAATGTTCAATTATTTATCAAAATGTATGTTGTTGTTTGGAAAATATGTTCCTGATTTCTTAAATGGCATAAAATTTTTCAATTATAAGTTTTATTAATAATTTATGTAAGATTATAAGCGCGATAGCGCGTAAAGCGTAAAAGTTTCCAGCAGGACTATATGTAAATAATAGTAACAAACTACAATATTCTAAAATGTAGAAAAAATTACAACATACAAAATTGTATTAGAATCGCATGTCACGCTAAGAGTAATTTGAGGTGATATATATTATTTATTTTAACTTTGCCTAAATTTTGTCAATATTTAAATTGTAATGATAATGTATCAACATTTTTGGTAGAAGATGTTTTTATTTTGATTCATCTCCGCTAATGCAGCGCCGGCACACTAAGCGGGGGTGTGCGTTACTGAATGCTAATACAAATCATTTAAGCATAAATTATGTAATACAACTCTCGTCATTACAAGTCCCTTTATATATTTAAAATTTTTAATCATTGGGTATATGGCTGGGTTAAAATTATAATAAATTTTAAGTGCTTAGGTTTAATTAAATTAATAACTACATATATACTTGGATCAAATTTTTTGCGAAAATTGCATTAAAAAAATTAAAATGATTTTTCAGCATTTTGTACTTAATATAAATGGGATTATTTATAATAGTGTTTTTTTTAATAAATATTTTATTAATTATATATATGTTATTTTGTATATAGCTCAGAGTGCAAAAACAAGTACTATTTTATAATTATAATTTAAATGTATAGAAAAATTATGGTAATTGTCCGTGAGGTCCGAAAGGTTGGCGATCGCTGAACTAGACCACTTCCTGCAAACATTTGAATCAGAAACTTACTCCAAAACCACTATTTCTAAAACATCAAATATCGCCAAATTCATATTCCATAGTTATCAAATTTCATCGATTAGACAATAACTAGCAGTCTGTTCCGCCGATTGTTTTTGAGTCATTGGGTGGACAAATCCGATCGTGTGTAGTGAGAAAAGACAGATTTGTCTGTCCGCTGTCCGTGCTTAAACGAACGAATCGAACGTGAACAAGCAGACCCGAGCACCCGCACCCGATGGTTAACAGTATTTTGTGCTAAAATTTGTCCCTTAAGTGACCTATCTCATGGGCTATTCCTCTCGCATTTATTAATTTGCGCCAAATTTGCCGCTATCGGTCTATAATAAGATGACAATTTTTTTCTTTTTGAAAGGGACATCAGACAACCGTTTTAAATTGACGCGTAAAAAAGACTGATGACAGTTTGCGTGTGTGGTGAAGCTCAGACAGATCTGTCCTGGTATCCGGCGGACATATATGTGCGTGTGTGCTTAGCTATAGAGATCAATATATGGAAGATATGTTAAACTTTCTAAGATTCAGAAAGGTACTAAAGTCAAAACATGGCCCGCCGAATTTTATTCAGAAATACGACTTTAAACAAACGAGAGTTCAGCTGGAATCGCACCAAGCTTAAGCTTAGCTACGCTGAATTGATCGTGCCGATCTTTAGAAGGCCGAGAAAAGCAACAGCAACATAATTTCTAAGAGTTCAACTCGTTCTTCGAGACGACTTGATAATATAAACACAATGTATATTAAACCTTGTAAGATATTGTAGGGTTACATTACGCGTTTTAATTATAGTATATTAAATGTTACAATAACAAAATAAAACATCTAACACGGTTATAAATTAGGTAACCGAAGATGTGAAATAATTTGACGGTTCTGTCGTGTTAAAAAAATGGTATGTTCGTACGTGTAAGTGGATTTAACGGCACCCCATAAACGGAATCGTGACTGTGAGGCCAAACGAGAATCAGTCAATTATTTGGCGAATTGTCACTCGAATGACATAACTCGACGGCAATAATTGGACACACGGCTAAATCGGGACACGCTCATTTTTGACAATTCGACACGTGTACGCGTGTAACAAGACGTTAAAACGGAGGTACTTAGCCCTCGGGACGTGACCCTGTTACCTAAGCACTTTTTCGCACAACAAAAATAATGTGCGCTCGTAAACAATTATAAAGGCACGTTTTCCTACTTTTGGCCAATCGCCGTTTACTAATAATATACATATGTATGTAGGTACATCTAAATACGGAAGACCGAGGCCACGATTATCGGTAAAGAGGCACACTTTTGATATTGTTAAGCGTAAATATGTCTCATTAAGTTTTAGTTTGCTAAAGCTTCGCTTTCCACTGTCAAGAGAATTATCTTTGTGGTGCTGTTTATACTTGCTGAGTGCGTGTTAGTGCGCACTGCTGCCTCTTTACCGCAAGGCCGCCGCGCGCACTTTTCGTTCATCATAAAACTTATACTCGACACTAAGGCTATAAATTCGACCCTGTTCATCTAATATAATATCTATAAATTGCCAATGAACATGAAAATATGTTGTTTTGAAATAAATGCTGCACTTCATCGAAGACTCTTAGGCAAATGTCAAGAGAAAATAACTGCGTACGCTTAAGAATATTTATGTTGTGTGTTAGAAAGATTCATTTTTAATTTTTTCAGTTGTAAACAACGAATAGTGCTAACTTCCATAATTGAAAATAATTGCATACGTATAAAATTTATTTTCTTCGGAGAAATTTTCAAGAGCGCTTCCTAAAAAAAATATTTCCATTATAAAACCGAGGGAACCGCATTTTCATCAAGCGATCGATTATAAAAAAGAAATCTGCCTCACGGAGACAATACAGAGGTCAAGATCCTCGATCGTGAGTTAGCTATAAGGAAGAAACGTTGCGTAGCTGTTGCGAAATTCCCAACATAATGCGGCCGCGCCCAGATTTGATGAATTAATATAATACATACGTATGATTGTGTGTTCGAATGTAATTACCAGCATTTTATAATACTTAACACGCCGTAATAGAAAGTGGAGCAATTAAAGACTCGTAAGCGAAATATTATACAAATTTATTATAATAAGCATAATCTGCGAGTGGGTTGCATTTCGTAAGTCACGTATATTCTGTAAAAATATTTTTTCTGGGTTCTCAATCGAATACAGTGGTGCGTATCTACTATGACCGAAATTCGCAGAATTCGTTTGTTGAACGAAGCAAAATGTTGAAAGGCACACCTTTTATTATCGTTTATTGGTTAGAGCAATTTTTGCATAGTTCGTGTTCTGTTTTTGTATTTTTGTTTCAAGACGCAAAGATATTATTTTAATTAATTCAATAATTCATTCACGGTTAATTCATTTTTAATCGTTTAAATTATATGCAAATCGACACAAAACAGATGCGGATACGGATCAGATATTTATGTAAATATATAAAGTTTGTTTCAAATATTAATAGCTATAGTAAATAAAATAAATTTAATAATAATATGTATTTAAAATGTACCATAAATTTTGCTGAATTAGTTTAATCTGGCGATTTGAAAAATCTTAAATAACTTATAATAAATGAACCTTTTTTTGACGCCCTCACTGATCTGTAATTCACACAGCATATTTTATAAAATTGAAAAAGTTTAACGATGAAGAAAATAGTTAATGCTGAATTGAAATATTTTTTTAATTTAATAATATTTCATAGTCAATTAATTGATTTTTTGCATAATTTTGCTAAATTAGTTAATATCGGTAAAAACCGAAAAAAAAATACAAATACTTATTTATATCTAATAAGTCTTTAATTTAAAACTTTTTATTGAAGTCGTATAGTATTAGACATTCTATGGACTTTAATAATCGGCACATTCTAAAATTCCAGAAATTAGGATTTTTTAGTGCAAAATAGATTTGAGCTTATAGAATATATTATGTATAGATTATACAAAGCATATTGCCTTTATCAAATTGTGTATTTGTTATTTTTATGTTATCTTAATAAATTAAGTCACAGAACCCCTTTAATTTTTTTTAATTTTAATAATTGTCGGGACTGTTTATATTTGTTGCGTCGAAATTAGTTGCGCAAGACTTGTTAAAAGGGCAATAAAACTAGTATCGCTTAAACGGCGTAACATACAAACACTTTTTTTTTATAAAAGTACTGTTGTAAAATGGCAAGCGTTAACCCAATGCGGTACAACAAAGTAGAAACAACACCCACTAAATAGCAGACTGGAATAAGTACATAAATTAGTGACATCTATTGTATTAAATATCATGATATTAATTCATAAAATAATAAAAATCTTAAGAATTATATTATTTTTTAGACACGATAATTTTTTTATGCACACAAAATATTTATTTTTATAGTTTAGGTAAATAAAAATATATTGCCTTTAACAAATTTGAATGATTGAATGAATGAGTTTTAAGGCCCTTTTAACAAGTCTTGCGTAACTAATTTCAACGCAACTATTATGATCCTGACAAAGAAAAAAAAGGTTCTGTTACAATAAAAGATTTAAAATAATTAAAAGTAAACAATTTGTTGAAGGTATTATGTTTCTATTTATTTAAACTACAACAAATATATTCTTAAACCTCAAATCAATCTTTATGCATAATTAAAAATTTGACTGTGTCCTAGAAACAGGAATTATTGACGTTTATATAAAAAATAATTTCTTAGATTTTCATTACTGATATTAAATAAAATAGATGGCACTAATTTACATATTTATTTTAGTCTTGTATTTAATAAGTGTTATTTGTGATTACACCGTTGTAATGCATAGGGATATTGCTTGTTATGAAACAACAGAACACATACCTATATGTATAATATTTTTTTACTAAATAGGATCGTTTTTTAAATAAATTTAGGGGCAGAACTTCTTGAGTATGTTCAGCAAAAGTTAATTATTTTAATTATTATCAGGACCATTCAAAATCGTTGCGTCAAAATTATTTGCGCAATACCTAATTAAAGAGCCTTAAAACTATTATTATTTAAATTGACGGCGTCCCAGACATAATATTTTTTTAAAAATGTTCTATTGTTTCATGACAAGCATTAACATAATGCATTACAACGGAGTAATCACAAATAACAAGACAAAAGCAAATCTTTTGTTTCCATCCAAAATCGTCAGTATTGCTCAAAGCATCTAAGACTGGAAGGGACGACTTTTTGTCCAAAACCAAGTTCAAAATTTACACTTAATAAAACCACCTTACTACTTCGCTTTCAAATTGGAATAAAAAAAAGTAAAAAGCTGAACTTGTATTAAGTAGAACTACACTGAATCGACTGAAACGATCTTCAGAAGCCACTTTTCCTTTAATCGTCTAATTTGGTGTAGCCAAGCAGTAACCGCAAAACTTACTTTGATATGACTTAAAGACTACAATGAAATGCATTTAAATATTGCCATAATTTTAAATATGCACAAAATTTTGAAAATTCACTGGCATTTTATTTTAAAATAGTTATGTGAATAAGAAGAGTTAAGTTTTGGCAAAGATTTGGCCACTGTTATAATATTTATTTAATGTGTTTACAATTAGTTGCATGTTATTTAAAATTATGATGCTAGAGATCGGCGGACGAGGCGCGGCCGGTCGTCTTCTTCCCGCCGAAGTCCATCAAAGAACGTGTTACCCTACGCTATCATCACGTTGGTGCTACCAGAGTGCTGCCTAGTATTATGGGCATAGAAAATAAATCGGCCTCCACAAAGTTTTTTAATGCTTTCCATTTAAATTACTATTTTTCGTAAATCATACAAATAAATTGTTATAATAAAAAAACTCGTTAGTAGAAACTCATTTAAAAGCATAGTGGCAATTTTTTCCAATTACTACTGTCTTACTTAGTGTAATCTCTGAGTCATATCTGAAAGTTGTGTATAATTTTTGTATATACAATTTTTAGCGTGGCTGTTTTTATTAAATAAATATTTGGTCCGCGTAGTGCGAATATTTTAGATATTTAATATTTTAAATAATACATGTGGCAAGCGATTCATATTTGTTAAATTTTACTCAAAATTGTATTCTAGAACTTAATGAAACCAAATGTTTCTAGAGCATCTAAGAATATATAGTAGCAATACTGTTTTAATCTGAATTTAGACTTGAATTTCTACATCTGATTATTTTTATTATTTATTACTTAAAAAAATAGAACTTTAAGCTAATTTTTATTTAGTGAAAACATGATTAAAATTTGGTTTTGTCTCTTATTTTTTCTAAAATATAAGTTAAACAAAAATATTTAGTTTTAAAATCATATTTTTATATTTAATTTAATTTAAAGATTTTAGTCATGGAATTTTTTTGGGATATAAATTAGATATAGTATTTATTGGATTGGTATTGTGTTACAATATTAAATTTTTAATTACAATTCTCATATGTTATTACTAAGACGTTGAAACTATAAATGATATATGATATACATAGATTAGGCGTAGAAATATTAAAATACTATTAGAGTGAAAATGTACTGTTTAGATATTAGCTAAGGTGGACTTTGATTAATTTAATTTATAAAAAATATGAATACGTATAAACAGAATATTTTATGCGAAAGTTGAACTATGAGATCTTAAGAACGGTATATGAATGTTGCAAGACATATTAACTGCTACATTCTTTAACAAGTATATATCAAATAAGGCTACAAAGATTCCTTTATAATTAATTTATGCATTTTTTCAGTTATGTTACAGAAAGGAAAAGGAAATCTAAATATGAATAGATGTGGCAAAAGAAAATAACAAAGGGACTTTCCTTTAAAATATTGACTAAATATAAGGATTATTAAGCTTTTGCGACAGTAAAGATGGGGGACTGAGTCACGCTTAAACAAAATAATTATCTTCATTTAACTCTCATTTAGGATCGTAAATAATAATAAAAAATATTATATATATATATAGTAAGTCACCTCAAAGATTATATTAAAAAAGGCGGTTTTTTAATATTATTGTGTATACACATGTAAAGCTATTATGCCTCGCAAATGTATTGAAATAAATAAATAAATAAAAATATTTTTGTAATATTTATAACTAATGAAATTTATTGTGAAGTTTTTCTTTGTCCACTACATTAAGAATCGACTAAAATGGACCAGATGCAACTAGCATATTTTTTTAAATTGATTGATTGCATATTTTTCCAATACGAACAGTGCTTTTACGCTTTTATTAATGAAACAGTGTTTTTTTAATAAAATAACTATTTTTTTAGGATATTGGCTATTCTATATTGCGCTCAAAGAATCTATTTTATATTTTGCAAATACTACTTTTATTAGTTCTACCGTCAAAACGATGCAGGAAAAAATTTCGCCGACAAAAAGATAAAACCTACGAATTTATCAAATATATTATTCCTGTTTATATTGTTATATATTTATGTTTTTCTTTATATACGCGTCGCGCTATGTTTTTTTACTTAGACTTTTTATCAAGTTGAATATTACATTATAATATAATAATCGAATATTGGAAAAACTCATTGCATTAATAAAAAAAATACGAGGGGTATTAAAAAGATAATATAATAAATACTAGTTACTATATGTAAATGTGTATATGTGTAAATAAAAAATTGATCAAAAAAAAAAAATCAAATGAGACTTTTGTCAATACAAACATTATTTGTTAAAAAAGAATATCATCTATTTTTATGATTGGGAGAAACACATATCAAAAATAATATTTAAGAATATTAATTATATATTGATGATTACTATTCATTAAAAAATATATAAATTATAATAAAATTAAAAACAATACTAGTCCATCATGCTAAAGATTTTCGAGAAAAAATTCTCATATTATTATGTTTAGTAAATAGATCTCTAAATAGTGGTCCAAACTCATTCTTGGAATTCATTAATAATATTACAGAATCGAGTTTTGATCAAATTATGTGTACCGATTCAATTGGAAACTGAAATTTTAATTGAGGATTTTTGTACTTTAAAAATAGAGAAATAGGCAAATGTATAAATAAAAATATAAGGACTAATAACTAATTAAGTTTTTACCAATAGTAAAAAAGTATGATTGAAAGTGAAAATAACTTTAAGAATTACTGATCGTTTTATTGAATATATTTATATAAAAAAACATATTGTAATTAAGGTAAAATAAATAATTATATTAATAAAAAAAATACCAAATTCAGATTAGAATTATTACAAAACTGTGACTGGAATGTAGATAACATTAATGTTAATCTGATATCAAATAATATTAATAAGAATATTGTAAATAGTAAAATAAAAATAATTTAAAACAGAATATCGATATAACCCAAAACTGTGATTTTATGATGATGTTAAAAACGCTTTAAAGAAAAGATGAATTGTACAAATTATTTCAAATGATAAAAAAAAAATGAGTAGAATATATAGTCTTAAAAGAAGAATGGAAAACATAGCAATAATTTAGAACTACGACAGGCAAAGCAAAAAAAAAGTCGTTAGAAAAATAAAGAATGACCCAAATAAGACACCAATCGTACAAGGCCTTCTACTGACATCATCCCTCCGCAAGTTTCTCCACCACCGCCCATTATAGTAACTTGCATTATTTGTAA
The DNA here is from genome assembly GCF_051122295.1 of Plectrocnemia conspersa. Classification (NCBI taxonomy): domain Eukaryota; kingdom Metazoa; phylum Arthropoda; class Insecta; order Trichoptera; family Polycentropodidae; genus Plectrocnemia; species Plectrocnemia conspersa. The sequence continues at coordinate 1,106,473 of NW_028277174.1, read as the reverse complement.
TTTTAACTAATAAATTATTACCAGTTACTATCGGTTTCTAGGGGTAAGCCCCTAAGGGCTAGAAAACATTCAAGAACATTCTTTATATAAAAGTGCCATATTCGATAACGCTACGAACTGGTGTATTGTACAGAATGTAAATTTGCAATAAATTGTTAAAGTGATACGCGCTCCGCGTAAAAAAACCATCTTTGACTTCATTAAGAGTCTTAGTATTTCATTAAATGAGATGAATTTATCTGTGCAAATTTAAGAAGGTCCTTGTTAAGAACGCTCGGTTTTCTAGCGTTCATATTATGACTTATAGTAAGTGAGAATCGAATGAAGCACATCTAAACCGAATTTTGACCAATAGGAGAACGCAAAAAACAATTATTACTCCTCAGAAGTCAAAAATCCACGTCAAAAGCAATAAAATCGCGTCGGTGCCGTCGCAGTGGGAACGCTCGTTACTGAGCGTTCCCACTGCGACGGCACCGACACGATTTTATTGCTTTTGACGTGAATTTTTGACTTCTGAGAAGTAATAATTGTTTTTTGCGCACTCCTATTGATCAAAATTCGGTTTAAATATACTTTAAAAAATATTTTATTAATATTAGTCCGTAGTAGTATATTTTTAAAACAAAAATATTGAGGTGCAAAAAATATTAGGAGGGAGAGATTTTATTTTAGACTTGACTATAGATTTTATTAGGTACAGTTTGGGTATGAACAGAAAATGGACGTTTCGCAACTGTCAAATTGAGTTTCATAGACATTATAGAGCAGCATTAGTTAAATTATATTTTTGTTAGTAAAAATATAAATCTACTGGTAAAAATATATTTGGACCTCACTAGTGAAAATATAAAAAATACACATTCACAATAACATGTAAATAAATAAATATGAAAATGTATATATTACCAGGTATGGAAAAGTTATACTGCGACGCGCTGACACAATTTTATTGCTTTTGACGTGAATTTTCGACTTCTGAGAAGTGATCAAAATTCATTTTGACCTATACTTTTATATCAAAAGTACGAAATAATATTGATAAGGATAGTTGTCATATTTTTAAACCCTGTAAATGAGGTTTCTGCTTCATTTTTATAAAAATTGAAGCTAGTTTATGATATACATATCACTTCTGATGACAAGGCCTTTCTAACTCGCAACATGATACATTAGGTAAAGATTGATTAAGAAGAAGAAAAATGGAATGCCACAAAAGTGGCGAGTTAATAACGCTTCCTCAAGATTCGGAAGCTGAGCACTCGTAAAAGTCGTGAGCAGGAAACGCGCGAATTGTCAATAGCTCAATAGCCAGTAGCGAAGTGAAAAGACACAGGGATTATATAAGTGCGCGTTAAGAGATCCTTTACACGGGCAGTTATTAAGCGGCATATAAAATCTCCAACGAATGCTGGCTAATGGTGTCTAAGAATTGCGTCAAAGAGAACGAACGAAAAAGGGTTCCGGCGAGAGAGATTGCGAAAAGCCTCCCGTATCGCGTATAGATACATACATATGTATGCGTTCGAAAACGACAGTTTTGCAAGCGAAAATACAAACTGTGCCATGTGCATTTCGCAAGATTTGTTTGAAAACAAATCCGACACAGATCGATCAGAATCAGACTTGCGAGGCAGAAAACCGAAGCGATCGAGGCTAACTGATACAAATCGCAGCGAGGCGCTATCTCACCTCCCTCGCCAATTAATGACGTGCCATTTCGCGGAATGCGTGTTTTTCTCCTCTGAAATCTAGACGAATGATAGGACGTTGTTAAAATATTAAGCAATACGGGAAGTTCTCGCTATAATTATTTCTCTAGCGAAGCATATCAAAGTAGTGTGATGAAACAGTTTTTTGTTAATGTGAAACTAACCCAATCCAAGGTAATAGAAATTAGCGTAAAAAACATACATACATCCCATTACAATTTGTAATTTTAAAGTCGTGAAATTGTAATGAACGTCTGGCTTAATGAAGTATGCGCAAACACAAATAATTGGCTTGACGCAAACTTAAATTTGGGTTACATTCTTTAGATATATCCTAATCATAATCTTACTACTCTAACCTCGTTTTATTTAATTCAAAATTACCGTAACCAAATTGTAAGAATATAGTCAATATCATTTTAAAACAGAATAACCGAGTTAAATCATCCGAGCAACTAAGGTTCGACAATATTTTTAATAATAACACATGACAAACCTAATCGTAGGCCTTCTCAAAATCATCTCAAAAGCATCAAGAGATTTTGTCACCATTTTGGTGAAAGACAGAGATTAGTAACAGTGGATCAGGCGGGACATTTATTTAATAATATGTAAATTTAATTTTAAAAACTTGGGAAATAATAGGAACTAAATTACATTATTTATTAAATAAAGCACTAAATCTGAAGGAGAAATACCTGATAACTTTAAGATTGCTACTATTGTATCTATATCTAAAATAAAAAATAGTAAAAAGGTTGAGGAATAGAAAGCAATTAACACGTTTTCTTGTATAGAAAAGGTAATGGAAGAAATAGTAATTAAACAATTAATATTTCTATGTGAACAACAATCTAGATTCAGAGAAAAACATTCCATTGAGACAGCATTAAAAGTACAGTAAAATCTATATAATGGATGAGGGGTGTCCGTAGGAAAAAAAGTAGGTTTTCCGAATGTGTTTTATAGGTTAAAAAAATGCACAATACATAAATGATAATGTTTCCATAAATGATACACATTGTCCGTTAATATTAAATATTATTTAAATTAATTAAACTATCCTGATTATATAAAGGTACTTTACTAATAAAATTAAACAAGCTTCGTAAAACCTGCTTAAACACCATTAAATTAGATTAAAAAACATTGAAATATGGTATGGTTAACTTTGGGGCGTTGAAGAAAAAATATGTTTGTCGCGTAATGCTGCGGCAAGGCTTCCATGATCGTTGACATTTGTGGTCGTGCTTTTTAAATTAAATTTTAACTCAAGTTGTTTAACCTACTTTGCTTTGATTAGACGCTTCAAGTTGTTTTTATTAAAAAAAAAATATATTACTTGATGTCATTTCTGAGTATCGTGATTAAACAGTTTGACTTTATTTATTGATTTGTAGCATCAATAATATAGATTATAATAAATACATAATAAATTCATTTTTATTAGAATATCACGTGGATCAGTTACAATTTAGAGGTCACCATAACAACTTGAACAACGAAAAGAGAAATCTCGCAATAAAAGTTTGGATCACATATCACACAACGGAAAACTGACTGGATTATTGCGTAACTAAAATTCCGCACAGCGAAAATTTTGAATGTAAGTCATAAGTAATAAAATATTAAAATTAAATAGTATGAATCGGACTAGCTCCACGTAGCTAAGACTAAGCAGATAAATATGAAATGAAATTTTTGATACCGGTATTAACAAGAGATAAAACAGGCAATACCGGTATTAACATCATTATCAATATTTTAAATATATTTATAAAAATAATCAGTTAAACTATGTTTATTGATGACATGCAAATGCCCCATTCTACCCCTCCACCTTTCGAAATTTTTTTTACTATAATAAATGAAGATGTATTAACTATTGTCTTCAAGTTTTTTTTTAATAATAAGTAAGCAGAGCATATTTTGGCTTTAAAGAAAATGTACGGATTTGAAAATATAATAGATTTTTTTGGTACTACTGATATTTTATATTGTAATACCGGTAGTATCAAAGGTCGATTTTTGCTTCGATACTGGTATTACCGGTATTGCAAACCCTAGCGATTGGTCGGATACTATGGACGTCCCGGCTCTAAAAGGCATCGGAAATAGAAGCAATCGTGATTCTCGTTACAGAATTCTAAACTGGAATTATTTTAGAAAAAATTGATTTTTGATAGCAGTCTTCAGTAGTTTGAAAAAATGCTTAGTTACCTACAACTCTGCAAGAACTTAGCAAATCGTATCCTAACGCTCTTAAAAAAAGGCGATTAGGGACAACAAAGGATAAAAACCAAATATTCACTTATACAGATATCTCAAGAATATTTTCTGAACTTCTTAGATTCAAAGAGGGTATTAGTTTATTCGGTAATTCCAAATTATAGATTCCGATTTTATTGGAAATTTCTTAAGCCAAAATGTTCGCAACGAGATCGTAGGAATAAAATAATGATACAGTATGGTACTTTTCAGCACTAATCTTAATCAATTCGTAGAGAAAAGAAGTCAGAATCAGATCGAATGCTTTTAAATAATTTTAAATCATCTGCATACTGCCGTATATATGTCTTTAAAAAAAACGAAAGAACAGAGAGAGGAAGAGTCTTGAGGAACCCTCGAATTGGTGAAATACTCCACTGTCCACGATCGCTCAAATGACCGAGTTAAATCATCCGATCAACAGAGGTTCGACAATTTTTTTAATAATAATAATTCATAACAAACCATGTCTAAGGACTTTTCAAAATTCGTATGTACTCTTTGACGTGTACATTTATTCCGATTTAATCAGTGTGACCTTATTCTAACAATAAGCAGAGGTAGATTGTGTATTTTGTAAAGCAATTGTGTAAATTATAAGGTTGTGTCACGTGATGTTTTTCGTAACATCTATAATGAACATAGCTATTATTTGTATGGATTTTTGTAGAGGGAGGATTTATATATGATAATAAGGGTGCTTTGTATTAGGTTATATTAAGTGCAATCTTATAAATTATAAGTAAAACTTTATTATATTTTAATTTGCAATGGATGCGATGCTTGTATGTACATTCTCGAATCTCGCTTCGCGCTAGTGTAGTGTTTGAAAATTTTATGAAATTATCTCGAAATTTGCCCTCAGAGACTCTCCGTCGACTTCTCGATTGCACTTTAATCTGAATTATAATAGTTTGAATATAGCGAGCCGCTCGAGTCGGGCGAGAAAGTTGAGAAATTATTTTTGAGACGCGGGATATTCTCCAGCATCCAGCGCGTGTAAAATACGCCCGACAGAGGTAGTGGGAAATAATAGAGGAAATAAATTGGAATTTAGCGGTAAGCGCGAATTATATGACGGAAAGCGGAAGAAATGTGCGCTATTTATTTTTTGCCGATAGCGATGAGATTATTTACGATCTTAATGGAATTAGTTCGGAGGGGTTAGCGTAATTGAGAGATAACCGACCTCTGTCCCGAGACGCTCGTAAATAACGCCGAGACTCAGCCCTAAAACAACATATTAATAATTATGGAATTTCCGATTATCTGCCATGTAACGTGTGTAATTCCGTTCTGACGTTGCATAATCGACACACACAATGAGCCCACTGTTACAATGCCGTGTGTTCGGTTGTCGAGATTCAATTTTGTCGGTTAGTCACGCGGTGAAAGTAACACCTTCACCGCTTCAAAACTCTTTTTATTCCTGTTGGAAAAATCTGTCTGTTAAGATTCTACAGAATTGCGCTCGTTAAAATTGCAACAGAATTATACTAGCAAAACCTATCAATAGGAAGCATTACAATAAAAAGTTTAAGTTGAACCTAGTATATAATAACTAAATTTGAGATTGACTCTCATTACCACTATTTCGCCAAATTTTTCAATACTGAAAAACCGGTATTTTTGTATTGATTAATTTAATTTTTAAGGTGCAGATGTCATGATTTTTAATTGTTATTAAACTGTTTGAACTTTAAACTGAAAAATGTATTTATTTTGTAGAATTGTGGTACCCTCTATATTTTTATTAACTTTTATAGTAATTAGAATAAAATACAATGTTATCATTTATTAATTGCGACTACAATGTGTTAAGTGCTAAACATTGCTCTGTATCTCCAATGATAAAAAATAACTATTTGTCTAGTTTAATGTATAATAATTTAGGTACTAATAACTATGCGACTTTTAAATATGTCAAGATTTTATAAATTTATGCTATTTAAATTTTTATTAAATTTAATCTTTTTTATTCGTTAATGATTTTTTTTAATTACTAATAAGATTTTTTTTTAATATTTTAATATTTATTTAAAATAACTTTTTGTATTTTAAATTATTTAAATATCTCGATTAAGTAAGGCAATGCCTAAATACGCACTCATCTCTTGGCTTATGCGGTAGATACGTTCCAGGAAATATTGCATAAGCCGTGCAATAAAAATACAATATAATTTAAGTTTATTAGATATTAATAGTTTATTGAAATTTGTTTTATTTACAAAAATCGAGGTTTTGAGCGCACGGCGTGAAATCAGGAACGCAAAGCGCGATATAACAAACGCATAGCGCAATTTATTTACCAGCATGTCTGTATTCGGCGCAAGTAGAAGCGAGCAGCAATATCTGTTATATTAAATTATTTTATTTTTATGCTAATATTTTTTATCTATGGACTATGATACAGAATATGAATTTAATTGGTTTTTGGTTGCCCCTAAGATTTATAAAATAAATAATTAATAAAAAAGTATATATTTTTGTGTATAAACCATCACAGAAAATAAACACAATATATATTATGTAAGTAAAAAGCTTAGTTTTGAGATTAGGATTTTTAAATTTCATCCCTCGATTAACGCGGTAGATGCGTTCCAAAAAAAAAATCGCATAAAACAAATTAGAAATAAAAAACATCGTCTAATGTTCACGCATACGAGCTAAGTTTTTAGCGACCGATACGCGTGCACTCGAAAAAGCAACTAAAGATACGCTGCATGGGCAGTGGAAGAGGTTACACATGCAGTTTAATAAGTAAAAGTAATCTACTAATAACCCATGTATTTGAATATCACGGCACTACACGTATTAAACTAAATATGTTTGATTTTTTAACCGTGTAAATCAATAAATAAATGTATATTTCATTACTTTGATTATATGTAACTATTATTATAACCCAAAAAATGTTTTTTCGATATTCAATTAAAAGTATACGTTAATCCTAACTGTGATTTTTTAAATATGTTCGAAGAAAATTTATCTGTTCTAACAGTAGTGTTGCATTTTGTCTAAGATTGTAATGATATTGGGGTGTAAGTAACTATTTAGCTGGTTTGGTTTGACTTTTATGGTTCATCTATCATTTATTCCACGTCAGTATGGGTCCAGCAAAAGTTTTTGAGCTGTCACTCAAGTAGGAAGTCTAGCCTAGACTCAGTTCACACAGTATACCAAAGTAAAAACCGACTAGGTATGGTTCGGGTACTAATGAGTTTATACAACTACTGAAAACAGGTCCAAATAAAAGTGAGAGTGTGGTGGTTCTAGATGATGTTCCTGACTAAAATTTAGGGAAGTAAATGGAAGTGATTTATTGTGGCAGTATTCACACTTATATACCACTGAAAATTAAATGAAGTCCAGCGTTCCTTTTAATTATTGATCGTTAAACCAATATGAACAGGAACAGGCTATTTAAAAATGTTTAATTAATGACTTGTCATACTGTATCTGAATTACAGTGTTTTGAAAATCAGCAACGTCGTCATTATATTAAATACAGGAATGCTTGGCACCTGTTTAAATGCATTAGTTCGGCAAATATTGATTTTGACGTTAAACTAGCGGTCGATTCAAGCTTCTATGGTAGGCGATGGGTGTTTTCTCTAGTTTTACATTTTTTTTTATAAATCGAAACATTGTGTTTAATTTTATTAGTTATTTTCCAACCACGGCAGGAAAATATATTAAAACATTATAAAAAACAGCTCTTAGGTTTGTTTTATTAAAACATTCATTAAAAATAAATAAAAATATACATTTATGTAACTATTGTTTCAAACCCATCCCCATTTTAGAACTTATTTCACACTTGCACTAAATTAAGTAATTGTGACTTTGATGGGCAGTAATGAAATCTTACAATAAGAAATAAACAATTTGCGCGGTAGGTATAAAAAGGTTGACGATTCTTGGGTTAGACTGTATAACTGCATAAAGGTGATTCGAAATCACTATCATATCGATATTTATTTAAGAAAATATTCTTTCAAATTAAATGGACCATTACGAACGAAACTTTGAATTATTATTTTTAGTGTAACAATATTATTTAATACATAATTACAGAAAATTAGCCCAACAAAAACAGTCTAATTGAAATATGTCCTGAGTTAAATTAAAGAAAACAAACTTACAGTTAATACCAAAAACGATTTGAACCGAGATTCTCACGCAAAAAGAAAAAATAAAGAAATTACAAATAAGTCATGGATTATTTTATACACACACGAGAGCTGAAATTGTACACTATTAATTTTAAAATGGTAAATTTAATACCTGATTTGGAGATAAAACTGTAAGGAAAAGAATGAGATTGCGCAATAATAATAACGATAGTCAAATATTTAAGGGTTCGGATTTTTAGTACAAAGTCATTATATTTTTAATTTACGAATTGTGAAAGGGTCGTTTAGTAATTTTTATTAAATTTACAGATAAGTGATATTTTAACTGCATTGATAATAAGTATTGATTATACTTTTTTGGAAAACTTCTTTGAAAAAATAATAAGCTAAACGAAACACATCTTAAAAATCTTCTTAAATAATTGATACTTAAATACCATTATTTTTATTGTTTCAACACTGATATTTCGTTAATAAATAATTTGCCGTAATACAATGATATTGGTATTAATTATCCTACATACACATAAGGGTCCCAAGTTTGTGTCTAACCAAGCATTACTAAATATTGTTTAACCTTACATCGAACTTTTAGAGTTCATTCTGAACGCTTAAAACTGTTTATTGCTACCATATGCTTGGGCTTAACATATTCAAATCATTATGTAGTCTAATCTAATGTACATCTTATTTACATATACATAGTTAAGTCATGAGTATTAATTTGTTAGAAAAAAACATATTTTTTGTATATGAATTTTACAGTCCTAAAATGCTCATAGTTAACCTCATTGCTAAATTAGACATGTCGAGTCGGAGAAAGAAAGGGAGAGGAGGTGACAGAGAAGACTCTCATGCACTCTTGCGACAAAGAGGACCGTGAAAGTTTCGGCCAATGTCAACAAGCGCGGTCGCCTGGCGTAAACAAGAATGTCAACGCACTCGGTGAAATCTTTCCTAAAACCGGCACTCGATAATTGGATTGGCCAATTGTCGTTTTGCAATCCAATTATCCGTCGATTAGACGCATTAGGACAAGCGACCTGCAAGGGCTCGGGCGTTAGGAAACGCTTTGCGACATTTCCAGTCGGCGAAATGGGAAAAAAGCTACATACGCACGATTAAAAAGTTGCACAACGGTGACCGCATTCCACGGGATTATTCGAGGAGCCTCGGGCGTTTTCCCAACTTTTTTCTGCCACTATCTGCAATCTGGGTTAAATATTCTCGCCGGTCTAGACCGTTTCGAAATGCGCTCTAGTCAGATTTGCGGCCCGATATCCGAGGAAAGTTTTTTCCTTGCGCAAGCGATTCATTCGCACGTCTTCCGAAACAACGATAACACCTTCTAAATATTATCCAAGTTGTGTCACCGCTGCGTGAGCGCAACTACTAGATCGTGATATTTGGGTCATCGAGTTCATTGTATGATTCCAAATTATATATACGACTAAATCTCGTTTCATCTCTTAAGGGTAAGGTTACATTTACATGTCTAAGTCGACTTACACACTTTAAATATTGTTTGCTGGTAAATACTTAAATCAAAAGCAAAATGATAGTTATATGGTGAAGTTATATCGAAAGGATGAGGACCGCCTCGGTCGGCACTTGCTCGGGGCGGCATTTTCGCGATGGAAGGAACGCTCGTGTAGTGTGGTTCTTATATATAATAACTAAATTCAATATGTAAAAACAATAAATAAAAGTTTAATAAATACTGACCCCTATAAATGAAAATATTTTTGCAGAAAAATTTGGTCAGTTTTTTAGAATTGGTAACACCAGATCGTTTGTTCCGTACTAAAATAAAACCCGATAACTATTATTATATTTCATCAAATTTAAAAACTGTTTTGCACACATTTTTAATATGCATATAATACGTGAAGCGTATGTAGGGTTGCTAGGAAGGGGGTCAAATAGAGCCCGGACTGTTTTGGCGTATTGAAAACATACATTAAGCTTCAGATTTTGTATTAAATAATTGTAGTAGGGCGGGAGGGGGGGGGGAGGGGACAAAATTATGGATCGCCCCGGACGGTTCAAACCTTAAAACGCTACTGGAATACAGTGTTTCCTTGACGTAATAAATGGAACGTTTCTTTCATATGCCAATGGTTTGAAGTTGATAATAATTGCATACTAATCTATTCCCTGAAATGCGCAAGTTTGGAATGCATTGTTTGGTACCTTTTGATGGGTGACGTTTTTTGTTAAAGTAAGATCCATAGATAATATTGGATACTGTTAATGGACATTTACGCAAATACGCAAAATTTATGATTTTTAGTAAATTCGAGTTACATGTCTCTTATATCAAATATTTGATTATGAATGGTTCTGGCAAACAATATTTTGTGGATAATGTGCTATGTGCTGTTTACTCAATGACCTATTTTCACTGCATTATCACATTTTTATGTTAAACTGCTGCATCATAAATTAAAATAAAACGGATTTTTTAAGCCTATACTAAATGTAATAAAAATACATTTTTATATAAAAGTATAATACAATAAAATAAAAATAGCCTAATATAAAATATACGAAATAATTTTATTCTAGCTACCTAATAAGTATAAAAATAATATTGAGATTGATTTGACTTCGCAGTAAAAATCTCGAGAAAAGTAATTTTTACCTCTTATCTACCTACTTATTATTAAAATGAAATAATATAATATAATTTTCATCTGGCATCTAAAGATTTAATGTAATTAAATTTAGAATACAACTTAGTGATATTTTTTTCTTAGTAAAGCATTTTAATTTTTTATGAGATAATTTTAATTTTAATAAATATATTACATTTTAAATAATATGTGCTAAGTTTACAACTCATTTTTAATATCAAATAAATATTTAATTCATTAGAATGTTAAACTACAATATATTAAACACAATGTCATTATAATTCAATTATGGACATTAAGCAATAAAATTAATTTGGAACGAAACAACAAAAAATAAATGCGATAAAAATATTATTTTTTAATAATGTGCTCACAGTGCTTAATTATATCATGTTGTATTTTAAAATTAATAAAACTTACATAAATAAATTATGTTATACTATTTTATTAAATTTTGTATAATTTGTAGCTAAAACTGTGAAGAAATATAAATGTAAATAATTATTGTTATGAATCACATATTTTTTTGTTGCTATTGTTACGAAAGAAGCTAATTATTTTAAATTAAATATACAAATGTAAAAATATAAACTAGAGGCGGTGCATTAAAATATTTAATTAGAAAAAAAATAGTCTTGCATTAATTAAATATAATACAACGTAATATGCACAGAAAAATAATAAGTAATGTCTTTAAATAGAATTTTTTATTATATAATATTCATAAGAATGTAAATATATTATTTTTTATTAAAAAAAAAATTTAGTGAGTACATACTAATAAGTAAATTAATGATTGTTAATAATTATCCTCGAATAATACGATATCAGTAATTCAATAAGTGCAGTGTCGCCAAACACAATTCTGCACTCAGTTTCGTAAAATGCCACTGAGTGCAATTGGCTAAATTATACACACATATATTTAGATAGTTATTATGACGAAAATAAAATATAGCAAATTTAAAGCGTGATATTCGACTTATGTCGGAATGCAGTTATCGTAAATATTTTTAATATATTATATATAAAAAGTAGGCCTAGTTATACAAATGTTAAGTGAGCTTGGTAAAAAACGTAATAACATAAAATGTCTCAAGAAAATAAAATGAAAGATAATAATTGAGATGAACGTACTAAGAAATGACTCTTTTAAGACCGTTCCTTATATAATATATTATTAGAAAAATATGCACATGGGTCTTGATTTCCAACAATAATATTAACGAAAATACAAGACTGATAAAAAATATGCTACTCTTTGCCACGAGATTTTATCTGTGTTCGGTATATTTTAGTCTGGCAATTTTTAAGTCATTGGTACATCATAAGTATTATAGTAACACTATGAAATAACAATAATTAAACAGCGCTATATTTGAGGGACAAGTAGTAAAAAGGATATCTACATACTCACACATTCATATACTACATATTATTCAAAAAATATACTAAGCATATAATTATGTTCGGAAACATTTATTGCCTGCACTACAATCTCTGGAAGTTTGCCAAGGTTGGCCAAGGACGGAGAATATAGTGGGTTACCGAGAACAGGAAGTAAAGTAGGGGTAATTCAGTCGACTTTGTCAGCTTCGAGCACTTCCGAACATTGTCGTCAAATGGACAGAAGTCAAAGGAACCGAAGTCAGAGCTGCTCATTAGAGCGCGAGCGGTGAGATACTTCCCCTTTCACGCTCTCGCGTTTTAAGTGACGAAAGTGAGAGAGATAATGATATGTTGTTTCGCAAACTCAGATGGAACAATTTCAGTATGCGCGTAGGCGTCCTATGGTTAAAACGCATGTCGAGCGCTGCATCGTTGTCACGTGGTAAAGTTATAATACCACATGCTTATCGGGGACTTCAACAGACTCTTACTGACATCTTTGAATATTTTAGGGCACCAAAAGGGATTAATTATATTTTTGATAGTATATTCTTCTAACAGATATAGCTATTATATTTTTTTCATATAAAATTAAATAATTAATGGTACTTGATTTTGTTAAAAAAAATCGTTTCGAATATCCTTATGTATTTTCCTAGATCGGTTAATGTAAATGTCACACCATAACGAATTCTTATTTAGAATCGATGGCGACAAATTCTAGGATAGTCACAGATGTGGTGTTCGTATTCTGAAGTATCATTTTTATGCCTTATGTCATTTTGCAAAAGCCGACAAAGATTTTGCGTAAATTGAATATTTACGACCGAAAAGTTTTCACTGATATTGTATTAGTGAGTGCCCACGCAAACTTTTATAATTATCAATAGCGTAATTTTAATAATATGACAATTTAAAAATTGCGATTATTTGGCACATTTTTCGATCACGCGCAAATATGCCGGCTGTACGTGACAGAAGCCGCCGTCAGGACGGTATATGAAATTTGCGACAGTGTCGAAGTCGTAGGTCTCGGCCGACTTCAGTTGTAACTTCGGTTCGGACAACTTCCAGAGAGTGTAGTGCAGGCATATGACTGGAGTCCGTTGAGAAGCTGGATTTGTATTAAAGGAGCGTTCTCGATTGTGCACGACATGGTCGAGAAAACATTTAGGGATGCAATCGCAACTTGAAAGTTAAGATGTATCAAGCCAAGTCCTTAGCATCTTTCATAATATACACGCTATGTTTAGAATACCAGGAATTGTACCCCCAAAGCCTAATTAACGATCCGTACTTCCTCTTGTATTACACAAATAACATGTTTCCAAGAAACTAAAGCAGAATTAATGGGCATGAATAGCACGCGCTAGGGTATAGAAATCGCGTAGCCAGAATATGAGATAATCGGTTGTCGAAACAAAATTGGATCGAATCCGAGTTCCGACAGATCACGACTACTCAGTAGTAATAGATTCTCGTCGACCGAGCCGGTGGGAATAAGAAATTCGGAACTCTTTCGATCGACCGTGACCCTGACGAAGGCTTTATTGAGAGAGGCCATTGTTCGTTTTTCAGTAATGGCAGATTTTGTTTTGAACAATTAATTTCGGTAGGTGGGTAGGTCATGAACGGTAGGGGGTCGTAAATTTTCCGTTCGGCTGTATCCTCCGGGAACTCAATAATTGCGCCGTTGTCTTTTACGCAACGTATTTCGTCATAATTATGATTATATTATTATTATTATTATTATTGACTTTTGCTTGATGATGTACACTTTTATAATTGCTGTTGCGAAAGTATGCGCGAGAATAATGAATCGTAAAGACCGACTTCATTAGCGACCGCATTATTACGATTCGATTGCGTTGCGTGAGGGTGATACAATAAATTAACAGAAAGTCACGATCAATACTAAATAAATATTATACAATTCGTCGGCTTAGAATAAGACTGCCACAACACAAAAAATATATATCTGCATGATAATAAAACGTTCACAAGTCAATATAATATAATATAATATAATAACTCTTACGCTAGGAAGACATTTTAAGCGATTTTGGAAATATTTGTATTTGTACTTTTTATATATGTTACAGTTATTTTTAGTACTTATTTTAAATATGTAATTAATCATAAGATTTAACTACAGATAAAAGTGAAAGGACTAGAATAATAAAATTCGAGTAATTAATTAAATATTGTACCAGAAAGCTAGTTAAATATTTTTTTAATATGATAAAATCAAAAAAAAAATTAGGTTTAAAATAAAAATTCAAATTTTTCTAATACAAAAAAGTACATCCTTAATAAAAAATATTAAAAAATACATAAAAATACAATATGATCAATATGAAAAGCGATCAAACTATTTTGGCTAAGTAATTCACTATTTTACGTAATAATTAATATTGATTAACTTTAACTTAATCACTATTAATCATTCTTTCACAACTAAGATCCACATATTTTTCAAATAAATCTAAAAATCACTAGTGAATATTTTTGTGTACAGCCTTGGCCACAATTATGGGACACCCCTAAAATGCTGTGTAGCTCTTTACAAGTGCATAGTCTGACCCGAATATTTTAACAGGTAGTTTAAGCCGTAATTTTGAAAAGTAATCAAAGTAATCCATCGTTTTTTATTGCTCACTTGATTTTTAAAATTTTATTGAAAGTTTTATTTTGCCCTTTATTTCTCGTTATCATTTTTTTTATTTATTAATTAATTTTAAATATTAAATAAACATTTAAAAATGCTAAAAAACGCAATTTAAATGAAGCTAAAAGAGCGAATATAATTTTATTGCATATTATTGACTGAATATATCGGAAATTAGATAAAATTGTTCACGACACACTATCCAAAATAATTTGCAATAGTGCAACAAATATGATTCTTATTAATTAAAAGCCAAAACTGGAAGAAAATAAAAGACAACTGCCCAGGGAGATTAAATCTTGGTTCGTAAGTCCTTTAAAAATCGTCAAAAAACGCTTTCAAAACTGGTTGCTAAAGTCTCTATTTCTTTGCAGACAGCGAGAAGAAGCATCAAAGATGTGGGACTTAGAAGTTGTAAAGCCTGACACAGTATGTCCGATGAATCAGACATTGAGGTAATTTTAGACTAATATTGGTTAAATAAGAAAATATTTAAAACTAATTTTATTTCAAAATTTTTTTAAATGATCATACTTTTTTAATACATTTTTAAAATTTTGAATGTAGCATACGTGTGTCAAAGAGTCGTAGAAGAATATATAGCTGATTGCGTAGTACCCAAAGTCAAATATAGTGGCGGAAGCGTTATGATCTGGGCTTGCATGGCAGCAGCAGGGGTAGAAAACATGTATACTTGCGAGGGTTGTATGAATGTTAACATTTTTAATTCAATGTTGGAATTCACTTTGATAAATTTATTCAGAAAAATATTTCCAAGCACAGACTACTTCGTGAAAAAGCAGAAGTTGATGCTTCTAGAATGGTCTACACAGTCATCAGACCTAAATCCTATTGTGCATTTATGGACAAAAATAAAAGGCGCTACGATAAAAACTGCAAATGAAATAGAGAAAATTGTTTCCGTCCACCTGCATTAGTTGCCATTATGCCAAAAAGGGTTGCAGCTGTAATTAAAGCTTAGGGGGCCTACTATATATTAAAAATACGCATAAAATAAACATTTTGAACAACCTCAATCGGTTTTAAATCTACATTTTAACGATTTTTTAATAAATAACAAATTTATTGGGGTGCTCAATTATTATTTGATTTTAAGATTTCTTCAAAAAAATTTTTTAACATGAATTAATGATTAATGGCGATAAAAAATTAGGCTTAGAGTAAAAACTAATCATTAATAATCAGTATATAAGTCCTGCAAAATAAATAAAAATAAATAAAGTGTCTTAATTAAATACAATCGAAATAATATCAACGGCAAAACACAGTATGAAAAACATTATTGATTAAGAACTACAATATTTTCAGTGTATTTTTTTCAGAATTTTTATATTAATTCATGATGATAAATTTAGTTAGAATTATCTTCGCCTCAAATCAATCGGTTAATCAGAGATCTTCGAACAAAATTACTATGCACTTTGTATTGATTTGCATCATTCTCTTAGGATTCGTATATTCAGACATTTTACTGTTAGGTTAAATATTATATACACTAACACCAATGTTTTAAATGAACAATAATAAAGTTTAAAAAGCAATAATAACTGTATGGTTGCGATTCAATTAGTCGCGAAATACTTATAAACTGGTTGTTTTGATTTAAAAATAAATAAAGTTTTTTTAATGCATGTGTGAGATTATGAGTGCGTTGCGCAAATGAGCTACAGTGAGCACCGACATCAAGTACAAATGTAATAAATATATTAAACCTAATCAAAATTATAATAATAAGTTGTGACAGTCTTCTTACGAACCGTCGAATATTCAAGTGGATCAATTTCTTGGCTTACAAGTTTCCGGAACAATATGCAAAATAAGGTTCTCTGAAGATGAAGATGCAAATTGAATTTCCAGAAATCACAACAATCACATCATTATATCATCAGACGCGATTCTAGAGATTATTTAAGGGGAAAATATATTTTTAAGCCAGTTATTTCGTATTACAGTTGATAAGTTTTAGTATTTTTTTTATGCTTAAGAATGATATTATAAATTTCATTAGTTACGCAATAAAATACTTTAGTTTAAAAGATATTGTAATGAACTTGCTGATGTTATGTATACAAAAATCGTACTTATGTATCAATGATGATCAATTATAGTCATAATTTTAGTAATAGCTATTTATTTTTTGGATATATACAGCTTCTAAATGAGCTAATAATACATAAAATGTTTTCTGCGATACATTTGCTCTCATAATATTGCACTTTACGCTTGTGTCTTTTTATTAAATTTTGAACGTTTTGAGAAATTGTAACTATTATATTTACCAGATGAGAATCATAATAAACTGTTTCGTTCATTTCAGACTTAAATTACAGGATATTTAATTATACATTATTATTTTTATGTTGAATTATACGCGTGTATTGGTAAAAGTTCAAAGTTAAATTCAAATTAAAACCCTTTATGGTGCTTTAATTGAACTTTTTAAACACTGGCAAATATAACCTCTTACGTTTGTTTTTGAAAGGGAAAATATAAAATCGCCGACGTAGGGGAACCTTATAATGCATAAAGAGAAGATAGGGTCGTAAGATTAGTTTCCTCTTTAGGTGTACCCTAACATAAAGGACCTGAGGTTCTGTTTAAATTTGTGAAAAGCTTATTGTTATTCAATGCGTCGACATAGTAGTAAAACGTAAACTAATATCCCTCTTGAGCCTACTCAGTCCTACTTTCGAACAATCGACCTTTTTCTCAGAAATTATTATCTCTCTTCAAAGCAAACTCTAGCAGTATTTTTGTATTTGCTAGTTTCTTTTAACGAAGCGAGGCCATGAAACAAAGTTATTTTATATCATATTTTGTATTATTATTAATAAAAAAAATTTAGATTTCGCACGTATTATTTGCTTTATCGCTAATAGAATTGTACCATATGTTTCGATTAACGATATCAAAATGTCCCAGTTCAAGGAAAGGCAACAAGTAACCGTTGATACGCTTACTATTCAATAGATCGTTAAACGGCCGTAAAAGGTGATGGGACTCAAAGAAGAAAAATAAGAAAGGGAAAATATATTAAATTAGCAAGGTCTGCAAAAAGGTTATTTTATATTTACGTTTAGCTTGAATTTTGTAATTTTCTCGCTGGCGTAATACTCGTAAAGCCGAGCGAATAATCGAAAGGAGCAAAATCGTTCCGGAAGTGTAATTTTCCGAGTTTGAATAAAATATTGTATCGAGAAACACTTTCGTGTTGCACAATGATTCGTAATAAAGTATATTGTTTTAATAATTGGCGCACACGTGTCGCCGGTTTAGCAGTCGTTACGTTCGTTTTAACGAAGTTCTCGCTTATATGAATTTTTAATTACGACTCGTCATTATCGACGCTCGTTACTAAACCTGAATAATCAATTTATATAACAGAGAGCGAGGGTGAAGCGTCACAGCCAAAAAAAATCAAATTGCGGACACATTTTCTCTGTCCAATTTTCGCGTTCAAAATGTAAATCGTTCATTGGATTTGACAGCAGTGAGGAAATGTACCGAAAATTCAAACAATGAAATCTCTTAAAATATAATTGCAAAATATCACAATAATATAATAGTATAATAAACACACATTAAGTTAGACATGCCTGTAAAAATAGATCTCTTAAAAATTATCTAAAGTCCAAAGGTTACTAATTACTGATACATCCGTGTAGTTGAAAGGTCATGTGCTTGTACAGATTTTTTTTTAATAAATATACAATTTTAAAATGTATAATACTCATTTATTTATTTTGTGTTTGTCCTTTTATTTATTTATAATTTACTAAAATATGTTATACTAACAAAAAGCAAAGGTTTGAGTAGCAACATCTGGTATATTAAATTAATTTAAATCATACACTATTTTTTGGTACTAATAAGTTAGTACGGCGCCACGCTTTTTTTGTAAAACAATGTAAAAAATAAAAAAATGTTCCTCTATTAATACAATACAGAAAGAGTTACTGTACACACAAAATAATTTATGCACAATTCACTTCAATATTTAATGTATACTCTCAGTGGTATTTTAAGCTATTTACGTAAGGTGAATCTTATTGCCATTCATGGGGAGTTCACTGTTCTGAACAATGCTCGCTCGCTGCCGAGCGCTCGCACCTTAAGCTATTTATATTATTATTATTCACTCTACGATTAGTCGCGCGCGATTATAATTGTAATCAAATTCTGTTCCTTAACGATATAACTAGCTTACGTCAGAAATTTCATACACTAACTAGGTAAAGCATGTATTATTAAGTGAAAGAATACATTAATGTAGCATTGAGGGCTTTTACTAAATCTTTTCATTGTATTAATAAAATTTATAAAAGCAACAACTTTGCTATTACTACCAGAAAAGAATTTCAAGAAAAAATAATTAGCGATATGACGCTAAAATTTCTTTTCCGCCGCAATTAATCCTTTTAAAATGAATAGTTATTGTTAGCCCAGCCCATGTTAAAAACATGTGCTTTTTTTAAATGACATATAAACATAAAAAAAAATTTGAACGCAATAAATATAAATAATTTTATAAGATAAGAACGATGATCACATTACCGCCTACTTTAAAAAAAAAGTTAATATTTAGGTAATATATAGGATCTTATCACAGTTTTTTAGCAACATATAATGTCATTTATTTTTTAATTTAAGTTTCAACAGACAGTTGTGCTTTGGCCGTTGATACCTAAGTACGTATTTTGTTATATTTGTGTTGGTGCACATCTAGACTCCATATTTCAATTAATCCACGCTGGAGTTCGCCGTTAACAGTGTGGGAGAGCGGAGGACCTCTTTCGAGCTTGAATCCCAAGATCCTAAGAGGATTCAAAACTTTGTGAACACCCAACCGAGGTAGTGTTCCTTGGACTATCAATGACGGGCAAAGCTTTGCATTTCAACGCTAGCTGGACAAAAGGGCTCGGCCCTTAGGGACCGGGGGCTAAAGCTGGAACAGAGGCATCACGTAAAGTGATGTACAAGGATGAAGCGCAGAAATGTAATAGCATGCAAAAGGTGGTCAGGAGAGCGTTTCCCAAAACGCTCGGGAGAAACACTACTGAGACTCTAACAAATAATGTAGTACTACGGGGGGTGGACTCGTAAGGCTTTAGTACTGGTAACGGCAGTGGTTCTTGCAATGGAGTAGTCACTCTAACCCTTTAAACGCCAGCGACTTTTTAGTGAGTCATCTGTTATTTATCTTCACGCGTCAGTTTCCCTTATTTATAATAAATATAAAATACTTTGTTTTCTGATAAATTAAGCTTATACAATAATCTTTAATAACTAATAAATAATTCGTTAATTTGTGTTTAAAAAAATAACAAGTGCGAATTTTTACTAAGTTGACAATTTATACAAAAAAACATATAATAATATATAATATAAATTTCATAAGGTCACTAAAACATTTGTAAAGTGGTAGGTGATTTATTAACTATCTATAGCGGTATGAGATTTATTAGTTGTAAATGTCAAAGATGATTTTAAAAAAAAAACGATAATTTTTTTATGTTAGAACCAAAAATTTATATGAGTAATAAATAATTGTCCGTGCAATAAAATAAATATTTTAAATATTTTTAGATTAAATTAAGACCATCGTAGCCTTACAGGTTACCCCAATGCGCCACGATGGTCGAAACATAAAAAAAATACAAAATATCAAAATTAAATGATACTTCTCATAGCTCCTCATAGCTAACATTAAACAGGTCAATATGTAATGCCAGCGTATTAAGGAGCTGGATGGCCACAGCTATAGGCGAGTCGGCAAGTGCGGACGTCCTAGCCCTAACGGTCATCAAAAGAGGACGCGATCGTGATTCTCGAAAATGTTCCAGAACCCAAAACTGGAATTCTTCGAGAATAGCTGGATTGTCGACAGCACCTTTTAGTAATTTGAAAAATGCTTAGCGACATACAACTTTTTGCGAGAGCTCAGTGAATCATATCCCAACGCTCCTAAAAGAAAGGCGCTGGGATATGTGTACGGATATTAACCAAATGTCCTTTTGTAAAGGTATCTTAAATACCTTTTTTGAATTTTTTCCACTAAAAGGGAATATTTGGCTATTCGGGGATTCCAAATTATAGATCCCGATTCAAGAATGCTACGAACTAAAGTGTCATAGAGGATGCAAATAACTAACGGATCGTCAAAGTGAAAGACATTCTTCATAACAAAGCCGAGCATCTTGGAAGATTTATCACAGACGTCGTGTATGTGTAGAGAGAACCTCCATTTGCTCTCGAAAGTGATTCCGAGATCTATAGTGGAAGTTTCTCTAGTCAAAATGTTACCACCGAGATGGTAGAAATAAGATGATGGTGAATGCGATCGAGAAAATGACACAGTATGGCACTTTCCGACACTTAAGGGCAGACGGTTAATGGAAGCTCATCTCCATAGAGAGTCAAATCACTTTGTAGAGAGAAGCAGTTCACAACAGATCGAATGCATTTATATAATTTTAAATCATCTGCGTACAGAAGAAAACTTGAATTTTTAATTGCCGTATTTATGTCATTAATAAATAACACAAAAAGCCGAGGTTCCAGATTGGATCCTTGAGGAACCCCCGAAGGGGTAAAATATTCTTTCGACAATCGGCCACCATAGGTTACAAACTGTCTACGATTGCTTAAATAACTCGAGAATAACCGAGTTAAATTATCTGAGCAATTTTTTAATAATAACCTATGACAAACTTTGTCAAAGGCTTTCTCAAAATCTGTATACACGACGTCTACTTGAATTCCCGCATCGAGAGAAGTTGTCACCGTTTTGGTGAACGACAGTGAAACGGGCAGGACGAAACCCGTGCTGTTGGTCTAACAAAACTTGTTGAAAGTGATTATAGATATATTTATGAATAATTATTTCAAATAATTTAGCAGGAGCTGACAACACTGCGACTGATCTATAATTGTTTATATATAATTTGTCACCCTTTTTATGAATAGGGGTGACTTTTGTGCATTTCCATAGATCAGGAAATTATGATGTGATGCAGTTTTGCTCTATGAGTTTATTTAATCTGAACCACTTTACTCCTCGGCGCAATCTCTCCAGTATTTTTCCTATACATACATATATCCATATTACGCTATCGAAGAAACATTTTATTATAAGCGGCTTTCGGCCACTGGCAGCTTTTTCAATTAAGCTGGGGTCGCTGCGGTCCGCCACCTCAGCGAGAAATATTTTTTTAACGCGCAAATAATTATTTACGCCGGTGCTGATTATATTTGTATACGCTTTGATTTCGGCCACAATGCGCTCGTTAGCGTTTAACTAATTAACGCGACACTTAATTCGGCTTTGTCAGCGCATAAAATTGGCATCGCTTTTTTTCGAGGCCGCGCATGAAAATTGCGTCAGTCTCGGATAGAGAAAGCGGTTATCCGACGCTGCGGTGACATAATATGTATTAATTCGGCCATCGAAAAGGGGAGCCCTTATCATATTTGAGGCGCCTCCTCGCTTTTACGGCCGCCGTCGTAAAATAAAGCCGTCTGCAGAATTGTCTCCATAAAAAGCGACGTTTTTCTAAATTATTTCGGCGCGCCTATTAAATTGCGCGGAAAAACCGCCAAGATTCGCCACGCGTGTACAACCGTAGCCATTATACAAACGCAGATTTATATCTATATGCATCAGCGACCCATAATAACGACTGGCCTCTCCACTTCGGTAATGAAGTCCGCTTACAAAATTATTGGTTCCCAACCCTTAGCGTTTACATTGCAAACCTCTAAGCCCCTCTAAAACTATTATCCAGTACCTCTACCCTATTATCAAGCTATGTTTAACGGCTAAAACTATTTTATTTCCATTTTACGTCCTATAGTCATAACGGTCGTCCATGTTGGACGTATTCAAACCTAAATTTAGCCATCCAAATATATATTGGCATGTCGCCTCAAGCTGATTAAGTGATACTGATTTGTTGAATTATTATTCTGGCGCTAGTGAAAGGAGAGCAAGATCTGGCCAATCTTATTTTCCCATCGTCTAAGGAGCCAATTATATTTGGCATTAAATCCCGTATATTTTATCAAACAAAAAACCTATGCACTTCTGTAAATATACATATTACAGATAGTTTTGCCAAATTACGTTTTATATAATTTAACCATAGAATGCCTTAGTTATGCATTTATTTTTAGGTACCGCTCCGAAATTTGATATTCAATTGCGTCAAACGCCATTATTTTTGCAAGCTAATTTTTGTCATAAATATTTTTTTTACTCTGGCGCGTTACTTAGTTTGAATAAGTAATTTATATAAAATTGAGCGATTCACAGCCGGAAAAAATCAAAATTCTTACACATTTTTATTCTTTGCGCTTGTATCGGATAAAAAGTTAATCGTCCATCGGATATGACAGCAGTGGGAATATTTACTGAAAAAACAAACACAGCGCAATATAATATATGTATGTATATAAAAGCGAAATATCATAATAATATAATAATAGTATATAATAAACCGAATATTATTATTTTTTTTATTAATTTTTAATAGATTATATATATATTCTGAAATACACTCGCTTCTAGCTTATAGTTGTTTCCGAGTAGCTGACATGTCACGTTTTAAAATGATAACTATGTTTCATAATATATTGAGCGCATTTTAACAATGCTGCATATTATCATTAAAGATATTTTTGTTCTCAAGCGTTTACGTGCTCGTTTAGTGCTAGATATAGAAAAGGCCTTTGACACAGTATAGCATGACAGACTAATATATAAGCTTTTGAAATACAGAACACTTTATTATATTATCCACAATTTAGCCATACCTGAAAAATCGAAGTTAAGCTAAAAAATAATATTTTGATACTACGTAAAATACTAAAAAGTGTACCTCAGGGAAGTATACTTGAGCCGTTCCTTTTCATTCTATGTATTATTAATATTTCAGTTTTACAAAATACTAAGCTATCATTGACTTAAGCCAATTCCAGTTAAACTACAAAAATCCCTTGTTAACTTTAAAAAATATTTTTTGCAATGGAGAACTATAATTAATCAAGATAAAACAGAAGTAATATTATTTTTCAGAAAAGGGATCAAAAGTTTGACATTCAGTATTTTATTGAATGACATGCATTTTTCTGGTCGAATTTAAGTAAAGGCGAACTCCCGCATCTGCCCCTCAAATGAAGTCTCTGTTTAGAATCCACGTCAAAAGTAATAAAATCGTGCCGTCGCAGAGGAATCTACCGTTCATAATATTATGACTTACAATGAGTGAGAATCGAATGAAGAAATAGGAGACTAAATTTTGACCAATAGGAAAGCGCAAAAAACAATTATCCTTCTCAGAAGGCAAAAATCCACGTCAAAAGCAATAAATCGTGCCGTCGCCGTCACAGTGGGAACTCTCGGTTATCAAGCGTTTATAAGCGACTTTTATAATAATATTACAAATGAAATGAGGAACATATAAACCAAATTTTGCCCAATAGGAAAGCGCCAAAAACAATTATCGCTTCTCAGAATGAAAAAAATCCACGTCAAAAGTAATTAAGCCGTCGCAGTGAGAACGCTCAGTTGTGTATCGTTCATATTAAGACTTTTTATGCCAATATCACGTCTTACAATAAGTGAAAATCAAATAAAGCGTCTAAACCGAATTTAGACCAATGTGAGAGCACAAAAAACAATTATCACTTCTCAGAAACCAAAAATCCACGGCAAAAGCAATGAAATCTGTTTAAATATACTTTGACCAATACTTTTATATTAAAAGTCAATATTAAAATCGGTATTTTTAAAACATATTGTAATATCCAACTACAAACTATGAAACAATATTTGAGATGCGACATATATATGTACTCTTTGTTCCGCTTACTTTTCCCTGAGAGATGAGTTGACTTAGTTAAAGTTTGAACTTGAACTAATGAAAGTTCTAAGACTATAATTACAAGTTGGGTTAGATTTTGGTTTGAACAGACGTTTCGCAACTATCAAATTGAGTTTCATAGACATTTTAGAGCAGCATATAATTATTCTAGCGACTATCAGTTAAACTACATTTTTGCTAGTAAAAAATATATTTACTAGTGAAAATATAACTTATAAAATACACATTTACTGTATTTTTTTAAATAGCATGTAAATAAATAATGATTGGTATGTAAATGTTTATATTACTTTAAATCGTATACTTTGACTATCATAAAAATATATCTACCGGTGGAAATGTTTTCCGATATGTTTTCACTGAAATAACATATGTTAAAAAATAGTTTTTTTCGTGTTTTCTTTGGGGGATAACCCGAAAATTTCTGGTTTAGAATATGGGACGGCAATTAAGCTTTTTTAGAAGCATTTATTTTAAATATTTGGATCATAGTGTGACTTAAATTCAACATATCATTGAACTACGATTAAAAGGGCTTGCCGCTATTGCGGCTATGAAATCAATATTTAATAAAAAAAAGGGCGCAAATAATAAAAAATTAAATCCTAGTCAATAAATAATTCATCAAAACTGTTCCCATTTACGCTCGTCTAGTGTGGAGGTTTTAATAATTTTAATGAAGTAATAATAATTGCAATAAACTTCAAGTTATGCAAAATAAAACTATAAAAATAATTTACAATACATTGTTTCATATCAACCTTGAAAAACTCATAACAAATATTTAATCACTAGCATTAAAGAACATTGTTATTATCAAACTGAAAAATACTTCAAAAGTATCATGCGAGACTATTCAATTCAACTAATCTCAAGATTCAGTGATTGAGAGAAATAAAACTTAAATTCAAATACAGATATAAAATGCCTGAGCACATATTGATTTGATGCATATCTATTGTAATATCATCAGTTTTAAAATTAAGAATCAATTTATTCTGCGGTTACAATTAGATACATTAAAATCATATACATATTACGGATACATTTACAAAAAAATAATAAGCATACTTGAAATATTAACTATAACAATTAAAATAATAGTATAAGTTGCGTATATAAATTGTTATTCTTAGTTAATTTTAGTGAATAATTAAAGGCTTGTAATGCAATATATTTCAATAAAAAAATTAAATTTTCTTACCATTCCATTAAATTTTTCTTACCATTTCTTATTTACCATTAATGTTTCTTTTAGTAGAAAAATCATATATATGTATGTCTTTGGTGCATTGAAAAGTATATTAACATATTTTTATAGCACTATTTTAAATAATCTGAAGTGGTTATAATTAAAATTTAGTTGTATGTATATAACAAATACTATGAGTATGTGCATAATAAATGTTTAATCTCGTCTGAAAAACAGTTACCGTAACACAAATTCTTGAATGCAAAAAAAGCATCATCAAAATGTAAGGTTAGTGTATTTGTTAACACCAAAGCGTTGTAATGCTCGCACATAAAATAATAGCTTTATCGTGAAATGAAAGCGGCGAGCTTTTTAAAATCGTGTGCAATTGCGTTTCGGAAATTCCATTATTTAACCTATTCGCATTAGTTTTAAAGTCATTAAATTAATATTTTAAATATGCTACCAATATCAACATAGAGAAAGAAACATGAATAAAATTAGGCTTTTGAGTCATAAGAGAACTTACAAAAATTAAGATGAAGGACTTTTTCGGAGGTAATTATGCTTTAAGTGAATTGAGAATAAATATCTAAATTGAGCCTTAATTGTGTATACTTCTATTTAATGTTGTTCTTGAATGAAAAACGAGACTTGTTTCTTTACTTTGAGAAGAACTTTCTCGTTTTGTCATCAGGTTCACGAGCGTTTAATTTTCATATGTTTTATTTTTATGCGACTTCCCAGTTTCCCCTAGAGTTGTCTGATAAATCGAGCCGTTGTTCAATGACCCTAAAACATTTCCATGCGAGTTTTTTCGCTAGTGGTGGTGATATTAATACGATCCAATATTTAATGCGGTATCTAGCGGCGCGCAACGCGTACAAAGCGCCCGGGCCCCGGGGATCTCTAATAACGTGTTCATACGCCGACGAAAATAATTAATTGCACCCCCCCAGAGGTCCCTCTTTTAAAAAGCAAACAGTCCCAGATTGCACCGGCATTGATTGGAAACGTCGGGGGATTGAATCACTTTTTTTTCTTTTTGCAAAATCAGTAATGAAAGCCTTTATTCCGAGTCGGTGCGTGCGGCCAGTGGCGTCTCGCGATCGATACTTTTTTATACATACATTACGCACGTTTTATATATGCGCAAAACGCCACGTTATTTGTCACAATCTACCTTGTTATGTTTTGATCAAATGCGACAAATAATAAATTGTAACATGAATGCGTATCAACATCAAAAACATATATCAAAAGATACTTGACAGATATTGTATGTTAAGAGTATTAAATATTCTCTCGTGTCTGTGTTTGTGCAATAACAAGTTATCTAAAGTATGCATATTGGACTTTGAGTAAAACGTGAATTATGAAGAGATGAGAAAACCTTTGAATATATTAGACAGCAAAGAAGACCAATCGGTCAATTATTGAGAAGCTGTCAATCTTGAGAATGACAGACTGTCGAAAATGCGCCTGAAGAGGATACTCTAGGTTTTTAGATTGGAATAAGACAATTTTAGGTGACTATTACTATAAGGTCTAAAACAGGGTTCTCAATCGAATATTCGTTAAAATTATCTCGAATGAAATTAAAAAAAATTGTATACTTGAGCAACATAGTTAATCATTTTTTTCTTTCAATATACACAAGTGACTAGTACTGTTCCAAAATTCATCCAAATACAATGCGAAACTCCAGTAGAGGGTAAAATACTTATTACTTATCAACTGACGGCAATTATAGAACATAAAAATAATGATAGGAAATGGAAGATCTCGTATGACTCATTTAAGTATAGCGCAGAGGCGGAAAGACACTATCAGGTGTATAGAAAACGACAGGACGGAGGAAGGTCTCGACCCTCGCTAATGGAAAGTTTGACGGATGTGTAGATGGTTATTTGAGTAATTAACCATAACTAGTTGTTCGTGGTTTTCGTAAATGCAAAACGAAAAAGAATTGTTTGCGTTGAACGACATGATCCACTTTTCACTAGAGTTCGCTTAAACGACGATTTACAATATTACTGACTTGGAAACTGACAGAGCGGAATAAAGAAAGCAACAATATATACGTCTATCGTAAGATGCGGGTTAGACCCGGACTTTGGAAGAGGGTAACAAAATCCCTGTGAACATTTGAACGAAGGGCGCCGAGTAAAATATTAGGGTTGACAATAAACGACGTCGACCCGCGGTGAATTGAGATGAACCATGAGAATGTTCTCAAGATGGATTTTAGAAAAGCACCGAAATATCGCTCGGAATAGCGGCGAGCACATAAACGATTTTGCGGTATTGTTTTCGACCGCAAAAAGGTGTAAAGAATGAAAATAAATTGCTGTATAAAAAAATATAGCTAAAAGGCATTATTAAATTGACGCGATCGGTAACTAGCTCTTTTATACAACTCTGATTTAATTGAATTGCTTTTGAAATAAAAGCTCGACTTTCGAGAAACAAGTACTTTTTTTTTGAGCTTTGCCGGTGCACTTAATTTTTATTTTATTATTTTTCACGAAGAGACTTCCTCTCGAGTAAAACACGGTTATAGTTTAATTAATAACAAGATTTTTCGTCGTATATAGATATATAATCGTATATACATATGTATATGTATGTGTTACAATGAATAATTATTTTATAGTAAAAATATATTTTCACTAGTATAAACATAATTTTACTGGGAAATATCAGTTTCACTGATATTGACCACCAAACATATAATTTAACTGATAGGAGCTAGTATAATTATATGTTGCTTTAAAATGTACATAAAACTCAATTTGCCAGTTGCGAATCGTCAATTTGCTGTTCAAACCCAAACATAACCTTAACGAACTAACCAAACCCAATTGGATTATATTCAAAATATGCTCAAAAACTATTTTTAGATTTTCTAAATTAACTAGAAATAATTGCATAGAAATTGAAAAATATTTTTTTAATAAATAATGCAACTTTCATTAAATAAAACTAAGTTAATAAATAATACATATCGATGGCTAGAGTACAAATTTATATTGATATTTTTTATACACATAATATTTTATTATTACAAATATATTTTCGCTATGATTTTATTGATTCCTGTAAATTTCCGGGAACCGATTTTTTTTGTCTCGCTTCCCGGGACATCAAAAAAGCTAAGACTTCAGAATAACTAGTGTTCCAACCACTTCCTCACCGTAAAGGCTTAGTTTAAATTTATAGATTAGTGTAGTGTTCCGTCGCAGGAAATACAATATCTGGGAAACCCTGAATCATTCACTGGGCGTGCTTATATTATTATCATAAAAAAATGCCTATTTAATTAAATATATTGGAAAAATAATAATTTTAGATTTTGCAACCAACCAGAGAACGAATTTAAAATTGAAATCCTTTACATGAATATATACTCACAATTAAGTCAACATCAACGGAAAGCGAGCGAATATTTTCAACGGCAAGAAAATTCCCAATAAAAATTAGAAATTAACTATTAAATTTGTCATTTAACATCTTTCAAAACGCCTTAGCAAAAATAAAATATGTATTCTTATTTTTATAATAAATAATCTATAAATTTACACTTTAAGCCATCGATATATAGTACCATTATTTATTTGTTATTTTTGTTTTCCTTTTACTATGCTTCATATTGTGTTCTTTTTTAAATTTAATAATAAATATTTTAGGTCTACTTATTATATTTCTCTAAATGTATACGCATTAAATTTATAATTTTAATGTAACAAATTGTAACCACAGAATTTTTACCTATGTAAATAACGTAAATTAATAAAAATAAAATCTTAATTAAATTAAAATATTAAAAAAACAACCAGCGACTGGCAAAATTATGCCCTCCCCCTCCCGAAAAATCTGCAATTAAGTTCCTGTAGCTGCAAAGCAGGTATAAAAATAGTAAGATGTCTAAACTGTTTTTACAAATTAAATGAAAATAATTTTGAACAATAATATTACCCATCTACGACAAGCTCAAAAAGATACGATCTCTACATCTAAGAGATAACAAGCAATTACAAATTCATATCAGATCACTCTTCGCGCGGTATGCGATCGTCGCACATATGATTTAATCAGTAATGAAAGTTTTTCGAAACATTTCAGTGAATTAACCACGTATTTATTACTATTAATATATCAAAATTGTACTCACGAAGCAGTCGTCCGGTTTGTAGGAGTTGGCTCTCATGTAGTAATGGTACCAGTGACTGGGTTTGCTGCAGTGAGGTGGAAGCGCCGGAGTCGGAGTCGCAGGCCTTGGAGGTAAGGCCTTTGCAGGGCTCTTGGAGAGGGCCCGAGATAACTGCTTCAGCTCGTCGGGTCCGGCCCTCCTGAGCGCCACCAACCCTAACGCCACTCTCTCCTGCGCTTCCCTCAGCAGCCCTCCTCTCGGTTCCGAGCGCCTTGAGGCCAGAGCTTCCTCAAGCGCCACCGCAACGTCTTGAAGCAGTGCTCTCAAATAGTCTTCTCTCGCTGCACTCAGACTCACGGCCTCCTCCGTCCTCTCCGCCTTCGCCTCCTCCTGTCGGATGAACTGCGAGTAGAGCAGGAAGGGGTCGTCCTGCAGTGAGTCGCGGGGCTCCGCCGGGGGTGCCTCTCCATCCCCAGGCTTTCTCTCCTCTGTCTCGGGGCCATCTTGAAAGTAGCGCGCCTCGCACGTCGAGTATATGGCATAGGGATCTTCAGAGCCGACTTCGGAGTGGATATCCTTGTCGGAGCCTCCGAGAGGTACTACTGGAGCGCTCACGGATCCTCCGCTCTGGCTACCGTATCCCGAAGAAGACGCCTTGGACCTGCCGGCGTCCTCTGCCTCGGAGTATATGGGGTTCAACCTAGAACGAAACAATTTTATAGACTGCGTGGAAATACCACTTAAATAATATTTATTTGCATTTAATAAAAATAGGTAGGTGTGTGATGACGCATTGGGGTAACTTGTTAAGTAATCACGGTCAGATTTGTAATAATTAAATAAAACATGTATGTTTCGTTGTTCACTTTTAAGAGATGGAGGCAAAAATCCACCCTCGGCTTAAGGTCGTTATAAATGTATGAATGTGTGTGTGTGTGTGTATAAATATTTGTTGATTACCTCGCGAGCGAAGACGTCCCCCCAGGCCAGCCCTGCATGGCAGCCCCCCCTTCCGCCGCATGCCCTGCCGCCTCTCAAGCTCCTGAAACTCCAAACAGGTCATAAATCATGAAAACTTTTTTGCACCCGCTGTACAAAGTGGCCGATGCATAATAGCTAGATAATATTCGAGCTCATTGTTAGCTGGAAAAACTTTTGCCGCATTCTTCGTTTCCGACTCTTTTTTAAAACAAAGTACGCACTCGTCTTGCGACAATTCTCTACGGTCCATTGTTCGGCGAAAGATTTCTCAACTGCGACCTAAAATACTTCAATATATGTGCATACGTAAACGGTACGTTCATAGTTCAAGAACCACTGGAAATGAATATGATACATTTTTTTAACTTGACATTTTAATAATATATATTTATATAAAACGCAACGAGAAATAACTACTCATAATTTTGACTATAAAAAAAATTTAACAAAACTTTTTATTTTTTATATGGCAATGATTTAATTTTTTTGATTATTTTAAGTTAAATTTTATGTTTTAGTAAATCTATTGCTCCATTGTTTTGCTTTATGCTACAGTCTAACTTTATATTTTTTAGCTCGTACGAGTAACTTATCTGAGCCAAAACTTTAAAACATAAAGATCGACTTTTCTAAAACAGGGGACTATAATTTTTTTTTCGAAATTAGTTTAAAATTACATATATATCTATTTTTATAATAAAATCTAGTGCAATCACATTGCATTTTTTGCACCTATCTTAATTTTTTTATTAGTTTTAATTATTATGTATGCTTTAAGAATAAAATAAAATGATGTAGTAAAGAGAAGTTTAATGTTAATAAATAAAAAATAATTTGTTGTCAGAGTGTTTAATAAAATTAGGAATTGATCTTTATACAAAAATTAGAAGAGGTATCGGAGGTCCGAATTTATATAATAGTGATTTTAGAATAATATGTATAAATAAATTTGAAGCCAAAATTTATTTAAATAAAAGATATTTGTGTTTTAAATATTGTAAAATATTATATATACATGTTTTTTCTGCTATACTTTATTCGCTGCTCATTAAAACATTACCATACGCTATTGTCACAAAGTTTTAAATGTTTTGTTTCGTCATCGTGACATGAAGTTTCACTATCACGCAAAAACGCGTCAACGGACCTTAGTGTATTATTTGTACTAGCGGATGAAAGGCGTCGATACGAGCAATTATTTCTGATTTAAATTAAATTAAAGACAATGTTTTTTTGGAAGAGGTTAGTATTTATAGTTTATTCTGATGCAAAATGTGAAAAGCAAACTTGTCAAACTCTAACCATGTCAACACAGATCTAAGCAATATTTTATATTTTAGACAAGATTTTTAATTTAAATAAATAGGTGCTTTAAATATGTGTGTATATAAGCCATTATTATGCATTGGGTTAAATTGTTATATTATATTTTAATGAGCAACAATTGGCTATGAGAATATTTTAAGATAAGAATATAATTATTTTAATACATTAGTAAATCTTTAGTACCATTTATCATCCATATTGGTAATAAAATTATATGTTATTTTATATATAATTTTTTATTTATAAAATAAAAAAATATGAATAGCTTTACATATTATATATATTTAGTTAATGTGTATATATTATATAGTATTTTTCTAGGATGTTTTAAGTACAGTTATGAAGTATTGATTTTTTAATAATCACTATTTTCAAATAAGATGGCGGATGAAGCTGACTAGCAAACTTTAATTAATATTTAATTTAAACTTTTGCTATCCCAGATATGTAAGTATATACTATATGACAATAAAATTAGCTCATTATTAGAGAAGTTTTAATAGCAGATATGTACGACCTAGTTCGATTTTAATTTTTATATCAAAATATATTTCAAGTTTCGACATTTTACTATGAAATTTTAGTCATAATTTAATTTATCGATTATACAACATTTTTTAATTTTTTCTAGAAGCTATAAATCTATATTTTTTTAATAGCTGCAATTTTTAAATACAATTTTTAAGATGATCATAAAAATTTGATTAAAAATACGCCAGTAAATGTAGTCACAAAAATCGTTATATCCCACATATATGTATATCAAGGGCGGGCGGTGACATACTTTCCCTCTCGCTCGCTTGCGAGAGTGAGTGAGAGATAAGGGCATGCGGACCGCAGACTTTTATATATATTATTTATTTTTATACATAAATATAAAAATAAATATATTATTTGTTTAGTTAATTGGGATTTCTACTATGTAACGTTTTTTATTTTTGTGTTTTTTTTTATATATTTTTTTGAATAGCCGCTATAAAGATCATAAAACTAGGACAGTAATTGTTTTTACAAAAATCGTTTAATCCTACATATACAAAGTATTCGTATGTATTGTATGTATTATACATATTACATACGATATGTACATGATCAAAAAAATATATATGAAATTTTATATTTTTTTAGATTATATTTTTAAAACATATTTTAACTTTTTGCCAGTAGATATTTTATAGAGCCGCTGTTTTGCAAAAATAATTCAATTAGAGTATTTTTTATGTATTGTACCCTTAGAAAAACAGTTATTTTTAATTTTTATTAAAAACGTTTTAATTGTGTCACTAAACTACCGCATCAATGCCATTTTTTCAATCTATATATTTTTATTTATATTAACTGCTATTTTGAAACAATATGCTTGATTAGGTTAACGAATTAAGCTCTAAGATAATAATATTCATATTACAAGAAAAAGTTAATGTTTATGTCAAAAAACGTGTTTTTTAAAACATCAATAAAAACAATTGTTAATTAATATTTGTTTTATCGCTTAACTTTATGATAAACATTTTTAAATTTAATATAATATATATAATATTCTAAATTTATTTTAAGGAACAAACGATTTTTGGTATATACTGCCATTTTGAAACAAGATTAGGGGTCAAGAAGGATACCGAACTTAACGTCTATTTTTAGAACTAGTTTGCTCTCGATTAACTTGAAACTATGGCAGTTATCGTGAAAATCTACTTTAAATGAGTGAGTTTATAGTTCATTAAAATCAGTCACAAAAATAAAATCCGTCTATAGAAAAAAAAACTAATTAATTAATTTATGCATAAATTCTCCTAAGATCAGCATATAAATATAGTTAATAAATCTTGCTGTTCAGTGTTATCTAATTAGCAGATATACGATTCAAAGTATTATTTAAATAAAATACCCGAATAAAGTATAATAAATATTCGCGAAATTTAAATATTGGAATAATAAAAATACATCTTTCTAAACTTTTAAATAAACAAACGCCTTTTAGTGTTGATTTATATACATAAAAGATAACGACTTTCTTTGTTGAAAATTGTTTTTAAAGAGATAAAAAGAGTCAAATAAAAAAGTCTGGGGCGGTTATATTTTATGACAGTCGAAATATTTAAACACAGGTGTTATATCTGACCCGGGTATTTTCTTTTCCACTTTATTTTTTTACCCTCGCATATAAAAAAATAAGTATTTGATAAGTCAGATTTTAAGCAATTAATTAAGATACAAGTATTAGTTAATCATGAATAGTGCCTAAATAGACACGTTACCTCTAAATTTGCAATTTAAAAAATTGTATTCTTATCAGATGCATATATTAATAATTGATTATTATTCGACGTTTATTACAACGTCAATACTATTTATGACCGTACGCAACTACTGACTAGTGTTTTGCGTATTGTGAATAATATTTCGGTTAACGATCTAAGAACAAATACAAAACATGATTACGGTTTCGTGTTACAACACTTTTAACAAGTTTATACAGAGAGAGAGAGAGAGCCGGAGTGTACGCTTCGCGTAAGGCCGGGATTGTGCTTTAGTTTCAAGTTAAATAATGTTCGACTCCGAGTTTCCAACTCCGACCGTAAACACTCGATAGCCTCGGTTTCCGTTTCGACGCTAATGGCACTCAAAATATTTACAAAAGGGATTTTTATCAACGGAGGGAGAATCTTAGCCCTGAAAAAATAGCGTCCGTTTCCTGTTTTTATTTTCTCCAGGTCGAAGCTCGTAACGTAGCCCTTTTCCGACGTTTCGATTTGGAAACCGTCAAAGTGCAGTATATTTCGGTGGGTAATATCACTTTACAGATAGTTTTCGGAGGCCATAAATTCCGGGATTCGAACTCGCAACACTCGTTGCTTCTGTAGCGTACATAAATATTGCTTCCCGACTCGTACGCGCACCCGTGGGACACATACGCGGCGATGCATCTAAAATGCCCCATCTTTATGCCTCCGAAGACTTTTCATATCGGCCCGGAAACAAAGGCAAAAGTGGCAAAATTTAATTCCCATCGATAGTGACTGGAAAAGTTTCATCGCGAGATATCGACACGTCACCAAAAATTCGTTCCATTTACACATGTTGTGCGTCGATACAATTTAAGTGTAATAAAAAAATATCACTACTCAAAATGCACTTTCTTTTTAAATTATATGTAACATGCAAACTCTATATTACTTATATAAATTAATCTTTGATATATTTCTTGATCTTTAGAACGACATTGGAGTGTTTACTGATGAATAAAACATTTAGTGTTAAGGCTTTCTTGCGGTTTATACATTAACATAAGCGGTAGAATTACGAAAATGCCACATCGCTACATAACAATTAAATGTAGTATATTTGCATACACTCCTAATAATGACGTGTGTAAAACAAAGGATCATTACTAGCGAATAACCAGCAGAGTTCTAACGAACATTTTTTTTCTGGGACTACCGCATCATTACTATAGCTAGTAAAAAAAGAAGCACAGCGCAGCCTGAAAGCAGCTGTAATTCTCTCCCGAGTAGATAGACCTCGTCAATGTAAAATCATCTATCTAAGAAAAGGTCACTCCAAAATCAAATCCAGCGATGATGGGTCTTGTTAGTCTGGAAAGGCTACCCATCTAAGATAAGGTGACTGATTACAAATCTCTGATGCAGAACGTAACGAAAAACCACTGCATTATGTTCCTAGAATAATAGTGATAAAAATAAGAGTCTGGATTCCAGAGAGAAACGTTGCGTCTGAAGGAAGGCAAGAATCAGAAATAAATACATGAAAAATCATAATCTAGACATACTTAGCTTGCAAGAAGCATATTGGAAAAGCAAATGACACTATAAGAAATCCTGCGGAATCACAGTATATTTTTTAAGTAATAAAACGCGTTTATTAGATGTATTGCCTGCAATATACTCTCTGGAAGTTGGTCAAGGTTGGCTAAGGACGGAGAATATAGTGGGTTACATCGGTCGTGTTCATTTCTGCCCGCTCTAAAATCTCTCGGAAGTTGTCCGAGGTTACCGAGAACGGGAGGTAAAGTGGGGGTAATTCAGTCGATTTGGTCAGCTTCGAGCGCTTCTGAACATTGTCGGCAAACGGACCGAAATCGAAGCTGCTCTTTCAAGCGCGAGCGGTGAGATACTGTCCCTTTCGCTCTCTCGCGTGTTAAGTGACGAGAGTGAAAGAGATAATGATATGGTTTTTCGCAAACAGAAATAGAACGAGTAACTCGGTTCAATTTCAATATGCGCGTAGGCGTCCCATGGTCAACACGCATGTCGAGCGCTGCATCGTGGTAATGTGGTCAAGTTATAATACCAAATGCTTATCGAGGACTTCAACAGACTCTTACTGACATTTTTTAATATTTTAGGGATTAATTATATTTTTGATAGTATATTTTTCTAACAGATTTCGTTATTATGTTTTTTTTTCATTTAAAATTAAATTATTAAAAAATAATTAGTGTTACTTGATTTTGTTAAAAAAAATCGTTTCGAATATCTTTATGTATTTTCCTAGATCAGTTTATACAAATGTCACACCATAACGAATTCTTAGTTAGAATCGATGGCGACAAATTCTAGGATAGTCACAGATATGGTGTTTGTCATTCTGAAGAATCATATTTATGCTTTATGGCATTTTTCAAAAGCCGACATAGATTTTGCGTAAATTGAATATTTACGACCGAAAAGTTTTCACTGATGTTGTATTGGTGAGTGCCCACACAAACTTTTATAATTATCAGTAGCGTAATTTTAATAATGTGACAATTTAAAAATTGTGAATATTTGGCACATTATTTGATCGCGCGCAAATATGTCAGCTATACGTGACAGAAGCCGCCGTCCGGACGGCATATGAATTTTGGGGCAGTGTGGTTGCTTACTCAAAGTCATAGGTGAACTTCGGTTCAGACAACTTCGAGAGAGTGTAGTGCAGGCATTATACAATAAGCGAGAGAATGATCACTTAAAATTAAATTGGCATTCTGTATATATATATAATACATTTTTAAAGCGTATTCAGGGCTGTGAATTCGTTGAAATTTTTTCCCGACTCCGACTCCAACTCCGAATTTAAAAATTTCGATACGATAATCTTAAAATATGAAATTTATTTTTAATTATTTTATTTATTTTCATGCAAATAGCATTAAAAAGAAGAAACCAAAAATAATTGTAATAATATTTCTTAGGATTAGTGCCGCGCCATTGTATGTTTCTATGTGGGACCACGCCGGCCAGGGGCCGGTCGGCTGTTGTTGGGTATTTGATTAAGTGCCTAATAACTTTTGTTTTCTTTAGATTACAGATTTAAAACGCATGACGAACAATTAAAAAAAAAATGTTTTGGGTGAAAAGGGTTAAAAAGGAGTCGGAGTCGGTTGACTTTTTACGACTCCGCTCAAAATTCTCCGACTCCACAGCCATGAATGTATTATTATTATTTTTAGAGTACAATTTAATTGAGCAATATATAATATAAAATAATAATTCCATAAAACGAATTGTTTTTGCACTACTGTCAGAACTGTAAACACCCCATGAATAAATTTCTGCAACAAATCTTTTTCTGAAGAAAAAATCCGAAGATTTTCCTAACATAAATTTAGAATTTTTTTCATATTGATCCTATTCAACAGAATATATAATAGTGGTACAATAAAGATCTGGGTTTAAATTACGTGTGAATTTTAATCGTCTCTGGGTGATAAGAATTATATATTATATTTTCGATAAGTTTTCCTAGCTTTTCCTAATCTTTTTAATAAATATAGTAATGATTTATAGAACGTGCATATATTAATTTTATTTATTTAATTTTACTATATAGTAAAAAAATACAGTTTTCATTTTTTCCTGGTTAATCGGTTTGGAAACCATATATTAAAACTATGCGACAAAAATTTAATTCAGACACCGAGCTTACAAAATAAATATCAAGACGATTGAATTTACTTAAGTTCAGACAGTTGGCAGCTTCATTGGTCAGATTTGGTCTAGTCATACTTTTCTTGTGTCACGAACGACCTAATAAACAACCTATATATGTTTAATATTTCATAAAATACTGGTACAATTTTTGCCATTGCATGTAAATATTTCTCTAGAATAGGATATTGTACAACTTCTAACATAATTATTGTAACAATGAAACTAAATTTATTTACATTTGCAACAATTCTGTCACTGTAACCGTGTCACAATTGTTTTATTCGTGTTGAATTGCATAATGATAAGAAAACGAAACATGGTATTGATAATGTATTACGATGCAGTGGCAGAGGAAACGGTTTCATTTACACTAGTGTTTGTAGGCCACGATATTTTGAATGCACCAAGAGTGTATTTTATGTTATATTCCGAAGTTATTTGCGATTCGAAAACGCGTCAAGACCGGTACTTTTGTTCGTTCTCATAATAAATCCATAGATTCCTCTTAAAAAGGTCGCTCGTCGCTAACTTATGTATGCACGCCGGGAACACAAGAGCCGGCAATTAGAGTAGAACGAGTCCTCGGCTCCGTTTTCGCTTTCTTTGTCGATCGCGAATCGAGTTTTCCAGGACGACTTTCTCGAGGAAACGTCACGCGTTGAAAAACCGGTCCGTTCGATCTTCGACTTGACCCTTTTCCGCACCGAGGGAACAATACCGGTGCGGTGCGGTTGCGCAACGCTTACGCGCGATGGCTCTCCTTTTTCATCGGATTTGCGGATCGGCAACGAGATATTGCCGACCGAATCTGGCGACACCCGACGCCGAATCTACGACAATCGAACGTCGAAAATCCCGTCGGGACCTACATCCGAGAATCTCGCGCAAAAAACGGATTCCCAAACCGACTCTTAATGCGTAATACGAGGATTATAAAGACAGAAACGTACATCTCTAAAGCTTAAGGTAGCTCGGGGAGATACGGAGCGGCCCATGATAGACGTTATTTTTAAGATTAAATTAAATCAACCTAATCTAATTTAGGCAAACGAGATTCATGGAAGTAGAGATTAGGATCAAGTGAAATTTTAAACTCGCGGACACAATGAAAAATAATCAAATCTGCAACTGGCTTTAAAATAGTATTTGCGAAAAATATTTTCTGTGAGTTATTCAATAACCTAAACTGGATAAATATTAAAATATTAAATATTATATAAATAAAATTATGAAAAAATATATAAAAAAAAATATTTTTATTAAATAATTTTTTTCTATTATTTTTTTAAACGAAGTTGCGACTTTTTTTATAAATTGCTATTTAAAAAAACGAAGCGGATCAGAGTGTTAAACATAGCCGGTGTATTATTTAGAAAAGTCTACGCTCTAAAGGGCTTGCCGCCATTGCGGCCCTAAGACTAGTATATCTTTTTTAAGAACGAAATACTGCAGTCCGTAACGTCTCAGACTAATATTCCTGAGGTGGCGGGTTCGAGCTCTGGTAGCGGCATGCGAATTCTAATTTATAAAAAAAATGCACTATTAATAAAAATCAGTCCCAGACGCAAAAAGTAGCATACAGTCACTATTAATTACATTATACATAATAATTTATAATTATTATTTAATATAAATGTCACTGATTTCCAAATTTTCAGTCTGATGACTAAATACTCATTTGTAATTTACCCCGTTATAACGCATTGCGCTTACGCCTGGTAGGTTACAACAAAAGATTAATAACAATTAGAATTGCTCTAACAGTGGCCCTTTAAAAGTTAGTTGTTAACATTAACTTTCGTCATCAATTGCCAAAACATGATATGTTAAAAAATATTTTAAATAAACACTGTAGTATGTATCTTTTGTCATTTTTATAAAACAAATGTACGAGAGGCGAAGCTTAACAATAATGCTTTTGGCATAAATTGGCCTTCTCTCCTACTATTTTATAATTCGTCACAAGACCAGTTTAAATGACTTGACACTTTTCACATAAGCACTTATCGGAAAAACGAAGATACTCGCAAAAATACTGACAGATACGCAAGACTCACTAACTTCACTAAGTAAGCCGCAAGGAACTAGAGACAAGAGAGATAGATTGAGCGCATAATCCTATTATATTTCGTACTATACGGTCAGTCAAAATACTAATAATATCGATTATTACTCAAATAAAATTTAGTTTGTATAGATGTTAAGAAAAATGGTTCTAAAAACAGCTCTTGAAAATATATTACTTAAGTCTGTTAGTTATCTTGATCTGCTATCTTGTTTAAAAATAGCGGGTTTAAAAAAATATATAAAAAATAAAGTCGTTTTAAAAAGTAAAAATGTTTGTAAATTAAATTTTAATTTTTTTCATTGTAACTCAATTTAAATATTTTAAAGAAAAAAGTAAAAATATTGAAAAAAATATATTGAAGGCAAAAATTGCAAGTAATATAAAATTGTTTTTTTTTTTTAATACATATAAGATTTTCTCTATAAGCTGTATTACCTTATTATTAAAAAAGTTTCAATATCAGATAGTGAGATTAGGAAATCAAGGTAAACCTAATCTGTGATGATCGATCGGAATTATAATTATACAATAATCACTAATTCCGATCTCCTAGACACGATAGGAATTTAAAAAACACTAATGGTTCGTGTGGGATTCGAACCCATGTCTTTTAGGTCAATAGTCAGAGACTTATACCACTCGTATATCGTGATATATTACGTGATATATAAAGCATAGGTATAAAAGAATTATGTTATATTTTTTTTCACTAAAATGATAAATATAATTTTATTTTTAATTTTAAATATAATGGTTTTATCAAACTAATGATATTTGAAGTTTTTTAAGTCGCACTACGTGACTCTGCAATAGATCGTTTTATCTAGTCTTAAAGCCTGATAAATGGGTGCCGCGCCAACTTATTTAAAATAAACAATAATCTCGTTTTTAAAGTATATTCAGAGCTTCTTTTGCGCTACAAAATTGCTCCATTGCGTCAAATAATCCTAATGACAACATTAAGCAATCTTTACAATGGTTGGACAAAAATTAAATTACCCGAAACTAAAAAAAAATATGGTGATCGTGGTATGCTTTCAGTATTTTTTACTACAATTAAAATTCAGAGAGAGAGAATGAAAGAGACGAGAAGTTGAGCTGCACTATATTTTTCAAAGATATATTAACCTCCTCAGATCCAGTGCACATTACAATGTACAATAACGATATCGCTTGTTTTTGAAGCTATTTTCGATTTATTTTTACCGAGATTGATTGTACATCACAATTTACACCATATTATTTAAAAATACAAAAAAATATTTTTCATGCACATAAAATAATAATAAAAGAATTAAACAAAAATATTTTTTTCACGCAATTTTGGTTTAAGGAGGTTAACATATACCAGAACAACTACTTAGCTTTTGACCCTTAGAAGCTCGATAAAAGAATTTTTTAGCAGTCAGGTTAAGCAGTAATCTGAACTCTCAAGTGCTCTACTCGATATTCGATACGACTTGGCGGCTACGACACAGTATTTTCATAAAACATATTCAAAACTATGTTTTGTGTATATTATTATATTTACTTGAGAGCAGATAATGAAATTTTTAAGTACAAACTTTGTAATATTAAGTAGTTTTAGAATTAACATGCGTATTTGTGCGATGGGAGGTTTAAATTCACTCTTAATTAAGTAATTAAGTAAGGTAAATTACAAAAGTGGATTTGTAACGGTGCGAGGTTATAAAATTAGATAGGTACTGTAGTGCGCAAGTTGTATAGGTGACATAATCAAAAGTGCGGGACGAGATAAGTGGCTTTGCTCGACGGCGGGTTGACATCTTCGTGTTAAATATTGAACTTTGAAACGTAACAAAGAACCCTGTCATCAAATAAATTAAGACTTTGGTCACGCTTTGTTTTCACCTGACTTTCCTCCATTTTTGTGAAAATAAATTAGAATGGAATATTTCAATTATCTACATACGTATGTATTATTATGATAAATGAAAGCGAGTTGAGATAATAGCTTGATAACGATCGGTCTAAATTCAGCGGTGTTGCAAAAGATTTTGCCTTGAGACGTGGCAAATACCTTAGATGATAATGCAATTTAAGAGTAAATAACATTAGAAAATCACCCTAAAGGAAGAAATAAATAGGACATTACCAGCGTGATGGTAGCAAATTGCCAGAAGTACACTATGGCGGACAAATGTGCTTGATTCAATAGCCGTAACTGGATAATAGGTTCTTACTTTTTACTATTCACTTTTATTTAAATAATATAGTCTACGAAAGAGGTGGATTATGCGTTTTAAATACTGCATAGACCTTAAAAGATTATTAGGTTTCTAAAAGTGGCGCTCTAACTGATTAATTCAGCAATCTCTCTCAGATGTAAAGCCCTCTGTTATGGTCAAGGTTCAAATCCAGATCGTATTTCTCGCGCGGGCGGTTAGATCGCTAGATCGAGTTTTCCCAGTTATGTTAATAATTAGTAGCTAATCACTTACAAAGCTTAGTTCCGGAAATAAACGCACCGGACTATCCCGTTGATTCGATATCGCCCGATCGCACCCAGATTGGCTTTTTAATTATTGGATCTTGTCGCGATTACGAATCGACGGAACACTTAACTTATTCTTACTCAATTTGTTATAATTTGCGATTCGTGTCACGTACTTCCGTATATTGCCTTTTAAAGATAAGATTTTTGTTCAATGTCGCTTTATAATACCTGGATTTTCACTGACTTTGGTAAATTATAAAAAGAATAACTATTAATTACTTAATTGAATTGAATTGTAATTTAAAGTTATACAACATTCGCTACATTCACATAGAATTATCAGCGTTTCAAATCATTAGAGCATTTGCTTACATCATTTGAATGTCCAAATTCATTTAATAACA
The DNA here is from genome assembly GCF_051122295.1 of Plectrocnemia conspersa. Classification (NCBI taxonomy): domain Eukaryota; kingdom Metazoa; phylum Arthropoda; class Insecta; order Trichoptera; family Polycentropodidae; genus Plectrocnemia; species Plectrocnemia conspersa. Next base: position 1,063,247 of record NW_028277174.1, on the reverse strand, counting down.
TAATCTAATAAAAAAATCATTACAAATCTGAACATCATGTTTTGATGTTGACTATTATAATAACAATTTGAGAGCTAACAAATATTAAAAAAATACATATTTTTTCCAGCTCCTCATAGCTATCGCCGAAAACATCGTTGTGTTTGCTAAGCTCCTTGAGAAGCTGGATGACTTATGCAAAATCTATAAATAAAAATAAATATTTCTTCTTGAAGGTGTTCAATGCATACTGGCAATTTTCTTGATTACTTCTATATGTGATGACACCTATAGAAGTCATTAATAAAATCGTCAGTATGCATTGGGTACCTAAAAGTGTCATAAACCGCATTGTAATATGCTTTTTTTTGTTGTATAATTTAAGGTTGAAAAACATTTTATTACATTTACTGAAATAATATTTAAATAACTTATGGCATAATTAGGTACTCCCCCACATATTAGCAAATTTTTGAAATGCCGCGCAAAAATAACAGCCTTGGTGAAGGGGTTAAAAACCAGTGCGTACAGTCCGTCCAAGATATGAACGCTCATCGTCATAGTATTGGTGAGAAAATATATTAGGGTGACCATGTGAAATTATTTATTATTAATTTAATTTGTTGAGGAAAGTGTAAATATCACTTTCTTACTTTTTTATTTATTTATTTATATACATATTTAACTCTAAAACATGAGAGCAGTTTTAGTATTACTCTCTAGGTTGAATATCTGTCTAATATAATATTTTTTAAAATACCAATAGAATATTACAGGAATTGTTTTATTGATTACAAAATACCACAATATGTAAATACTTTATAATAAAAATATAACACATTATAATTTTTAATTCAATTTCCAACGTATGGTCACCCCTGATTTAGTTTTTGTAACGTTCTCCTATCGGTGTAAACCAATTCGCGGAAAACTATATATGTATGCATGCATCACAACGATGATGAGCGCTATACGTACGTAGTGGGCGTGCGTTACATGCGTTTCGCACGCCCGCTTCTTCTCACTCACTCACGGCACTTAACACGCGAGCGAGCGAAAGGGAATGTATCTCATCGTACGCGCCTGGTTTTTACCCTTTCACTAAGGCTGTTATTTCTGCGCGCCATATTAAAAATATAAATTACCACATTTTCTCATAATAAATAATAAAAGTAAAAATCATGTAAATTTACTAGTACCTGTCAGATAAATTATATTTTTACTGATAAAAATATGTATCTATCGAAGAAAATAAATTGCAATTTAATTTCACAGGAATACTATATTTAAAAAATATTGAGACTGTTTTTATAGATTTTCTTTGAGGGATAACTATAAATAAATTTTTGGTTTAGAATCCGCGAGGTCATTTCAGATTTTTCTAGAGGAGGGGGGGGGGGTATTTTGATATTTTTTTATATTTCGATTCAATTAAGATTCATAGTATTTTATTAAATGACAGGAAAAAAATCCTAAATACATCTCTGCTAAGAATTCACGTCAAAAGCAATAAAATTGTGCTGTCGTTGTGTAAACGCTCGGTTATATAGCGTTAATATTGAGACATTATATAATTGAAATCTGTTTCGATGCAAATGAAGCATATATAATCCAAATTTTAATCAATAGGAGAGCGCATAAAACAATTATCTTAAAAGGCTAAAATTCATGTCTACAGCAATAAATACTAAGGGACTTTCTATAACAATTAAACTACTTACAATAAGTTTAAATCAAATTAAGTACATCTAAACCAAATTTTGACTAATAAGAAAGCATAAAAAATAATTAATCCTTCTTAAAAGTCAAAAATCAACGTCAAAAACAATAAAATCGTGCCGTCGCAGTGGGAACGTTCAGTAATCTTGCGTTCATATTGATATTTTTAATAACAATATTAAGACTAACAATAAGTGGGAATCAAATAAAACACATCTAAACCGAATTTTGATCAACAGGAGAACGCAAAAAACAATTATCACTTCTCAGAAGTCAAAAATTCACGTCAAAAGCGATAAAATCGTGTCGACGCCATCGCAGTGGGAACGCTCGTTACCAAACAATATTAAGACTAACAATAAGTGGAAATCAAATAAAACACATTTAAACCGAATTTTGATCAACAGGAGAACGCAAAAAACAATTATCACTTCTCAGAAGTCAAAAATTCACGTCGAAAGCAATAAAATCGTGTCGGCGCCGTCGCAGTGGGAACGCTCGGTAACGAGCGTTCCCGCTGCGTCGCAGTGGGAACGCTCGTTACCGAGCGTTCCCACTGCGACGGCGCCGACACGATTTTATTGCTTTTGACGTGAATTTTTGACTTCTGAGAAGTGATAATTGTTTTTGCGCTCTCCTATTGATCAAAATTCGCTATGAAAATACTTTGATCAGCCCTCTTATATTGGAAATCTATAGTTTATTGGTAAGGATAGCTATGATATTTTTAAAACACAGTGTAAAATAATATCGAAATGCAAACAAACTGTGGTTTAATATGTGAGATTTAACGCCCGTCTACTTTTTTATTGCTCATTATTTTTGTGAGAGAAATATTTATTATTCGCATGACTTTATATTTAAATTGTGAATTAATATGCATATTAATAAAAATATATAAACCACATTATATTTGATATATTAAATCTGTAATCTGTTTTTAAAAAATACAACAATATTCGAATGGTTAATAATATTTCATTTTTAAATAAATACATTATATATTTTATAGGTAATAAATATTGTAAGCTTTGGGTGCTTCTCGTTGATTTTTCAACAGATACGATAGTATTATAGTAAACAAATATTAAGCTACATATAATTTATGCGCGTTCTATGGTTAGGTAGATTTAATATTTATTAGGGTTATAATTAATAGCCTTTACGTGGGCCTTTCCATCTTATATATTTTAAGTTCCTAAGTACAATAAACAGTTTTTTGATAAGCCCAGTCAGCACTCGAACGAACGGGGAAGAGAGAGAGAGATAATCAGGACTTTGATAAATTGAGGTTTAACCGTCATCTAACCTCGAACGCCCCTCGTAATGGAGAGATACTATACGTGTCTCCCCTAACTCCCCGTGGAAATATACAGCAGACGCAACATATAGTTATTGCGGAGGGAAAGGGAGGCTTAGCGATAGCCGTAACGAGCCCTATCTGTCGAAGGGAGCAACAGCTGCGATGATAAAAGCCAAGGTGGTTTAGCTAACCGTATATTACGTGACAAACGGAAAACGGTGTTTGTTATTGTCCCCGGGGAGTGCGTGACTCTCTCTGCGTGTTTATTCGTCGGTCGAAAATAATTAAGACCTAAGCGGAACTGCGCACTGTGCGTAGATGGGTGACGGAATATATTTTACGGCTTGACCCATTTTACGTCGGATGCAGGATCGAGTTTATTGTCAACAGACCCTCGATCACATTTCGTCCTTTTTCCTTCGCTCAGGACATTGGATCTTCGAATCTAATCTTGCGTATACTGAGAAAACTTTTTAAAGCCCACAGGGACGAGATATCGGATGACTCCTTTATTTGATATTTAAATACAATTAGGTCGTCCGTAGCGGCTAAATTTTAAATAAGGCTCGATTAAGTAGGATTTCAGGGGGTAATTTTCTCCAAGCTTAATGTTTAGTTTAAATCAAAGAAGTATAAAATGGAAGGATAAATACGTATACTTTATAATTATTAAGAGTATTTTTCGATTAGTCAGATTAAATATAAAATTCGCATAAAAAGCACAGAGAATAATTAATGAATTGTTTTTTATTTCCATGATTTTAAAGCTAAATATTTAATTTAAGATTGATAACGTTATCAATATTCTAAATTTATCTTTAGTATAAATATCAACTACAAATTTCGCTACGTACGTCTATCGAGTGCTTTGAACCTAAGTCATAAATTAAAAGGTCAGACAGATCACGATGTGACATTGAAAAAGTCAGACTTGAGAGTCTGACTTAATTATTGTATAAATAAAAATAATACTAATAAAATATGTTCAATTATTTGGCTTATTGGACAATTATAAACATTATTTTTCAGCGCTTCTATGAAAAATTTAAAAAATTTCAATCCAAATATAAATATATTCGAATGTTTTCTAAGTACTCGTTATTCGAATATTTTTCTGTTCATATTTATAATAAAGTCTATTCTTAGATGTAACGCTATATTGTCCACAGTGCCCAAAATTATTATTTTTATCCCTAATAGAGTTGATTTATTTGGCCACTGGCGGAAATTTAGCAACATTAATGCTTGCACTACACTCTCTGGAAGTTGTCCGAACCGAAGTTCAACTGAAGTCAGCCAAGGTCGATGATTTCCGAGTAGGGGCCACACTGCCACAAATTTCACATGCCGTCCGGACGGCGGGCGTGAATGACGTACGCACGGCGGCTACTGTCATGTACAGCTGGCATATTTGCGCGCGATCGAAAAATGTGCCAAATAATCGCAATTTTTAAATTGTCACATTATTAAAATTACGCTACTGATAATTATAAAAGTTAGTGTGGGCACTCACCAATGCAATATCAGTGAAAACTTTTCGGTCATAAATATTAAATTTACGCAAAATCTTTGTCGGCTTTGCAAAATGCCATAAGGCATAAAAATGATACTTCAGAATACAAACACCACATCTGTGACTGTCCCAGAATTTGTCGCCATCGATTCTAATTAACAATTCGTTATGGTGTGACATTTATATAAACCGATCTAGGAAAATACATAAGGATTTTTTTAACAAAATCAAGTACCACTAATTATTTAGTTTTATATGAAAAAATATATAATAACGATATCTGTTAGAAGAATATACTATCAAAAATATAATTAATCCCTTTTGGTACCCTAAAATATTCAAAGATGTCAGTAAGAGTCTGTTGAAGTCTCTGATAAGCATGTGGTATTATAACTTGACCACGTGACTACGATGCAGCGCTCGACATGCTTGTTAACCATAAGACGCCTACGCGCATACTAAAATTGAACCGAGCTACTCATTCTATCTCAGTTTGCGAAAAACCATATCATTATCTCTCTCACTCTCGTCACTTAACACGCGAGAGAGCGAAAGAACAGCACCGACTTCGGTCCTTTTGACTCGGAAAATATGCCAACAATGTTCGGAAGCGCTCGAAGCTAGCCAAGTCAACTGAATTACCCCCACTTTACCTCCCGTTCTCGGTAACCTCGGACACTTTCCGAGAGATTTTAGACCGAACTCGACCGAAGTAACCCTATATATTCTCCGTCTTTGGCCAACCTTGGCCAAGTTCCAGAGAGTGTAGTGCAGGCATAACGTAAAGGCGGCGAAGCGACTCATTCTTTGGCGGACCATGACGGGAGTACAACGACCGACGGCACCTCGTCTAAATAATCGCACGACCAATAGATAAATTATTTTTTTTATTTTTTGATTACCGACATTTTACAACTGTTATCTAAATATCGATGTATTTATTTCTCAAGCAAATATAAAGTAAAGTCTAGCGATTCTCACTCTAGTTGACATAACAAAGGGTTAAAATCGACATCGAAAATGGAGCGTGATTCCTATGGTTTCGAAACGTATATAGATAAATAAAATATTGTTAGGTAGTCAATAAAAGAAATGTCTATAACAGAAAGAGTTTGAAACTTCTCGATAAATACTGTGTAATTTTTTTGTGCAGCACTTTAAATATTTGCATGTCAAAGTAATTCCTAATCTTCTCGTTTACGAGCCTTTTGAAAATATCGATGTATAACATAATAAAAATATGTTCATAAAAAATGTTATTTACCCAAAATATCAAATACCCTACAGTTCATCCGAATGTACCCGATTGATTTTTCAATGCCAAGTCAATATATGCATATCGGATATTGGCAATCAAAGGGTTAAAAATTAATCCTTGATATAAAATAAGTTATAGGATTTTATATATTTTAAACTGTATAATGTTGAAATTTATTTTAAATAATTAAATTGCGATAATATAAAGATATATATTTAATATAATAGAATACGTCACATAGTCGATATATGTTCGTAAAATGTGGTCTGGCGATGATATACCTCTGACTGATATTAAATGTCAGATTTATTATATCCGAATTGATATACTATAGTGTCTAAATTGTGATAAAAAATTGATTTAAATATATAATTTAATTATATACATCAGTTATTGTAAGAAAATCGAATTAAACAAAATTATTTTTTTATTAGAAATAAGAAATAGATACATAGTTGAAAAATAAATATAAATATGTACGTTTCGGCAAGTGCTATCTTTGAAATTTTCAATGAACTGACACATTTCCATGCAAAGAAGAATGACTTAATGTTTGACTATGGCGGACAAAATCGATGGACAAAAGAGAAAGCTAGAACCATGGAAGATTCGTGTCTCAAAGGATTGCTTTGACATTTTCTAATATTAATAAATAAATATTGGAACAATATATGCATCTGATGTTTATTCTTTACGAAACGTTATTATTGAAAACATAGTAAATCTGGTATAGCGTTTCGAGATCTACTTATTTACACTAAATAATGATTTTAAGTTAAATTATATATTTAATATAAATCTTCCGTTGCAACATAACAGGCGTTTTCCAATGTTCTACAACAAGGTTAACACAATAAACAAATTTTAAATAGACTCAAATTAGTAAATCAGTGAAATATGTATATTAATTATGAACTAACATTGCAGCTTAAACTAATGTATATCACTTTGCATTATTAATTATTTATTTATCACGATTTTCTTTCGTGAGATTAGGAAAATCTATAAAAACCTAATCCATGATGATTGATCGAAATTATAATTATAATTATAATTCTTAGTCGATATAAATTTAAAATTACTAGACTCTTCTGAGTGATAGTCATTGACTCATATTTTTTATGAAAATTCTTTAAAAGACGATTTTTAAACATATGTGCAATTAAGACATATTACAGAAATAGTACTAATAATATAATACTGCAAGAAACGTTTCCAATTTATTTTGTCATTTTGATCTCCAAAAATAAATTAAAATAAAAATACATATCAAAAAGAAACAAGCAGATTATTCTAACATTTGAGCTTCGCAATTCTCATTTATTTTAAGCATGTATTAAGAAACGATTTTAAATGACAAAATTTATGCTGCATGGCCAAGTGTATGTGTATGTTTTTAATAACCTAATAACTTTTCTGAGATATTTATCAGCATTTTTTTTTTAATTTTAATAATATTGTATTTTTAATTATCATACACATTACACCTCATATATTTTTATGAAGCTACAATTTTATAAAATCTTAGGAGGATAGGGCAAAAATTATTTATTACACAAAATATTGACTTTCTCTGTTCTAGAGAAAAATATTTATATTACAAAAAAATGTATGCTTCGATTTTTTTAGTAATGTGTATGAATACATATATGCACTATGCAATGGGCACTAAAGGATTTTTCTATTCATGTGAAGTTTGAGAACAAATGAGAATTAGAATTTGATCAAAATTTCATTAGATATTTGCAGAAACCTGTTTCTGAATTGCTATGAAATTTTTAAATAATTTGTGCAATCATAAACAGATTATATATAATATATATATTTAGTAATAAAATTGTAATCATAGCTATAAAAATATAATAATGTATAGAAGTTTTGATTTAGAATTTGCAAATATATATAATCTAATAAGAATAATAATATATCATATATGTGTATATATATATATAATAAATAACACAATTTATATAGCAAATTACATGTGGTTTCTTTTTCAAATTATACGATTTTTTTTAAATATATATATAATAGTTTCACTAATATATGAAACATATTAAAAGCTAAATTCTGGACTTAAAAATAAAATAATAGATTTTCAAAATATAATTTTAAAATGTTTTTTATCTCTTTAGTTTGCTATGAAACTTTTAAATAATTTATGCAATCATAAACAGAATAAATATTGGTAATCATACCAGAAGAACATAATAATGAATTGAATTTTCGAATAAAAAATTTGCATCTAATAATAATAACAATATTTATGTATATATAATATAATTTATATCGAAAATTTCATTCAGTTTATTTTTTAAATTATTGGAATATTTATTTAATATATGTACATATTTTTATAATTCAGTCTTACTAATTTTTGTTAAATTATAAGTTAAATTCTCGACTTAAAAATATAAATATTTTCAAAATAAATTAATTTTTTTTTATATGGCTGTCTAACAAACTTAGCCAAAAATACAGGGCCAACGTACTAAAAATAATCTATTTTATTTATTATTTCTTTAATTTAATATGTATATATCAGGCGCGGGCGGTGAGATAATTTCCATCGTGCGGTCAGCGTGCCCTTATCTTTCATTCACTTTCGTACTTAACACGTGAGCGATCGAGAGGGAAAGTATTTCACTGCTCGCTCTTGGTAAATAAATATAATTGAAGAAATAAATAAAAAAATAATTCCATATATACTCAAAACAGTGAAAGATCGATCGCCGTACATGTACGGCGATATCACTCAAAGGGTTAAGTACCCAGCCTAAATTAATCTACATCATTTTCAGTTTCTTAAAGTTATTATCTCAGTCTAGATTATTGGGTTAATTATATATAGAGCAAAAGTTAACAAATCCACTTTGAGGAACAATTTTCATACCAATTTCAGTGAGTCATTGAAAAATATTTTAAATACAATTTCATCAAATATACAAAAATTTGCAACGGCAAACACAACAACAATGAAATATAAAATTATATATAATACATAAAAACATTTAAGATACTCTAAATAGTGAATAATATCAATAGAAATTACTAATTATTTTAATATGAATCTAAGATGTTTAGCTAAAACATCGAATTTAATTTATTCATTCTGAAGCTGATATAATCTAGGGCAGCCCTCGGCAACCTTTTTTGGCTGCGGGTCAAAATAATTAAAATGCGACTATTAAAAAGACTATTCGGGTCAGCGAATATTTTTGGTCCTAACAATCATATATGTGGTCTAGTCGTGACATTGTAACACGTTAAAAAATGATATTTGCAGAACTGAAATGGGTCAATTCAAATCATCAAACGGGTCATAGGTTGCCGAGCCCTGATCTAGTGGATTTGGAACTCATACAGTAATGTGATTAATACTATCAATTCAAAATAAATTTTATAGACGCGCGTTAATTTTTATATTATCATATTATTTAAATATATTTTTAAATTAATTATACCGATCAATTCATGGCCATTTAATACGGTCGTATTTATTTGAAAAATATATACTAAATTTAGTTCATCTGTTTTTTTTTATACATAAATTATAACTGAATAATTCAAATGAATTCTTTTGTTATGAATTTATTTTGATAGCGTTTAAAATAGTAAAAATTGCGAACCGTTGGATTACAAGATAAGCTATCGCATGTACATAAAATGTGCAACATAACTATTAAAATGTCATCTAAGCATGATTTGTGATAAGTGATTTGTTTTGATAAAATTATACTTTTATTACACTACGTGCGTTCGATCTGAAGATAAAGCATATTTAGCAATACACGTTCGAGTGTAGCGAATATTAGAAAGCTAGCAGAAGAGGAGCATCTCTATGTTTAAAATGTCAATAAAAGTCAAAGATACACGTGCTTTTGTGAGAGGAAGTATTAATGGAAAAAACATAACAAAAACACTATGGTCGAGAACGTTCGTTTAATATAGTGATAAGCGCGTATATAATAATAAGGTTGAGTTATAATTGCAAGGAAGCGAATCGTGGGAAAAAGGCATGTTAAAAAGGTTCGTCGGTTCAAAATGCGACATTGGGCTAATTGGTGAGATCGATGAATGGACGTTAATGGTTCACCTGTCTTTTCAGCTGCGGGACAATGCGAAGTCGATAATGCGTCGGAAGCCAAGTTCGTCCGCATCGTGCAGCATCCGATCGCGAGGACTCCGTTAGAAAGCGAAAACGTAAGACCGCGCGTGTGCGTGCGCAGGGGACGCGCACCGTAGAAAGCGACTTGACTGCGCGCGCGCCGCTGCACCACTGCCATTTCTCACACTCTCCCACCGTCGCTTTCGCTCTCGTTCGATCGACTCGCGTAATCGCAACGCAAATAATTCGCAATATCTCCCATTTGCCTTATCGAGATTAATTAACGCGACGGCCTATTTTGCCTCCCGGGAATCGCTCCATTTTCATTTATCCGATTAATTACATCTCTCGTCTCTCACTCGCAATCGTATTAAATCTAATATTTTTTCATTTCTGCAAATTAGATTAAAATTAGCTAATGTATCACCTTTGATATTCTAATTTTAATTAACACGTTTCATACCAGGCGTTATTCCTAAAAATGCAGCCGAGCGGCCGGGCTAATTTGCGAAAATTTTAACCTAAGCTATTTTTTTAAACCACCATACCTTTTTACTTAGTTAACGTTTTAACGTAAAATTTAAAATACAGTTTCTCAATGATCGTTTTTTATATCAGTAAACGTCAAACTGTAGATAGCGTAGCAATAAAATAAATTTATATTTTGAATCGGCAAATTTAAATATTTAAAAAATATAAACGATACAGATTATGACAAAATTATAATGAAATACTTAAAACAAAAAATATCAAACTTTTGCCCTCTGCAATAATTTCTTTATTTTTAACACTTTACGGTCGATTTACACGGCAATATTCGCACGACCGTTCAACTTTGGTACTGTTGACAGCGAAAAAATGTCGATACATCGTTACATGTTTTGCTCCCAGTTACTCATGCATCATATCAATAACAATGACAGTGACTCACAATCTGTTGCATAGATCCAAGAATTGGCGGCAAACCTCATATTATACATATGGAATAGCGTAGTCCGTAACGTCTCAGACTAGTTACTCTGAAGTTGCGGGTTCAAGCCCCATCAGCGGCACTCGAATTTTTATTTATAAAAAATGCGCTTATATAAAAAAATCCCGCCATAGCTGCAATGACATCTACTTGTTAAAAAATATATTATACATAATCATTTATAAGTATTAATATAGATGTCACCGATTCCCAGACTTTCAGTCTAGTGTTTATACTTACTTGTAGGTATTCACTATATCTGATTGACTTACTCAGTTGGTACAGTTATAACGCATTGGGCTGGGCATGCGCAATTGAGATCCAACCCAGCTCGACTTTCGCTCCGGAGTACTGCGTAATTAAATGTCATCGTAATTAAAATCAACTTAAAATTAAATAGGGGAAATGGAGGAGGAGGGATGGTTTGCGGGCAGTCGCGCTCCACTTACCGTGGTCTTATGCCATGTTCTTCATAATATTTCCATGTTGTCTGGACGAAGTACCGTTACATAAAAAAATAGTATGCTTTATCTCTTTTTTCGTTGCATGCGACACCCCTCCCACTTCTGCACTGATACTCTCGGCGACAGTTCTGGATTATTAAATGAATAAATTTAATTAACCTACAATACCACTTACTTTATTCCATAATTTTGTTACTTATGTATCTGATTTTTTAATTTTGTGCAGAATTGCAACGATCTCTCAAATAATTGAATTATTATAGTCATTAACGGTTGTTTAAAAAAGCATTAAAATATTTTAATTTATTATAAAAAAGAGCATTATTATAAAATAAAAATGAAATGGTAAATATTTATTGAGAAGCGCAGGGTAACTAGGGTATGTGCCGCCGAGGGCGATCATTAAAATTGCCGCCCCCCCATACATTTTTTGCAGGGTCATAAAATCAGCATTTTTGAAAATAATAAATTTATTATTATTAAGTTCTTGTTATTCGTGGATTTATATACGTTTTAGTGCATTCAGGGTTAAGAACCACACTAGACGATCCCATCGCGAATGTGCCGCTCCCAAGCAAGCGCCGCCCGGGGTGGCCCGCTCCCTCTGCCCCCCCAAAGCTATGCCACTGAGGGTAACATCCCCACGGTGTATGGCTGAGAGGCAAATAGTAGTGGATTTTAATTAGGACTTAGTTATTACAAATAAATAATATGTAGGATATATTCATCACTGCCATGAAACGATTTTTTACACGAGTTTTGAGCCTCTGGAATTTCAGATATCGATTTTTTAAATTATTTCAATTAATATATTGTTAGTAACATATTTGGCTATAGCACTAAGTAAATACGTTATGGTAAATACGCAGTTTTACGGGTGATTTTGTTATATGAACTTGAAATGACATAAAGCACACATTTGTGCACACGGTATTCAATATGTTAAATTGGTTAGACCTATAGTTCTCAATTTTTTTCGAAATAGGGGAATACTAAACCCTGATATTTTTTGCGCGGAACACTTACAACACAACATTAGCTTTGAATCAGGGGTGGCCAACCTATTTGAATTAAAGAACGCAATGAAAAAAATAACATTGCTTGCAAATAAAACTCCATTTATAAAGAAAAAAATGTGTTACGAGCGTGAGGTTGGGACCTTTGCTTTAAGGTGCTACTTTATAAAATGATACAATACCGACTAATAAATTGCAAATATTTTTAAAAATTGTCTTCTATTGTTGTTATATAATCGGATATTAAAGAAACGATTGCCTCGTTTGTATCCTATATTTTGTTTCATTTTCTTACATCTCTTCCACAGTAAAAGTTTTTTTTCATTGCACATAATTTGACAGTCGATGAAAAATTCTTTTCGTTGTTTTCTTGCATATTTAACGATACAATCCATTTAAAGATGACGTAAATTTTAAATTATATGCAAGAAAATTTTCGGAGACATTTTATTTTGACAATTTAGCTCTTGAAAATAAAATTATTATTTTGCGATGTGATTTCATTGAAAGCCAGATTTTTAAACCAATATTTTTACAAGTGTGTTTGACATGATATATATTTAAATTTAAGGAGATGCTTTGAATCTTTGAATTCATGTTCTGGGTCCACAGTGTGTGCAAATCAGCATTTTCTTTATTTGAAATGATGAAAATATTTTTTGAAGTAAGTTTTATCAATTTATTCTCCTGATTTTGCCGATATTACATAATAAATCAAAGTACAAATTTCCTATTTAAGCAAGCACAGAATTGATGAAATGTTCAAAACTAGCAAATTTTGTTTTAGTGAATTTATTTTTACCGCCCTCTTCATTATCTGTCATTGACTAGTCCAAAAATGCTAAGTGTTTGAATAATTTGATAGATAGCTCGTGACTTATTGTATGTCTTACAAAATAAATACAATTAAAATATATATATGTGCCATTTACCATCATAAAATGTCATTCCATGACCTATTCTAGATCAAGAACATCACTTAAATTTGATTATGAAATTGTCCTTCACTGCACACTAGTGATAAGCGATTTGTATTTCATATTTTAAACAGACAACAAATTCCATCTGTAAATAAGAAACATAAGCAATAAAGCCTCCAAGATATTATGATATGTCTTGCGGTACACGCATCAATTGTTATTTATTTAATGATTTTGTGTGCTGTAAAAGCTGGCAAGGCGATGAACTGTATTTGTATACTAGTGCCTTTTAGATAATAGAGTTGGAGTTGATGTCGGTCGATTTTTAGCTACGAGAGTCGCGATTGCGTCCCTTGTTCTTAAACGTTGCAGATCTAGACATCAGTGCTCGAAAACCCTTTTGTTACACAAGCTATCTAGATTCTTAAAACGCTCGGCACGGCATTATTAAATCATTTTGAATAATATAATTATATATTTCGTACGGATTTTTAATAAGAATTTGTGTGTTATATATTATAATTAAAACATATATGTATATGAGTGCGTGTTTGAGTTGACGTATATTTTATTTATACGTATTACTATTTTGTATTATGACGCATTGGGGAAACCTGTCAAATTATAATTGTCATATTTGTAATAAATAAATAAACAATTTATTTTTTTATTTACGTAATTCCGCATGAGTAAGAAATTACTCATTCTGCGATGACAATTTAATATATTAAAATTAAAAATATAATACGTATACTTTTAAAAATGATAATTAGTACACCTAAAATATTAATTATAATAAGAAAAATATTAATTATTAAGAATTATTTTTTGACTTAATTTTTTTATTTAAAGTTGCATGCATTCATTAAAAATATTTTTTTATTTTCTTTGCAATTATTCCTAGTCATTAAAACGTATTTTTATAAGCTGCAAATCATGCAAAATAAAGCCATAAATATAGTTTAAGATTCACATGCTATATGCAACATACACTAACAATTAAATGTTTCTCATTTAAAATTACCAAGGTTACAATAAAAACAATTTAAATTTACTGAAATTCTTCTTGGGTTTTATTTTTTTCTTAAAATTGTAACCACTAAAATTAATTATATCATTAGTTTTATTGTTATAAGAGACCACAGTTGAAAACATAAACATAGTTGTAAACTATGTAAACATAATTCGTAGATTTGTAATTACTAAAAAAAATATATATTGCACTTTTTAATATATTATACAAAAATAAAAAAATATTATAACACGTAAAATAAATTTATTTTTAAATAGATAAATCTTATTTACGTTTGCGGCCCATTGATTTTACACGTTACATATTCATGCGTGTAAGCGTGTATTAATGATTATATTTATATGTAATGTGTTACAGCGATTCTCAATCCGCGATTCTCAAGATAAAAAACGTAAAATATAAACAGGCCGACCCAAAATAAAATATATTTGCAATATATATGTAGACTGAAACTTCAACCCAGAATCCGGATTGTTGTAAGGGATAAACATACATATACATAGACACGCAGGCAATAAAACACAAAGGCATGGTAATACGAGAAATAATAATAAAAAAGAAAGGAAAAATGTTTGTAGCACACGGAATGGAAATGAAATGAACCCTCAATTTTTTTTTAATTTAAACAAAAAGAAAAACATATTTTTGTTAATTGCATTGTAACTGTAATCTTTCATATCATAATATCAAAATATATGTGTATTTTTTTCTGATCACTCTCAATCTTTACAGTTTTTATGTGACAATGACTAGTGATATGACGCTAAAAAATCATTTTCAGCGAAATTAATGCTTTTAAAGCATAATTTTTGCAGACTGGCTTTATTAAAATAACATAATGCACTCTTTTTAAGATACTAAATTGTTGCTGGTTTTACATAGTCATTCATACCTGCCGCGTTAAAACTAGGAAGTGTTATAGGTAAAGAACGGGACGCTAGTACTAGAAAAATCACCCATGATTGGCCAAAAGGGACCAGACAATAGGATTGTTGATCTCATTCTATTTCTCAAACAATATATTATATAATCCAAAATGTTACCTAAGAAAAATCAGTTCTGAAAAATTACACACTACAAACTTATATTTATAGCTCAACTTCCTGAGCTTGCTGCTAGTGGTTCTCACAAGGTATAAACCCTAAATATCTGAGAAAAAAAATGTTCTACTTTGATTGGCAAATTTGGTTCAGTCTCATTGGAGCTCTTAGAGTTGACTTGAGCTTGGAAATGACAGAGATTTATGAGTGCTGTAACGTAAAAAAAATATTTGATTATTGTAAATTTTAAGCACCTGCCGGATAATTTAAATTTTCACTGGTATAAATATATATCAACTGGTGAAAATGTATTCCGATATGATTTTATTGAAATGACACATTTTAAAAATATAGTTTTCGGATAGATTCGATGCGCTTTTTTCTAGATTTTATTTTAGGAATAAGCACATGAAACTGAATATATTATAAAATTATTTTGCTGCATTGAATCTTGTCGTCAAATAGTTGTCAAAAACGATAATATAATACAATCAATAAAAATATTATATTTATATAATCCAGCTGGCGCTGTTGTTGATTTTTCGTGATTTCTATGCTTCTTTCTTAGGTATTCGATCTAAATTTTAGGATCGAATACCTAAATTTACTGTTCCTAATTTACATTTGTTGAATATTTACTCTCATATCTAATATTTTTTTAACGTTCAAAAAGCAATAAAGTCAACAAAAATTTGAAAACAAATTTTAATACAAACGGAGCTCTTGCTCTTTTTATTTTTTCCAGAGTTGGGCTCTCCAAGGAGAACGGGCCCGGGAATTTTTTCCCTCCCCCCTCCTCTCAGCAAACCTGGGCGTGACATAGGAATATCTAAATTTTCAACACAATTAACATGTTAATTGGTCTCAAAGAAACTACTAGTCTTATAAACCTTATATTTTTAAAGGTTTTTGAATTGCTCTTAATTAAAAGCTCAATTGTTTATTTAAATGGCTCATTTGTTTGCATTTTTAAATGTCTGTGAAGATCTCTATTTCTGTGGGTTCTTATATCGCAATTTATTTTAATGACGCTTTCTAGCGCAAAATTATATTAAATAATAGTAGCGTGTTATTTTTAATTGAAATTGCTGACTAATTGCAATAAACATTTAAATTAATTTAGTTATAAATATTTTAAATTTGTATTTCCCAAAAAATAAATTAATATAATGCTGTTTGGATAAAAAATCAATTGTGGTTAAATTTGCCTAAAAACCCATATAAAAAATTATATGTAATAGACAATTAATAAGGGATTTGAAAGGCACCACCCCGAAAAAGGTTTTATTTAACATAAAAAAAACAAATTAAAATAGGAGTCTAATTTACGTTAAAAATAAAGTCATATTATAAAATTTCCTTCCAAGCTAACCGCACAAAATAGGCAATGGCTTTTAAGTTTTTAGCTCAATGAAGTCTTGACAGTTTTTGCACGATAATTAGTGGCTTGCGGCATCTTGCAATTTTGCATTTTTAGTAGAGTGCCATCGGATTTCTCGACACAAGACATAAAAAAAATTGTATAATATTTCAAGTCACTCTGTATATTGCATTATTATTAATAGAATAACAGTGTACCAAGATAAAACACTTCCACCAAAACTTGAAATATTTATTAGGATTTTATTAAATCGCTATTTCTTATGTGTTTTCTTGAAATACATTAAGAAAGTAGGAAGGGTTGTTTTATTATTCGCGATATTAAGCGAAAGTAACAAGAATATTCTCAAAATCGATTATCAAAAATATTTGTTTTAATTTTAGCACAATTCGGCAATTAAGCTGTAACTAAGAAACGACGGCGTATTTTAAATTGTGCGATATAATGGAAAGATTATTAAACTGGTAACAATTATTAAAATATTTACGATATATTGCCACCGTCTTCAAATACAGGTTAATTAAAATTCTAAGAATTACTAACGACTTCCATATATATTATATTAACGTTAACAGTTGCAAAAATAATACATAAAGGCAACGATTGGTGCATACTCAGCTGAACAAACGCAGCATCCCACTATAACGTTTTCTATGTAATGGCGACGTTGCCAATAGTATCAATTTTGAATATACCGTTATGTAGTTATACAGTTAAATAATATTATTTTTATTTTCTATTATTACAAATTAAATAATGATCCAACACAAATTTAGGGATATATTGGGATTTTTTTTAGTATCCGAACATTTGACTATACAATAAGTTATAAAAAAACATTAATTTAATGGCCAATTCGGGATCTTTGGCAGCAGCTGATCCTATCGCTGTCGGTATCTCGTTTATAATTTGCCAGATGTTGGTTTTTAGGTGCTTCAATGTTACGGGCTTGTCGGCGTAGACACGATCTTAGCGTAACCCCACAAAAAAATTCACTGGCGTTAAATTGCATGACTTTGGCGGCCAGTCAACGTCACCAAAACGTTAAATAAGGTGACCTGGGATTTTTTTGCGCAAAATATGTGGCAAGTTGCGCCGTCTTTTTACAACCACATGTCTTCTACATTATTATCATCGATTTCGTGGTTATCATGCGCCTATAGCGTGCACTATTGACGCCTTATTGCGCGCGCATGCATTGACTTTCATGGTATAAAAAAAGTAAGGCCCAATGACGCCGCCTGACCACAATGCACACCATTCACTTTTTAGGCATGTAAAGTTCTCTCGCGAATCACATTAATATTTTATTGCCTTATATGTGGCAATTTTGCTTATTAACATACCCATATAAGTAAAAATGTATTTCATCAGAGAGGAAGATTTTCTTTGAAAAATCAGCAGCCACTTATTGCTGATCAAACACTAAAGTATCTTTAGTTTTTTACTGCGTTACGAATTGTCCACTAAATGAGACGATGCATATGACCATGATTTTCCCGTAAATTTCGATACATAGTTCCTAGAGAATTGTTGTTTCTGTAGAACAATTGTACAATTAAATGTGTTGCTAACTAATATTTTACACTTTGAACACGCGTGATTATTGACAGCTGTCTGATTTGCAGTGCTGCAAATATAGGAAACACGAATTGAAATATCCTGTATTTGTAATATTCGTCATACATAATTTAATCGAATAATTTTCGAATAAACGTCATATGTAGTATTCCTGGGATTGCCTTTGCTTTGTAGCTTTACAAAAACAATGGTTCAATCATCGTAGAGTAGCTGGTCATCTAATTGCGGAAATTAACTCTTCACTGACTAATAAGCTTTTTTAACATCTCGGCTTTGCCACCAATTTTTGTTAATGTTTCAGTATGTAGCTTTGTTTGTAAAAAGAATATTATATATAATAACAAAAAAAAACATTAATTAATAATATTACATCAGGCTATGTATAATTTATAAATATAGGTAAATGAGCTTGAGACTATCAATTAATTTACTATAAATTCTTATACTTAACCACTAGAGCTCGCTTAGCTAAACCTTCTAATAATAATACGCCTGCTCCTCTCCCTAATAACCTTACGGTTAATCTGTGTCTTTGAGAATCAAAACTATACTAACTCTAGTCACGCATATGAACAATTATATTCAACTAGCGTGAAGACATTATATAAAAATATTTTAATAATAAATACATATATGTTTCATACTTAACAATTTGGATGACCTTAATTAGCACACTGTGTTACAATACTAATATACCTAAAATATAATTTCGATCGTTAACAATTTGCATTATATAATAATATTCATTTATATATACTATTGAGCACATCTGATACATGTATACAATACAAATATAATGTTATTAAATACATTACATTTAAATAACAAGTTCGTTGACCGCATATGTATCAAATTTTATACTATATAGGCTCAAAAAAGAGTGGAACATAGTAGCTCTCATTTGAATCCAAATATTTATAATAAAAAAAACAACAAACCCCTTCTGGAATTGAATCAAGTCAAAAACTTGTATTATTATAGAGCTTTAAAAAATCATTCGGGCCGGGCCATGTAGCTAATCTTATGTAAAATAAACAAATTTGTATAACTGTATTTCGAAGTTATTTTTATATAAGTGTAGACTTTTTACAGAATGCACACGTAGCTACATGGCCCGGCCCAGATGTTTTTTTTAAAGCTGATTTTTAGGTATTGGCTTTGTTTATTAAATAACGTGGCAAGGTCCCTTAAAAAATATATATAATATCTTATAACATGATGAAAAATACCCTATTGTTGCGGTCAATGCCGGAAGGGGTTTGTTTTTTTTTATAATAAATTTAACCGAGGTCGGGATACATAGTGAGCTGCGGATGTATCTGTTCACTCATAAATAATATTCTTCCTACAGCGATTTGCCGACGGCCACCTACGGATCGCGAAGGTAGCCACTTTGTACGAGCAGAGTTTGAAAATAAAAATAAAACAGCCGTCGGGCAAACAAGCTGCGAATTGAAAACAATGCAAATTATTATGAGTAGGGCTAAAAGTTTGGGCGCCACTCGGCGGCAGATATGCAAATGGGTTAAAAAGGTTGCTTTCCATTACGGACGGCCGCTATTTCCAATATCATCTCGGGGCGAAACCCCAAACGAGATTTGTCCGGGTCGTCGGTGTAATTTGGCGTGTATGATTATTAAATAAGGCACATCCCCGGGGCGCTACGTGTCGATACTACACACACTCCCGTCGCACACCGCCGAGCGGAAAAACCTCCTTAATTGGGAAACCGTCATCCGCTTTTTGCCCAATCCGTCTTCTTCCGCAGAAAGAGCTTATTTCGCGTTGTGCCGAATTCGATATATTGCATCCGCATGAAAAATATTTCACGTATTTGCTTCCAATCGCTTTCGAAATGTAGGTCATGGGGGTGGTTCTTAAAAAATAGACAAACACGCCTGTGCTATGTTAGCTTGTTAATATACAATTATATAAACTTAGTTATTATTATTAGGAGATGGAACGGATTTCGCTACGCTTCGCACGTTCCATCTCAACCGCCGGCGGCGAGATGGCATACGGATCGTAACAGCTAACCTAACCGATGAATGTGTAACGTACATGTACTAGAATGTTCGTAAACAATTCGTTTTAATATTTAAATAATAAAATTGATTTTGCCACAATGTGCATTAAGTATATACACAGGGCCGGTCCGAGGGGCAGGCAGTACAGGCAAATGCCTGGGGAGCTAGATCGTACACTGTTCCATATTTCTTAACTTTGTATAAATTGAGCATCATCAACCGTACGCCAGTTAGATTAGGTTCACAATTCCTTTTGTTAAACTTCATATAAACCAAACATATTTATCTTCCAACTTCCTTCCTGGAGTCTTTTAAATCTGATACAGATGGAGACACTCTCTTCTTCGAAGAGGTTGTACAGCTCCTGATTGCTTTACATACGCCACTCGTTGCTCTCGTATATAGCACCATATCCTGCGGAGCACTTTTCTCTCGAATATATAATATCAAGCAGCCTTTCGTCAGCCCTTGTAAGTGTCCAGCTCTCTGAACCATATGCCAGAATTGGTCTGATCAGCAGATTTTGTAGAGCAATATTTTTGTACGACGAGATAGTGTTTTATTGGGGTAAAATAGCATTGATTTGCTGACACTACTCATCTCTTTATCTCCTTGCTGAGATCATTTGAAGCCGTTTATGAAGTCACTGATACACTCAAAAGTGTACTCATTCATATCGAGATTTTTAGAATACTGTCTCCTTAAACTAGGCATACCCGACATGTATTTTGTTTTTGCTTCATTGATCTTCAACCCCATTTTCCTGGCTGATGATTCAATGGCGTTAAATGCCTATTTTGATCTCGCCACTATGTCATCAAGATTTGTATCGATAAATGATACACACTGCCGGTTATATCCTTTTCTAGGACAATCTTCACGACCGACTAATGCGGAATTTTTAAAATATTAAAATGTCACAGCACGTGGTCCAATCGAGTGTGTCAAACTTTAAGCGCTGTTATGTTCATGATTAATTAATTACTAGCTAATTTGCAATTAAATCAAAAGAAAAAACTGCAATCGTGAGCCGGGCGAGTGCTTGTCGCGCACGTGATACAGCGCCGCAATTGGCCGAGGCGCTCACGTCCGACTCATGCGGAATTTTTAAAACGTTGAAAAGTCACAACACGTGGTCCAATCGAGTCGAAACTGGTGTCAAACTTTGAGCGCTGCTTTATTCATGATTAATTATTTACTTAAATAGAAAAAATAAAATAAATAAACAAAAATATCTAAAACTGCGATCGTGGGCCTGTGGGCTTCCGAGTAGTGCTTCCCAGTTATATTTTTTTATATAATTTGAAATTTGCTAGTAATTAATTATTATTAAAAGTTTTAAATCGGTTTTGACGATACGAGAGTATTGGTTAAATTATATTTAAACCGAATTTTGGTCAATAGGAGGGCGCAAAAACAATTATTACTTCTCAGAAGTCAAAAATGCACGTCAAAAGTAATAAAATCGTGACGGCGCCGACGCAGTGGGAACGCTCGGTAACGAGCGTTCCCGCTGCGACGGCGACGGCACGATTTTATTGCTTTTGACGTGGATTTTTTACTTCTGAGAAGTGATAATTGCTTTTTGCGCTCTCTTATTGATCAAAATTCGGTTTATATGTTCTCCATTTAATTTGTATTACTATTATAAAAGTCGTAGTGTGAACGCCAATTTAATGAGCGTTCTTACTGCGACGGCACGATTTCATTGCTTTTGACGTGGATTTTTGACTTTTGAGAAAGGGTATTTGTTTTTTGCGCTCTTGGTTTAGATATTTCATTTGATTTTACTTATTGTAAGTTGTAATATTGTTTAAAAAACTTTTGAAAGTCTCACTGCGACGGTGACAGCACTATTTTTTTGCTTTTGACGTGGATTCTCACTCTTATCAAGCTCATTTTAGAGCATTTAAAACCAAATTTAAATTGGTTTTTATAATTTCAAATTCAAGTTTTTTTGTTATATGGAAAAGAGCATAATCAATATTTATGATTGATGACATTTTTATTTTTTTGTTGGGTTTTAAGGATATTACTTACTTTTTTATTACTTAAATAATAAAGTTTGATTCCTGGCGCAAAATTTCATTAAAAGTACTCCTAATTATTAAGATAACTATTTAATATTATTTTTAATATATTATTCCTTCAATTAATTAATTAGAACTATTAATGCTTAATATAATATAATAGTAAAATTGTAAATAATAAAATATTTTCTATGCTTAATTTCAACATATTAACTATTAAATATAATTTATGGATTTGCAACATATAAATAATAAAAATAAAATCAAAGGCGAGAGATTTGGTTGATTTTTTCAATTTTCAATATTTTTCAGAGACGTGTTAGAATTGATTAAAATTCCAAAAAAATATTACTGATTCCGAAAAAACACGTGGAGGTGAAAACTTTAAATATGAAAGTTGAAGATAAATTTTAAATATATGTCCCAGTGTATATATTTTTTTCTGAACATTCATTAAATTGTGTTCCCCCCGGTGGAATATAAGTGCGACAGAATTTTTACGTTTAAATGAAATTTTATTATATTATTTATTTATTTCATTGTAATTCCAATTAACCATCCATCAAACTCTATCATTATAGCCAATTTACTGGACTTTTTAAAATTATTGTGGACAACTAATGTAGACAAAAGTTCGTACTTTTAAATATATTAAAAGTGTATCTTATAATATATTAAAAAAAATATTTTCTTAGAATCCATCATTAGTGGCAGAGATAGAAATCGTGGAAAAAATAATGAGTGGAAGTTAAAAATTGAAAAACAAGAAGAAGCAAGAGGATTTTAATAAACAACAAACAAACAGTATTATGACATACGTTATTGAAACTCCTAGTCATATGGGATAAACAAGCAAAGTCAAAGAACATTTTTACATATCAGATTTACTTGAATAAAAATTGTTACTATTTTATCTGACAATATATTATGTATTTATTGCGAAAAATCATTACTAGTCCCCTTATATGGTATGATTTTATTTAAAAGCAAAGCAAAGTTTTGCCCCTAAGTCCAAAAATACACATAGTTATCCAGTATTTAAATAAATCAAAGATTTCTTTAAAATATATTCAAGTAAAAGCATTGAAAAGGCTATTATCAAGAAAAAGTAAAATTCAAATCAATTAGATATGTATAAAGACAGAGAGCAAATATTCGCTTAGAAGGGACAAAGAAAATTCTTTGATTACAAGGGAGAAGATAAATCGACGAAGGAAATTTTGGGATAAACTATTTTTTAAAGATAATCGATCCGCAGTAATATATTTTGAAAACAGATTAAAAGTATATGAAAATCACTAAAACATATTTGCTTTTCAATATATTAATAAAATTGATAATTCGACCTAGCAATATATATTAAAATGTTGTCAAGATTTACAAGGTGATATCGATGGAAGGGATTTATTTAAGGATCAAGATATAAAAACAAGAAAATTGTTCGAGTCTATATTCAATGAAAAACAATCTTTCTGAAGCATATCAAAACTTATTAATTGCATTAAAAATTATATTTACAACCCCAGTAACTGTGGCTTTAGCTAAACGTAGTTTTTCTAAATTAAAATTAATTAAAAGCTATCTCTGATCATAGATAAGCCGAGACCGATTTACATTTTTGGCATTTTTTTCTATGTAAAACAAATAGCAAACTCCTTGAATTTCGACAGTATTATTTAGGATATTGCTGCGAAAAAGGCGAGAAAGTTTTTACATTGAATATTTGTATTATTTTTTTATTTTTGCTTTTGAATAAAAAAGCTATGAATATATAAAACATTTTTTTAGTATGCTCTTATTTTTTTAAAGTTATTTGAACTTTAAAAAACTCGTTCTTTATTAATAAAAGTACTGCGGTAAATATTTATGTGAATATTATTTTATCTGACTATTTATTTTTAATGTGATAATTTATCACATCAAAAAAGTATTTTAGTGTAAAAAAGTAAAATATTGTACGATGGCTAAGTTGAAAAAAAGCAATTCAAATGCATCCACTACACTCTCTGAAAGTTATTCGAAACGAAACCACAACTGAAGTCAGCCGAGATCTACGACTTCGAATAAGCGCCCACACTGTCGCGGATTTCATATTCCCGCGCGCTTCGCGGTGTGGATGACGTTTGGACGGCGGCTGCTGTCACGTATAGCCGGCATATTTGCGTGCGATCGAAAAATGTGCCAAATAATCGCCATTCTTAAATTGTTATATTATTAAAATTACGCTACTGATAATTATTAAAGTTTGTGTGGGGACTCACCAATACAATATCAATGAAAACTTTCGGTCATAAATATTCAATTTACGCAAAATCTTTGTCGGCTTTTGCAAAATGCCATAAGGCATATAACTGCTACTTCAGAATATGAGCACCACACGTGTGACTATCTTAGAATTTGTTGCCATCGATTCTAAATAAGAATTCGTAATGGTGTGGCATTTATATAAACCAACACATTCGAAACGATTTTTGTTAACAAAATCAAGTACCACTAATTATTTAATTTTATATGAAAAAAGAGTATACTATCAAAAATATAATTAATCCTTTTTAATGCCCTAAAATATTCAAACATGTCAGTAAACGTCTGTTGAAGTCCCCCGATAAGCATGTGGTATTATAAATTGACCACGTGACCACGATGCAGCGCTCGTCATGCGTGTTAACCATAGGACGCCTACGCGCATACTGAAATTGAACCGAGTTACTCGTTCTATCTCAGTTTGCGAAACAACATATCATTATCTCTCTCACTTTCGTCACTTAACATGCGAGAGCGTGAAAGGGGAAGTATCTCACCGCTCGAGCTCTCATGAGCAGCTCTGATTTCGGTCCCTTTGACTCGGAAAAAATGCTGACAATGTTTGGAAGCGCTCGAAGCTGGGCAAGTCGACTGAATCACCCCCACTTTACCTCCTGTTTTCGGTAACCTCGGACAACTTCCGAGAGATTTTAGAGCAGGCAGAACCGAACTCGACCGAAGTAACCCACTATATTATTCATCCTTGGCCAACCTTGGCCAACTTTCAGAGAGTGTAGTGCAGGTATAAAAATTCGTTGAAAGTATAGATGGAGCTTAATTTTTTTAAGTAATGCGAAAATCATTTTTGAAAATAATCTGTTAATGAACTTTAAATGGTTTTTTTAATAGATGCTAAAATAAATTATATTACAAACCATACTTTAACAAATATGTTTGTATATTTATATGTGGCCTTAACCATTTTTCGGTTACAAAAATATATTAGTATATATTTATACAACGAAGTTATATTGTACGGTTATAAAATGTAAATTCCACAAAATATGGCGTTTCTCTTAACTTCTGTTGTATATGAATCGGCATTTAGCTAAATAGAGTCGTGATTGCGACCTTTATTCTTGACCGTCGCAGTCAGGACGTCAACGCTCGAGAACGCTTCTCTTACGCGAGCCATTCAGTTTCTCAACGAGATTGATAAATACAATGTGAGGCGCTGAATGAATTAAAAGCAATGTTAAATGTGTATAAGGCGATTAATTTTTTTATATAAAGGGCAATATGACTCATTGAGAAATTGGGAATTCAGGTCATACAGATCAGATTTGTCACAGGATTCTTTATGTGAGTAGTATTTAGTGTTTCGGCATTTTATCTTTTTTAAATTATTTTTTGATCAATGGTAGTTTTGAGTATCTTTGAATTTTGCATAATACGCCTCGAACGCAGTGATGATGTTTATTGCAGTTTTGACATTTAATGTTAATGGTGTGAACTTTGTATCACGAGACTGATAATGAAACATTAAAGGCTCAGAACTTGAACGAACTGAAAAGGTTGCCAATGAAAACGTTGCAAAAGTTTTTCTTTGTTCTATTTAATAAATAATACGTCCAACAAAAAATCTTTTTGCGATTGCTATTGATTCATATATATGTATATATTATGTGAAATATATTGGTTATTTAAAATTATTCATAATACTTTTTTTGAGCAGGCTTGTGAATTTCCGAAAAATACGATGCCTCAAATCCAAATTTAATCAGATTTGTATCTGCGCACAAGTCTCAAAAGCTTTTTAGACGATGTGTCCTATTACTTTACGTAAGATTGCCGAAAGGCTGTTTAACCAAATAAAGTCTGTCAATGACTGAAGCAAAGGTGGCTATCCGTGTGGCAAAGTGTCGAGAAAATGAATCGTCAGTGTATTGAAGAAGGAAAACATACGCGTTTCCCATTAGTATTGATTTACAATGTGTTTATACGGATTTATATCGATAATGTTGTTCCGGAGCGTAGAGAGATGTAATCTTCTACGGTCGTATCTGTAGTAAGTAGGTTATCGAGAATAACACACGCATCCATGTGTTGTGTACCGTTAATGTTATCTCAATCGATCAAACTCGGCAATATCCATGCGATATGCGCAAGCGGTCTGCGCAAGTTTTTGTCTGCGTTTTTACGCCGATGCGCTTCGCACTCGCCGAATACGATTTGCATATTTTTCTTCATCTCGCTCGCTAATTTCATGACTCATTTATCTCTGGGGAGTTTCTATAACAAAATCGCCAAAAAACGGTATTCGAAATTATAACTTTGCCGTTTGTTCGCGATCTAATAAAAACGCAATATTTCATTCATAATATTGTTACGTAAACATTTTTTCCGTTTTATTTTTCAACTCAATTTACATACGCATATACGAAGTATGAAATTTGATTACTCGAATCTGCGCAAACATTAAAAATCGGATTTTTACAAGCCGTAACAATGCAGACGTAAAACAAACGTTCCGATATGAAATAGACAATAAGAAAATTTATAGCCATATTCTTTTGTATATGTAGATACCTATAATTCGGTAATAAAATTAACTTGCACTAAAAACGTTTTGCATATAAATAAGAGAGGGGGTAGTAAAACAAGTCGTATAACGAAACGTCGTTTTGCATAGGAAACGATGATCGTAATTTGATTTAGGAAAGTGTGCTAAGAACATCCTTTCGAACAAAGGACGCATTAGCGAATAGAGGAAGTTGCTCAACCGACGTGGATAGATAATTATAATGTGGACTCGTGCGTTTCTAGATAATATGTCTACAAACGAGTTTCACCTACTTTTTTATTTTATTTTAATAATAAGCAATCTTCCACTTAGAAATATCCAGGGATGTTTCGTAAGCCTTAATGAGCGTCCAACACATAATCAGTGACAGATTAAACGCAAGATCCATTTTTACTTAAATACACATTAATATGTTTCAAACATAGCTAGAAATATTATGTGTTGCGAAAGTATAAAGTAAATGTCATTTTTTAACGTAATGGATAATTACCGATTTTAACCAAATAAAGGTTAAATATATTTTTTTATATACATAATTCCGCATATGTAAGAAATAACTCATTCTGCAGCTACAATTTAATACATTAAAATTATAAATATTTAAAAAAATTATTAGGTATAGTAAAAGAAAAGTAAATAATGATATGCATGAATTGCATGAATTCTTTAAAAATTATTTTAAATTTCTTAGATATTATTTCTAGTTAATTTTAGTCAATCATTAAATGTTTTAAATGCAGTATATTTAAAAAAAATTATGGATGAGATCATGTAGCTGTTTTCTGAATTTAAATTTAGTATTAATAATCGATTCTTTTTCTAGAATTTTATACATTATCGGATCTTCCAATTTAATGTTGTTATTTCACGAGTCGTTGTGAATAGAGATTATGAAATTTTAAATAATTTTTGTTCTCTTTTATCGAGAATATTTCATTTTTTTTACTTATTTATATATTGCATTCAAAATAAATCATTGTCTGAAATATCGTTATTTGCATCTTATGTATGAGTCATGTGTTCGAATACTCGAGCATTCGAATTATTTGTCGATTTTCAATTTTATTTATGTATATTCGTATAATTGATCGAGTATTTGTGAAATATTCGTTTATGCTATCTCGAATAGAATTGTAAAAAAATCCGTAGGTTTAAGCAATAGTCGTTTTTTCTTAATATACTAGTGCCGCTCCAAAATCCGGAATCCAGAAAATTTATCACCCGCAATTCACCGCCAGCAATTAATCGCTAGCAGTTTACCGACGCGTCAATTAATCCCATAAGCAATTTGTTTAATACATGATCACTAGCATATTTTATCGTCAGGTTATACATATAATTTATTTAAAATAAAAGACTACGCTATTTCGTGCTTAATTTATTTACTAGTAACTTTGAGTTTGCGGTTTCGAGACCCGGCAGCAGTACTCGAATTTTTATTTATAAAAATGCGCTATTATAAAAAACCTGCAGTGACATCTATTGGTTATAAATTATATTATACATATTAATTTATAAGCAATAATATAGATTCGGATTCCCAGACTTTATCTGGTGCTAAATACTTACTTGTAGGTATTTATTATATCTGACTGACTCACTCAGTTGGTACAGATTTATATGGGTTTACGCCTGTCAAGTTAGAAAAAAAGATTTATTAAAATAAAATATACGTTAAATAAAAAAAAAAAAAAAAAATTTTTTTATGTGTTTTTCATAGCTTAAGGTATAAAGCTAAATAAAAAATAATAATTATGCTGTACCCAAACACATATCATTGTTTCTAGATGGTAAAGTATGTTAGAAATAATTTGTGAGCTATAAATTGTTTGTGGTGGTAAACTGCTAACGATTAATTGCTGGTGGTGCATTGTGGGCGATAAATTTTCCTAAAACCGTCACAAAAATATTTGTCTTTGTATCTATATTTATGATCCATTTGTTAATAGCTGATCGAAAAATAGTCACAAATCGTATACATAGAAAGCAATTAAAGCGGCATTCTTTTAATATCATATTTCCCGAAAGTCACTCCTACATTCGCTTAAATTTTATTTTGCCATTCTCAGAAATACGGAAATAAGCTTTTAACGGTTTTCGAAATAGTACATCATAAACAGTTCACAGTCGTCAAGGAAACGTCAAAGAGTTGAGGGGTTTAAATCTCTAAGCAATTTTTTTCGAGTGCGCATCCTTTTACAACTTTACGATGTATTTTTGGAGATATATGGATCACTGTAATAATAAATAAATGCTGTTTAAGGAATTAAATTAAAACATAGATGCTTTTTAACATAAGAAGGGGTTGTAATTTTATATATAAATTTACAAATTAGCTAAGTTTTGCTTCACCCTAAAAAGTATGTAAAATACTGATTTAAGCATTTTTCTTTTGACTAATCAATAATCAGCGTTATGCATATTTTATAATTAGCAAAAAGTTTCATAAAAATTAAAATAATTAATGATTCATTTAAATAATTATTATAACAAGTATTTTATTTAATTAAAAAATATTTTACAGTCTGATAATCTGTGACATGTATATATTTACAATTAATTAAAAACTATTATGCTTAATAACATTTAAAATTAATAGATGTTACAGCAACTGGATTTAGTTTTTATTAAAAATTCTACAGTTGCATGGATTTCTTTGCTGAAATCTATTCCTAATTTGTATTATTAAGTAAGCATAATCTGCCTAAATAGGTGATATTTACTTTATTATAAATATAAAACGGCTAAAAAACTCTTACAATATTATTTTTTAAACAATAATTTTTTTGCCCACTTGCCCATCGCCCTCCATGACTCCTCCATCGCCCACGAAATTCCTCCAGAGTCACTATCGCCCACTTTGAGAATCTATGGTCTAAAAGGGCATTAGTCCATATGATTTTTGTGCTAAAATTGAATTTGCAAAAATATTTTTTCATTTTACAAATATTTATTTTTATGATGCATTGTATTTTCTATGAAAAATTAACTTTTTTTAATAGCTCAATAAACGGCGAGCTTTTTAAAATCGTACGCGATTGCATTTCGGAAATACGTTGTATAATCTGATTTTATATCGTGTATGGTTTATTTGCGATTGCTGAATTATATCATGATATAATCTCATGTACTTGCAAATAAATTATTTCTAATTATATCGATACGTTTTTAATACAAATCTATTTTCAACAGTATTGTATTTTTTTTATGTAATATTTTATAAAAGAGGCAAATAATATTTTTTTTACATCGAATACATTTTAGCACGAGAAAGATTAAACGTGTACTTTACCTGGATTCTGTTTATTATTTTTTCGGCAATTTACTGATTCCATCGCTAAGTAAATATGACGGCTTTACATTTTTCGAATTGTTAATTATTGTTTCCGGATAGAATAAAAAAAGTAAAATTAATTTTTCACCAATATAAGAACGAGTAAGGTGTAATTAGTTTTGTAAACGGCCGTTTCGCCAAAGTTGGTTTAATTACGTTACCTCGCGAGCGATCGGTAAAAGTGTTTGTCAGGTAAAATCGCATTAAAACTCGTCCCTCGTCAAACAAGATGAAAAATAATAATTTTTACCGCTCGCTAATTGATGGGCGAGTGCACAAATACGCCGGCGAGGAAATTGGAAAGGAAAATAATCACTTTGAAGAGTTTTCGGGCTTAATGCCCAAATTGCCCTTTCGTTTCTTCAGACCTTAAAATACAAATTTTCTCCGATACGAATCGTCGTCGAGTTTTTCAGGCCGTTGAATATCTACCTTAATTGCTCATTTATATCGTTTCAAATATACGTATGAACATTTCTTTCATTCGAACCAGTCAGCTAGTTTTGGGACGTTTACATTTGATATTATTCTTCGGTTTTAATAAAAAGTATATCGCAAACAATTTATTATGATATGTTAAAACATTTCTGAGTAAATACACAGTACCTGTGTTGGACACATTGTATTTTAACGTCGGAAATCATATAATTTATTTCATGTTCGTTATATATGTTTGCGTTTAAATAAAGTATTTTTTTATAAACGTAGGCGATTAAAACCAAAGCCTAAAAACGTTATATGCTATTTTTTAAATTAAATATGTATTTAATAACTCAATATTTGATTCGAATTTATATTTCATTAAAAAAATATCAAAAAAAAGGAAGCAACTCAAACAAACAGGTATAAAAACCAAGAATGTTATGCGAATATTTACAGAAAAGTTCCAGAGAAATTGTAGACATGACAAGAATAAATACATGAATTACATCTGCGCCGAAATTTAAGCAAATGCAAATACAAGTTACACAAAAGATCTTTTTAAAACGATAAAATTACTGGGTCAATGAAGTTTAGAAAGCCTAAGAAATATTACTTTGAATCAGATATTTACCTGCATATATTTATAAAGCTAATAAAAAAACTGCAATTGAACAAATCATCAAGTAGCTATGAAGTTCCAGCGATAATGATTATACATATCGTGTGATAATTGCAACAATATATGGAAAATCAGGATCTGGCCTCAAATCTGGATGGAATCCATATTTATTCACTGGCACAAAAAATTATCCAGAAAAAATTGCATAAAATATAAAACAATATTGCTTATATACCACACCATTAAAATACTATTTTATATGATGAAATAACTTTTGCATAATTATATAAATTGGCAATTCTAAAGAACAAGCTGGATTTATTAAAAAATATAAATACTTAATATTCGCAAATATTGAAAAATGTCGAGAATTCAAGAATCTAGCAGATCTTTGCTTCGTAGACTATACAAAGGCATCTGATTGTGTAAAGTGAGAGTGCTTTTGGGATGTATTGGCAAATATGAGTCCCAACACACTTCTTCTACATACTTATTTTTTTATTCCCTGTTTATGTTATATATTATATGTATGTTTAGTTAAAATTTGATTAATGCAAAAATTTGCTATTAAGCTAAATGAATTAATAAAATAAAAATGCTTACTTACTTACTAGTTCTCGGGTATTTTTTTATAAATTAACCGGATAACCGATTCGGTTCTGGATTTTTTTACTTTACATTACATACATAAAGACGGAATAGCGTAATCCGTAACATCTCAGACTAGTTACTCTGAGGTTGCAGGTTCGAGCCCAATGTTGCAATTTTTCGCCCCGCTGGCAATAAAACGGTGAATCCAAAACCATAAAGACAGCAGATAGGAGAAGATTAGATGCGATCAAAACGTGGTGTTGGTAAAAAAAAGCCTTTTAACAACTTACATAAAATATATTCTCCAGGTTTTATACATGTCGCTTGCAGAGAAGACAACAGTCTGGAGAGACTGGTGATGTCAGCAGCGTGGAAAAATGAAGAGGCAGATGAAGATCCCCGAATCGCTGGTCTGTTCAAATAAAATACAATTGGGCTCTTTTATAGTCGAAACACTCTTCAAGATCCTCAGCAGTGAAGCAGCGATTTAAATACAAAAATCGATTAATTATAATCTTGCGATGGAGCAATGTTTAAGGGGAGTAGCCCTAGGGGTGGTTGACCTCGCGGTCAATGAGACTCTTTGGTGAATCCTATTAGATTGTTTATTAAGTTATAATTACAATTTTGACTATGGACGATTACGGCGTGACGTTTCTCGCGATGAAGGTGTGGTTCGGGAGTTCCAGGAGTGATTTTGTGATGGCTGCTGGTAGATCTTGGCTCTCTGGTTGTCTGCGACGCCGGCTCTGCTGTCTGGGCCGTCTCTTGTGGTGCCTCCGATCGTCTGTCTCAAGTGCCGTGGACCGTCTGCCCTCTCGTCGTCGGAGTCTGGGCTTATATTCTTTAGGGGGATGCACGCTAGCTGACCAATCGTGATTGTGCATCGATTCCCTAGCCAATCGCTGCAGTGGCTTCTTAGAATTCGAGAAAGTGGATGTTGCGTTTTCGAAAGTAAGTTTTTTGCTTGGCTCCAGACTTGTAAATTCTTCGGAAAGGATTTGCATTGTGGTGATTGATTGCGTCACAAAAAGAATTCTCTTTACGACTCGTGTTGTGTGTGGTCAAAAGAAATCCCTCTTGTGCCATGATGTTTGTCTCATTGTTAATGAATGAACGTTTTTGATCACGGTCATTAACAATAAGACAAGCGCTCTTTTAAATGTGTCTATATGTGTAGTCGCCACAAAAGAATCAGTTTTTTAGTATAATGGTTACTAATCAAGATAATGAAAAAAAACTGTTTTTCAATACAAAAAATATCATTTATTTCAAAGCGTTATTCTTTGAAATGTGTTGTGATGTATTTCGAAGTTGGGGTTTCACCCCTTAAGTATATAAAAATAGGGGATGTTTTGTTTACAGTGGTACTGACTGGTCCGCCCCAATTTGAGTTTGCATATATGTTTTATTGCACCGTTTTAAAATAGTACAAAAATTAATTTATATATTAAAAGCAATACATATAAATTTAAATATGATTATAATAAGCATTAATTGCTTATTTTAAATGTTAACTATAAATGTTACTGAAGATCAAATCAGAAGGTTAAATACGTAAACAAATCTAACCTCATTTTAGCTCAATGTTAAAAATATTTTTATGGCACACAAGTGAAAAATAAATATTGCTCATAATTGCTTAGCCAATTATTGATTTTCGTTATAAAGACACTTACTTTTAAAAGTTTTGTTTACAAAATAATGATGGCAATTTTTATTCAACCATGAGTGGCACTTAAATGAGTTACGATGAAGTCGATTTTAACCCTGTTTCGATTTCTTAATAAACAAATTAACAAATTAGTTAATTATATACTTTTTGTTTCACAAAAATGACATAATTAATTAAAAACTTTTTAGATATAATCGATTATAAAAAATATATTATATTGAAGCATGAATTTTTTTCATAATAATTATGTTGTATCGTCTTTGTGGCAAACATTTTGTTGTACAGTAATTTTATTTTTTCTCATACAATAATTTACTGTAAATAAATAATTTATTATTCTAAGACAACTTTTTGAAACAAAGAGGTGTTAGGATAAAGAGAGGGCGTGGTAACATTAAAATAATAATTGCTTCTGTTTTAATTCAGTTAATTTAATTTTTTACCTCTCGAATTATTTATTTAAGATTTCAAAAAATTCATTCGCGATTGATTTAAGACCATAAGTATAAATTAAAATAGCTGTATTGCCAGCGTACATAGATTAACGCGTATTTTTTATTTTTGCAGTATCGTTCGTATACAAGATAAAGAGGAACGGCCCCAGCAAACTACCTTGGGGTACTTCAGCTGGGATCGAGTTTTCATTATTCAGGAAAACAGCATGGCTTCTACTTTTCAGGTATAGCAAATAGATCATGGCATACTGTGTCGAAAGCTTTTTTGTATTTAACATTAAAAGTTCCGTATTTGTGCTCCGTTAAACTCTTAGATTGATGTGTTGTCAGGTGATTTTCGAAGAAACCAAACTGTTTGATAATAATTTAATTTTCTAAAGATTTATTTAAACACGTAAGGATCATTTTGCAAATATTTTACCAAATGATGGTGATACGTTGATCGGACGATAACTAATCGGATTTGTAGGATACTTATCGGTTTTTTTCCGGATGACTTTTATCGGTTTTCCTGACGGTTGAAAAATACCTTAAATATAAGCTAGCGTTAAATATGTTTGTTAACTAAAAAATGTAAATTCCAGGTAGGTGTTTAATCAACGTATCAATTTCGGGACTATTTTATGTTTAATGCTTTTATTAATATTTAAAATATCCTGTAAGCTAATTTTACGAATTAAATCTACCGCGGATCCTTCTATTTATATTATTGATCTATTTACTAGAGTGTTAAATATTTTTATTTAGCACATCTACCTATTCCTGACCTGTGTCAGCTATGATATTTCTAGTTTTTAACTGTGGAATTTTCGTATAATATATTTATTTTTATTTTTCATGATAAAATAAATCTATAATAATTTCGTGTCAAATATATACATTACATTTAATTAAAAATCACTAGCGTCTTAAACCTGGTAGATTACCAAGATAAAGATTAGGATCAGGGCCAGCGCTAAGAAAAGCGGGACTAGAATCATCCATAGGGCTCAAAAAGTTTGTAAAATTAGTAGAAGCTGATTTATAAATGGAATTTTTCTTATTTAACTTTATAATAAATCGCGTTTTCAATAATTTATATTTTTCGCAACCTGGAACTCATATTATTTTATCTTTGGAACAAGTTAAGTTTTTTTGTTGAAAACTATTTTTAAAGAGCGAGTCCGTGCAAAAAGTTTTTGAGTGATTTTTGAAATAGTACTGTGACCGGGAAATGGTTAAAAGAAGCGACTTTTGAATTATGTCTATTTTTTGTAAAATCTTTTTTAAGTAATTCAAGCTTAATTAAATAGGATATACACATATCCCTTAATTTATGCGGTAGATACGTTCCAACTCAAGACACTGCATGCGCAGTGGAAGAGGTTCCAGATGTATATTAAGTGTGAGTTTGTACATCGCCGCGCTACACGAGTCAAACCAAATATGTATGATTTGGAATATTAAAAAAAATGTTTTTTTTTTAGCTGCCTAAAAGTAAAACCATGTAAAACGAGCACCGCGTAAATTGAGGGATAAATGTGTATATCAAGTCATTTATATCATTCTTTACGACTAAATGTAACACATATTTAACTACCGAATGAATGCATTAAGTGTCATTATTTGTACTACTTCAAGTCAAATGAAATAATTTCATTAAAAATCAATTCAATGTTTCATGGTTGGTCCGGTTTAATATCTTTAGAAACATTCATACTTGGATGGAGATGATGTGATTTATATTTTTATTTTAAGTATTGATCAAAGTAAATTCAAACCGAATTTTGTTCAATAGGAGAGCGGAAAAAACAATTATCACTTCTCAGAAGTCAAAAATTCACGTCGAAAGCAATAAAATCGTGCCGTAGCCGTCGCAGTGGGAACGCTCGGTAACGAGCGTTCCCACTGCGACGGCTACGGCACGATTTTATTGCTTTTGACGTGGATTTTTGACTTCTGAGAAGGGATAATAGTTTTTTGCGCTCTCCTATTGGGCAAAATTCGGTTTATATGTTCCTCATTTCATTTTTATATTTTTATAAGAGTCGTAATATGAACGCTAGGTGACCGAACGTTCCCACTGCTACGGTGATGGCACGATTGTTTTTGAGCTCTTCTATTTGTCAAAATTTGGTTTTGCTGTACTTTTTATAAATCGTAATATGTTTTATAAATATGAGAACGCTTCATCATTCACATTACGACGGCTACGCTACGGCTGTTAATTAGTTAAAAAATCTTTGTTAAAGTAAAAAATATGCGCAGGACTCCTCGAAGCGTGGAGCCCAATGTGGTTGCTTCGCTCGCTTTGTGGATCGGGTCTTATAAGGATTACTAAAATAATTGAAAAAATTGTTATAAAAAACATTTTTTTGCCAATATATTTGGCACGGATCCACTCTTCATTATGTAGCAGTATAAAAAAATGCCATGTTTAAAAATCATTTAAAATTAGTAGTACAAATTATTTTTTTATTAAAATAAACATTTACTGTAATGCCGGACCTGATAAGGATGATTAAAGTAGTTGAAAAAAAAATTATAAGCAACATTTTTTTTGCCTTTCAAATACGATACTTTAAAAAAAGCATGCCTATTTTTAAGCACCTGGAACGGAGCCACTCTTTTTATGCAGAAGTATATTTCTTTATACATTTATACATAGTATACAAATTTAATTTCTCGAAAATTTTCATTTTCGTCAGTCTTTATTTTGCCAAATGAATTATTTCTCATGCTGAAACACTAGATTTATTGAATATGGCGTGATATGTATTAGACCAATTATATTTAATTTTAGTTTATATGTGATAAATTCCTTAACTCACAAATCTATAGAGGATTCGAGCACCCATTGCCAAGTATTTACTAGTAATTCTAATTAATCGATCATAGAGTATTTGTATCATATCTCTTGCTAAGTGGGATCGTAAACGCCCGAGCGTCACACGTATAGGGAATATTATATACATAATTCGATATGTGCTTCCAGTTGCATGACGATGAAGGTTGTTTACCTAAAGGATTGAGCAGTGAGGGTTCCGTAACGCGTATCCAGATGACGTTAGATATATTGCTCTATTCAACTGACCCGATCGTTTGATCCATCTTTTATTTATATTTTCATGTCCTAAATAAGCTGAAGCGATTCTACTAACTTACATATATAATACAATCGCTCTGTGCTCAGATTTCTATAGCAATGCTAACGTTTTCGTTTGACTCGCGTATATATTATACATTCGATTATGTGTGTTAGTTCAACATTTGCATTTGTAATATTATTCATTGTTGTTCCATATATAATGTATGTACATATAAATGTGAATTTTTATTTATATTTAAAAATTAATTACTGACATCTGTGAGTGAAAATAAAAATAATAATTTAGTAAAGACTCGAACCTATATTTTTTATAAAACTCTGTCGATAGGGGTCAGTATCGGAATGATAAGCGAGGGGGGTGGCGTTTGGGGTATAGTCGGATATAAAGGGGCGCAATTTGGAGTGCGAAAGTGAACGTGTTATTTTATTTGCCATTCATACGTTTCGAATTTATTTCATCCATTTAAGTTTTTTGTTTGCGATGCGTGATTTGCGATTGTTTGCGCAATAACGTCGGTTCGATCCCGGCGTAATTTTTATTATTATTTTCGGGACCTTCGGAATATTTATTACGGCGTCGTATGGCAATATTCTCTCTAGGCAAAGCCGCGTCTATAAATAATCCCATTACATTACTCTGTCTGCGATCGATATGCCGCGAGGGAGGACTATTGTCGCCCGACAAACACTACATGCCGAAAAAATTAAAAACACTTTTAATCGATCAAACATTTGCGGTCACATCCACTCGTAGCTTCGAGCTACTGCTGCATTTAGTGGTATATGATACACAATGCAACTATTCAAAATATTAAGGTTAACGTTTAAACTATTTAACCATCAATAGTCAGTAATAACCATGGTTGCATTGTTGTGGGAATTACATATCAAGCAATACATATCTCATTTGATTATAATTCTACTATTAATATAAGTATTTTATACTGTATATAAACAATAAATAATATTTTATATATATATTTATCTTCTATAGATATAATCTTCTCCCACCTCTCACTCAAATTTTTAATTCCATTAACATAAAATATTACAAAAGCCTCGATTTTACATCGTCTGCATAGTGCTTTTTTTCATCTATGTTTCATTAAACGAAATAAATTGAAAATGAGCAAGGTTTGGCGAATAAGGTGGATGAGATAAAACCTTACAGCCAAGTTCTTTGATTTTATATAGAGTCAATTTCGTCATTGTAATTCAAATTTTTATTTATAAAAAAATGCGCTATCATAAAAAATATAGCCGCAGCTACAGTATCATCTAATGATTCTAAATTATACCGCATATAATAATTTATTGTTTAGCCAGGTTTAAAAGTTTCGCAATGCACAGTATCTTTGCAATACACACATTTTTTCCCGTGAGTACTGAATACGAAGTAGGTATTGGTAGGTATATAGATTAAAAAAATTGTGTTTATGTATTAACGACCGAATAAAAATTTATATTAAAAAAACGACATTCGTTTCGAGAATACCTTGTATTATATTTTTAACTATATACTGTTTTATTGATTGTTTAATAGTATTTGTAAATGAGCTAATTTTAACGATAATATCTGCTTCATTGTTTAGAGTTTCAGATTCTAGTGATCGATGTAATAGAGAAAATATTTTTTTAGAATTTAAGTAGTTATAATATTAGTATAAATGTTATTTGAGAGTCTTATGAAATTAAAAATCTGATTAAGTATATTAATCTGTTAGACCAAATTTTTTCCAAGTTAGTTGTTCTTACAATTTTAATAATACAAAATAATATATTACAGCAATAAATTTTATTTATGAGATATATAAAAAAATATGTTATATTTTCATGTTAATCAAATATTATGATTCATCAGTGCGGATATATTTTTGTATATATTGAATAAAAATATTTCAAAGGGGAAAGAGCGCTTATATAAACCTTTCACGCAAAAAATGGGTATAAGCGAATAATTAAAATTGCAATTAAAACAATCTTTGGGTGAGATCAAATTTCAAATAAATAAATATTTTTTTTTAAATAAAATCAGAATAGCCAGGACATCATCGTTTATATTTCCTGTTCAAATTTTTTTCTATTTAATTTTTTTGTCAAGAAATAAACTTTCCACTTATATTCAGTCCACACATAAAACTATTCTGTAGCAAAATATGCTGCACCCAAACGCTGAGCTTTAATACCGTCCCTAGTTTATGTAGATGTCTTTATAATATTGATTGCTGAGTTCTTGTGAGCTCAGTCGAGACTGCATCTACCGTATTCTTGAAATGTTTGTATACTTCGATGAGATGTTCTAAATGGGATGAATTTAAAAACCGGCTATTGATTATTTATAATTTAGGGTTGTTACACGACCGAAGGCCAAATAAAGAATTGCTTTTTAGAGTGACACAAAAAACTATATTGCATGTTTATTGTACAACACGAAAGTAGCAATAAACATAAATACAGCGATTTTTATTTGCAATAAAACACGAAGAAACTCAAGTGCAGCAAAGTAAATATTTTGATTCGTAATAATAAATGCTTGAAATAGAACTGTATAAAATTTTAACAACTCTTGACGTACTATATAGTTTTCACAAATAAAATAAATATTTTTTTATAAGAAATTTATTATTATTCATAACTTAAGCTAAAGCCTTCGCATAATTAATTTTTTTAGTTTTACTGTGGTCCATATCGGTGATGATCATATAACATGTTCTTATAAAAAAATCGACCCTTTGCTTACGCGTGCAGCTACTAAATTTGAGTAAATGAAAAGTTTTAACAATTCAAAAGTTTGATTTAAAATTAATTTATTACCGAATATAATTAAATAAAACATACTAGTCTGATCCTAGATTCTCACGTGAAAAGGGAAATAAAATTCACGGAATATTTCACTAAATATTTTTTTACTTAAAATGGAGTCAAAATCATGATAGATATAATTATAACGTTTCGGCAAAATCATCGATTTTGATTTAGTGTCAGATTAAACTTCTCTACTGAAAAATACTGCCAAAAGTAAAGTGAACATGCTTTATATTTCTGGTACAAAATCACATATTTTGGGGCTCATAAATTGGGAATTTTCGTTATTATTTGATTCGCGAACATTGAGCTACACATCTTTTATTGTATCTGGACTTATCCTACGCTTTAAAAATTGTAGGTCAATGAGAGATTAATCTTCTTGTCGACCGACCTCGAGAGCTAGCGGACTATACCAAATATGCCACATCGCTGCTCACGTGGACAGGAGCTCAGCTTTAGGGCAAACTGAGTTCCTGGAAATAAGCAACTATGTACTTTTATTTTTGATTTATAATCATGACTTATAACAAGTTTTTCAAATTAGTCATTTTAGGCATTAAACAAATAATAATAAGCATTAAAAAAAATACAGTTATAGTGCACACATATATT
The DNA here is from genome assembly GCF_051122295.1 of Plectrocnemia conspersa. NCBI lineage: Eukaryota > Metazoa > Arthropoda > Insecta > Trichoptera > Polycentropodidae > Plectrocnemia > Plectrocnemia conspersa. Next base: position 1,022,472 of record NW_028277174.1, on the reverse strand, counting down.
TTTTTTACATAATTACAATGTATATGTACTTTACCGAAATTCACATAAAGGCATATGTGCAAGTCGATGCTCCGCCCGACATCCTACTTGGGCTGTCATAAGACACGCACGGACGATCCTGGCTTTGGAATTGATGCTACATCCGACCTGACCAGTGTATGATACTGCTTCTTCCAAACGTTTTTCTTCAGTTTTTATATTTTGGTGTGCTTGACAAATAAGTCGTTAGTGAGTAAATCGATTTATTATAGATTATGCGACAGTAAATATATATATATATACAATTTCATCAAAGGTAATTTTACTCTCACACCTTTTAAGTAGATACTATTAAAATATAATCTTTACACAAATAACAGCTCGACATTACACTATTTGTAAAATATATCAAAGCTTATTTCGCGCAGCTGTTTACTTTTTATATGTTTGACGTGCCACAGTAATATTTAACGAGCTCCAGTAAATCAGTACGCACTTGGTGTATTATATGTATTTAATGGTATCAGTGGTCTATGTTATATACTTTGCGAAATTTGTATATCCATAACCTTAGCAATACTTATTGGTTTTGCAACGTTAAATATAATTAAATGGTCGATTTTGATTTATTATCAGAATAAATTTACAGGAAAATGTATTTAAAGTACTATCTAATTAAACTTTTAGAAAAAGCTATATTCATCAATTTATCAACCATTAAATCTGAGTATCATTCACAGTTTTGTATAAGTTAATAATTACTTTGAAATAAATGAAAACATTAACTTCCACTTTTATCAAACGATGAAGTTTTTTTCACAGCTTTCATTTAGTCTCAAAGTACGTATACGTCAGTGAGATTTTGTTTTTATGTAACTCAAAAGTCGAAAGACCTGAAATATGGCTTTAAAATAATCTTTCTAAAGTTTAACTTGAAAATACGGAAAATAAAGAATTTCAACTCTCGAAAGTTTAATTTGCCAACAAAGCGATATCCAAAAAAATTCCTTGCCAAGAAATAATATTGTTGTTTCAATATACTTATGATCCATATATGTATATATGTATGATGACAATAGTTTTCATAATAAATAAAATTTTATTTGTATCTTACCTATCATGTACATGAAAATATCATAGCATGAAACATGTAAATGACATATAACCCATTAAAAAAATGTAGTTAAAAAAGTAGTTTGCTGCAGTAATAAAATTTGAATATTATTCTGAACATTTATTTTTCACATTACCTGCTTTTACAGATACTATATGTATGTATGTCGATCTTCTGAATCTAAAAATAGCATATATCAATATCACCGTCTCATTTGATTGTTCACCTGTTTTCGGAACGCATTAAATATGTACGATATCGAACAACGTATTCGGTTAAGAATTACATTAACGCAACCAAAATAGCAGTTAACTTTATTACGTTTTAGATTATTCGACAAACATTAAATATGAAACCTAATTACTTTTAAAGCATAATTCTTTAAATTAACACTACATCTGAAAACATTATGCATTGTTTGCTTAGATGTATTATTATGTATAAATATATCGAACGTATATCCGTTTCGTGTGCTTTAAAGCTAATAGTAGGGGCGTAACCCAAATTTTTGATTATAAACCATAATGAAATGGATAGCTATTGAACTGACTGTGTTAACTCAAATATAGTATAGTACTGATGTATCCTTGATATGCCTAGTACTGATGACATTAAGTTAAAACATACAAATTAATTATTATTACTCCTATTTTAATAAAATTATTCAATAAATGTTTGTAAAACGATACAAATAAAACTTTAGCATTATTTATAGACTTTTAAAAAGGCTTTGACATAGTAGACTATAACAAATTATTAGATAAATTCGAATCAAACACTAAATTTATTAAAAGGCAGGGACGTCATTTGGCAAGTAGGCAAGTAGGATTATTTGCTAGAAAAATCCATGTCATTTAACTAAATACTTGAATCTTAACGACATAGATATATTAAAAAAAAAGCTAAAAAAATCTGAAATGACGTTTATGATTCTTAACTAGAAATTTTCGGGCTATTCCTTAAAGATAATTAAAAAAACAGACTCGAATCTATGCCGAAAATATTTTTTTTCATATGTCATTTATAGTGAAATCATATTAAATACATTTTCACTGGTAGATATATATTTTTAGCAGTGAAAATATAATTTATATGGCAGGTGCTAGTAAAATTACACGATTTTTTCATTTTATAGTAATATATACAATTCTATTCATGCGATGTATGAATGTTATTTTTTTATATATTTTAGATTTATAATTTTACTAGTAAAAATATAATTTAACTGATAGTCGCAAGTGAAATTATATGCTGCTCTAAGATGTCTATGGAACTCAATTTGCCAGCTGCAAAATGTCAATTTGCTGTTCAAACCCAAACTTAACCTACACAAATTAACCAAAGTCCACTTGACCTAATAAAAGTTTTAAAAATAATCATAGTTTTAAAATTTTTATTAGGTCAAGCCCAAAATATAAGTGGAAGAAATACAGACAGACGTCGCATTTCGCATATTGCTATATAGTTTGTTTGCACTTAAATATTGCACTATGTTTTAAAATTTTTATAGCTATCCTTACTGATATTATACTAGTCTTTTAATATGAAAGTATTGGTCAAAGTATATTCAAACCGAATTTTGGTCAATAGGAGGGCGCAAAAACAATTATCACTTCTCAGAAGTCAAAAATTCACGGCAAAAGCAATAAAATCGTGTCGGCGGCATCGCAGTGGGAACGCTCGGTAACGAGCGTTCCCACTGCGATGGCGACGGCACGATTTTATTGCTTTTGACGTGGATTTTTGACTTCTGAGAAGAGATAATTGTTTTTTGCGCTCTCCTATTGGTCAAAATTCGGTTTAGATGTTCTTCATTCGATTTTCACTTATTTTAATAATATTATAAATAGTCCTAATATAAATGACAAATAACCGAACGTTTTTATTGAGATAACGACGGCACGATTTTATTGCTTTTGACGTAAATTTTTTTGTAATCTCATTCATTTTGGCTAGAAAAATGTATGTCATTTAATGAAATAATATTAATTTTAATATAATGGAAATATTAAAAAAACTATTGCTCCCCTTCCTTCTGATACAAGCTAAAATGACGTACAAGTTAAAAAGCAATTTGAATAAAAGACAACAAGTAGTTGTAATAAACGGTACACAAAGCGAATGTAAGGTAGTGGTAAAGTTTTGAGTTCCACAGGGTTCTATTGTATTTTGGGACCTTTATTATTTAATCTATACATAAATGAAAACTTGCAGGAAGAATTCAACTGTATGCTGGTGATAGTGACAGTGCTGTGATGTAACTTTAAAACATACAAATATATGCAAAGTGATATGATCTATATTAGTGAATGGATGAGATTTAACAGATTAACAAATATTTAAAAAAAAATAAGTATATGATAATTTTAATTTTATATTTACAATAAGTGTTAATATAAAATACTAAGGCCTACTCTTAAAATATGATATCATAGAAAACTAGATTAAACATTTAATATGTATATATTCAGTCATCTAACATATACATATATGTTTTGCGTTTGGGTATTTGTAAATAAATTAAAATTAAAATCAGTTCAGGTTATCCAAAATAGTTTTACATTTTACTATAATTGATTCCTTTTTTTTTGATCAGATTAACGTAAATTTATTTTTATAAAACCTTGTAAATATCTCTACTCAGCGTATTAAAAATACTATATGTAACCTTGTTGCAAAATGGTCACTAATAAAAAAATAAAAAATTATAACTTCCTTAAAAAAAATCCTACATTAAAGTGTACGTCTTAAAAACGTTAAGAAATAAATTCAGTATTGAAATAAAATTATAAAAATACAGTTTTTTCTGTCACAATAACTTTCATATTAATTAATACGTCCGTGCTATACAAACTTTTATGTAACTTTCGATTTTTCTGTAAACACATTTGAACCTCACGTCTAGTTGGTTGGCGGGTAATTAATTCCTTGCCGCCCGACCCAGAAGTACAGCTGTAATTTGGCTCTGCTCTTGTGCGCTATACAAAACGTCATTACTACAATAAAGATTAAAAAACAAATTTACGTTAATTAAGCTGAACACAAACTTGATGGTTGCGAATGTTCTTTCTGGAATTCAAAGCTGGAAGTTCTCGAGAATATAATGATAGCTTTCTGTAATATGTTCCACTAGCAGCAAGCTTGTAGCAATATCTATACTTTATTTGAAGCTGGAGCTCCCGAAAATTATTTTATAAGAATTCATCGAAACTGGGAAGTGTCACCAAGTTTCGTCGAAAACTTCAGGCTCTCCTCGAAACCTATACGACAACAGAATTCATCAACGTCACACAAAACAATAACATTCAATTTGTGGCATCGGCGAACTTTATCGAGACACGTAAATTAATAACAATATAAATGAATTAATGTACATAATTATACGGCAAGAATAACAATTTAATTAAAGTTTATAACACGAATTATTATTCCGCATTATTAAAAAAAAAACATTTAAATCAGTGAATAATTTTACATAAAAATCAGGTAATTTAATATTCGTGGCAACTAATTATTATCAGGTTGAACTGCAATGAAATAATGTGTTAAAAATATAATAAAATATGGTAACTAATACTTATATTTATAATATATTTTTCTATGTCATGAACTGTATACAAACTTATGACACGACCCTTTGATTATATTTTGTTATGCAAGTAACTTAAATAATTTATGCAATCTAATAATAAAGTTTATTTTATTATGTGAATTTATCTAATAAAATTATTATTTGTTATAAACATAAATAAATAAAGGATCAATAGCGCAATAATTATAATAAATAGCAAAAAATAAAAACTAGACTAGATAGCACGTAAACTTCTATCGCCTCCGACTTTGAGAAGTTTTCAAATAGCGGTCGTAGTAAATGTTAAGTAAGGTATATGCGTATGTAAATGTGGAGGATATGGAGCAATAATACAAGGCACGCGTTAACAAGTAGAATTATATTATAAAACATATAGAGCGTACGTATACATTTGATTAGGCCCCCAATTACCGGCCGGGGGCAAAGTCGGGGTTAACTTTTGCGCACTTTCCTGTGGAGAGCGATGTAGGCCACTATTTTGGTCGCAATCAGGCAGGAGCACAGGACGATCACGTTCGTCCAGTAGCGTTCGCCGTCCATGGACACGTCCCTCAGGATTTTCGAAGGGTATCTGCGGATCGACGTAATTCGGTTAGTTAGGGTCGCCTCGGGGACGCAGCCGAATCTCACCTCAGATGGCAATAGAACTGATGGGGCGGGCAGTCCAGAAGGGTCCGGTTGTACCCGTACACGGATTGGGCCAGGGCCTCCAGGCTGTACCGGAAATAGGACAAGTATGAGATGAAGCGCATCGGCGCGGACATGTGCGGGATTTGGACCAGGAACCCGGCGAAGGCTAAGTGGGCGCAGGTCAGGATCGCGCCGCAAAACGTCCCGTTCTGAAAAGGTCAAACAAGTTATTTTAAATATGCTTAGAAAGCTAAACGTTTATTTAGCTGTGTAGGGTATCCTTCGCAAAGGCGATTTACATGACCTTTCAGGCAGTGACGCAGCTTCCCTTCGATCAAAAAAATATTTTTTTGGGTCGTGATAGAGATTTTTATGCTAATACCGTGTTTTCCCGAAAATATTACTTACTCTAAAAATAAGCCACATTTTTCAGGATATTTGTAATAAAAACTCTAATTAAAAAAAGGGCAAATAATGACCAGTCAGTTGTCGCTTTTTGAATATTTCGATATCAGTAAGATCAATAATATTTTTTTATATATTTATTTATTTACTATTTATAATTATTTTTTTGATATAATGATATTGGCATGTAAAAAAAACGAGGAGCGTACGATAAGATACATTCCCTTTCGCTCGCTCGCGTGTAAAGTGACGAGAGTGAGTGAGAGATAAGAGCATGCGTTACATGCGTTCCGCACGCCCACTTCTTTTCACTCACTCTCGTTACTTAAAACGTGAGTGAGCGAAAGGAAATGTATCTCACCGTACGCGCCTTAAAAAATATCCCATTGGATGGTTATATGGCTGTAGTTTCAAGTCCAGTTTCAAAATTTGCCGCAAAGTTGATTTTGGTATCGCTATTGTTTTGAGCACGGACAACGGACAGACAACAGACGGATCTGTCCTTGAGTTTTAACACCACACACTGGCGGATTTTTCCGTCAGACGTGCATTTCGGACAAATCCGGCGGGCAGATCCGTGCGTGTGTGGCCAGTATAGCAGCAGAAAGCTTGCCCGATATTCTCTTTGCTTTTTCTGCTCCCTGCCCATCCAATATTAACTATATAAATATATATAATACTGCATTTGGAAAAGTAAATCATTTAATTTCACTAGCACCTGTCTGATGAATAATAGTTTTACTGTTAAAAATATATATCTACTAGTGAAAATGTATTTCGATATAATTTTATTAAAATGGCACATTTTAAAACATATTTTTGGAACAGATTCGGGACTATTTTATATAGATTTTCTTTGAGAGATAAAATTTTTTTTAGGATGTTATTTTAGTTTTTTAATTATTTTAGTTTTATTAAGATTCATATTATTCATAGCAGGTGGAGGCATTTGCCTCCACCCTCCCTAAATGACATTCCTGTGTTATCGGCGTAAGATTATCAATGCCAAAATTTATTATGAAGTATTTACGTATTCACGTATTATCATATTTACGTATTCTATAATATTTACATAAACGTTTATCGCTAAAATTTAATTTATGTTACTCTTAACATGAGTAGAATTATATATGGAGATGTTCTAAGATAAATATAAAGCGTGCAATAATTAAAATAAGATTATAATAATAAATCAGATCTCGATGTTTTTTAAATAAACAGATAAACAATTTTTTACGCAATACTTTCCCTGACAAAAATAATAAATAATATAGGAATATATTTCAGTGAAATAAATTGGCAAGTGGTGCTCCGACCCCTGGTATAAAAATTTAGGAGGCATCCAGAAGCGGTAAATCAAAGATAATTATTTTTTAGATCTATTGTTTCAAAAGAAGAAAGTTTAGGTACCTTTATTAAAAAAAAAATTGACAATGTAAAAAAATAAATGTGACAAAAAGGTTTTTATATACAGTCGTATTATTGATTTTTATTAGTACTCCAAGACAAGACGATAATGGATCAGCATAAAAAATGTTTTTAGAAGTGCCTGAATGCATGGAAGATAATTTAATTTATTCTTTCAAATTTTATTGGCTTTTTTATTACATTTCGCAAAAAAATATGAAGACGACAATAGTTACTTTATCTTCATTTAATATCTTCAAAAACAGTGTTTTGACTCTTGAATCGTTAGATTTTTTTATAAGATTCGCAAGTATGTATCAATATTAATCAATATATTACAGAATAAACTTAGCAATAAAGCATTCAGTTCGACTTTGAATAAATATATATATTTTTTTGGTAATACCGATATTTAAAATATCGGTATTATTGCGATCTCTAATAGAGGCATGTAACGAAATATGTAATAAAACGATATAATAGTATTCACGCAACTTTTTAACGTATCTTTAAATTAAATAGTAAACAAAAAAGTATCTTAAGTCACACTGTATGTGCAGTGGGAGAGGTTCCAGATGTAGGTTAAGTGCATAAAATCGAAGTTAGCTATTGACCCATACGTTTTAACACAAAATATATTTGATTTGAATTACTAAAAAAAAAATTTTTTTTTTGATGGCATGCAGAAAATAAGAGACAATTTAGAGCAAAAGTATGATTGAATGAAATATAAAAAAATCACGATAGAAAGCATTAGAAAAATGGCATTTAAGACACAATATTTTCTGGCTAACGTCACGAAGTGAAATCATTTTATATCCACAATATACATATAACGATTAAACCACGTCTCCCCGGGGACGTGCGACACTCACCACTTTATCTAGAACACTTCCGATTATGTGCCCTATCGCTTCTGCTATCAGAGTGACGACGATCTGGATTCCCAGAAACATCAAGAAGCGCCACAATTCCAGCGGTTGCGACGACAGAAAATACGAGATGCCACAGAAGAGGGTCGCCAAAAACATCTACAAAACAATATATGTATAATATATATATGCGTAGCGTATTCTATGCGCGTTGTCAGACAAACCTGTATGGGAGTGTTACACAATATCACAGCTGCATAGTACGTTTTTAACTGGTACCAGTTGTTGAAATTCTCCTTCTTTAAAATATGCAACTCTTGTGGAACTGAAAAAGAGCGAGAAATGCAAAAGGCGGTCGGTTGGGAAAGCACCAGCTCACGCGGAAGACTCACATCTCAAGAGAGCCGGCATCATGGTGGTGTGCGTCATGTAGACCAGCGTCAGCACCAAGTAGCCCAGGTTGCTGATGGCTTTGGTTCCGTCGGAGCCGCAGTTGGCAAAGTTCAGACCTGAAAACGGTCGATTGTTCTTAACCCTCGCTGTATTAGAATATATTACGCAATTATTACATAATAATAATGAAATTTCAGAGCAACGGTACTTTTGAATTTTATGCATGTCGAGTTGTTAACTTATTCACGCTCACAGCAATAAGATTTATCAATGGTTTTTTATTATTATATTACACTTAATATGTTTTTTGCTACAAAGACTTAATAAATAACAAAGACGTAAAAAATATATAGCAATAATTAAATAATTTATTTGTATTGAATTGTGAAAATTTTGAACTAGCAGGTTACTCCAAAGCGTAATGAAAAAATTATTATTATTATTATAATATACAAAAATAATAAAAAATATCAAAATTAAATAATACGAATAAGACCAGCTTCTCGTAGCTAACATTAAATATATTAATGTGCAATGCCAGCATATTATTGTCCAGGATAGCAACAGTCATAGGCGTAATACTTTAATTTAGACAACTTGTGTAATGATTGAGATGACAAGAAATTACTTAACTTAACTCAAATTCTTGATTACTGAAATTCCTCAAGAGCAGACAGATTTCCTGATCCCTGCCATAATTTTGTGTTTTAGTTTTAGCAATAATTTTTTTGCATATATTTTAAAAAACAAATGCTCAGATAATTTGATATAAAATATATTCTTAAGAATAAAAATTTTTGGTGTTTTTGAACCATCCGGTACAATCCCTCAATTCTTCGGACTGTCCCGTCCGAATTTTTTGTGAAACGCAATGCGCTTGATCGGATTTATTACGCCTGATTACCCATCCGCGTGACCTTCTAAAATCCAATTAAAAGTCGCATCTAGATAAAAAGAAAGCAGCCCTTGAACGTACGAGGGTTAAAGCGGTTTAATTCAGCGGTGCCTTATTATTTGTTCGCGCGATGATTGATGAAGCCGCAACCGACTTGCGTTGTTTACGCATATTAATGATTTCCTAGGCTTATCCTGGCCCATTGTTCCTCAGAGACTTAGTCGGGGATAATCGAGCTTTAGGAGCCGACTTTATTACGCAACTTACCTATTATGACGGCGACTATGCAGTGGAGCAGCGCTTTCAGGTGAGTCACCGTCTGAAAAGGAAACCTGCGTTAGCTTCATATCTCAAAACGTCCTTCTACCGCAATCCTTACCTCACAATTACTAAAAGTATTTTTTAAGAACATAGTAGATATAAAGCAAATCATTTTAAGCTGCTTTTTGAAGCTAATATTATAACAAAAAAACTGGAGCATCAAAACTATTGACTGGACCAATAAAAATCTGAATTTTCTATCAATAAATATTTTTTTTGTTCAAATCTTAAAACGCAGAGATAGATACAAAAATGGAAGATGGCATAAAAAAATAAAAATCCGCGTAAATCGAGACCTGCTTAGAGGGTACAAATTCCGGGGGCTCCGGAAAAAATCATAGCAAGAATATATGTATAAAAAAGTAAAAACGGACCACAAATAATGAATATAAACTCATATACAATTGTTTGAGTTGTACATATGTACTCATGTATTTCAGGTATAAGTTCCTTCTGCCCTTTTTATACATACAAGAAATAAAAGGAGCGGAACATTGCCTTCAAAAGCACCTACTTTCACAATAAACATTATTATTCAAAGGGACAGATTGTTGTTTTTGACGCGGCTCCGTTTGTGCTAAAATTTGTTTGCAAATTATGGTTGACTTTATTGCTTTTTGAACGTTTAAAAAATATAAGACATGAGAGCAAATATTCAATGAATATAAATTAGTAGCAGTAAATTTAGGTATTCGATCTGAAAATTCAGATCGAATTCAGAGCGGGGAGCTCAATCTTGCATAAATATAAAGTTATTACTTTTTATGTTTTTGTCAATAAAATTTCGGTAAAAATATTTTGCTAAATAAAAATATTGATTTATCGTTTCCCAAGAAAAATTACGGGGACTCTTGCCACTAATAGCAGACAGTATCATCCCTGAACGTGGATATTTTATAACTTCTTTGTACTTCTCCGAAGGTCGCCTATGCATTGTGTGCATGATTATCACGTCAGAGAAACAAACATCCAAAAAATACCGTAAACTAAATAAAAAACACTTTCAAGACATTTTTTCTAATCATTAGCAGTCTAATCTCGGTTTTGCTTGGTCCATTCGAAGCGGGTTTTTTCATCGCGTTTGTTAGTCGTGGTAACTGCGGAATTGCTTTTAACATCCATCTCGCCTAATCGACGTTGTAAAGTTCTCTTAGATAGTTCGATTTCTTCATCTTTTAAAATATCTGTTACACCTTCATTTGTATCCCGCCTATTTTTCAATGCGATAGAAACAATTTGTCTGGCAATTCGAGGAGTCGTTTTGCGTTTTCTTTCACATTTACATATGTCATTGTCACCTAATGGGTTGCTGTTCAAGTGTTAAAATTTTTTTATTCTCAATACTGATAGATGAAACACGTTGATTTTTTGTGTTTTTTTAATTTTCACATCCGCTTTTCTTTGGGTCATTTAATAAAAATCACTGTTTTATGCAAAAATAAAAATAATAATAATAAATACTATCGAATTAATTCACTAATGTTTTGCCAGAATCACAAATTACTACACACTGAATACAGTCTTCTTTGTTCAATATAAATATATATTCTCATCCTTTTGGGTGTACACTTAACATATATTTATTATTTTTTTTAACGCACAATATTTATTTTACATTAGCTGCTTGCAAAATATCAAAATACGTAAAATTTTGGAGTGGTCCAATTATTTTGTCACACTACTGTTTATTTTTACACGAATTGTTTGTTTTAACGTGATTTTATTTTGTCATATTGTACTTAGGAAAAATGTGCTGCAAAAAATATATTATATAAATTAAAGGGGAAATTTATCAATTATCAGCTACTTTAATTCACAGTATTTTCTCACTCATGATCCCGACATAGAACGAGCTTTAAAATTTCAACGGGACTTGCAGATGTATCAAGAAATGTATAAACAAAACCAACACAGAAGCGGATAACAGATTTTATAACAACAACACAGGACAATAACAAACAAAAGCCTTTATTAGATTCTAACACATTACTTGACGGACACATCTAGCGATGAAAGCCATATTTGTCTCGTCCGTCAACACATGCGCATATATCATCAGGTATTATTTTTTTTCAAATTAAAAACGTATTTATATTTAATATTTTGTGATATTTAATTTTTTTCTATAACACAATATTGTTTTTCTTTTTAAATTACAAATTCAGGAAACCAATCTTTATATTTTCAATGTATTCAATCACTTTTTTTACACGGTTTTTGGTGGAACGTATTTCCCGTGCTAAAAAAGAATTGGTTGTATGTGTTGTATATCAGCGTACGGTGAGATACATTATAAGAGAGCATTTTTTCAAATATTATCAAGAAAAGGGTTTAACATGTTATTGTAATAATTAATTGTTATTGATGGTAAAATATGCTGTGTGAATGTTTATTGTATCTACATACAATTTCAGGTGCTCTGCGCATCTCTAATGTGTATTGTAGTGAGCCAAACTATTATTGTTTACAAATTGATAATAATTGTGAAAGCCTCGATAGACACAAGAATAACCCTTGAATATCTAACATGGTTTATTTACCACATTAATATTAATTTAAATATATGTAAATGTGCCAGCAAGATAAACAAGTGGTATAAGTCGCTGACTATTTACCAAAAAGACTTGGGCTCGAATAATATACCTGAGTGTTTTTCGATTTATATCGTATTTGGAGGATCAGAAAAAGCGATAATTATATATTAGTAATTACAGTTATTAATCAGTAATAATACAAAAAAATATATAATAACAATTCATAACAAATTAGGTCAATCTTGATTTTTCGGTACTTGTTAGTCAGTACTATAGTAAGTTAAAACTTTAATTTGGTTAATTCGTTTAGGTTAAAAATAATTTTGCCTTAACAGGTGATAGTTGCCCTACGACTAATTTTTTAACGATGTGGAAGTTTATTCTATAGCTTGTTTTATAAAAAAAGGACTATTTTAATAATTAGTTTACCTTAATTGTACGTTTTAATTTCAAATTCAACAGGCATGATAGAAGAGTGGTGTGAGTCGCTGACTATTGACCTCAAAGACTTGGGTTCGAATATCATATGTTGTTTATAGATGATTTTTTAAATTTGCATCATGTATAGTATTGTATAATTATAATTCCTATCACTCATCACAGATTAGATTTATCTAGATTTTCTTAATGATGATTAATTCAAATTGAGCTAAGTTGTTGATATTAGGTATTAAAAATTAACTAAAAACAAGCTTTTTGAGCTTATTGAGAATATCTTATATGTATTCAAAAACAAAAAAAATGTTTCAAACTTGTCAAATGACAAATGACAATAGCATTTTATTTTACTAGTATCTGTCAGTAAAATTGATTTTTCAACTGTATAAATATATATTTACGAGTAAAAATTAATGTGTGTATAGAATTTTAAGCTTATTAGGGTCTCTTTTTGGATAGATTTTGTTAGAAACACTACCAATTGCAGTTTTACATCGCAACTTCCAAAAAAACATGATATTAAAACCAACCGAGAAATTTACTATTGTAACAAAAAAATTTATTGTGACACACCTAAATTTTAGGTGTCAATCTCTGTTAACAATAAGCTGAAAATAAACCGTACGGAAAATATTAAATTAGTATATCCGAGGACTCACAAAAAATATTGTAAAAATCACGAAGTGCAATCAATGGTTTAATCAAGAAACACAATTGAGTCACTGGCTTTCCAATTAAAAAGAGAACATCAAAATGAATCACAGGGGGCTTACTAAATATCGTGTGTGGATTATTCGAAAGTATACATAGAACTTTTAAAAAGGCAGAATATAAAAATATAATAAAAACGGACACTATGCTCTAGTCCAGAGTTTCATACTTTCTACTTGAACCTTGGACCTTGAACTAACTTGAATAAGACCTTGTTATATTTTCTAAGTGGATCTTGAACATTATAATATTTTGTATTACATTAGACTTCTTTTTCAAATTTTAAATTATTGTTTATAAAAATAGTTGTATACATTTCTAATAAGCTACATACAAATATTATGTATATACATTTTTAAGCATAATATCTAAACAATCAAATAAAAAACGATATTCTAAGTATATATTGTTTGATATAATATGAGAGGTAGATTTCTTATGAAATATAATATACATATTTCAGGGACTCATGACACGTATAAATTTCATTCTAGTATTTTTGACAATCATTAGAAGACCCTAAAAAAAGTAAAGAGGTATAAAACGTTTTAAAATAAAAATTAAATACTTTTTTGCCATTTCCGTGAGATGTAACAAAATTTATTATTCTAAATTAATTAATGAGCTTGTTCTGAAAATAGTTAATTTGTTTTAAAAACGAACGATTCTGAAAATCTTGGCTTAAAACATGTTTGTTAATCAACCTAATCTTATTTTAAAATAAAAGCTATTTAAAATCGCAGCTCTGTTATAAAAGATATTTGAGATAAAAATGAACAGGTTAAAAATGCTAAAAAATATATATTTATTTTAAAATACTTTTTTTTTCTTACATTTTTTGTCGTTTGAATGTGTGTGATTACAAGACTTTAAGAAACATTAACTGCAATAGTCTTTTGATATTAACATAACACTTATTCTAAAATAGCTTTTGTAAATATTTTTGAATAGTTCGTTATGCAATTCACGGCTATTTAAAATTTTTAAAAATCCATTTAAAAATCACAAAAAAGTAAGGAGAGTAAACAAGTTTATAATACAGTAGACGTTAAAATATATTATGTGAGTGATTAGTTAGCAAGCCAAAAGCAGTATTGCAAAAAAATGTATGAGTATTTTCTAGTCCCCCTATAGTCTAGTATATTTCTAGGATAATCTGGTAAAATTAAAAATTAGCGATTTTTCCTCAATGAAATAAATTATAATAATATTTTTTTTTTAATATTCTGTTAATGTTTATATTATTTATTATATGTATATTTAGTTTAAATTTGTTTAGTGTAAGAATTAGCCACACTAAGCTAGATAAATAAATAAATATTAATGCAATTTTTGCCTAAAACAATATTAGAGATCGAGCGAGCACACAGAATTGCACAAAAGCCACCAGACTTCCGATCAATAGCCATCAATTATTATAAATTATAATAATGTTTATGTTATGTTTTATATGTATGTACTGATTCAATTTGTTTAGTGTACGAAAAATTAACTTAATTAATGAAATAAATAATAATAATAATAAATTACTAAAAACTATTTAACACAGAAGATTTTTTTATATCTTAATATTTTGCTGTGAAATATAACCTAACTGTTGTTAATAATATAATGGCAAGTCTGCGTTTTACTAAAAAAATAATTTGTAGAAATTATAAACTGATTCTACTTAATAAAAAGTAGGAAATGCTAAATAAACAATTTCATCTTATCATATAGCTATGGCACTTTTTAAAAATTACTACTGATTTAAAATTATTTTTTTTACTCCATCTACAGAAACATTTACAGAAAATGGACCAATGGATTACCTAAGCCGAAATATCTAGCAGATTGCAGAAACGAACTTATATATCATAATGAATTACACACACAATTCTTCCATTGCTATTTAATTTATAACTAACTGCTGCTAAATTAGAATTTTAATTTAATTTTTGTGGTCCAGTATTGGTGACTTTTTCAAGAAAATACGTTTTTTATTCACGGAGAAAAATTTTCTGCTTGACAATATATTATATTCTACAACTGGTGCATCTATTTAAATATTTAGTAAACTTTAAGGAATAATATTTTACTTAAAAAGTATTTATTATTGCATAAAAGCAAGTAATTTGATATATAAAAAAATCATTACAAGATCGCATTTACCGGCAAGCCAGAAGAAATGGGGAGAATATTTTAAGCGTCTATTACTACAAAAAAAGGTTATTTTTCTGTCAACAGACACTTTTTTTTGTCGAGTTGTTCTGAGACGAAGTGATAATACAATAATTTAGTGTGCCATATATTATATGCTAGATTCATTTGCAAATAATTTTTACTATAATACCGAAAATACACGTGTCTGATTATCACAAAAACTACTCTCAAACTTTAAACAGTAGTGACGTGACTTTTGCACGTGTATTATTAAAATAAAAGTTTTTAAAAAGCCGCTAAAAACACTGAGCAGCGACGTACTGACGATCTATTACGTGCTACTGCAATGCGAACAATTGCATATGACAATAATTGTACTTAATTTTATTACCAGGATGAATACAATTATTTAAAATAAATTTTAATCTATCCTGGGTAAAACCATGTAATTAAACTAGTAATATATAATATAAGAAATTGCAATGGATAAATTTAACCTCATAAGTTGTAAAAAAAATACATATTTGTATTTGCTACAAACAATAGTTCTTAAAATTTATTTAAAACGTTGTGAGTTTACTCAACTTCATTAATAGGTAATAAAATATATCTTTTTGTATATCTGGAGTATTAAAGACAATTGTAAAATGATAAACTAAATGTAAATATACCAAATTAGGGGATCATCTATTTTGCGTTGTTGTAACTAATGTTTAATTATAAATTAAAGAAAGTCTCATAGAGCTGAAGATACAAGCAAAATAAAGATATTCTTTGGATAAGTGTTGAAATATCTAGGTCATATCAAAAAATGCAAATTCATATTTTAGTGCAGTTCTCACATCTTATTGATCTGTTGTCAAAAGCTTGCGACATGATAATACAAATGTTTTGGAAACTACGCTTTAAGCAAAACCACCTAAAATTATAACAGACAAACAAAATTATTAGCACGAACTCTCGTGGCATAAGTGGTGCAGATGTGAGGGTAATGAGTGCCATTACTGCTGCAATACCGCAAGTGCATCATTATTATACAAGGTCGAGGTCGGGGGAGGCAGTTACTCAATAGCTGTGACAATAGCAGGATCATGACTCCCAAAGTTTAAAAATATATTTAAGTCTATCTAATTTAATAACGGTCATATAATTATAAAAAAAAAATCTCACCCAGTCTCTGTACTGCTGCACCAGGCACCTCTTGAACAGGATCCACAATCTTCCTAACTCTCCGGGCGGCGTGATCAATATTGTAGCTTTGGACAGATTCAGCGGTAGATACTCATCTCCCGTTTCTGTTATTATGGAGTTCACCCTCCAGCTCGGATCGGAAGACAGCTTAGCCAGTCGATTGTTGTGATTTCCGTATTCGCAATTGGCGATCTCCAGCACTATGGGTTTAATCACTCGATAATTAAGAGACTTTGTCACCGCGTGATTGCGATGTAATCATTATCAACGCGGAAAAACTAAACCTGACACGAAACGTGCATACTAATTACTATAATTGCCGGTTTAATAGCGCGGTATACAATGTAGGTATCAATCACAGGCTTGAGTGATATTTGGAGTCATAAATTATCGAGTGAAGTAATAATAGAGACGTATTAAGTACCTGTGTGTTGATTTATTAAATACGTATTGTAGTGGGAGTCGTGTCAGAGACAGGTTAATGTAATAAAAGGCGAAGACAACGATGCATTAAATCGCTGTTTTTTTTACTATTCATAAATATATTAAACGTAAAAACTGTTGGATGCCAAATTGTTTTATGTATCTACAAGCTTGTTGACTTCTTGGTCAACGACTCGTCCTTGACGATCGTAATCGATATAAGACGTATGCTTTACTTTCTAAGTTCAAGTTCGTTTATATGCGTATATTTGTCCGATAAAACGTAATCAAAAATATGTCAATATTTGTATAGTTCAAAATTAGATTTTTTGTTATATTAATGAGCATAGAATATGCACAAAATATTTCATGTATAATGCTGAAACTATTTAGATTCTGTTAAACCAATAATATATTGTTGTACTTTTATGTAGAAACTTCAAATGCTATTGCAGCAAGACGCTGCTCAGTAAATATAACACAATACTGAAAAACCCTTACATTTCCCCAAATTGATTCAGTGCTGGCAAAAAGAAAGAAAGATATATAAACCCAGTGGATTTATAGTCGCATGGAATATCCCGCAAGGATGTTCAAACCAGACGAAAATGCGTTTTTCCTAAATCCAAAGGGGAGTAACGTTTTGCCTCTAAGAGAAAAGATCAAAAGAGCGTTTAATGGCTTAGGTAATAGGAAATTCAAATGGAAATTTAGCACTTCTATTAGTGATGTTTAAAATAAAAAGATTTGGAGACATTAATTAATGAGTCAAATTGTAGAAAAAAGTGTACCAATATAATAAGGCACTTTAATCTTCCAGTATTAAAAAAATACATTTTTTTCACTCATTGCTGATAGAAACACTAGTTACATTAAAAAACGTCTTTTAACCTATATGCTGAAAGATGTTTTAAATACAGTATTTTTTTTTAGTTTTTCGTAAATTAAATTTGCCACTATTTTGCAAAAAAGTGTAATTTTTTATCTTTTTAGAAAATAATTATTTTAAGCTTAAAGCTTAAGAATCTTAGCTGATAAAACAAAGGTAATACAAGTCTTAAGTATATTGAAAGTCTTATAAACGTTTATATGTAGGGCCGATCGACTTACAATACTAAACTTGTTTTGAAGCAAAAAACTATTTTTATGTTATATATCTCTTTTTCATGGTTCGAGAAAAAGTGCTATAGAAATCATTTATCGTCAATTAACAGACTGTGTAAATAGTGAATATATAAAATATAATATTTATATTTTTACTATAAATATAATATTTAAAACTCTTAAATCTGCAATTGATATAATATTTTCGTTAACCATTTACTTTTTATAAAATTTTGATGATAATTTATGAGTAACAAAATAAAAATAATTTTTTTGCGCCTCAATATTTTCGTCAAATATTTTTTTTTTAAATTCCATTATAAAATCAAACCTAACTATTAAACATACATACGTAAAACACTATTTTTTTAAAGTCTAATTCACGTTGATATTGTTTCTAAAAAATATTGTAAAATTAAGTATAAGTTAAAACATGTTCAAAGTAGTGCTTATAACTAAAACTTTTAACTATCGCATATTGTAGTTTATTTATAATAATGACGTATTTATAAAGCTGTAACGAAGTTTGTTTACAAAGTTTTAAAAATTTCCAATTAATTTTTATTTTATCAAAATAAAATAAAAATTAATTAATAACAAAAACCGATATATCCGCTTTTGCTACTTGGCAAAAATTTCGGTTTCGACGTCATCACTGTAGAAGAAATCGAATATATTCTAAACGACCACTTTTTAATATATTA
Organism: Plectrocnemia conspersa; assembly: GCF_051122295.1. NCBI lineage: Eukaryota > Metazoa > Arthropoda > Insecta > Trichoptera > Polycentropodidae > Plectrocnemia > Plectrocnemia conspersa. Next base: position 1,003,617 of record NW_028277174.1, on the reverse strand, counting down.
TGTATATATCGATATTTAGCTAGCAATCTTAAAAAGGTTAATATCACATTTTAAACGTAATCCTTATAAAATATTTTCTCCCAACAAGAAACGTGTGAAGTACAGTTAATTTTCACTGACAATTATTTATTATTATGTTAAATCTTAATTAAGGAAATAACAAGGAAGATGTTGTAATTTTCATTACAGATAAACAAAAAGTTATCTTGTTAGCCGAGCGGTGACAATTGTTTATTGTATGAATCTTCGTGGAAGAGACTTGTCTAAAACCGATGTCTTATTATTCGTCATTGAATTATGTTCAAGTGCTTTCGCCAAATAAGCCTGTCATACAGTTTTCAACTATTTTAAGCATCTCACTAAAGTAAATACTATGAGTCTTAATGAGATATTAAAAAATAACTAGAAAAAGTTGAAATGACGTTTCTGGTTCTAAACCAAAAATTCTCGGGTTATTCCACAAAGCAAATCTAAAAAAACTGTCTATTTTTTTATAATGTCTCATTATAGTGAAATCCTATCGGAATACATTTTACCTGGTATATATGTATATATTATTACCAAGATATATATCTACACTAGCAAAAATTATGTGCTGCTCAAAAATATCTATGTAAATTAATTTGACAGTTGTAAAACGTCCATTTGCTGTATAAACACAAACCTAACCTACAAGAATTGCCCTAAACCAACATGATTATAGTCTTAGAACTTTTCTTAGATCAAGTCAAAAAATAATACAGTAAATTAATAAGGTTTTTTTCCCTAATATTTTTAATAAGGTCATATTATTTATTTTTATATGACATTTTTTATAATATTCGCACGCAATAGCATATGCTAATATATTAAAAGTTTTTTTTTTACTTTTTCCTTAAAAATATATTTATAAATTGAATACACAGGTAGCATAAATAATTTTTGTGAGTATTTATGGTGATGTCAGTGTATTGTATATCTGATATAAAAAAAAAACCTCTATACATTATTTAAGAAAAATTTAATTTTGTAAAAACACTTTTAGAAAAAAATAAAATTAAAATCAATATCAAAAACATTTTTAGTAAATTTAAGAAAAATTAAATATATTTTTGATATATTTCAAGAAAAAAAAATAGATTTACGATTCATCCCTGCCTAATATAATACGAATAAATTTACATGAATACAGCACAAGCTAAATAAGTCTTAAAATAAATATTTTCTTCAAATTTTTAAAGCTGTTAAAGCTATTAAATTTTTCGACCAGCAAAAGCATAAGGAATTTAGAATAAAATGTTTGGAAATATACATTTTTGCAGTGTTAATCAGAATACCGTGTCACTTGTTTTACTACCTGCTCTGAATGCAGTTTTGAATCAATAAAAATATTTGTATAAACTTACTTTTTAGCAAAAAAAAAACATTTTATAGTAATGGCAAAACATCGTTTATCATTTTTTGCGATAAGTTTTTAAGAAATATTATTGGTTGTAAAAACAGTTTTTTTTCGAGAATTATTTAGTTATGTAGCGTTCATATAATTACATATTATACCAATATTACTACTTACTATAAGTGAGAATCGAATGAAGCACATTTAATCCAAATTTTGGCCAATAAAAAATCCACGTCAAAAACAATAAAATCGTGCCGTCGCCGTCACAGTAACGGCGTTCCTACTGCAACGGTGACGGCACGATTTTATTGATTTTGACGTCGATTTTTGACTTCTGAAAAGGGATGATTGATTTTTTTCGCTCTAATATAGGGCAAAATTTGGTTTATAAGTTTCTCATTTAATTTGTAATATTATTTTAAGGGTCGTAATATAACTGAGCGTTCCCACTGTGACGGTGACGGCACGATTTTATTGATTTTGTCGTGAATTTTTGACTTCTGAGAAGTGATAATTGTATTTGCGCCCTCCGATTGACCAAAATTTAATAATACAAATAAACATACATATGTTCAACACATTGTAAGTTAGTCTGAAAATGAATATTTCTTTAAATTTAAAAGACAACTTTTTTTGACAACTAATGTTTCTCAAAAACTTATCAAAAAAAATGATAAACGATGTTTTGGCATTATCATAAAATTTTTTTTTGCTAAAAAATAAATTTACACGAATATTTTATATTGATTTACAACTTTATTAAGAGCAGGTGGTAAGACAAAGGGACACGGATTTATAATTAACACTATTTGCATTTCGTTTCGAATTCCTTAAGCATATGTCGGTCATCAAAAAAAATTAAAATGCATGGTTCAGGATCAATGACTTAAGACTGTTTTTAAAATATAATTCATTGGCATGTAAATGCTACATAAATCTGTAAGCCCAATGTGTAACAACGGGGTAAATTACGGGAAAGCAACTGGATATATCAATCAGATATAATAAATACCTACAAATGAGTATTAACCACCAGACTTTTCAGTCTGATAATTGTTGACATTAATAGGTATGTGTATTTTTTTTGATAATTGAAAAATGTGGGCATGGTTTTTAATAAGAAAGTATTTTTATAAATAAAAATTCGAGTCTACTTTGTGGAACACGCTATTCTGACCTTAACCTTTCATGTGTTAGTTGCGCATAAATCCTAATTACCGCGTACGGCTCTTAAGTGCGTATTTCAAATTAATCATACGCTCAATAAAAAAATACTATATTTTTATATGATAAATTAAAGATTTAATCCTGAAGGTGAATATAGATGCAGCATAGAATAAACATAAACATAAAAAAAAATGAAATTTATTTTTTACTGTATAATTAATTAATTACGTGATTTTTGATGAAATCATATCAGCACATAAAGGGTTAAATATGTATAATAATAGACAATGATAAAGAGTCTGGTTCCACCCTGAATCTTTAACATTGTTCAGAGGATCGAAGTCTAAAAGGGACATTGCAATATTTTTTTAATTTTCAAGACTATTCAACCAGAACATTCGTTTCGCTCCTGACATGAAACAAACAAAGAAACAGTTTATTGGAGCTTCACAGAATCAATCAGGACGATCTATAGAAGGCAAATAAAGCATCATCCGACCAGGTCATTTAAATCCCTCAATATTTATATAACAATTTGATCCTTGATACGACTTAAAGACACGTTTTTGAATCAGTAAACGCTACTTTTAGATTCAGCAGACTAAATTATTTGTGTGGGGACTTTCATAATAATAAAAAGTCTGCTCTTTGCATTTCAACTGCAACTTCCATAATTATTACAACTTTTCGTAAGTTTATCTAGCAAACTACCAGAGCGAACTAAATCAACTTGCTTCGTCTTCGCATTCTTAGAACTTTGTAAACATCCTTCTCATAAAAAAATATTTATAATGAATAGATAGTTGACACGTAATCAATTATACGTGTAAACTATCTTAATTACGACTCAGACAGAGGAGTACAACGAAATACAGGTAAATTAGAATCCTTACTGTAATCGGCCGGATTATGGTATTTGGGACACTCAAAGCCGGCGGACTTTAGATAATCCACCGTGTTGACGCTGGCTCCCTGGTAAATACACATCCCTTCCGCCAGCACGTACACGTGATCGAAGGTCTCGAAGATGGTGGCGGAGGGCTGGTGGATGCTGCAGATGACGGTGCGACCCCCTCGAGCCAGCTCCTTCAGTTTAGTTATGCACTGCAGCGACGCTGAGCTGTCTAGCCCTCTTCAAGTAACAAAAAACTACATATGAGAATATTGAAACTGACAAATCTCGCGCTTCAGATTAGGGGCGAACGGTCGTGACCCAAACAGGTAGTGAATATTAAAATGTCAAGCAGTACTTTTCAAGTGAAACAGTTTATCACAGATCGAATGAAATGCATTTCAATTACCGCAACACAACGTGAATTTGCATAATTGGATAATTTAAACAATCACATCATTTTTCAAGGAATTCCTGACAGTACAGGTGTATGTACTTTATGACTGTAATTACTCTTTTTTTTATAAAAAAATAACATTGCAGCTAGATTAAACTAATATTCTCTGAATTTTTAAATGACGCATTACTTCATATATGTACATGGATTGTTTTGAAGTATTATCCAATGATAATATTCTGTGAACTATGATAAAGCAGAATCGTTCTATATTACATAAAACATCGAGTTTTTAAGTATTGAACTTCACTATTATTTTTGTATAATTATCAAACTATTTTATATTTAATTATTTTTACAGCATTTGTATGAAATTAGCTTAAATAAAATTATAATAATTGCTGGTATAATATAGAACAAGAATATCGAAATAAAAAATATTACATACTGCAATGAAAAAATAAACACACAGATAAAGATAGGCGCATATGTGAATAATAGTTTCTAAAGTATCAATTCATATTATTGTAATTATTGCAATTAAAATAAAAATATAAGGCTTCCTTAATTTTATACAAGAAGTTATTAAAAATCATTGAATCATATGAAAAAATTATATTAAGAATAAAATTGTAATTATAAACTGGAAGCTGTATTGGTAGATGAGGTACGAATAGCAGCAATCACATAAATCAAGCATATTTATTATATATAAAAATATAATAAACGACTGTTTAAATCGGTAACAAACATTTTGTAAAGAGCGGTCACTCTATATAAAACGCAAATCGCACCATAAAAAAGAATAATGCCTCTTTTGAGTGTGTACCTTTATTTTGTGACTATAATGCTTTGATTTATTTTTTCGCTCGTTTGCACTGTGTCGAACGAACAATCTAGCGTAGGGATCGTCTACCTTTTAATACATAGCTCCCAATTATTTATATTTCTAATGGGAAAAATTTGCATACTGTTCACCAACGTCTCAGTAACTCATGTAAGTGCAAGTAAAGATTTGTAAAAAATATTTACTTTAAATTTATTTTTTGCTTTATACTTGCTAGTTTTGATTTATGAAAAACTCCTAATAAAAACACACATTGACCACCGTGCAAGCTTGAATCGCCCACATCATGACATTTATTATTTAGAAATATTATCTTAATTATATATATATACATATGTATATATTCAATTATTATAAAATATTTTTTTTAATGTTAATGTTTTAAACAAATTTTTTTAAAATACCCTAGAAGAAGCCGAAAAATATTTTCGGCGAAACCTCGAGAGTAAAAATTGCATGAATAAAAAAATTAAACCTGTGTTTAAATTAATTAAAATAATAATATTTGCATAAATATGTTTTTATGTATATACATATATTCATTTAATTTATTCAAAGTAAACAATGGTTGAGAAGCGCTACATTATGAATTCCAACAAAATGCAGGAGTAAGCGGTCTTATGCAAAAAAAACGTAACGCTTTGCACTCGTGCTATTGCACTCTGCGCTCGAAACATTTTTGTGTTAGTTTAACTTAAAACTCATTTATAAATTTAATTGTTTTTATTTAATTGTTAAGCGTTTTAAGAAATCAGATAGCCAATGTGTTTCCTATATATTATAAAATATTAATACTACATATTATTTTACACAATACAATCGACTAATTAGTGTGTAATAATATACATAAATCAGATTCTATTATTACTCATTATCAATCTTCAAGATGAAATCTTGGCATATTGTGAAATATATACCTCAAACGAAATAGTTTGGCATGTGATAAAATTATTTATGCTTGAGAAATAAGTAAATAGTGCTTGTGTTATCCCTAGAATATTTACTTAAAATATTGCTTTTGTTACAAGTATTAGTTTTTATGATCTTGAACTCACACTATTTATTTTGATTATTATTTAAGCCCATAATTGATCATAATCAATCCAAAGATTGTAAGCATAAAAAAATACCATATTGCACCTATTGTGCAAACCAAATTTCAAGTTCTCATGATCAAAAGTATTCATAAAAATCACATCAATAAAGAATCTGACGAATTTTTAATGTTAAAAAAATTAAAATAAGTCAAACATCTTAATATCTACTCATATAAAAATACCTGTGCTAAGTTTTTTCCCGACTAGCTGCTGAAGAAGGTATTTCAATAAAATTAATGCAAATAGTACTTGTATTCGTGCATATATTATGCAAAAGGGACTTACATTGCCAAAGAATCAATCGGAAACCATAAAACTGCTAATAAAATTTTATGACCAGTATAAAATAAAATATTAACAAAATAAACAGTTGCAAAGAAACGGTTGCTTGTTTTAGCGTTACCATGGACGAAATAAATATTTCATATCATAGAACACGCTAAAAACAATTTTAATAAATTAGGTCTAGATTACATATGAGAGATGTGATTTTTCTGAAACTTTAAAATCTTCTATAAATAATATAAATATTTTTCTTAACTGACATTGTCACAAGAACGACTGATGGAGTCAGTGTAATGAAACAAACAACGCAAGGTCTGGTTGAAAATAAACTATGCTTAAATTTCGCAATACTAATAACATATATTTTATATATACAAATATTCATTTGTTTTAAATATCATACAATATTTTTTATTTTAGTTCAATAAAACAGTTGAATATTATATTCTTGAGTCCGATTTAAACGACTTTTATTTAAGATTTACTTAGGACCTCCTACATAAGTAAGTTTTAAGCACCGAGTATTCGCTCTGCGCCTATTAAATTAGCACTCACGTTGTGGGTTCGTCCAGGAACATGACGGGAGGGTTGTCGAGTAGCTCCAGAGCGATCGAAAGTCGCTTCTTCTGGCCTCCGGACAGGTGGCCGCATCTCGTCGCTTTCGAGTTGAGCAATCCTAGCGTCTCCAGAGCATCGTCTATCTGCAATTAGCCCTCGGCGTTATTCCTTCTAGTTACTTTGGCGCTAATGTCAAAGTTTCACTCTCGAGGGATACCAGCGTCTGTTTGGAAGCACCGGAAATGCCGCCTAGCTTCAGGCCGGCCGCTATAGTCATGATCTCTTGAACGGTGAATAGCGGATTCAGCAGGTCATCCTGGAGGATGTAGCAAGATTCTTTCTTGTCGTTCCTGTTGCCCAGCTCTCGGTTTCTAACGGTGCCGCTGGCGTCGCTGGTCCTGTCAAAGCGTTATCTATCATAGCTGTCGAGTGTTCTATGAGAAGCAAAATTCTTACCGAAATCCAGTGAGAATGTGGAGCAGGGAAGACTTGCCGGCACCGGAAGGACCCATGATCGCTGTCAGCTCTCCGGACTTAAACTTCCCAGATACGCCCTTCAGGATGGCTTTGTTCTCTAAAACGAAATATATCGATAAAATATGGTAATATGGCTTTGATAATTTACTTTCAAGCAAATATAATGTTTTGAATTCTCTCTTTCATTGTGTGATATGTAATGTTCCAAATTTCGTAAATGGGTTTATAATTTTGCGGTGTGGAAAATTAATCTTTTTGTTGTTCAAGTGTTCGTTATGGTGATTATATTATATATATGGTTCAATCCTCTCACAAGACAATGTTATAAATTGTATTTACTCTTTTTTTTGTTTTATAATATAATCTAATTTATTTAAAAAACAATATTTAAAAAATACGTTGTTCACATACGTAAAAATAACTAAAACCAGTTTTAACCCATTTCTATAAGTTATGTTGATACAAATATATATTATACAACATTTTTAAATATGTGGGCTTGTCTAACAAAATATTTAAAATTTGAAGAGCACCCAAAATTGCACAAAAGCCACGCACCAATAGCAAAAAAACCAGCAATGGCCTTGCATCAAATATGCATTGTTTAAACTATTGTTTACAATTTTCAGAGGGTTGCTCAACATTGAACTTAAAAATAGCAACATTTTGAGAGTGGAATAAGGTCTTAATGTGATTCCTCGTTTCATATTCATTCAAAATTCTTGATAACCGATCACTCTACAGACAGTTACCACTTATCACCAATCCAATCATCGACGACCCCTTAACCCACTCCCAAATCATATTTTTCAAAAATTATATGTTTTTTACAATATACTGTTGCGAGAGTTACATTACTTTGCCACCGATTTATAGGGTTATTAAAAATATTTTTGCCTTCCAAAACAACTCCATAAATATTATTTTCTCAGTCAATTTTTATAAGCGTGCCAAATAATTATATCAAAAATCATTAAATTATTATATCAATAAAAAGTGTTTAATATAAGTAGCAAAAATAAACTTAATTCTTTGACTGCTACGTTATTTTTTAGAATTATACTCTGTAACTTAATCATTGTTTTTTGTTACACAACAATCAAACATACTATTAATACATTAAAAGAGTAGGCAATGTTCTCAAATTGAATTATCTTTTCAAACATCATGAAATGAAAAATCATGACCATCCCTAGTATTTATTTAATGTTCTCAAGAACTACGATATATCGTTGATTAGCAGACAAATGGTTAAAGTAGACGTTAATGTATTTTTTAGATTAATTTAAAAAAAAAATTTGCATATTGTATTTCTAGATTAATTACACGTGCCAAATAGAAAATCATAATATTATTCGTCGGTTTCACTCGCACCATGATAAAATGTATATTTATTAAAAATAAGGATGAATTTTAGTCAAAAAAACTAAGAAACAATATTAGGAATAATATTAGTACTGATTCCAAACAGCTTTTGCGAATCGCAGAGGATGTTGATGGGTAAATTGCATCCCACGAAATATGTATACGCCTAAAAAGTAAAACTGCCGATGGTCAATTGTGGCAATCGTTAACAGGGGATAAAAATAACAATAGTATTTTTTGCAGTATATTTCCTTTTAATATAGTTGGTTACGAGTGACTGACGTTACGAGACGAATGTGTTGATAGGTGCTCTGTGAAATATTAACAATTAATAACGCAATTGTTTCGTCCCAAGTTCTCTTTTCTGTTGTTGAAGATTTACTTTTAAAACGAGTTGTTATTTATTTTCATTTGTGAAAACTAGTTGTTATAATGAGCTTAAAATTAGTTGTGTAGGTGGTAGAAACTTCCATTGATGTTTTTGGCTAGGTTTAGCGACATGTACGTTTATAAAAATAAGATTAAATTAAAAGAACTGATTGAAATCATTATATTCAACTTCTCAGAAACAGCATTAAATGAGGGTCAAAGTCGTACGCGTAAAGGCGCTGCTAGGACGGTCAAGGCCAAATAAAAACATATGTTGGTTTAACACATTACATACCAGGGATTATTTATAAAAATGCAGTTGTTTGGCCGGGCTTATTTGCGAAAATTAAAACCATTTACTTATTTTTTTGAACCATCATAACTTTTTAATTAGTTAATGTTTTAACATCAAATTTAAAATACAGCTTCGTAATGATCGTTTTTATATTCACAATGGAAAGTTTGGATCGCGTAGCAATAAATTAAAAAATAAATTAATTTTTAAAACAACAAATATCAAACTTTGTGACCTTTAAAAATTTATTTTTATTTTTAACACTTAACGGTCGATTCACGCGGCGATATTCGCACCACTGTTTAACTTTGATTCTGTTGACAGCGAAAAAATGTCGATACATTGTTACATGTTTTGATTCTAGTTTCTCATGTATCATATCAATAACAATGACCTAATTCAGTGACTCCCAACTGGTGGTATGCGTAGGTATTACCCAAGTATTAGTGGCAAACCTCATATAAGGGATTAATGTGTACGTTCGAAGGCCGTAAGTAATAAAAAAATAGGGATGGCAGGTGGAGGCATTTGCCCCCCATTAATTTAACCAGAAAAATGCGTCATTTAAATAAAAACTTTTTAAAATAATTTTCGGATAGCTTTTTTTATTATTATAATATTAGTAACATCTTTGGCTAGAGTACTTAATAAATACTTTACGATAAATACGCAGTTTAACGCGTGATTTTGTTATATTAAGTTGAAATGACCAAAAGCACAAATTTGTGAATACGGTGTTTATTATGTTAACACATTGAATACCGTGCGCATAAATTATTATTAAATAATAAATCAAATAAAAAAAAAATATTTATTTTGCAAACATATTTATAGTCCTGTCTCCTTCAAGTCAATCAAGTCAAAAATCAGGAAAATCTGATTTCATAATATAAGATAAATGATTTTAAAAATCAGAAATTACCGAAGGTGTTGTGAATATCGCGCTTAAAAAAAAGTCCTACCAGCAGAATATAAAATAGTGAATGAATATATGAAAATGTCTCTCTTTCGACTTCTGCTAAAGCTCTAAAGCTCGAGTGGACTGACAAGCCATCCAGGATAAAAGATAACCGATTGCTTGGGACATGGAGTTTCAGGTAAACGCGCATTAGAGTGGAACTGGTGGCCATGGACCCGATACAGGCTGAGCTAAGTAAATATGTAAGAGTCTAATGATGCTGTATTCTCGACCTCTCGCTAGATTCAAAACATCCTCGCACATATTGATCTCGATTGCCTCGCGTCTAGGACGCCACGTCTATTTTATAGTGGCTTATGTCGTCCTCAGTGTAGTGACCCAAACCAGCGAAGAAAACGCAACGGTGACACAAAACACGTTACAACATAATCATGAGAAACTCTGCGTGCGTGTTCACCCGCCATTGTGTCTAAAATTGCTGTAAAATGTTTTCATACGCAAGAAATTGATTATTATTAGACACAATAAGCCTTTTTGGTGTGACGTGTGTGATAGGAAATGTTTATCTTTGTTGTTTGCAATATCCATAAAATTCCGGCTATATTATATTTTTTGTAAATCTGACATACAATATTATATAACATAGATATTAAATATGTATTTTTATAGCATATTGTATAATACATTTCGACGATTTAGTTTTAGTCTCTCTTAAGTGAGCGAATAGGGCGAAACATTAATCACCTTACAGTTAGTATCTAAGAAGATAGAGTTGACATTTATTTGTTTTTATTTGAAGATGGTTCACTCATAATTTATTTTATATAAAAACAATTATTATTTTATGATATAGGTTTTTATATAACAATATAATTCTTTATTGCGTGTATTTATAACTATAACGAGGGAATTAAAATTATGGGTAAAAGTTGTAATATAAAAATAATAAGATAATTGCTATTTAATAAACCTGGAATACTATACAATTTAAACAATTAATTAATAATATATATTATCGTTGAACGACAACAGCAAGCAGTGATACGCTCTTGTACACTAACATGTGCAATTTTTTTATGCTATTATGGTCAAATATTATTATATATTGTTGGATATAAATAAACAAAATATGCATTAAAAATATTTATTTATATTTATGTATGTTAAGATCATGGCTTAGAATCGAAAATAACTTAAAAGTTCTGCGAGGATTTGAAAAAAAAATATGGAATCTCTCGTTGCACTCTGACAACACTGACGTGATTCGACATTGTTCGTTGATGGACCACGGCGGGAACGCAACGACCGGCGGTGCCTCCTCCGCTGATCATTTATTTAATTTATAGTATCCATATAACTATTACAATAACTTCAATAAATACTACAGCAGCGGCCTCATTGAAACAGATTGCCAATGTCCATCCATCAAATCCGTAATATTAAAAAAAAAACATTTCAAGTATTTCAGATACTTTTATAAAATATAAATGTCATGAAAAAGTTTAAATAATAAATTGGTTTTGTAATAATTTTCAATAAGTATTAAGCATATTTTATAAATGTTTCTTCTTCAGTTAATCACTACCACTTTTAAGAAAAACAAATAAAAAGTTGCGTGGAGGACAATAGTCATCCATGTTTAAATGTTTACGTTACAAAAGATCCAATTTATTTTATTCGTGTACATATAACAGTAAAGCAAATACTAAACATATTTAAACAATGCAATTTAGAAACAATGCGTTATAGCGTATTCTTTTAACCTTTTACACAGTTACATTTGAATATGCATATGTAAAACAACTACTGGCAATCTAAAGGTTGTTTAATAAACATAGTAGTGTAACCAAAACTGGTCTACTATATTTATCAAAATCTTAGTTCCTTAGCCTTTGATTTTCGTCAAAATAATATGTGTTATTTTGTCTTATATTTCGCAATATACTGACATGTTTTTTTTCCAAAATCTTATCCTACAAAAATATTTTCTTAGTCCTCAATTTAATTTTTACATTTTACAGACTATACGTATTATTGTTTTCTCAGTTTTAGCCTTTTTCTACTGTTATGTCATGAGTTTTGTGTCTTATATATATTTTAATATGACGCGATATATGTATAAAATAAAGCACACACAATGTATATTTATCCTAACAGGCAGCAAACGCAGAATAACCAGAAAATGCATTCCATAGAATGACGACATTAGTCGTCAGTGTATCAAACAATAACAAAGAGTCTGGTTCCGCCCTAAATCATAGACATTGATGAGAAAACAATTTAAATAGTATATAATCTAAAACACTGCTGTAATAAATATTAAAGTTCAGTCAAGAACTTAATTTTATCCCTTCATAATAAGCTACCACTTAGCTTCAGACTGAAATAAAAAACCAAACGCGAAATAATCAGAGCAGCGTCTAATCGACTAAAACGACAATTTGGTCCAGCTAAGCAGTCATCTGGAACCTTTGATACAATTTAGTACCAACACAAATAATCCGCAAATTTTATGATCAAATTTCAAACTGTTGTGATTTTCCAACAATTAATATTGAAGATTCATAATATTTTTTTATTAAATAAATACTTAATTAAAAGTAGAAAAAAATAATTCGCAAATTTACTGTTTTTTTAAATACTGTTAAAAAAATATTTGTCTAATCTTTGGTAATGCAAAATACTTTCTAGATTTGTATTTTGTATTTTGATTTTTGACACCTAGTCTAATTTAAGTATTCCTCAGAAAGTATCACGGAACCAGTAGATAGGGACAGGTCGTCGGTCACTATCTACCAGTATTAAAACACGCTACCTCCTTTCGTTTGTGTGACTTCAGAGATCAATATCAGGGACCTGGCACTGCCACCCTATACGTGCATCCTTGCCTTTGTACTTTTATAGTTGGGCTGCTTACGATTAACTTAATTTTAATAGACGAAACTTCTGAGTTTATTTGTTTTTGTAATAATGTATTAATTACTTTTAAGTTTTTTTATTAATATCTAACGTCTCTGTTTAATATTAAAAACACTAATCTGATGATTTTTCTTAAAACTATATAAAAAAATAAATATTTAAAAACGTCCAACTGATCGCATGTAATTATCATAATTAAAAGAAAATTTTGTTGACGTGTGTGTTTGATATATACTTTTAAATTAAGCATTCTGATTAATTAGGGAGTGCAATATGTTATTAAGTGTTGTAAAAATAAAATTCAATTTTCAAGTTTCAGAACCCAATTATAGTTAAATATTGGAAGTTAAATTATACATTAATTAAAAGTAAAATTAATAAATATTAGAATTAATATTTAACGTGTTCTTCAGACAATATAGGAGATTTATATAATATTTTACTTTTTTGTATAAGTTTTTAATTTTAAAGAAGAGCTTAGTACGAATCCCAGGGTTCTCAAATACCATTTATATGGTAAATTTATGTCAGTCTATTATCAAATAGTATACCTAGGTCTCTTATTACTTCAACCTCTTTAAGAATATGACTATCTATAGAGTAATTGTACAAAATTAGATCACGAGTCTTGTGAAATCCAACCGTTTTACATATATTAATATATAATTTAAGTCAATTATCATTACACCAATTTATTATTCTATTAAGGTATAAATATAAAATATAGGAAGATTTAATTTAACAATATAATAAATTACACTATTGACATATAACAAAATATAAGCATTTTTAGTCAAGACTATATTTATTAAAATTGATACAACTGCACAAAATCAAATTTAATTTAATTAATTCAAGATATGATATTATATATTTTTAATAATGTTTGAACCAATTAAACATAAAATCAATGATGCAAATTTATTTTGAGTTTAATTGAAATCCTCACATTTATAAATCCAGATATAAATTAATAATTATTATATAAATAGATTCGTAAAAATCATCAAATAACTTAAATAATGTTAATACCACTCATGGGTCTATAATTTTCTATATTACTGTTATAATGACTTAAAGCGCTTTAAGCTGCCATCGGTGTTCAACGGTGCTTATCATGCAAGTATGGCACTGTGCCATAGTGTGCAACGGTGCCCAGCAAAATTTTTTCGTATAGGATAACACCAAACGCGGCTAATGTGACAAATGTTTGTCTTGCATTAAATAATAAAAAGTACGAAATTATATTTTTCGCAATGACATATCACGTGATCAACGTAAAAGAATTCGTTGAGCCAGTATCTGCGAATAATTTCTTTCCCCTTTTTACATATTTTTGCTTTTAAAGAATAACTAAAGAATTAATATTTTTTTGAATTTTTTTTAAAGATTCTGGATTTTGCAAATATTTAGATAATGACATCAATGTTTGGTTTTTTCGATTATATAATTTATTTTAAGTAGCCCGTTAAAATTTCGAGCTTAGTTCAGAATTGATATTTTCCAACTGTTTTAACAAAAAATTAAGTGCCTTTTTGATGAGACAATTAATAAGAACTATTTTATAAAAACAATATAATAAAAACCTTTTTGGATTATCGAAAAAAAAAATAGTCCTAAGTCGTTTTGCATTTTGTCGATATCCATGCGTAATTTCTTCTTATCAGAGCGGATTTTTAGATCACCAAAGCAAGGATAAAGCCGCCGGCCGGTTAGATTAATAAAAAATTGCTAAAAATTTTAGTTATTTAAATACTTTAGATCATGCGAGAAAGTATGCATATTCTTAAGCATTCGACACAAATGATTTTTTGGCTGAGTTTCTTCTTTTATAACTTTCGTATTCGAGTGTTTCAAATATGTAAATATTTTTTTGTCATTCCCATACCTTAATTAAAACCGTTCAAGAAGTATATATGTATATTAGGCATAAACCCGCAGTGGTATTAAAAGAGCAGTGGTTGTATATCTTTTAAAAATATTCGTTCAAATTTTATTTTATATAATAAAAAATGAGAATTCTCGATTTGACATTTTTTCGAGAAATTCTTTAAACATAATTTTCGAGAAGAAACACAGAGGTGAGCTTAAGGTTATCGACAAATTTTAATCAACATGAAAACGATAAGTGTCTTTATGAAGAATTACTCTATGATTTAATATAAGTTAAGACAAAAGTGACAGTAATTGATATTGAAAATTATCAACATAAACTTATCAACATAAACAGCAGACGGATTATGCCATGTGTTACAAAGCTTCTCAATGATTAAATAAACATATTCATTTGAATTTAATTGAATATTCATGTATAGTGAGTGCGTTGATTATCAACGTATTTATGGCAAATTAAAATCTTACCTCGCTTCATTGCTCGCATTAACTACATAATAATTTTATATGGTAATTAATTATTTATTACATTAAAAACTCATTAACTAATAAACTAATTTATATTCAGTTAATATTTTTACTCCGGTCTTAAAACAAAAACACCGAACTGGAATGTCAAATTTATGTAAAACAAAACGACTTATTAAAAGAAAAATAAAAGAAATCTCTTACTTCTTTTACTTTCGATTTCCTGAATATTTACGCGTAATATCTGGTAATGGAAATCCTTAAATAATAATTTACATACCAGTATGCTTTGAGTATGTAAATTTCACGTTTTTGTATTTATATTTAGATTTTTTATGGAATGGAATGATTATCAGTTCTGACATTTGACTCATAGACACGTAAGTTTGTATAATACGTTAAAGGTATACTTAGATGGACATTTTTAATTTTAAGAGATGGTTTATAAAAATATTAAAAAATAAATTATAGGCGTGTTTAAAGACTTTCTTGTAGTAGAACTAAATTACACAGCAGGGGTTGCGAATTGAGTGCATTTTAGACGATTGTTCGCGATGTAATAGTGCGGGCAAACGGCCAAGAAAAAGAGTAGCGGATGTTCTACGCTCAGGTAACCGGAACAAATTATTGTTAACGCGTAAAATATGTACGACTGTTCGATTCTCATGCCAAAGGCGTTTTTGTGATTGAATAAAGTTTTTTTTTTAAGTTTCTCTCTCGCAATTAAATTTGCGTCTCTCCCATTGAGCGCTTCGGCGGCTAATTTGACGTCTTTTGAAATATTAGGCAGTACGTCTTCGCGGATGATAATGCTATTTATGAAAATTGGATTTGTTCCGCTAGAAGGAGTTATCGGAGAGCGAAAATAAACGCGCAGATAGTAGTGTGCGATTTGACATTTGGGAGAGATCTCGGGTCATCGCGGATAATTGGCCGAGTGTGACGTAATGTAGGTCGAGATGAAACGACACAACTTCTAAAGAAAAGTGAAAGCGTTCATACGTATCAACTTATTATTCCCCTTTTGATTCTTCGCATATAGCGACAATACTGCGATCGTTCAAAGAACTTATCTCGAATCGATCTGTGCTTCTTAAACATAAAATGTTAGCTAGTAGTGCCATATATAAATTTATTATTATATATAACAATTATTATTGAATACTATACACTGTCGAATATGTTATTCAAAGTGGTATTTCCCCCCAGTGAGTCACAGAATGGAACGCGAACAGGCTATTATCTAAGAAAATAAGAGATAGGACCTTTCATTTTATTCTTTATCACAAATCTAATCATTATAACTTGACTGGTTTCTCCAATCAGAAACGTTATTTAGAAGGGGGTGGGAGATAGGCGAGGGCATTTGCCATTTGGTATTTAGTGATATCTTGAAATATGCATTGAATCAAGTGTGTAATACTAAAAAAATCTGTTGGTAATTTAATACAGCCTGTTAATTCATCAATCGTAATTTTGATATTTCCAATATCCAATAATTGTTTTGCAAAACATTTTACAGAAGCATAGTTTTGTAAATGAACTCGAATGATTGTCATCAATGTAAATCAGCTGGTATTGAGCGTGGTATAACAGGTAATGTCTGACGAAAATTACTTGATAATATTATTAGCGTACCAGCAAATAGCTCTTTGCTTTCACGTAAATCTTACAATGTTCGATCCAATGCAATTAATATTTGTGCGACTATGATGTGTTGTCATTTTATTTGTATTTTTATAGAACATTGACAACATAATAATCTTATTTTTATAGAATATTGACAACATATTAGTATAAGATCAATTATCACAATTATTTCATAACAATTTAAAAATGAATTATATCATGAAATATACATACTTTAAAAATCGAAGCTAAGCTTCGCTCGACTGGCTTAATGGTTTTGTGTTTTGTTTAATTTATTACACCGTTTTTATACATATTTTTCACAAGTTTGACCAACATAATGATAAAAGTGTAGATGTCATTCTACCAGAAATTTGAGATACATTTAAAAATTAATTAGAACTGCAGTGAGCATCTAAAATTTAATTTATGGGTTGTATGTGACAGGATACGAATATTTATTAGTAAATTAAGAAAAATCAACAGCGGTGATATGACGTCATGATTAGATGTCAAAATTATAGTTTGGATTATTAATTTATGGGTTATAAAAAATATACGATGTAGACTATATGACATGAGATGACGTCAAAATTATCAGGAGCGTTTTGAGCCAGACAACACTAAAAAAACAACAGCGTTACCTGTCGGATTTCATTCAAATTGCTCTCTAAGCACTCCCGGCATTAATAAGAACAAACTATAAAATTTTCAGTCGAATCAGTTTAGTAGTTTTTGAGTTTGGAGTACATACACATACAAACATTGCCTTTCATTTATATAGATTATTTTATATTGCATTTATAGTAGTTTTACAATCAAAACTGATTTTTCTACTTTTTTGTATAAGTACTATTTTTTCATGATTTATTTTACATACATATTATATATTAATTCAGAGACACAATATTTTTTTATAAAATTAATATCAAATATTTTTAATGTTTATTTATTTCATACTGTTCAATTTATTTAGATTATTATCTATAGTAATCATTTACATTTAAGCAAATTAAATAAAAAAATATTTATTCGGCTATATATGTATGTGAATATTAAACTATCTTTGGTAGAGTACGCTCGGGATAAGGATGCCGGTTTGTTATTGTGTGCGTGTACATGTATATGAAAGGGAGAAGCGATGTAGCGTGTACTTCGTTGTCTCGCTTTCTCTTTTAAGGACAGTCGCTGATTCGTCAACGCTGGTATTCGTCATTAAAGTGCAGTGTGGCACAGAAGTTCGATCTTCTCTAGTGATTTATTTATTTATATATATATATATATATATATATATATATATATCTATATATATATATATATATATATATATATATATATATATATATATATATATATATATATATATATATATATATATATATATATATATATATATATATATTTAGGTAAATGGACTATTGCTCACAGAAGATTGATTACAAAGCAACTTACTTTCACGAAAATTGGTCATAAATCGATCGCACATATTGCTCACACCCACACGAAACTTCACTTACACGGCTTATGGAAAGGTTATTTCTTTTTAAGGAACGTTATATAATTTTAATAATAAGTAAAAAAATCAATTAATTAGAATAAAATATTAATAAATATTCATACACTATTTTTTTAACAATTTTATACGGTTTTACAAAAAAAATATTCCTGTTAAATAATAATATGGTAATTAGGTATTTTTTAATCAAAGAACGATAATTTTATGGATAAATTAAATTATGAAAACGTTATAAAAGCTGCTGATTTGTTAAGCTAAATATATCAATATATATTATTTACTTTGTATCCTGTTAATATTGAAATTATATAATTAACCTTAAGAAACCCTTTTAAGGCAGATTATATTTTTGCGCGCCATTTCGAAATTTGCTAATATGTGGGGGAGCGCCTATTTATGCCGTTAGTTATTTAAATATTACTTCGATAAGTTAAAGTTTTTCTCAACCGTAAATTATACAAGAAACATATGACACATTTAAGTGCCCAATGTATTTTAATAATTAATTTTCTTGATGACTTCTACAGGTGTCATCCGCGATCAAATGGCTAATTACGCATACAAAATTTAGTCTTACACTCAACAAATATTTCAATTAACTACATTTTTTTACTTTTTCTAAATTTAAAGTACAAAACAGATCTCGAATTACTCAAAAAGAAAATAAAATAAATTTAATAAAACATTTCAGTTTCACTAATGAGATATGTTATATTTTAATTGCTAAAATTTCACGTAGTACATTTTTTTAATTAAATATCTAAGATTTATTTCAATAACATAGCAATTTAATATTTAGAAATCTATATATAATACGCCGCGTAACTAAATTAACTTAAGAATAGTATTTAATAAAATAGTATTGGCGGCAATTGCCTTACGAGGAAATAACAGTTTATTAGTTAATCATTATAATTTTACGATCTGCGTGATTAATTTAGACTCGTTTTTTCCTTCAAGAAAAATTATGTTGCAATTAGGTTGTGCAAGATTCGTTTAATGAGTATTTTTATTTTTCTTGAATTTGCACAAAATCAGCATTTTAGCGGCTTGGCTAAAATAAATGTAAGGCAATGCACCACTAGCTATGGGGGCCCAGTCAATTAACCATAAGACTTGTTTTTAAGAGAAAAAAATCATTTTAATTTTTTTTTAAATGCAAATTAGGCTTTTGAACACTTTTTGCTTACGACATTTTTCAGTAGGATTTCATTTTGAAAAGTTATGACACGCCGTTTTGTAAAAAAAAATATATATTTTTTTCATACAGACTGTATAGTGGGTGCTAATTAGTTCTATACGATACTAAAAAAATATTTTTAAATCTTTGAAAGCAAGCAGTTAGGAGCGCTAACTCTTCTGCAAGCCTCAAAATGGCTCGTATGGGGGTCCGATTGAACTCATACATCACTTGTTTTGATGCAAAAAACTATTTTTTTTATATTTTATTTAGATGTAGTTTAGGCTTTTAAACGTTTTATGTATAGCGATCTGTTCGTTAAAATTTAAACCTACTGAGTTACGAGTGTTTAAATTTTTATACATATCGCCATTTTGCAAAAAATTGACACATTGGATTTTGCTAACAAAAATGTACAGGATGCTTAAGAATTCTATACTGTCACAAAAATACAACTTTAACTATGTATAAATAAGCTCACACTGACCTTAACTATATTGCAAGTCTTATAAGCGTATGTATGGTGGATCGATGGACTCATAACACTAACCGTGTTTTGGAAAAAAAAACTTTTTTTTTATCGTTTTCCATTTTCATGGCCGAAAAATCACGGCCGAATTATAGAAAACAAGTAAGCAAAAATCGCGATGATTCCCGAGATTAAAAAAATTGTTAATAAGATATATATGTAAGTTACGCTGTATCGAGTCGTAAGGTGTGATTCAATAAATTGCGGAAAAAACTGGCGGTTAACCACCTCTCTGTCCGAAACCAGTTTCGGCGGATCAAGATCAAGGCGATGCGAAATGCAATTGAACGCTGTAACGTGCACATTTTTTTACTATCGAATTCGAAACGGTCACACTGTGCGACACCGCGACTATCAATTTTGTAAGGTCGCGTCGCGTGTCGGATTTGCGCGCATTACTCGTGTGTAATGGCATAAATTATGAGGGATTGTTATGGCCGCTTTTAATGATGCTAATAATCTACTAACTATGCTTATTTATACGACGCAAATTGGCTCCGATTATATTTTATTCAACTTCAATTTAAATAAAGAAGTTTCAGCCGACCTAACCGACAAATTGGATTTTAACATTATCAATGGACTCCGGAAATCTTTTCATGAACTTGATCGCCCCCTTTTATAATTCTTGAACAGCAAAAAATAATTTAAGAGCAATGATTCTCAAAAAAATAATGAGAAATTCATACAAAATATTTGAGTATGCTTTTTCAAATGTAAGTCGTATTTTCCATTTTTACTTGGAGATCCGCTCTTTTAAAATAAATTCGATGTATGATAAATTCGCCATGCAATTTAAAAACGTGATAAGATAATTTTTGAGATTGTATATTTTTTTCTAAGAAAAAAAATCTGAAACAGCTTCTAATCAATATTTTAATAAATTATAATTCGAATTAAAAATAAGGACAAATTATTGACAACCACTGTCGCCTGTAAAATATTTAATATTCTTAAAATTATTCTCCTACATGAAATTGACCCCTTGCTTTGGCGCGCACCTGCTTAATCATGCGTGATAGTGCTTCTTCTTGAGAATTTTTAAAAAAAAAAAAATTATTATTTTTTTCCAATTTAAATTTTAACAAAAGGGCTCTCATTAAATTCCCAAAAATTTAATTTATAAGTTATTCTAACACATGAAAAGAAAGACCAAATTGTCCTGAAATATGTTTTATATATATGTGTTATTTTATATATGTTTAAATAAATAAACTGTTTATTTTTTGCTACAAGTCACACCACTTTGGCCTTTAAACCAGAAACACTCTTCCTTTTGACTATTGGATCCAAAATTAAACGAATCTCTACAATTAATCGGTGCGCAAAAAATATTTTTTTATCGACTGACCTCGGGAGTCATTTATTCTGATCTGTACTAAATTCGTTACGAAATTCATTTGTGATTAGAAAAATCTGTCATGATCGACCAGAATTATATCATATAATAATAATTATCAACTTATCTTGACATCGACTTAAGGCGGTGTCTAATATGATCCATATTTTAATTACATCTAAGACTTTTTATTTAAATTTGTACCTACAACAAAGAGTATTAATTTATGCTTTGATTTAATTAAAAACACTAAATCAATACATATTCTGGTTAAAGCCTTATCATGACAATATTTAAAAGGGAATTCCACTGGGCATTTAATTATGAAAATGTAAAACTTTTTCCCTCAGGATATCTGAAATACTCCAAAATGAGCAATATAAGTACTATTGCTCATATAATGATATTTACTTAAGTAAATTGATGAAAATCTAACAAGGCCGTTAAAAAAACAAGTTGCTTATCTTTAGAAACGACTGGAACGATAACTGACTTACTAAAGCTTGCCGACAGTGATTATGGATATATTTATAAATAATTATATTAAACATTTTAGCAGGTATTGAAGGAATAGCGATCGATCTTAAGCTTTTAATAATATATGTAGCACCATTTTGTGGATCGCAAATCTCCACGGATCAGGAATAATTTTGTCATGTGAATCTAGGTGAGAAGTTGATATATACCTTAGTTCCTATAATATATATTTATTCAGTAGCAGCTCCAAGAGATACTTAGGTAAAAAAACAACACTTTATCATCATGTAATATTTTTAATTAAAAAAAATATAATTTATTCAAACATATTTTGCTGTTCATACAATAAGAATAAAATGTCAATAGTATTTATTAACATATATATAAGATTGTTATTGTGCTGTTGAACAATATAGTATGACAGTTTATGCGAGTCATATGTTGTTCAATTAAGCTGTCAATTATTTTATAAGTAGTTCTCGGAACTTATTCGTTTGCCTCTAATCAGGAACCATTTCGACCGCAGAAGTCAATTACGAACAGAACTAAAAAGCTAAACTAAACTTAAAGCGAGTGCCAATTATCGATATTAATCTGGCAGTTCGACTAGTTTCGACCGCTAGTGTCGAACGAACGTCGGTGAGGAGTACAGGTGTAATTGTGAAATCTCACGCCTTAATATCAACATTTCGGTTGGCAAATAAATATGCAAATCGCGCTCGGGTCGGGTCGAGATTCGGTCAGTGTACCTGTGACAAATAATTTGATTAATGCGGTGTCATAATAACAAGTCAGAGACGAAGGGTTGTTTGTTCGGCGGACCTTCGACGGGCCGATTTAATAAAAGGGAAAAGGTCTATGTCCAGTTTTCAGTAGTGTTTATGCTCGAGAGATTTAATCGAAAATTTATCAAAAAAGAGTAAACAGTCTCATTTTTCATTAAAAAAAACTATATAATTTAAATCTAATTCTGTCAATTTATTTTTAATGTAAAAAATAATAACTAAAATGAAAACATGTAAGTTAACAAATACTCAAGATTGTTAAAAAATAATTGCAGTTATAATATAACGAATTATTAAATAACCAGTATAAAAAGTAAAATACTTAACAACTGATAATTACAAACTTATTCATATTTTAATCTTATTTCTCTTCTACATATAACAGTAAGGTATTCTTTTTTAATATGAGGTATAAAAGGCAGTAAGCTACTTCAATATAATTATTTTACAGTTCCACTTCTTTTGATTTAATTATAAGAATATTATGCAACAATGAGCGTGGGATTATAAATATAAAAGAGAATATTATCATCTGACTAAAATTAACATTAACCATTTTTTTCAAAAATTGACTTATACCACTATATAAAAAACGCTGAACTAGCATATACAATTCTTAGTTCACGAATTGTGAACCATCACAACTGGTCGATCGACAAGTGACTAATTCCCTGCCGGCCGACCCAAAACAACGTCTGTTTTTAACTAGTAGTAAATGTAGTAAACTAATACTATTCACTGTATTTTATAATATATGCTGCTGGGAATTTCATTGAGAGGACTTTGCGAGGCCACATTCAGGTCTCAGACGGCACCTTTAAAATTATATATGTTACAACACTGCGCCGATTTTGACACGTCAAATTTTAGCTGGGTCGACTTATAGACTTCTTCCACCTGAGAAGGGGTCGCCCGGTTACGGTCGTATAAGTAAGGATCCAACGGTTGCTAAACAAGCCCACTCCACAGGGCACAGAACTGATTTTGATTATTTTGCATTTAAATAACAAAAAATTGCATTTAAATCGTAATTAAAGTATTTTATATTTTGCGAACTCTTCCATTCATCCATAATCAGACTGAAGCGAGCACCTGACTCTTTCAAATTATTTATTTTACTAATCAAACCTTCATTTGAAAAGGAAAATTTTTCAGGACACACGTCGCACGAACGAACTCTATTTAATCACCGAAGCAATTGATAGATCGGCCAGCAGACCAGATCTTCAATGATTGGACGAGGTCTGGAAAGTTTATCACCCGCAATTTACCACCAGCAATTAATCGCTAGAAGTTTACCGCCGCATTATTTGATTGCATAAATAAAAATAGCATACAAATGATCGCAAGGCAATACATATAATTAATAAAAATTTGTAGGTCACATACAATTAAAAATAAGACAGTTATTAAGCGATTATGTTTAAGCACATATCATTACTTCTAGATGGTAAGATATGCTAGCGAATATTTGTTGACTATAAATAGTTTATGCAATCAATTAACGCTGCGGTAAACTGCTAGCAATTAATTAATTGGCAATTAATCAGCCAGCAATCAGCAATTGCTGGCGGTGAATTACGGGCAATAAATTTTCATGGACTCGGTTGGACGATGTATCAAAAGATGGCAGTGCAGTTTGAGTCAGCAACTGGAACTTTTGCAGGACCGATAAAGATAAGGAACATTTTTGGAGGAAGCGAAGATTCATCTTTGGTTGTCGGGCCAATAAATATGTTGATGAATAAGAGCTTATAATTAATAAAATATATAACTGATGTACAGACTTTGATTTCAATCTGGGTTCTCATTACTTAGTGATTGTTGATTGTGTTAACTTCGTTAGCACAATATATCTGTAGGTGTTCAATAGTTCAGTATCTTTGTTGACTATACGCTTATATTTAAGGTTTATTTTTTAGGTTAATATTATACGGCAAACTGAGGTAAAATAAGGGGAAAATTCCAAACACGTCGGTCCCATCGGGTAAAGGATGTCACAGTAATGAAACGCATGGATATGGATATGTTTATAATAAAAAATAATCAGAGTGGTCAGCACTGATAAAGCTAAATAAATATTTGTGTCATATTTAATATTATTTTTTAATTAAATAATAATTTATCAGGGATTGTAAAATATCAAAAACAATAGTTTTATTATCGTCATGCGACAATATCGATTTCCTATTATAACTATTGCGCGTGTGTAACTTTGGGTATTTCGAGATAATGAATCAAATTTGTTTTGAAAAGTAGACCTCCCCTTCATTGTCGGAAGGCTCGAGGGCTTTCGCTTTTTGCCTGTTTTTGAAACGTTCTCCGATTTAAAAATCCCTTTCCGGGAATTCAGCTATCGCTTCCAAATTAGCTCCGAATAATCGGAAACCAGAAAAGCCGAGAGCTTCTTCTCGCTACATTCGATTTACTGTCTAAAATCTAACCTAACCGCAATCGATTGACAAAATACTGCAAAAATATTCTAAGAATAATATTTACTCATATCGATTCATTAAATATGTAAGCGTTGCATGAACGACTTCATTCAAGGTAGCTCATAAAAACCAGACGATATGTTATAGGTATATAAATTCTGAATCACATATGCTACGGAAAAAATACTTATGTACACTTGAACATTTCCATTCATCCATCTTTCGTTCGCATTTTAAATACCCAAGCTCGAAGAGAATCAATAATATATCACATATATAAATTGTGCGACGTTATTTTTGCAACAATATTACAATAAGATATTATATTATATAAGCCATTTCATAATTAGGCATTTCGAATGGCATTTAAATGATTTTTATTACAAAAAAATAGAGCGGCGTATAATTTTTGGGTTTATTCAAAATATATGATTGTAACATTATCTCGTATAGAGTTTGAAACTTTGGTAAAGATATAGCTTAATAGAGAAACATATGATAAATTACAGTTTTATGTATAATTCTTAATAGCTATTGCATATCTCGTATTTCAACCAACACTCTTCTAGAATACCAGCGTGTATATTTTTTTTGTAGAGATGCTTGTTAAGTGGTTGTAAAAATTCGATATTTGGGAATAAAGTTTGAGACAATATTTCTAGAAAAATCGCTAACTATTCTAATATGCGCTGTGTGATATATTAAAAACATTAAGTCAAAAATAAAAAAAATATTTATTGGATGCCGGAAAATAGCAAACGCACACAAAGGAAAGTACTGGTTTCGTTTTAGCTAAAGTTAAAAAAATAATTTGACTGAACAGAATACTGGCAAAAGCCACAAGATTTACGTAGATTTGTTTATACATAAAATGTGTAATCATAGGTTTTTGTCGGGTTCATCTATTAACACTTGAAGGGATTAACCTAGACTGTTAAGTCATATAGAGTTCAGTTTGTGATAAATCGTTTTCACTATTTAATGAAGTTGTATTAAATTTATTTATCAATAAACCAAGTATTTTATATTTATTAAAAAACAATACTGACGCGTGAAGAAAAATAACAGTTGACTCACTAAAAAGTCACTGGTATTTGAAGGGTTGAAAAGAAATAGATATCTTTGTTAAAATAGGACATCACCGTGGAAAACATTTAAATATATTAAATCAAAAAGTATACAATTTTAATCAGAGTTCAACACTGTACCCAAGGACACTTCTCAATTGCTGCGCAATATATTTATTAATTATTAACAATCGTTGCTTTAATAAAAAAAACCGTTCTACTCGGAAGTCATAACATTTTATTTTAAATGTAATATTATTTTAATTTCTATTTTTTTTAGGTAATATATAAACATCATTTTAAAACAGAATAGCGAACCAGGCTATATGCTTAAAATATATTATTTTATAACGTATTATAATAATCTGAATAAAATCACGGTACTTCTCGTGGTTAGAAAAATATTCGTATTCCACGAGTATACAATCTAAATAAATAAAATGGATTTTGTATTTTATTTTAGCACTTTTTTTAATATTTAACATTTTCACGTATAACTTTTTTAAATGAATAGGGATTTAAAGATATTTTTTTTGACCACCATTTATAATAAGATGCCGGATCAAGCTGGCTAACGAAATATGTACTTAAGATTAGATAATAACAAGATCTATTGTTCAGAAAGGTTTCATAATATTATTAAGACATTAACGGCAGTCAACTTGTTATGAAAAAACGTTTGAAAGGGGTACCGGACGAAATTGTCGAACTAGAGAATGCAGTAATACTAAAATGTATAATACGAATAGAAAAAAGAGTAAATTTCGGTATATTCGGTATTATCGATATCGACTATTTTACCAGTATTACCAGTATTAGCAAAACCGAAGCATTCAAATACCCCGGCAACTATTATTTCGATATATATATATATATAATAATTAAATAAAATCACTTTCGTTAATTAGAAAAAATAATTAAAAAATATTCAGGCGCTAAATTTTTCTTTTTTTGGAAAAATAAATTTAGGACAACATTGTCTTTGAAAAAATATCGTCATTGTTCGGCCGCTTCTGGATGCCTGCTAAATTTTTATAACAGGAGCCAGAGCACCACTTGACAATTTATTCCAATAAAATATATAACTCATTATTTTCCGAAAGAACCTTATGAGAAAGGAGTGCGTAAAAAATTGTAAATATGTTTATTCAAAATTTGACATATTTTTTTTAAAGACATTTGCTAATTGTGATTGAGGTGTGAATTATTTATATTATTTTAATAAAATATTTGCACTTTTAATATTAATTTTAAAATATCGAAATAATAATATTTTATTTCGATATTTTAAAATTAAATAAATATTTTATTTTCGAAACATTTATTTATCGTATACTTATATATTTCAACTCATTTTATAAGTAACATCTATTTAATTTGAATTATAAATAATTATGTAAATATTATAGAATGAAAAATATGTAAATTTTTCTCTCTTTAAGTTCAAGACAATTTGGCCTAATACATGCAAGAAAAACATTAATTTGCATTTTAAAATAAATAATGTTACACATATGTATTTTAATAATGTGAGGTTTTATTAAGTTGTTACAACAATAAAATTAAATAAACATTTTTTAGTAAAAAAATTAAATATAAATAAAGTTTTATTTAAAAAACGCACATCAATAAATTTGAATTATTACCGTTTTCAATTAATTTTATTAGTACAACCCATCTTTAGTT
Source organism: Plectrocnemia conspersa (assembly GCF_051122295.1). Classification (NCBI taxonomy): domain Eukaryota; kingdom Metazoa; phylum Arthropoda; class Insecta; order Trichoptera; family Polycentropodidae; genus Plectrocnemia; species Plectrocnemia conspersa. The sequence continues at coordinate 975,648 of NW_028277174.1, read as the reverse complement.
CGTAACAGAAAAAAACGTTGCATTATTTTGCAATGAAAAGTTTTTCTTTTAAATAAAAAAACATGCATTTTGTATAAGTTTTTCAAGTACGATTTTTATTTAAAAACAATTATTAAGAATTACTAATTTCTTATATTTAACAACTTTAAAATTATTTGAGTAAAAATATAGCTCAATAGATATAAAAATGTTTTCAATTCGCCAGCCAGCCCTATTATAAAAAAGGGCATGGTCAGTTTTCTATTACATAATTTGTAAAAAAATATTGGGAACTTCTAGGTACCGTTACATTTGTATAATATAAATAATTTGACATGTCTAAAATAAAACATGTTAAATTGAATTTAAAAAATTTGCACCCTAATACCAGCCGGTGGGATTTTCACATAAGGTGGGCGTATATTTCAGCCTTCTTAGACTAAAAGGAATAATATTATTCTACTTTAATATCCTACCTCGATAAAACAACTTAGGTTAATCCCCTATAATGAGTATTATTTTATTCTACGCTTTTGCTTTCGAATAATATGCGCGTCGTCGTTTTTATAATTCTAAGCCATGAAGATTTTATTAAATAATATATACAAAATATTTTCAGTATTTTATTTTGTATTACCGGTACTACCGAAGGTATTACTAGTATCGGTACTAACGGTATTGCAATTTCTAGTTAACACGCACATTTAGGGTAGACTTTAAATAATAATATGCCTTTTACCAATTTTTATTTATAAAATGAAGAACTTTGTTCTGGACAAACAACTTTCATCTTGTACGAATTCAAAAACAACAATGCAAAAGCTTCAGTGAAAAATAATTTGCGATTTTTACGGTAGTTTGATAAGTGTTCGCCAGTGCCACAGGTGGTTTAAAAAAATTAAAAGTGAACTTTTGTTTAAAAAATCAACGTGAAAGCCGTTGTGAAGGTGGACAATGACATTTTATGTAGTAAAGTCTAGGTACAACCAACCAAATTTATTCAGAAGATTGCTGATATACTCAGATACCCGTGGTCAAGAATGCAGGAACTTCAAAAAAAATAAACAGGGAGTATGTATATGATAAGACCTCCTTGAATTATAACAGAAGTGGGCATTTATCCAACATCCTGTAACTAAAGACGAGAAATGAATGATGTACTGTAACTAAAGGTACAAAAATAGCAAAGCCATGACTAATGGTAAAAAATATACTTTTGTCAGTACGATTAGATTGTAAAGGAATCGTCCACTATGACGTGCTTCAATATAATCGCACGATAACAGCTGAGATCTATTGTAATTGAATTGAGCGTTTAAATATTGAAGTAAAAACAAAGAGACTTGCTGTAGACAATAGAAGACAAATTGTTTTCCAACATAATAATGCGAAAATTTATGGAGAAAAAATTAGAAATAAACTGAAGAAATTAGTATAGAATGTAATTTCTCACCCACCATACTCGCCTGACCTTGCTCTTTCTGCTAACCACATATTCAGGTCGACGCAACATTATTTTGCCGAAAATATTGAGCAAGAAAAATCTGGTCTCGTACTTACGTCATTTAGGAAGAGGGCATGTGGGGCAATTTCCACCCCTTGAATTTGGCCAGAAAAATGCATGTCATTTAAAGAAATATGAATCTTAATGAAATCGAAATTTTAAATTGCCTTTACCCTAAAAATTGCAGTGAATTTATATCGCAATACATTTTCACTAGTAGATATATATTTTTACTATTACAAATATAATTTATCTGGCAGGTGCTATTAAAATTATATGATTTCAACTTTTCCATTTGTAGTATAATTATATTTACATAATTATTATTTATTTAAAATTCTAAAACTTAAGAACTTTCATTAGGTCAATTCCAAAATACAAACTAAGCCGACTCATCTCTCAGGGGAAAATAAGCGGAAAAAGTACAAACAGATTTTGCATCTCGCACATTACTCCAAAGCTTATTTGTACATGGATATTAAACTGTTTCAAAAGTATTGTATCTATCCTTACCAATATTAATACGGACTTCTGATATAAAAGTATAAGTTAAAGTGTATTCAAACCGAATCGTGTCAGCGTCGTCGCCGACACGGTTTTATTGCTTTTGACGTGAATTTTTGACTTCTGAGAAGGAATTTTTATTTTAAGTATTGATCAAAGTAAATTCAAACCGAATTTTGTTCAATAGGAGAGCGCAAAAAACAATTATCACTTCTCGCCATCGCAGTGGGAACGCTCGTTACCGAGCGTTCCCACTGCGACGGCACCGACACGATTTTATTGCAAAATACCTAAAAGATAAGCAAGCGTTAAATATGTTTGTTAACTAATAAATGCAAATTTCATGTAGGTGTTAAATCAACGTATCAATTTCGGGACTATTTTATGTTTCAGGTTTTTAATAATATTTAAAATATCCTGTAAGCTAATTTTACGAATTAAATCTACCGCGGATCCTTCTATTTATATTATTGATTTATTTACTAGTGTTAAATATTTTTATTTAACACATACACCTATTCCTGACCTGTGTCAGCTATGATATTTCTAGTTTATAACTGTGGAATTTTCGTATTATATATTTATTTTTATTTTTCATGATGAAATAAATCTATAATAATTTCGTGTCAAATATATACATTACATTTAATTAAAAATCACTAGCGTCTTAAACCCGATAGATTACCAAGATAAAGATTAGGATCAGGGCCAGCGCTAAGAAACGCGGGACCTCAGACAAGAATCATCCATAGGGCTCAAAAAGTTTGTAAAATTAGTAGAAGCTGATTTATAAATGGGATTTTTCTTATTTAACTTTATAATAAAATAGCGTTTTCAATAATTTATATTTTTCGCAACCTGGAACTCATATTATTTTATTTTTGGAATCACATTAACCCACTAATCTCATGTATCGGTGACTATGATAAAAACAACATTAAATTTAAATACAAGTATAAAATGTCAAAGCACTTATTGCTTTAGAGGCTAAAGACAACACATCAATAATTCCAGTTACTCGAACTATCACTAAATTTATTGCTTTTTATTTTTTTGATCCCTGTATTTTTATTTTTCTTTCGCTTAAGCTGTAAAAGGTTTTTTATTTTTTTCTTTAAATTATAACCACAAAATATTTAACAAATATCATTATCATATTTAATTTACACAAATTTGTATTGAATGTTTTTGTGAATAAAATTGGAAGCAGAGATCACATTGTAAATTGATAATGTATAAACTTAGCTGTGTATATATAAAATTTAACTTGACACAGGAAGTTAAAAAAGCACATATCGTTTGCATCACATCATAAAAGTATGTAATTAATACGTATACACAATGTCCTTCATGACTCTCACAGTTTAATTATGTTACGTCATGTCACTCAAGTTTTTATTATATATAACTGAAAGCAGAGAAGAGTTGCTGATAATTTTAATTAAAAGATCCCAAAACCTCATTGAAATTGTCTATACGACAACTTGAACTTTGCCGAGTTTTATCTATAATATAACACGAACATTTCAGACCTTCACCAAGACCTTTATAAGCCCAGGAATAGCCTACACACAAATTGAGTATTATTTTAATCTTAACTGATAAAGAATATAAGTTACTGATCTATGCTAATAAATGCAGTATAATATAGTTATAAATCTAGCTTCTTGCTGTATTTTTTTGAGATGTTTTTAATGTCAAAAGGTTTATTAATTTCGTGTTTGTAAAGAATCACTATTTGAGAATCAATGCCATTTTGAATAGCTATGGAAGATTGGCTAATTTGATAAATTTCAATACCGGTTCGCCGAGGAAGTGACAAATTGTAAAATATTGTCTTACGCCGGCGCTCGTATAAATTTCCCTTTCGGGATAAAGTTTTTAAAAGCGCACCCTCTCGATTTCCATATCGGAGGGTTGCGACGATTTGCAATTGAAATGTGCCAGCTGGCGGAATACCTGGTTTGGCCTTCACCGAGTAAGAGATGTTGTCGAAGTCGATGTCGATGGGCTCCGATTTGGGCACGCGCATGAAGATGGTTCTGCAATGCCTGGACTCGTCGCTCTGGGCGCTCAGCTTGCGCCGGACGTCCCGAAGAATCTCCAGCATCTCGCAGATATCAGAAGAGACGCATGGCGACTACCGCGGCCGACGTCGAGTGGCGTGACACTGGACAGCTCAGCCTTTGACGATTCTGCTATATAGCTATCGGATTCGCACGGAACGAATCGGTTAAGGGTCTCTCGGTAGATGGAAAACCCAAAACGCCAAGGCAGTTGTGGGTCAAGGTCTCCGCTGATTAATCGCGTCCTTCGTCTCGAGACCAGTGGCGAGTCTTAATATATATATAATTTGTTTATATAATATACACTTTTAATTATGTATACACATATAATTATAATAATAAAAACAGCTCGAGAACAGCATATTGAATTCCACCAATATGCGCGTAGGAGAGATCGAGGACTCTTTGCTTCATTAACCACAAACAAGTCTTAGATATGTGTGACAGAATACTGGAATATAACGATTACACTAACATCGGTGTTTGTATTTTAAGAAACCGATATACACTGCTTTTCAAACGTCGACAACAAAAAACAGTTTAAAATAATTATTTTAAATACAAATTTCCGGCTATTTGCTATTTATGTAGCTGCAAATATATAACATAATAAAATAATCAAACATATTACAGGTTGTATAAACATATATTTGCCACTGATTAACTGATAATTATTGCTCTTATTGAATTATTGATTTAAAATTACCTGAAATAGTAAATACTCTCACACTAACAACTGAATTTGATTTTATCGTTTCCATGGCATCTAATAAAAAAAAAATATTTGTTGATAAAATATTAAATATATAGTCCATTATGAAGAGGTTAACTATCATATTGGTAATTTTAATTTTATTTATTTTATACGGAATATTTCGGTGAAATTGCACCTGATGTGTTCCATACATCTTCGCTCATTTCCCCCTAAAGTTTCTTGCTCTTCTTATAATATGGCCGAGAAGCTGTAGCTTTCTTATACTAATGTTTCGCAGTATTTATTCTTTACTCATATATCCGAAAGACCTCAATATTTGTAATCCTACCCATCCACGAAATTTTCAAATCACAAAGGTCCCTTCTTTTCAGATTAATTATTGTTTAAAGTCTTTACTTCGTATAAAATAATAAAAAAAATATAACAACAAATCCTGTACTCACTCTATGAATCACACTTCTTTCAATTTCGATTCAAAACATTAGTTTTCCATATGAGTCCCATTTCTCATTAATCCTTATACTGTTTTATTATCGATTGCTAAATTTGGTATAGGAAATGATCTTTTCATAGAAATTTATATTTTAGTTTTACGAATGTTATTCTTTATTGTTTGAAGGTTGCTCGCTTTACCTGCAAGTATACTATATCATCTAAAAATATAATGTTATTTATTGATTAAGCTTCTTGAAAAATTGATTCGGAGTACATGTTAAACAGCAAAGGTAATAATATGCATCATGTCGTACACAGCGTCTAATTTGCACATCTTCGTGGAATTTGTTCTCAACTTTAACATGACTGCTTGATTACAGTACAATTTTTTTATTATTAAGATTGTAATTATCGTCAATTCCTTTAGCCTTTTTTATTTTTGATTTTTTATGGTAAGCATTTTTTTATTTAATTGTTTTTAAATGGGCTGTTTTAAGAATTGCATTGCACGCTAAACGGTAATTGCAACATTATTTATTATTATTTAGTCAAATTAAATAAAATTGCAAATTTATCGGATGTACGACATAATAACATACACTTACTGATACTATACTTTTTATACATATAATAAGAATACTGCAGTAAGAAAGCCATTATTTACTCAGTGATAATAAATATTTGCACGCTTATTGACACACATTTAAAAATCCAACCATCTTTGCTCTACCCTTCTGTTTTTTGTCATTTCTATGTTATGTGATTAAAAATTTAGTTATATACGTGTAGCGTGGCGATGTAAAAACGCATGATTAATCGCACTTCTTACACTTGACCTACACCTGGAACCTCTCCCACTGCCCATGCAGTGTCGCTAAATATTTTTATTATTTATTTACAAGTTAAAGAAACGGTAAGAAGTACACGTGAATATTTGATCGTTTTATTGCAAATTTTATGCCTTGATCTATGCGATATTTTCTGGAACATATCTACCGCGTAAATCAAGGGATTGTATCACAAACTTGTAGCAACACCTAGTCTCCCTCTATCCTTGAACTCTCTGAATTCAGACTGTTGCTGAACTAGACCTGATATGACCTGAGGTAGAAGAAGTGTCAAATTCTGACTGGAAAAGTTCTCCACAGCTTTGGCATAACGATAGATTTAAAATTGGCAAAGACGCGAATGGCATCATTAGCTGTAATGTGTAATTTTAGGATAGTTTTTTTGTTAAAATGGGGTACAACGGTTTTCGTTACATTAACTTACTGTTAGTGTTTACAGTTTACATCTATTTGTTATTGTAAATTTGAAAAAGTTTCATTTCTTATTATAAAATCATATTAGCGATTATAGGGGGCACTGGTTTATGTTTTTTAAATATATTTTAATTATTAATACTATATCTCTAGGCAGGACCGGCGCTAAAAAACGAGGGATCCGAAACAGTTATTAAACATTGTAATAAAAAAGCGTTTTTTTTACAGTATTGTATATTTAGCGAAGCCCGAAATTTGAGATAAAATGCCAAAAAATTGAAAATACAGTTTTATTTTTTTTTAAATATTATATGAAAAACTTTAATTTAAAAATATGTGTTAGTGAATAAAATATTTAAATATTAAATACAATAAATTAATATTAAATTTAGTGTATTGAATAAAACATATATATTAATTAATAAATATATAATTATGTATTATTTTATTTAAACAATCTATAAAAAGTGGCATTTTAATTTAAGTAAATAAAATATTTAAATTTATCCATAATTTTAATTTTAATATACATATAGTACAAGGTGGTTCAGAAGTCGCAAACTAGTTTGTTTACTTCATAATTTCTAAAATATCAATTAAAACACAAAAATATAGATTAGACTTTTCAATTAATTAGTAAATATTTTTTACAAATCAATCGCCAAAAATTATATTACGTAAGTGACCTTAATTTTCTGCTTTGCACAAAACAGCTATTTCCTCTGCGTTTTTCACGACTTTCCTTAGTATTTCGGGCTGTAGCTTAAACTTTATGTTCAATGTTGAGTTTTAGCGCTTGAATGGATTGACGCTGATAAACCTCTCTTAGATTTTCCACCAAAACACCAAAGCTTGCATTTTTGTTTATTATAAAATGTGCTTTATCGTTATGAATAAAATTATTGTTTGGTCTGTAAAAAATCTTGGAGTATAAGGAAATATTTCAGACGCTTTACTGATCCAATAGATCCAATATTTGCAGCAATTAAATTGTGTATAGAAAAATGTGCATCGTTTTTTAAAATTATTTGCAGTGTTGTTTCGAATAACGCTGTGATAAACATCACCTGGTTATTATTGCATTTTCAGCAACACTATCCTTCACCTGTTCAATCGTGGCAGCAATTATAATTATTTACAGCGTTCTACTTCGAGGCAAGTGCGTGACTGATCCTTGTGCACGAAAACATTGAATTATTCGCCTTAAAGCCAATCGCGAAGGACATTTTTCAGTATTAAAATTTGTAAAAAATAATTTGATCACTTTCGTTTGTTACTCCGTAATGAAAGTTTCCAAGATTAATTGTAAGGGTTGTTTTTAAGTGATTTTAAAAAATAAATTCAACAAAGTTATCTAATTATTAAGTTATGACTTGTTCACACTGGTTCGCGACTTCTGCGCCACCTTGTAAAATCATATGTGCCTAAAACATAAACGGTATTTTTTTAATATATAATCAATATGGTTATAAAAATATTTTTTTTATCTAAAAGCAGATCTAAGTATTTTATTCTCAATTTTTTTATTTAAATTATTGTGATATTAAAATTATTAATAAAGTGAATTCACAATAGACCGCCTAATAACACGGTAAATTGGGGACGTGCTATTTGTGTGTCCGCTACTTTATGTGTGAGAGAGCCAATGTGAGGATATGCACATGCACCTGATTCGTACGTATTTATTGAAAAAAATATATTTTTAGTTCCCCAATTACACGCACCCAAATAGCACGTTCCAATTTACTGTGTTTTTGGGAGGTCTTGTTGTTCTATTTTTTTCATTAATTGTCAATTTATTATTTTAATTGTTAATATATTTTCACTAGCGCCTATCAGACAAATTATAATATATATACTGGTAAAAATATATTTGGACTTCACTAGTGAAAATATGACTTTACTGAAATACACACATCACATATACATAAATAATGATAAGTATGTTTTCATCTATTTTCACTAGCACCTGCCAGTTATATTATATTAGTACCAATAAAAATATATCTGTCGGTGAAAATGTATTCCGATATGATTTAACTGAAATGACATATTTAAAAAAATATTTTCGGGGTAGATTTTAAACTGTTTGCTTTTATATTAAATTTATTTGAGGAATAACCTGAAAATTTCTGGTTTAGATTTTTTTCCCAGAGAAGGGAAAAAAAGTAGCCCAGTCAGAAATAGTTATTTTAATATTATGATTTTATTAAAACTCATAGTTTTCCATTTAATCACAATATATTTTTTTTAAGTATTATTTTAATTATGTATTTTTTGTGTATTCAAATTTACCAATGTATTTTTTCTGACCTATCCGATAAACTGTTTTGATGCAAAGCGACTTTGCTTTTGCAATAACCATAAAATATAAATAAATTGGGAATATAATAGGCACCTTATTGTATCCAGGTGGGGTGCGCTTAAACGGGCGTTACGATTTTTTTGTCGAAAAAGTTGCTTAACGCGTTTTATTTTTCGAATACAATTCAAAAAAATGATTGTAAAAGTAAAAAAAAATCGCGCGAGGCTCCTTAAAGAGCGAGCCCAAGGCGGTTGCCTCACCCACCTTGCCCTAACGCTGGACCTGTCTCTGAGAACAAACATAAAATATTTGTAAATCTTCCCGCTTAATGTGAAATTGCTTTAGCTTCACTTTTTAATGAGTATCTTAAATTAAAACTTACTTAAGTAAATAATTTCTACTTTTTAAGGACAATTTAATATATGATTTAAGTACACTTTGATTTACGCGGTTTCGCTTTACCACGATCAAAAGATTATTATACTAACTTCATTATTCAGAACCAAGTATTTTATATGTATTTAAAGAAATAGACCCAGACGCGTGAAGAGAAATAACATGTTACTGGCGTTTAAAGGGTTAAATCTATATAGCATAGACGGTGGCGCTCTCGGTGTAATTTAGATGTATATAAAAGATATTTTGTTTTATTTTTTATACTATTATTCTGTCGATACGATCCGCCACTGCAAGTGGCCCTTCAGAATCTTTAGTGTTGCGTTGCGTTGCGAAATATCTTCCGGCATCGACGCTCCACTCGAGTCGACGAGAAAACAACAGTCGAGTGTCGACGACACTTTTAACTGCCACGGGTCGTAGGATTTTGCGATTATGCAATTAGTCCACGACTGTTATTGTCAAGGGCAGTCGGTCGGATAGAATGCAGTGATAATCTAAGGTTAACGTGTTTTTTCTCTCTTTATTCATAATTAAGTATAGCGATCTCATGCGTCATCCGGATAAGGCTGAGAACAAACAACATGTCTTATGTAAAATACGAATAATTTATTAAGGCATCGTCACATCACATGTGTTTACAGATCTTTGTAAAAATACTTATAACTAGACACGTAAAAATGCATACTCGTAGTCGCGCTACTTCCTAATTACGTAAGTGTCGATGGGGGAAAATTTATAAAGTATCGCTTCTCATCCTTTATAATTCTCATTTTGATGATGTATTATTATAAAATAAAAGATTTTTGCTCTGAATTAAATTAAATTATATAAAGTACGTGTAATTAATGATATATTTAAATTAAATTAATCGACAATGACACATAATACATATTTAATTCATTCAAGTTTAGGTATATAAATTTAAATTTTTTTTTTTTTAAATAGTAAAATATAAATATTATGTAAATAACTAAAAAAGATTCTTGGTATATTTTTAAATTTTTAGTTTAGGTTTTTATTTAAGTCAGTCTTATTTTTTTACGGCTACTTGTTATTCGTAACTATATGTTTTTATTATTACTTTACTAGTATTACGTCGTTTATAAACAACGCATAATTTGACATATAAATATGGTTATTGAATCGTATTGAACTACTATAAACAAATATATATATGTTAGAATACATAAAAATTTTACTATTTTTGTCAATTCTTAAACTCTTCTTTGAATAATTAAAATATGTACTACGTATCATAATATATTATAATTTGAGTAAAAGAGCAGAACCATGTGGCAAAAAAATGTTATAAACAATTTACATTTATCATCTCAAAATCTGTATCAAATTTTCTGATCATAAATAATCTTATTCAGCTACATATAGTTTAAATTGAAATGTCAGTCTTTTCTTTCCTTTGGCGATCGAAAAATAATAACGAAACTTTAAATGCCACAAAATTTTCAGCTCAATTCAGAAAACGAAAGGAATTCGCCCTCACTATATAAATACATACCAAATTCGAGTCACGACTATAAATCTAATGCGAGCGGAGCAAAGAAGTACTTTAAGAAAACTGATGTGACGTCACGCGTGCGTTTTCATGAATATAGCGGTCGCCTCCGGATGAAGCGATATCCATATTTCTCGGCACTTATCTTATTTTGTTCGAAAAACTGAAAATTTAGCACTTACGTCTTTACGGAAGAGCGCGATTCGACTAATGGTCGAATAATGGACGTTCTCGGAACGTTTTTGCATTGAGAGACATAATCACAATAAATATCAGTAGAAAAATATCAAAAAAATAGTTCTAACACTTTTTGTACATTATAAATATCACACGCGCAGTGCAAAAGTCACTAAAATCACACACACGATTGCTTCAATTTAGAGTCGTTTTGGATAGTTTTCTTCTGAGAGTGAAGAACGCCGCGATCTTCAAACATACTGATATGGTGATCAGAGCTGCGATGTTGACCCAATAACTGTTCCTGTCCATGTCCATCTCTTTAAGAATCGAGATGGGGTATCTGCGGAAAAAAGTCAAAAGTATTAAAACTGCATTTTATGGACAGTAAATGTTTCGACATAATGATTCGACGCCTTCTAAAATTAAATGTTTCACAATAGTGGTTAATTATATGCTCTAGAGAGTTGCGATCGCGTCCCTTATTCTTGCACCACCATATCAGCGATTGAGAACGCTCTTGCATGAGTCATCCAGCTTCTCAGCGAGCTTTTAGCGATGGCTATAAGGAGCTGGATTAAATTATGTAGGATGGTGCTTATCAATTATAGTTGTGCACCACAACTGTTGCTTAATGTGTAATTCTATAATTATTTTTAGTATATTAACCATCATGACTATGAGGTATTGTAAAAATCTGTCAAGTCATAATGATAAGATATATAATAGAAAATAAATAGCATACTGATTTTATCGTGGCAATGAATAACAGCGATGATAAAAAGCAATCATTAAATTTTATTTTATATATTTTATTTATTTCATTAAATCTTCCGTTGTAACATGACAGACGGAATCCCAATGCGTTACAACGGGGAAAATCTGTACCAACTAAGTAAAGTTAATCAGATGTAATGATTAATAAAAGTAAGTATTAACCAATAGATTGAAAGTCCGAGAATCGGTGATATCTATATTATTAATAATTATAAATTATTATGTGTAATATAATTTATAAACAATAGATGTCACTGCAGCTGAGGCCGGTTTTTATTATATTAATAGCCATTTTTTTTAAATAAGTTCCAGTACAGCTGCCGAGGCTCGAACCCGCAACTTCAGAGTTATTAATCTGAGACGTTACGGACTACGCTATACCGTATTTTTAAATGTAAGCATAATTTTGCGCTCAAATGGACAAATGTTAATAATGAATAGCGAGGGGAGTGAGTGAACAATACGACAATATGGTTTTATAGTTCTAGCGACTGTAGCTTTATTTATTTAATTATTCTGTATTTATATTTAAAACGTAATGACATGATTAATGCATAACACGTGTATATAATGATAATTTGTGCGTGTTATGGTGATTATGGTAATCTGTAATATTTTTTGTGTTAACTATTATATTTAATTAAAAATCAGGAGCGTCTCGAACCTGACACTATATTCACATTATGAGATATTTTAAATAAGGGGATTAGAATTCAGAATAATATAAGCACTTTAATAAATTATTTCAATCAAAATTTTATACAGAAGAAACAGAACCGTAGATTGATGAAATTAAAAATGTTTTTAAAAATTAAAAAAAATATATATTTTAATTTTTATGTCATACTAGATTTTTTAACGGAGCTACGAATTTAATCAATATATTAAAAGCTAAGTTTAATAAAAATTCGATTGTGCTAATTACGGATTATGTGTTGAGACAACGCGAAAATTTATTCCCGGAAATTTTCGGATATTTTGCTAAAAAGTGTTCTGTGGATTAAAAAAAATAACCATAATAATTTATATAATATTAGGTATATTTAATGTTTTTAATAAAATCTGCATAGTCGAAAAAATCCAAATACATGTATCAAGCTAACCTTTAAAGATGACTCACAAGAAATGTTTTCAAAATAGAAGAAAGACAAAATGTGCTTTTTTAGGACAACTCAAAAACTATTTTTCGAGTTGTCCCAAAAAAGTATGCAAAAAATATAGTCATGAATTATTATGACGACTTTTTTCAGTGTAAAAAATTTGGATAGCAAAGTAAACATAAAAGAAAAAGGCATTGATTGAATTGTCATAATTTCGATTGAATAAAAAATTAATACATCATGAAAATATTTCAATGGTAAAGAATAATATACAATCATAAATTCGAATCAACTGGAACTCAGACTCCAAATTTAAATAAGATATTTATTTAAATTTAATTCAGACCATCGTACCTAACATGTTACTCCAATGCGTCACGATATTCGAAAATAATATTTGTATTATTGCAATACACAAAAAAATATATATACATAATTAAAATAATAAAATATCAAAATTAAATAACACGAACTGGACCAGCTCCTCGTAGCTAACATTAAACAGGTTAATGTGTAACGGCCATCAAAAAAGGACGCGAACGTGATTCTGGAACCCAAAACTGGAATTCCACGAAAATAGCTGGATTATCGACAACACCCTTTAATAATTTAAAGATATGCTTAGCGACATACAACTTTTTGTGAGAACTCAGCGAATCGTATCCCAACGCTCCAAAAATACAGACGCTGGGATATAACCATATGTCATTTTGTAAAAGTATTTTTACAACCTTTTTTATCTTTTCTACTAAAAGAGAATATTTGATTATTTAATTATAGACCCCTATTCAAAAACGCTACGAATGTGTTATAGAGGATGCGAATAACTGATGAATTGTAAAAGTGAAAGGTGTTCCTCATAAAAAGCCGAGCATCTTGGAAGATTTATCACAGACGTCGTGTATGTATACAGAAAACCGCAACTTGCTTTCAAAGTGATTCCGAGATCTTTAGTAGAAGTTTCTCTAGTCAAAATGTTTCCACAGAGATTGTAGGAATATACTGATGGCGAACGAGATCGACAAAATGACATAGTATGGCACTTTCCGACATTAAAGGCATGATCTTTAGTGTCGGAAAGTTATGCGGTAAACGGAAGCGTATCTTCTCTCTAGAGCAGTGGTTCTTATCCTTTTCAAAGTCACGGTGCACTTTTGATCATGGGAAAAAATGGCGGTGCACCAGAATTAAGAGGTCGAAAATAATATGTGGACATAATTTTTATTACATATTTTAAAAACATAATAGTTACATACAAAATTACATAAAAAATTTTAATATATTTTTTTAAATTAAATTATATAAAAAAGTTTAGTATTGAAAATAAATTTAGGTAGTTAATTTTGCCCTAGAACAAATTTTTAATTACGTGTTTTATTAAAAATATTTGTATTAATATTTAAAGGTGCTCTTTGGGTGGCAAATCTAAGTGGTGCATTTTCACCCCTTTGCTTACCCAAAATGACGTTCCTGCTTAACATAATGGAATTTATACGATCAATCAAAAATTAATTAATGTGATACCTGAGCTTGTTGGCTTTTGCAGATATCAGAAATATTACGTCGAATATTTTATTTAGTTACCCTGAATTCTTCGTTTAAATTTTTTTCTGTCTTTCTCGTTTTTTAGTTTTCATATTAGTTGTTGTTGAGAAACCAAGCTCACACAAATATGATGTTGGAAACTGTAACAAAATTTTCAGTGCCTTCATGTAAAGAAGTGAATATTCCTTTTGGACAGTAATCCAAAAATTCTTCATAGTTATTTCGGAAAATTTAATTTTTAGAGTACGATCAGTCGACAATGAGACTAATTTGATGATTTTGTATCCGGTCATAATTTTCTATATTTAAGAATGGAAAATAATGTGCAATTTTTTCTTTCAATAAAGTTAAATGTTCTATTATTGCGGAGATAACTCCCTTGGGAATGTTTTCGTTAAGTGAAGGAAACATATCTACTTTTTTTTCTATTATTCGATTTTTCGAAAGAGTTATTTTTTTCCGAAATCCTGTCAATTTGTCAATGGATGTCATGAATTTTTCGTTTTTTCCTTGAAGGCTTGTGTTAACGTTATTTAAGTAATTAAAAATATCTGCTAAATATGTCACTTTAGCATACCAATCATTATTCTGAAGACATTTTACAAAATCATCCATACCTTCATTTCGAAAAAGTTTAACAATTCATTCTTAAGTTCTATTAATCGGCATAAAACTTTACCCTTAGATAACCACCTGACTTCAGTGTGAAAAAGCAAACACTCGTACATAGCTTCCATAGAAATGCAAAGTTTTTTAAACATGAGTGTTTTTAAAGGTCTTGATTTTATGAAATTCACTATATTTACAACTTGATTTAGTATAAGTTTTAGTGTTGCTGGTAATATTTTCGAAACTAAAGATTCTCTATGTAAAAAATAGTGCGTAGATATGATATTAGGTTTTCTTGTCTTTGCAAGGGTTACAAATCCTTTAAATGAGCCTACCATTGAAGGAGCACCATCCATACAAATTCCTACACATAACTTCCATGATATTTTAAATTGTTCTAAATATGAAAAAATAAAATCAAAAACATCTTGTCCTGTCGTATGCTCGGTAAGTTCTTTGCAGCATAGATATTGATTCACTATTTTGTTTTCATTTATGAAACGAACGAATCCTAGTATTTGTGCCTTACCGCTAATGTCAGTAGATTCGGAGACTTGTAAAACAAAATATCGCTTGGAAAGTTTATCGTTAACTATTTTCTCAGTATCATCCGACATATTTAATTATTTTTTTTATTGTATCGTTTGAAAGAGGAATTTTCATAATTTCCTTTTTGCTTCATCACCAAACATATTTTTTCCTATTTCACATGCAGGTAAAATTAGAGACTCTGCTATAGTATGTGGTTTTAATTGTACAGCAATCAATTCAGCAATCTTGTATGACGCCAGTTGTGCCCTATCGGAAATTTTAACAGTTTTTTCAAAATATTTCGCTTGCTTATTTTGCATGCTTAACAATCTTTTGAAGTAATCTTTACTTTTTGTTGCAAGATCGGCGTGCTTCGTAGTGAAGTGGCGATTTAACTTGTCAGTATACATCGCGCTATTGGACAGTTTTTCTCCACATACAACACATAGTGGAATGTGATATCCTTCCTCATTGATGCTAGAAAAACTGAAACGTAAATATTCTTCAGAATACTGTCCATTATTTTTTTTTTTTATTGGATATATTTTCTTTTGTATGAGACGTATGATGTCTAGTAATATCGTCACTACTTCTTCCACTTGTACTCCCAGTGTCATTAATATTTTGGTCTGATTCACAATTTCGTTTGGTAATAAATTTATCCATTGTGGGGTATCACGACCATAATAAAATATAAATTGATTGAAACATTAAGATTTTACTATTTTGCGGAATTTTTGTTTTTACCAATTTTCTCGCGGTGCACTTGCAATAAGCTCGCGGTGCACTGGTGCACCGCGGTGCACCGGTTAAGAACCACTGCTCTAGAGAGAAGGAATCCACAAGAAACCGAATGCATTTATACAATTTTAAACCATCTGCGTACAGAAGAAAATATGAATTTTTAATGTCCAGGTTGGACCCTTAAGAAACTCCCGAAGGGGTGTAATAGTCTTTCGATAATCAGCCGCCATAGGTAACATACTAATATTTTTCAAATTTTATTTGGTTCTGAATATAAAAAATATTTACATTATTTTTTTCTATGAATTTAATGAAAAATATTCAAAGTCTTGAGTTCCGAGATTTCCCGGATCTATTCTCGATTCGCGGGAATTAGAGAATCCCTAGTGGTAATCAAAATCGTTACTTGCCATATAATCAATATCAAAATATATAATAAAAACATAAGTTTTTTATTTCAGGCTTATTCTTTTTTTAAGTTAATTTAAAACAGGTAGATCCAGCTAGCCAACTAATTCAATCAAAATATTAACTAAATATATTTCTTAAAACAGTTTTTTAGCGATTTGATTGAATCTGTGACAATTTTTGCTTTTTAATAAATCATTATATCCCATATAAATAAAAAAATGATAATTTTTTTTAATATAAGTTACTATATATATAATTAAGTTCGTGTTTTTTTATTCAAGATTAAGAGCTTAATATTTACATAAATTAATTCAATTTAAATGAACAAATTTATCATCTAATAATAATATTATTTGATGTAAAAAATACTATGACTGACATTAATCTTATTATGCACTTTATTTATTAAATATTTCTAACCTTTTAGCATATTGTTTAACAGACACAAAAAATTAAGTTTTTATACTTGTAATAAAACTTAGGTTCTTAGAATAAATATTATATTAGTGGCTTTTTTTTATATTTTTAATATATCAGGTTGTTCCATTAGTCTTTGCGTTTTTTAAGGTGCGGATTAAATTGATAAAAAATTAAAAAGTGTAATACTTTTAGTAAATTAATATTCTCTTTTTTCTACAATTATTCTTCACATGTTAATCAATTTTTTTATATCTAATTCGAAAAATAGTGTATTTTTGAAAGCAATAAATTCTTTAATGTTTTTGCAAAAAAAAAATTATATCTAAAAACTATTGCAGGGATCTAAATAGGTGTAAATATTTAAAAAGAATACAGTGGGTGAGAAAAGAGTGTCAAAGAAATCCATTGATTTTTTCTTTTTTTTTTATGATACACAAGGACGAGTAGTACTGTTATGGTGTAAAAATACCCCTCTTAAATTTTTCAGGAAGGGTAAAATACAGTGGATGCGTTTTTCAAAAAATGACACATAAGATGTTTTTAAAAAAAACATTCACTCAAAAAGGAAGATCAAAAATGCACTCTACCAGCGAATCAATAGCATATTTTTTAATCAATTCAAATGCAAACCTATAAATATTTCGAAAAGAAAGAAACATTACTTAGTCCACTATCTTAATATGGGCTCTTATAGAGATTAGAAAAATCAGTTCTTTAGAAGGCGATGACTCATCCTGTGATTGATTATATTGTTACTTGTAAGGACAGTAGAACTCTTCTTCTGGACAGTCCAACGGCATTCGTCCGTAGCCGTAAGTGCCGATCATAAGAGCAGACAGTCCGTGATACAGCGAAGAGGCGTAGGTGAGGTATCTCATGAACGTCGACATGTGAGATAGATGAATGAAGAATCCTGCAAACAGCATTTGGACTCCGGCAACTACGGATCCGATGTAGGCAGCGCTCTATAGTTTAATGTTCATTTTATTATTAGCATATTAAAGCCTCACTTTGATTATGTACCCACCGTTAAATTGAGCAGCGTTCCGACTATGTGACCTGTAGACTCGGCAATGGTAGATACTATGATATAAACTAAGAGATACATCAGAAAACGAGAGACCTCCAATGGCTGGAACGTCATAAAGTACGACAGAGTGCCGAAGAAAATGGCAAACAATATCTGAAAAAAAAAGATTGTCAATAAAAACTGATTAAATATTAATATTTTTTATACGGCTCACCTGTACGGGAGTATTGGATAATAGAGATGCAGCGTAGTACATTTTTAACGTGTACCAGTTGTTAAATATCTCTTTTCTGATCAATCGAATCTCGAGTGGAACTGAAATTTATAAGAGCAATTATAAGTCGATTGCTTTCCCGCACGACAACCCTTAAAGATGGACTGTTCTTCTATTGAATTCGCACTAAATATATTCATCACGCAAGTGTCGGAACTACTAAAAAATAACGCAATAAATTTACATCTGACTTGTGCCGGCATTATGGTTGCAAACGTGAAGTACGCTAATCCGACGACGAAGAACGCAGCATTTTTCATGGATTGCGCTCCGTTGTTAGATCCGCACTTGATGAAGTTGAGTGCCAGAACTATGCTCACGAACAGATGGAGTATGATTTTCAAGTACGTGAGAGTCTGCAAATCAAACATTCGTATATATCTATATCAGTAGAAAAATCGTTAGAATTCGGCTGTGTAAACGTTACCCAATCTCTGTGCTGTTGCATGTAAGACCTCGCGCTCAGTAAATATATCTTGGAGAAAGCCGATACTGGCTTTAAAATTTCGTTTTTATTGTTCGAGTTGATGTCAATTAGAGTTCCGATTGGATCGCGATATGATTCGTCGTCTTCTTCGGTCGATTTTAAATAGTCGACTTCTTGCAGTTCACTCATTCGGTTGATCAGCTTCTCTTTGTATTCTCCGTGCTCACCGTTGATCACTTCCATCACTGCAAACAATGTGCTAATAAAATAATGTAAAAAGGCGTCGTTAGATTCATTCGAGACGCGCTTACAATAATCGGCCGGATTGTGGTAGTTAGGGCAAACGAGTCCGAAAGTTCCCAAGTAGTTCACAGTATCTAAGCTGCTACCTTGATACGCACACTTGCCGTCGGCCAAGATGAAGACTTTGTCGAAGAGCGTGTAGTCGAGAGCCGAGGGTTGGTGGATGGAACAAATGACCGTCCTACCAGTTCTGGCGATACTCTTCAGCACTGATATGCATTGATAAGTGGCAGTGCTGTCTAAACCCCTGAAAAATAAATACTATTAAACGTAAGGGCGAAGGATAGGTATAATTCAAGAAAGAACGTACGTCGTGGGTTCGTCGCAGAACATGACCGATGGATTGTTGACCAACTCAATGGCGATCGAGAGTCTCTTCTTTTCACCTCCGGAAAGACTTGCACATCGTGTCTTGAAAGCGTTCGTAAGACCGATGGCATCTGTGATGTTTTTCACCTAGAATTATATTGCTATTGATTCATCTATACCATAAGTTCTCAAAATTCTTCCATCGCCCACCAGTGAGCGATTGGAAATGGAAATAGTTTTTAACTATTCAAATATTGAAGTGTTTGAATATTCGAGTATATTCATATTTTTCTTCTCAGTTCTTATTTAAACAATTAATTCAGGGACGTTATTTGAGGGGGGAAGATTGGGCATTTGCCCCCCATTAAATCTGTCAAAAATCATTTAATAAAATATTACTATAAATTAAAGTATTAAAATAACGAGTTCTGACGTAAATCTGACGATTTTTTTTATATTGAAAAATACTATAACTGTATGATATTAATAAAAAATCAGTAAATTCATCATATCAAGAATTCTTACCTATAGAAAAAACTAGGAAACTATATAATATAGCAGAGCAAGTAATTCTTTTTGCTACAAAACTAATAACGAATACGACGATATCAGTTAAATTTCATTATCAAAGATATGTCATATAATAAAAAAGAGGGGGGCTCAAAAGTCAATATTACTCACTACAATTAGATGAGATTACCGACGTCTTTGTTATCATTTATTAGATGTGAGTATGAATATAAAATACAACAGGATTTGTTATTTTGCGATTCACTGCCTTCGTGTACTACAGCTAAGGTCACATTTAATAGTTGCAATTATTTTATAAAAAATATTATAATCGAGTGGTCAAAATGTGTTGGAATTCTCACTAATGGAGCTCGTGCAATGTCAGTAAAAACAAATGGATTGATTGCTTTTATTAAAGGTGTCGCACCTGAAGTAGTTGCTACATACAAAGAAAACCATTAGCATCCATATATATGTCAATACACTTAGTTCCTGAGTTTTTGAAGCTTTGTACATGGATTATTACACACAAAAGTACGTTGCTTGTCACGTTAATAAGTCTTTAATCGTTTTTGAGCTTCTTGATAAATACGAAACACAGAAAAAATATTTTTGATGAATACACAATTTGACTTTTCAACGATTTCTCCTGATTAGCTAAGATTGCTTAGTTGGCTGATATTTTTATTTATTTAAATGAACTGAATTTCAGCCTGAAAAATGCAGGTATTAATATATTTAAAGTTGAAGAGAAAATAAAATCGTTTATAAAAAAAATTGATTTGTGGTCGAAACGCATTAACAACTGTGTGTATAAGTCTTTTTTAACACTTCTAATAATGAAACACATCAGGTTTTTGTTGAGCATCTAATGGTTCTAAAAAGTTGCTTTAGGAATTATTTTCTTAGTCCTGATTCTGGCAAAAACTGGATCTATTTAACAAGGAAGTCACTAATGCTTAACATTTTTTTTTAAATTAGACAAGATTTTCTCGTTGTATTGTCATGCGTTACATACGAAACTTTCAACAAAACTTTTGCATACTTCTCAGATCTGATCACCCTAGACTTGTAAATAAAGCACTCCAAAATTTTCTTCCGGTCTGTGCAACAGGCTTTTTCGGTATTAATATTAAATAAATCAAAGTATAAATAAACTAGAAGTAGACCTAAAAATAAAACTAAGAATAAAACAACACGAACCCAACTTTGCGGTTCTGATTTCAAGGAAACAACTATACCTATTTCATAAAGTAGAATTTATCTGCAGAAAACATATTTTAATAAGAACTATATTGATCAATATTTGACCAAGAATATTTTTGTATGAGTTTATATTATTATACTTTTCATTTTTTTTTTATTCTTTCTACTACTATTTTTATTCATTTTATGTTTTTTATTCTATATTTAAAAAAAAAATTATTTCTACAAATGCACAAAACCATCAATTAAAATAACCAGCAATACATTTTTACGAATATTCAATAAAACGTAGTGCAGATGAGATTATTGAGCCAGAAATTAAGTCGCATGAACGACGTAAAATTGTTAATGTGCCAATAATGTAAGCCAATCACAAATAATGAATACATTTAATTAAGTATTAATTACCTGACTAAAAGTCTAGGAATCGGTAGTATTTATATAAATTGTTATGTGTATAATAATTTATGATCATTAGATGTCAGTCTTAATATATTATTAGCGCATTTTTTATAATTCAAAATTCAAGTCTGCTGCCGCAGCTTAAATATGCGCCCTTTGGGTTACATTTTAGATCCTAAAAACTACGCTATTACCACCTTATAAATACATTCTAGAAAAACCTAATCTTTGATAATATATCGTAATTACAATTATATAAAAATTACCTGACACGATAGAAAATAAACGACATTAAAAATATATTGTTTTTAAGAAAATATTATTTTTTGAATCAGATATAAAAAAATAATGAACATGTGAATAATAAATTATGAAAAAAGCTGAAGAATATATAATTTAATAAAAGTATTACACGTTTCAATTTTCAATTAATTTACCGACACTTTAAAAATACAAAGCCTCACCTGATATAAACAATGATTACCTGATATATGCAATGATTACCTGATATATACAAAAACAACCTGATATAGGCTTCACAGAATTCACTTTCGTCACAAACTGTCACCAGACAACACGCTTCCGAATTAAAATAAATATTATAAACAAGAGAATTGACATATTATTTTTTTTAAATATAAAAATTGATGGAAAGCCTATAAAATATTTTATTTAAATGAGTGTTTATCGTCGCCATTTTAAATTACATAAGTAGAACGATCGGTGTTAAATACAAAGGATTGGTTCGGCGTGGGTTAAAATTCGCAAGGACAGTGAATTAATAATATCAGACCCGAATTCTATACAATTAAAATATTATTAATTTTAACATACTGTACAAATATTTAAGGCATATGGTTTAATTAAATAATAATTTAAGAAAATAAGTAGTCTATTTCCGGCAGACTAATTCTAAAAGAATATATGAAACTGTACTAAATTCACTTTCATCAGAAATTTCCACCAGACATTACGCTTCCGATTTTAAATAAATATTATAAACAATATATTTGCTGAACTAGTACAGTAGTACAGATAAAAAAATCATGAGCATTTGTATTAAAAAAAATATCACACCATAGTTTATTTTATTAAATCATATAAATTTAGTTTTATCAAGTCGACTTTTGAATGCAGATAAATTAAAATTAAGGGCGCGATCGTTAACCGTTATTCTATTCTCTTGGCCTTAACACTTGTTTTTAACAATTTATTTTTTGGGTGATAAATTCCAATAAACAAAATTTTTATGTATTTTGAAATAAGATCTATTAAAAAAACATTGATTTAATCAGAAAGTGCTTCTCTAAAATTAAACAAGCACGTTCCTTTTAAAAAAAATTGTAGAACAGTGATCTCTAGAGTGGGTACGCGTACCACAAAAGGTACGCAAGTTGATGCAGAGGATAAAGGAATTACAAATTAAATAATAATGATTAAAATATTTTAAATAATAAAATAATACTTTCCAAAGCACAAATAAATGACAAGAAACAATATTCCCTATCTAATTGCAATTCTGAAAACAGGATTTCACTATGTTATGAATTTGTTGTGATCATTAATAAGGATAAGGATGGAAGCATACAAAAGCCCACGTTACGATTAATAAAAGGGTTGCACATAAATTGCACGCAAGGATTCTCCGGTGCATTGAATGAATATTTATTTATTACGAAATGGTTACAGTAAACAATAAATCACCGGAAGAGAAAAAGCACTGTAAGGTCACAATATTCCCGTTACACAATTTGATCTCGGAGATGTCCATCAAGCAAATTTCATGCAACGTTAAATGAATGCAACGATTGGCTGGATGATCGCTGCATGATTGTGATTCGTCAGCAAGCTTTGCAACCCTTAATACTTAAGACTCGTCTCCAATGGAGACTTGGCAGATTTGGCCCGACTGGAAGACGTGCCCCCGCCGACAGAAACGCGAAGATACGGCCTGAGATAAAAGAGCCAAGATCATCGCAGCAAGAGAAACTGAGCTCCAATACACTGTCGCTGTCACGTCTGTAAGATCTCTGCGGATCTTACACGGAACATCATCCTTCCGCCAGCTTCTCCACCACTGCTCGGAAAAAAACGGTACTTATCCATCATATGTAATATAAGCTAATAAATTATTACTAGTTTCCATATGCTATTTACTGACTAAGTCACACCCCTATGGGTTACTAAACCCTAAAAATGAATAAAAGGTAATTTTACACCAGGACAGCGCTCGCTCTCATGTATCTAATAAGACGATTAAAAAATCAATGAATTTTCTTGGAAGCTCTTCTCTCATCTACCGTAATCTACAGACATTGCTACAAATGACTATTATCTAACTATAAATCTCCGCAACAGTTTTAAATGGAAAAATATATTTTACAAAAACGGGTATAAAAAACAATAATAAATAATCTATTGCTTTCAAAAATACATGATTTTACGAATCAGATATAAAAAGAATAATTAGAAGAAAAGTATGGAGAATAAATAATTTTGTGAAAGCTATAAATGTTTTATTTTTTAAGTTATTTAAACCATATTCTTAAAAACGCAAAAACTTATAGAACAACTTGATATTATAAATAATATTAAAAGGCTAAACGGTGACGACAATGTAGAGCGCGTAGTATTTTATTAAGACTATATGTGTCTGAAAAGCCAAAAAAACGGCATGCGCATTTAGAATTTTAAATCAATACTCTTTGTAATCGCCATTTTTATAATTGCTTTAAGCGATTGAGAAACAGAATGGTATAATTTTAAAATAAATATAATTAAAGTGAAATATCAGACGAGGTCAAGAGAAAAAAATTGTGGAAGACGATTGAGCATATGTACAATAAAAACAATGACAGTAAAATTTTTAGCAACCAATTAGACATAATGATAATTAAGGCAATCTATGTGAAACTTTTTTTAAACCAATGTTTTTTTGTAATAAAATATATGAAATATCGATATAATAATATAATTAATATACATAGGTATAATAATATATTGTTCATAAAAATTAAAGTAGACCGCAGTCCTCCAATGTTTGACCATCCCTGATCAATATAGAGAAAAAATGAGAATATTGAAATTCGTAACACGATCAAGTACCTGGTGAATAAGAGTTTAAATACAACGTATACACAAGTTTTGAGTATCCATTCTTATTCGTCGGTAAGCAAGCGAGTCACGATTTTTCAACGTGACCCCCATAAATACAGAAAATATTGAAAAAAATCACTATGTAGTGTTGGCAAATCGCCGATTTGGAATGCGTGAGATTGCTTAAGTCATATGCATCTTCAATTAGCGAGTGTACCATTTCCTAACCGATAAATCAGACACGTCGAAGGTCTGTTTCTTTGTTTATTTCAAAGGTCCGATTTGGACTTGGGGAAATCGTAGTTAAGAACGGGTTTCATACTAAATTGTCTCGCTGCTCTTCGGTGAAGTTCTTTCCGATCTTCATGCTGGCCGAGAAGTGCATGGTCTCCTCGACGGTGAAGAATCCGTTGATGTAGTTATCCTGCAAGATGTAGCACGAGTTCTTTTTCAATTTGCTCTTCTGGCTGCAGTTCCTGTCGTTTATTTTGCCCCCGACGCCTTCCCGCCTTAAACGAAATTAGCGCTTTTAACGAGGTGAGTGGCTATAAAGAGCCGAACGTAAAGAGTTACGACGCACAGAAAGCCCGTCAGGATGTTGAGCAGCGTCGTCTTGCCGGCGCCCGACGGTCCCATGATGGCCGTCAGCTCGCCGGCCCTGAACGTCCCCGACACGCTCTTCACTAGCTCCTTAAACCCTAAAACGCACACATTCTTAAATTATTATTATTCAGTAATATATAAGAGGGTTAATAATATTAAACACGCCCAGTTCCATCGGGCAAAATTAATTAAAGCACGCAGGAAGCGGATGCGCGCCCGATGCACGCCTGGGGCTTGGCGCTACTCAAGCGCCATGGAAATGGATGCTTAAATGTAGTAGGTCTTGTTCCATAGGCCCGATTTGTACGATCGATAAATTAAAAAGCACACGTTGTTATTTTTAATTATATTTTTATTCGCCTACAAGGACGTAATTTAGGGAAGGGCAGGTGGGGGCATTTGCCTCCCCTTGAATTAAGCCAGAAAAATGCATGTTATTTAATAAAGTACTATTCATTTTAATTAAGTTATAATATTAAAAAAAACAAACACTGACTGCCCAAACCCCCCCCCCCCACACCTCCCTGAAAAAATCTGTAATAACGTCCCCGATTCTAAATTCGAATTTATCGGATTATCTTTCAAAGAAATTCGTAAAAAAAAGTGTCAAATCTATCCCGAAAATATTTTTTTTAAAATCATATTGGAATACATTTCCGTCGGTAAATATGTGTATATATTTTTACCAGCGAAAATATAATTTATCTGGCTGGTGCTTATAAAATTATATGATTTCAGCTTTTCCATACGTTTACATACTTATCATTATTTTTTACATTAGATGTTTAAATGTGTATTTTTTTGAAAATATATATTTTCACTAGCGAAGCACAAGTAGATATATTATGTATATTACTACTAGCGAAAATATAATTTAACTGATAGGCGCTAGTGAAATTATATGCTGCTCTAAAATGTCATATAAAACTCAATTTGACAGTTGCGAAACGTCAATTTGCTGTTCAAACTCGAACCTAACCTATACGATCAAACCCAACTTATGACAATTTTAAAATTTTGATTTGGTCAAGTACAAAACACAAACTAATCCAACTGAACTCTTAAAATAAAATGAGCGAAAGAAGAAGTACAGACATCGCATCTCACATATTGGTTTACAGGTTAACTGCATTTAGATATTACACTATGTTTTAAAAATATGCACTTTTGAAATAAAAGTATTGGTTAAAGTGAATTTAAATCGAATTTTGGTCAATAGGAGTGTGAAAAATACAATTATCACTTCTCAGAAGTAAAAACTTCACGTCAAAAGCAATAAAATCGTGCCGTCGCCGTCGCAGAAAGATTGCTCGGTAATCTAGCGTTCATATTGCTACTCTTTTATAACAATATTAGGACTAAAATTAGGTGAGAATCGAATGAAACATATCTAAACCAAATTTTGACTAATAGGATGACCTTTGGGTTTATATGTATATGCTTCATTTGAATCTCAACAAGTTTCGATTATAAAACTACAATATAACTACATTTTCACCAGTTGATATATTTTTACTGGCCAAAATATAATTTAACTGATAAAATAATTAAAAATAAAAGTCAATGATATAATATCTAGTAGAAATGTTTTATCCAAAGGCAAAAAAAAAATATAAATGATGTATTTGACATAGCTTAAATTAAAAAAAAAAATTATCAAGATAAGAATAAAATTAAAAATGTTTATTTAATAATTAAAATAATAAATGAGGGGGTAAAGATTTAAAAGACAATTTAATATTACTAGCTGTCGGTATCTCACTGTCGTGAGGTACCGAAGCTAGTGAATGTGCGGGTACCGGACCCTCAACTGATTGGGTTTTAAATATTATTTTTACTTCGTACTGATTTTTTAGAATCTATTTTTAAATTTAATGGTTCAAATTTAACATTATTATTCAAGATTTTTACCGATAGTCAAAATTGTTCAATCTATAAAAAAACTACTTAACATTTTTAATTCATTTAAAATAGGTTTACAGCATAACTAAATATCTCCAGAGGAAAACCTTTTATGTTATATAAAAATAGATTTGAAACTTTTAAAAAATATCAAAAGATAAATAAAAAAAGTGTATATTACAACAAAATACATGCAAAGATAAATTATTTGGAAGTAAAATATATAAAAAAAAATAATTTAATAAGTATTTCGCTATTGTAGAGTTAGACATTACAAGGTTTAATGGATCTAGGTAAATTAATTATTAAATGGAATAGGTGCAATGTATACGAAAATGTATTTATATATATATACCGTTGTTATAACTGCTATGCATATAATCATGAAGCTAGTGAATGTAAAATATAAAAAAATGTGAAAATGTAAATGAGAAGGTAATGCAATAAAAAAGATGTGTAAATTGTTGCAGAGCAAATAAAAATGTAAATTTAAATGTTGAACATAATTTAATGGATCGAAATTGTTCTATATAAAAAATGTATGCACAAAACTTTTATAACAAAATACAACACAATATGTAGCAAATAAATAAATAAATTTCACATGGAAAACATGAATCTGTAAATAGGATAATGAATAATGCACAGTGTTATTTAAAACATAAATAAGGGATGAAAATTAATATCCACTATTTTTAAGATTAATATAAACACATATCAAAAATGATATTGAAGAACATGAGTTATATGTTGACGATTACAATATGATTAGATGCGATTCTAATTCCAGACAAATGTATATGAGGTGTTATGTTGTGTATTATAAAATATATAAATTGTTAAATATTAGATGTAGATATAAATAAAGAAACTAGGAAATAAATTAAATTATTTAATAAATAAAGTATACTCTAAAGAAAAAATATGTGATAATTTAAAAATTGCTACTATTATATCAACACATAAAATTAAAAAAATGGTGAAAAATTTGAAGAAATGAGACCAATTAACATGTTGCTTTTTATAGAAAAGGTAATGGAATAAATAGTAATTAAACAATTAAAGGATTTCATTATTTCTCAGAATATTCTATGAAAACAACAATCGTGATTCAAAGAAAATAATATTTAATTAAAAAAACTTTAAAAAAAATCAGTAAATAATGATTATCTTAATTTATAATAAAAAACTTTATTAATCAATAAACTTTTTATAAATTATAAAATATGCATAACATAATACTGTGCGAATTACAGGTCAGTGAGAGCGTCAAAAGAAAAATACTTAATTTATTATTTTACATACTTTTTGATCAGGGACGTATCTCCGAGGATGTCAAAAATAATTTACAGCGATATAGGAGTGGCTTTTGGTAAAAATAAAAAATGCAGCTTTTATTACTTTTTAGGTATGAAACTTGCGACTATTAACAAATAGATAATAATTATTAGGAAAAGGATTTTTTTTCGGAATTATGTAAAAGCAATGGATTTCTGCGAATTTCGGTCATAGTAGACACACCGATAAACACCTGTCTTTTGAAGCGTAGAAATATTTTTGTTGCATTTAAAACAAAATAAAAGGCACATTTATTTATATTGGTACTCTGGTATATTGATAGAAAAAACGACTACATGTGTTTTCCAACTATATAAATTATTTAATTTTAAGATTTGTGCATGTGGCGAATAAATAACTGTCTAAAAAATAAAATATTGCCTTCGAATATTGAAACAGAATAGCTCATGTCCATTGTGTGCTTTTTTAATGTATTGTTCGTACAAACCGTATAATTCTCCGAGAAGCACTGGCGTCCCAGGCGTGCAGCGGTACACGCATCCGCATGCGCGCAAAGGCAAACGAATTGAAATATGTTTTATTATATACCTTTCTTGACGGGGATCTTGCACGTGATGTTCTGGAAGTTAACGTCGATCTGGTTGGCGTTGCACGGCAGCATGGAGTTGATCTTGGAGCTCTGCTCCATGTTCCTGGCCGCGTTCAGCTTTTCTAGGTCTCGGAGCTGAAATTAATAGATCGTTGAAAAGGCGCAAACGACACTTTTCGAGAGAGATTTATCGTTTGCACAAAGGGTTCAAAGCAAATTTATTCGTTCAGTCGGTGCAAAATTGTGATTTATTCCTCTTTTCGGCCGGAAGTATTAAAATAATAATAATTGTAAATCTTTTCACTGGGAAAAATACACTTTTGTGCGTATGCATTAATTTGTACGCAAATGTAACGAATAAAACTCAGAGGGATAGCGGGAGGTCGAGGGGTGGGCCTCCCTCTTTTGTTTTGTTTCCAAAATTATACAGCACATTTTTGCGCTTTTTTATACTCACTTTTTTAATATGGATTTTTGCACAATACCACTTTAATACGTATTCTTTAGCGTCTTTATTCGCGACTGAAGTAACGTTGATAAATAGATAACCTAACCGACAATTAATCATAATAAATAATACTAATAAACCAACGTCCAATGAAAAACTAATTGAAACCTAACCTCGTTGCCAATTCCAGTAAGAATATTTATTCATTATAAATTCATGTTCAAATTTAAAAAAATATTTAGTTATTAAAAAAATGCAAAACTATTG
The DNA here is from genome assembly GCF_051122295.1 of Plectrocnemia conspersa. Taxonomy (NCBI): domain Eukaryota; kingdom Metazoa; phylum Arthropoda; class Insecta; order Trichoptera; family Polycentropodidae; genus Plectrocnemia; species Plectrocnemia conspersa. The sequence continues at coordinate 945,987 of NW_028277174.1, read as the reverse complement.
AGCATTGCGATCTTTTTTATTATGTGGTATTGTATATTAGGTCGTGTTCTTATAATTACAATCTAAAATTTTGACTGTGCCCCTTAAACCCTTAAATAAACCCTTTTTCAGAAATGGCAAGATAGGAGGTGACTCATCGATATATACTGCGGATACGGCAGTATCCACAGATACCCCGTTCCAGTACTTTCAAATGTAAATAATGTAACTAATACGTTATACACTAGATTGTATATTTGTTTTGAAAAAGTTATTAAAAAACATTATTTTTCTCTTTCAAAATATTTTGGATGGTCAAACTGTTTATTTAAACATACGTAAAAAATAAAAATATTATTTTGCTTCCAGATTATTATGCGACAATATTTAAGATATTTGCCATCGTACTAAAAGTAAGAAAAGATCTACAAGTTTAGAAGTAGAAAAATACTGTTATATACATATTAAAGTAAAGCTGCAAAACGTATATTTTTGACTATAAATACAAACATCAATAATAATATTATTTTAAAATAAAATCTCATTAAAAATATGACTGCTCTTAAAAAACAATTAAATTGAATTACAGATAAAATTAAAGTATAAAATTATAATGTTTTAAATCTAGAAACACTTTATGTAAATTTAAAAATATTTTAGTTCTCAGTAATTTAAATACAAAATATTTTGTAAGACTATTTCTCATAATCAATACGCAGTGAAATAATTAATAAAATAAAATTCAATTTCTAAAATCTGACTTAAGAGTTGGTCAGTAGACAATACTGGAATAGCGTCAATTTAATAATGATATTAGGGGCGGTGTCGACAATCTCAACGAAATTCAGCTGCGAACTTAGTATAATACATTGATGCAATACATTATCGCATAAAGATGCTGAGCAATCGTGGGCTTAGCCACGACTATAATAACTTTAAAAAATATTTTTATAATATACGTTTGATAACAATCGCAAATAAAAATTTACTTTAAATATTTTCAATAATGTTTTACTCCTACTATGCAGTTTTATTTAAAGCAAACTTCGATGCTCAATTACTAGTGCAATGAAAATATTTTTGCTTATACGTGAAATTTAATTCAGTGGTTGGCAAATATCCGCTATAAAATACCTCAATTATGATCGTACTCAATTCGCCCGCGGGAGGAACAAAATGGCATTTTACCTTCATTCGTATTTTTATTGGTTGTTCGTTATCATTTACAGACTAATATTATTTTTAATATTATCAAAACTTGCATGCTAGCTCTTCTAATATTGCCATGCTCATAAAAAACTTTTCTCATAAGAAAGTCGATCTATCTATGTAAAATCGCGTCGGACACCCCTTATTTATATAATTACTTAATTCCATCACAATCAACTTCTTTCCGTCCGTCTGCGTATTTAATAGCAGCGATTATTTATTCTTTAAGCTTTCAAGGACATCGGGGAATATGCCCCCGTATCTCCTTTTTACCCTTCGTACTTCGGGCTTGCACCCCAGGGTCTACGACCCATGACTTGACAGTTATTGCGACACGTTAATCCGTAACCTTGAGAACCACTGTTTAATAGTATTTAATTTTATTTACCGAACGAAACGATTTCAATGCGAGAAAAGGTAGAAACCTAAATAAAAGACATCGAACGACTCAGGTATAATAATGTTTATTTTTCTATTCTTGAGGCAAACATCGCCTTGATGTCAATCACTCTTAAGTTCACCTGATATAAAAACGTCTCTATATCTTTGCCTTTTCCTTGGCACGCTGCCAACAACTATCAACTTTTCCCTTGCCCTTATATCTCAAATAAAATACTCGGAAATAATATGTAGTCTTTTTATTTTGGGACTCTTCTGCGTCCCTTTTACTTCTCTACCGATAAATTATTTATTAATCTTGTTTAGATTATAAACTTACTGAGTTTTTAATCGATATAATAAAAGTAACGATATAAAATAATCTTCAGACATTAAATTAAATGTTTTGGTATTAATTTGTTTAATTTAATATCAGGAGAAACACATAATGGAGTTTTGAATTATTACACAATGTACTCGATCATTCACTGAAAATTAAATCGTAGCGCCTCTGTAATTACGACTATGCAATGAATTCAACACGGAAAATAAATTAAATTTGATGAGGTATTTATTTTAAATTATTAATATATTTATAAATAATCTTATTTTGTATACGATAATTATATATTTGTATATATATTTTAATATGGCCGACTGGTATTTCTTGTCTTTGTCGAGAAGCTGTGATGAAACAATAATATTATGACAACCACAGTACATCGACGAGAGACAAGTAACATATTTATTATATATAATTAATATGTCTGTAAAATTATTTATATTATTGAAATATACGTATTTATTAAGTACTTTACAATAAATCACGCTAACAAAGGAACATAATTTAAAGATAATATAAGCGGCAATGTTAAAAGATAACGTCATATTCGACAATAAAAGACCGTAAAAATCGAACGAAGACGAAATCATAAGAGCACTAGCAGTTTTGAGATATTTAATATTACACCTGCAGGGAAGCTAAACTCAATAGTAAAAATATGCGATTACGCAATTATATTCGATCAGATCACTCTTTTACAAAATACACTACTTCACGGGAAAAAATTCATAACGCCTGTCACCTGAATCATCCAGCACAAAAGTAAACGCTATAAACTTCTACTGAGCTGAGCCGACAAAAAACAGCTGATATTTTGGAATCCACGAACTGCTTTTTCACTAGTTAGCATTGTCAGATTATTTTAAATATTAACACACTTCTAAATATAATTAAAGCAAACAATGAGCTAATATAAAAAATGTTTTTTATTCACTTTCAAAGATTAGAGTTTCACGTGCAACTTGATATTAAAAAAAATGTATTCCAAGAAGTGGTGAAATAACACCACATCTGTTCATGAGATCCGCATGAACACCCATATCAAACGGCAATAAACCTTGTGAATATTTACTTTCAAATATATTGAGTATCGTGGGGGTTAGAAACAAAGCCCTCAGGGAATCTGCCCTCGAGAATGCGCCCCCATGGAATTTTTCCTCCGGGAATCCGCCTTCGCCTTTATGTCATTTTGGGTGACTAATCGGGCGGCCATTTTGAAAATATTTGTCCGTAACATACAACAACGAAATCATTTAGACGTTAAAAAATTCAATATCAATTTTAATATGTACATAATTATGTACTCATCGATTTCGTTTTTTATATAATGGACATAATATTTGTTTAATTAAGAAAATTACCATATACTTATGCCATTATATGTTTGTTTTCTTCCAAACAGTGCTTCTATAATATACATAATAATGTCAAAATAAACTGCTAAAAATAGATCGGTCGCGGTTACTGTATTAATAAGTTATTTCACAAAACGTAAGGTTAACCGTGACTAGTGTTTCTGATTTCTCTACCGATTTTATTTATAATTCTCGATTAATTTATTTATTTATATAAATTGATAATTTAAATAAGATACTAACATTTATTGGAGTATATTTAGCTTTATATAGATATATGTAATAAATTATATTTTTAATAACATTAGTAAGAATCGAGTCATTACTATTAGATTTTAAAATCAGGAAGTATTTAATTGAATACATTCGAAGAAAATAAAAATATTTTATATCACAGAGAATAGCAACTTCAAAGCACTTTGTTTGACTATAAACAAAATATTCTAAGAATAACCTTTAAGGTTATCGAGCAAAATACAACGACAATCGTTGTTTTTCTTAAGTATTGAAATGTTTCATTTTTTCCCCCAAAAAATGGTAGAATCTTGAAAAGTGAATGAGATCATTTAATTTTACAGGCCAATGACATAAATATGCGTAATATATAAAGTCCATAATGACGCAAATATGCGTCATTTATAAATTTATCATATAAATATCGAAATAATTTTTCAAATAAAAATTCAAAGCTAGGAACAGACACCCGCGTCTCAGCGACACTCATGTCGTCATTCATAAATGGACACTGGGGTACTTGCGGAATTCAAACGGTTAAAAACCATTATTCCACGGTATTACAATATTGAAACATTTTTTTATTTGCACTTCAATATGCATTATCCAATTTGATTGAAATTGCATTATTCGACAGCTAGTAAACGTAGGGAGAATCTGCTGCAGTATAGTAACAAGAAATGTCATCTGACTAGTAAGTTTAATCATATTTATAACACATTTTTAATATAGATATTGACAATATTTATTATAAATTAATATTTTTATAGACTCGTTATGTTTAGTATTTTATTTAATTATTCAATCTGTATTTTTTTATTCATTAAATTGGAACACTGAGTTTGCAACACTTTTTTATTATTTTTTCATCCAAAGTTTTTCCAACATAGGAAGCGGAGGAAATTGTAGAAGATGAGAATTTTTAGGAAGTGTCAAAGGTGTGGTTGTGTTTATAACACTTGAGAGCAGTCCTCTTGTGTTGATAACACAAGAAGGTAGCGACAATAAAATTAAAATTTTGATATAAATCATCTGAGCAGGTACCAATTTCAAGCTCGAGGTGTTGCTACAGTTCACTCAAAGACATTAGTTTATAATTTTAATGAAATTAGTAAAGACGAAGATATAAAAGTTTCACTTTCAGAGTTACAGAAGAGACAGAAAATAATAAAATTCAGCGTCGTGCAGGCTGCTTAGTTTTAAACATTTTATATTTCCAATGACACCACTAGATATACCTTTAAATCCACTGGCTTGTTTCGAGTTATTTTTTGTCACCAAAGTGTATAAAGCTATTAAAAAATATGTTTCAGTAGTAACGAATCTTCCAAAAAATGCCCCTTTCAAAATCTGTAATAAAAGATTTTTTCATTATTGAAATTATCTGATTATTTGCAAACATATATGGCTATACGGTAACACTAATGGTAAATGTCCAATAGCCAATACTGAATTTATATAAAGACAAGAAAGGGGACATTTGAATTTTATACTGACACCAAAATTGGCAATACTTTTACAGTTTGGAAAGATGTGGTGCTCCTGTGAACCAGTAATACCAATATGAAAGGCTTAAATATAGATATCCTCTGAAAAAAACCACCCATTAAACAACGAATTATCATATGGGTGGTGTAAATCGAATGGATGAAAATATAGCTAACTATAAGTACCTATCAAATTTAAAAAATAGAGGAGGGGTACTTTTTGTTTTGATACTGCGATTCATAATGCTAGGTAACTTTAATAAAAAATGCAGAAAATAGTATTTTTTGCATTTTAAAAGAAATAGTATAATTGTAATAAATGGGAGGAAAAAGGCCAAAATCTTAAAAATAAATATCTAACAATTAATACGATATGATCGACTAGAGCAGGGGTTAAGAAAGCTTATTTGGATTGGTCCGCCGCAGATAGAACTCAAAATTCAATATACGCATCTGCTTAATTCTAATAAAAAAAATCATGTTAAAAAATGAAATTTAATTATTGAATAATGTTTTTTTTATTATCCTTGACTATAAACAATTCCGCCAGTAAAAAGTTACGGGTTACGCTCAACTGACCGCCGAAGGTTTTTGATATTTTCGGAGAAAAATCAAAACTTTGTAGTTGAGAGTTTTGAATCGCCCGCGGATGATTTTATAAATATCCAAAAGGCCCTTGGTATAAAACGGTTCACCGACCCTGGACTAGAGCATTAAATAGTTTGAGCTAATAAGAAAAATCAATGTTCACTTTGGAAAAAAAATACTACAAAATGTGGTTTAAATTTACACGAAGAATGTTTCAAACTATTCCATATTTGTTAATTCATGTTTATATATATTTTAATAACATTACTTTATGTTTGTGCGCTCATTTTTAATATTGTAAAATTATGTTTGTAAGAACATTTTTTCTATTTTTGTTTTCTAGCCTGTACCTCATTGTATTTTAGAACATCTTAAAAAAGCAATATAAACGTAAAAAAATATTTTGTAGTTTGTCATGTATCATTATAATTTATTGTAATTTTTAAAATTTTAAGAAAAAAAATCAGACAAAAATGGGTAGTGGCATCTCCACTTGGAGTGAATAGCCCCCCCCCCCCTTCGAAGTAATCGGCGCCCTCTTAATCGCTCCCCTATTTACCGTAACGAGCTAAAATTTTTACAAAAATAAAAAGTCTGGTTCCGCCCTAATTTTTTCATATTTGTCAATGATCGAGGAAGGGACATTGGATTTTTTTTCAACTTGAGAATTTGCCCACAGAACTAATTTATCTTTGACTTTGCATACTGTAATAAATAGCGTACTCCGTAACATAATAACATAAAATAGCGTAATAGCGGACGGAATAACGTAGTCCATAATGTCTCAGATTAGTAACTCTGAGGTTGAGTGTTTGAGCGAATTTTATATTTAAAATTTCGCTGTTAATAAAAAAAAACCGGCACCAGCTGCAGTGATATCTATGGATTATTATTTGTATAGCAAATAATAATATAGATTATTGTAGATATTCATTGATTCATTGACTTACTCAGTTGGCACAGATTTGGCCGTTGTAACATATTGGGCTTACGCCTGTTAAGTTACCACATAATATTTATTAAAAATAAAATGAATTAATAAAATTTGATATTTAGCACTTTTTTGACCTTTATTTATTTTAATCGCTCCATATTTATATTAAATGTTCAATACGATACACGTATATTTATGATAATTAAATATTAATGAGAAACACGTGTAAATAACTAATTACATACAATTTAATTAATTTGTAATTTGTGTCTATAAAAATAGATTCGTTGCTGCTCTGCGAATTTATTTTTTAATAAAAATAATATGCAGTTAATTTGTTGGTTCTAACAGCTATATTAGCTAATTGAATTAATAAAATAAATAACAAGTCATGCAGCAGCTTTCTTTGTGTTCGATTTGGTCTAGCTCGGCAGTCATCTTTGAGTCTCTAAGAGTTCAATACGACTTGAAAATTATTCAGTCATTTTTATTATTTACATATTTATATTGTAATATTTCACCGCAAGTTTGACTGTTTTACGATTATCGTAATCGTTGTAACGTTTAAATTCCTTTTAAATTCAAAATAAATGTAAAAATTATGTAACTTAAAATTTCGATTGCTTTATTATAAATATTATATAAACGTTAGCTCGGGTAAATTACGACTTGTGACGTCCGAGTAATTATTTAAAATTCGCGGCGAATACGCGGACGTCTATATAAATTAAATAAATTATAATCGAGCGTGCGGAAAATTTTAAGCAGTTCGAATCGAACACATGAAATAAATCTGACATTTGCCGTTAAATTGAAATTATAATAATACCATGTCGTTAATATTATATTAGCATCGCGAGTGGACAAACGTATGTATGTACGCGTGCGTATGACACTCAAACTGTGTCAATTGTAGTTAATTATTTACCAAGCGTCCATCGGCCTTGGAAAATTTGTACATATTAGCGTTAGTAGTTCCCTTCGATCGGCTGTGGATACAATGTTGGCAAGTCATCGTCGGTAATCGCGATGCAGCGCCGTAAAAAATGTTTTTTAGATGAAATTTAATAGTATGTAGGTAGAGAAGAGCGTTAATATTAACTTGTTGAATATTATTTAGGGGGCCTTAAAAGGTTCCAGACCGCCCCTATGAATCATAAATATACTCTGCACCGCCCGACTGCACAAATTCCACGCGGATTAAAATTCAATCTAAATTATTTATGTTATCGCTTTATGATTAACACCCTAATGGAATTGCTCGAGACCCGCCCCTGCCCGAAACCTTTTTTTATTACGCACATAACGCACTGAATTGCGCAAAATAGGCAACGCGTCTGCCGATTGTGCGAATACTTGTTGTGCCGATCGCATTAGCGTTATATACTTATCCGTCGACCTCGCGCATAAAAGAGAAATATATTCTAAAAATATATACAATAGTAGTACTGTTTGTTATCAATCGATAGAATGCCATCGATGTCAAACAAAGCCCGGCATATATCAGTATTTTAAGTGTCGTCTCGATCTATTCCGCGTACCTCTGCTCGATTTGACTTTGGCTGAACTCTTATTATTGCAATCAAAAGCTAAGTAAGTGATGTAGAATGCCTTGAAAATCAAAGACGGGAAGGGGGCAGATGGCTATATTTAAAAAATTCTGATTATTTGTTAAACAAATAATTTGACTTCTTCGCGTTGGGCAAACAGTAGGGTGAATATATTTGGTACCCATTTCTTTATAAAGTGTCTTATTTATGATCTTAACATGGGGACATTTCTCCGTTCCCTTGAATTTAACCAAAAAAATGCATGTCATTTAATTAAAGATCATTGTATTAAAATAAAGGTGAAATGTCATTCTCGATTCCAAACCAAAAATTCTCGGGCTATCTATCAATAAAAATCTATATTTTATATATGTTATTTCAGTGAAATCATATCGGAATACATTTTCACCGGTAGATATAAAATATGATTTAAATATTTCCATATGTAGTAATATTACAATTACATATTTATTATTTATTTACATGCGGTATGTTACATAATGAAAGTGTTAAAACTAATTAAAGTTTAGGTAAAGTTTAAAATACAAATAAAGCAATTCATCTCTCAGGGGAAAATAAGTACAGACTCGCATTTTTTAAATATGTTAACTTTAATTACATAAGACATACTAATTATATATAATTAACATGTTAATGGTTTATCACCATTAATAATATTAAACAAAAAGTTTGTTAATATTATTTAAGAGAAAAAGTAAAAATAAACTTTAAATAATTTAGGTGACAGAAAAATAAAAATACAGGAAACAAGCACAAGATAATTTGAGTACATATAAATAAAGAACTGGAATTATTGGTATGTCGTCTATAGTCACTGAAGCATTATGTGCATTAGCTTTTTGTGCTCGTATTTAAATTTAATGTTGTTTTTATCGTAGTCACCGATACACGAGATTAGTGGGTTAGTGTGGTTTCGCGAGATATTTTTATAATATATTCTGATATGAAAATGATAGTGTTCTTTAAATATTAAACCAAATTTTGATCATGAGAAAAGTGCAAAAACAATTATCACTTCTCAGATGTCAAAAATTCACGTCAAAAGCAATAAAATCGTGTCGGTGCCGTCGCAGTGGTAACGCTCGGTAACGAGCGTTACCACTGCGACGGCGCCGACACGATTTTATTGATTTTGACGTGAATTTTTGACTTCTGAGAAGTGATAATTGTTTTTTGCGCTCAACTATTAATTTAAATTTGGTTTAAATGTTCTTTATTCGATCGTAATATGGTTCTAAAAAGTATCAATGTGAGCGCTTGATAACCGAGTGATTAAACTGCGACGGCACGATTTAATTATTTTGATGTGGACTATTACATATTATTAAAATCAAAACTGACTAACCAATATAAGCTTTCCCCCCCCACCCCTGTGGAAAAATCTAAAATGACGTCCCCATTGAAAAATCTACAGTATAGATTCCCTAACAAAGTCGATGGTTCAGAGAATCAGACTTTTATTTATTTTTTATACTCTTTATTTTTAATCTTCCGTTGTAACCTTATAACGGAATAAATCTGTACTACCTGCGTCAGTTAATTAGACATAATAAATATTCACAAGTTAATATTAACCACCAGACTTTTTAATTTGAAAATCGTTGCCATTTATATAACTACTTATAAATTATAATATGTATGGTAATTTATAATTAAAGAGAATTTTTATAAATAAATATTCGAATCTGCTGCCGTGGCTCGAACCCGCGGCTTCTGAGCTACTTGTCAAGACCTTATAGACTACGCTATTCTAACTTTAATACTAGAGTGCTTAATCTAAGAATTTGGTTCTGTTCTGCAGAAGTTTTGTTTAAATAAGGTTCAAAGTTGTATGCAAGTGCTTTTAAGTTATTTTTGCACTTCGCTTATACATGAAATTGTATTTGTTTTTTTTTTACTAAAAAGAAACTTCATGCGTTTTTAAATCTGGGAGTTATAAAACCCTTTTAGCAAGTCTTTTTAATTATTTCTAAATATAAGTAAGGGTGAAAAATAATAATAAAATATTTTGAATTCTCTCCATCATCAAAGAATATATATACCAATGATGGAACGATTCATTACGCTTCAAAGATGTTCAAAACACATATTTTTTATGATAAAAACAGTTATATTATATATTTATAACTTTAATAGCAACTAAACATAATTGTTTAAAATAAATTAATGGGACTCTGAAATTTTTGGTAGATTTTTTGTTAGATTTGAATATGTAAAAATTCCGTCAAAGGCCGAAAAAATTTAGTATGTGTGTAAAATTGCTTTTTTACATAATTTTTCATGATATTTTTATATGTATTAGTATATTTTTTATCTCAATATATTTTTTGTTTTGACTTAGGAATTTATACTATTTTATTAAAATTGATTGTTTTTGCTATATTTTGATTTTAATTTTTATTACTTAATAATTATTACATTTTTTTATAGAGGTACAATTTTTATCTTTTAAATAACTGTCATTTAAATAAATAGCCGAGATATTTACTGAAGCTATTTTTGGAATATTTTATCGTTTCCTCAAAAAAAAAACACATGTAAAAAAATATTAATTTTAATTATAAACGGTTCTTTACATTTTCCCTAAGATTTTTTTAACGGAGTTATGATGTTTTCTATTTTTTTGAATAGCCGGAATCATACTAGCTAAAAAATGTGATTGAAAAAAAAAACTTTTATTAATATAGAATAAAAACGACGGTAGTTATCGCGTCCCGAAATTTCTAATCCATGTTCTGTATACAAAATAGCTTTATTGAACATATTAGAAAAAAACATATATACATATACGGCAACATTAATTTTTATTTTTTAATATTTTCAATTAACATGCACAAAAAATTGCTAATTATACTAATAAGATTAAAAAAAAATGATGTCGCACTTATCAGCTATCGCGAATAGCATTATGCTAAATATTTAGCAAGCTTGTTTTTGAGCGCTGACGTTCTGATTATTATGGCCAAGAACATAGGATGCAATTGTCACTCTTTAAAATAGCTAAAAATCGCCAAGCAAGGATGGATTGTCAACACAACTATTCGGCAAATTTTAAAGAGCTTCATTAAATATAGATATTTTTTCTCTGAATTCACTCCAACAACAATGAAATTTTTACTCAGACAATATAGCTATATTATGGTTCACTACGAGCTAACGTATCGTACAAAACGCAAAATTCTAGATTATGTAATAATGTATCTTTTGGCAATGCTGATAGCACCGCAGTGATTCAAGTTTTTTCTAAATACAATGAAACCGCAAATGTGCTAATACCCTAAAATACTTTAAGATTTACACCCCTGTCAAAATCAAAACCAATGCAACGCATTATTTATTTTAATTATTTCGTTTTTTTAAATATTTTACTTAAACCGATATTCTATAATTTTGTCAACATTATTTTTTTTTGTATTTTGGTTAAAAAGCTCTCTTGAAATCTATATTTGTTTGTATCTTTGACTAACTACTTGTTATGTAGTCTCAGTTTTTCTCTAAAACCCGATTATTGTTCACAAAAAATGTTTTGAGAAATCATAAAATCCATTGATTGGTTGATTATTACTTTTTCAGTTACCTTTTTAATTTATGGCAACATGATAATTAGTCTCTAGCTTTAATTGTAGCAATCTGAAACTTATCCAGTATTTTTTCTTCGGAGAAAGCTTTATTTACTAAAAAATGTAATTAAGTTCCTAGTATTTCCAAAGTTTCTTTCAAGGTATATCTACATCTAATTCATCAGTACTGGTTCCTTTTCTTAACCTGCAAATTATGCTATCAATTTATTTTTCTAAGATTACACTAAACTATTAAACTATTGAATTTACAATCTCTTCTATACTTTCAATGTATTATGTATTCTATTTTTTTGCTATTATATGTATATATTTTATTCTCCATATTTAATATGTCGTTTCTCTGAGTACGATTAACTAATTTTTTTATTGTTTTTCACATCATATCTGTATCATTTTTTATTTTATTAATGAGATTATAAAATACAGTAAAGCCTTATCTCTGGTAATCGATTGTAATTGCAAGTTAATTAATTAATAATTTTAATTTTATGCACAAGATAGAGATTATATTACAATAAAAAAAAATTATGATAAACCACTTTATATATCTAGTTATATTTTTTTATATAAAATATCTTTTTAGTTTATTCACTAAAGGTTGAAACTGGCGAAAAAATGCATATCATACACTTCAAACTATTAAAAACGAATATAACATAAAAAAGTGATATGTGCTAGCAAAAAATAATTACGACAGTAGATCTCTATAATTATGATAATGATCATTTTTTTTAAATATCAAGTATTTTTTGTGGTGATTTAGTACGATGATTTTTACGGGTAAAAGAGTGTAATTTTATCTGAACTAATAATAAATCATAGTTATTATCAGTAATAAGTTTTCGGTATTATTTTGATAGTTAACGCTTTAATGTTATTGTTTTTTTATATTATCTAACTCTTACTATCGACTAGGTTTTAGTTTCATGTGTTATCTGCGTTGAGTTTTATTTTTATATCGTAAACGACAAGGCTTGTTCCGCGTATTAGGCAAAACGTCTGCCAAATACATTAGGAAACGGAGATATTACACAAATCAACGAACTTGATCTACGCTGTCCTCTTGAACGATAACAAAATCGTATTTTAACGTCAAAAATATTAAATAAGACATCGCAAATATGACACAAATTACGGTTTAAACATTTTTTATAAACAAACATTTAATAAAGGTCTGAATCATTACTACGCAAGACCGTCATTATAAACTTTACGTTTGGCGAAATAAATAAAAAAAAAAAGTGAGTAATCGCTTTCACATAAAAATGTGACAAAGCAGATAAAGCAAATTTTAAATAAATTCGAATAAAACAGGAATGTTAGCATTTTACTTACTTGATCGCGGTGTAAAGTTGTAACATTATCGAATTGTAACCTACTTTCAATTCAAGGTTTTATTGTCAAACGATGATTAATGTGGACGTTGTTTTTTTAATGGAAAAAATACGTTAATTACGGAGCCGGATAGCAGATAAAAAATGTTTTGTCTCGTTGAAAATAATGTGTTTTTTTCGTTCGGGCGGAGGTCGCGGGTTCGAGTCGTCTTCGGAAAATGTCTCTAAATTCCATCGGGGAAAGTAGGAAGAGCTTTGTTTGCGACCGAATGAATAATGCAGGCGAACCGTCGAAGGGCGAAGTGTGCGCGTATCCGACCGGCGAAAGTTCGGGAGAGGTGCAAGTTGCCCTTTTGGGCGCGTACCTGTTTCGGTATCGGTATCGGTATCGCAGTTGTATGTATTGATCTCGCGGCGAATTAAAAATTGTCGGCTATCGGAAAGGCGACCGACGCTATCAGAGTCTGACCGTAAACTAAAGCGAAGCGGCCGGAGGTACACACTTGCAGTTTCTCTAGGTCAAGAATCCGCAGTAACGAACGGGCCACAGGTACAACGCCCGCATGCACTTTGCTGACTTGACCCTTTTCAAACTCGACTCAGAAATTACGCAATCACCGAAGAAAACATTCTCTGGTAATCGTGCAACATATCAGAGATAACCAAACTTTATGAGCACAACTACAAAAAATATCACTCTCCTTTTCTTGTACGAACTATGTTATTTTGTACGAATAAAAATGACTATCTATGAAATTTTATGTAATAATAAATATTTGTAAAAACGTGTCAATTTTGATCTACAACTACTATCGAAGATCGTGTTAAGCTCTTGAAATTCAAAAGTAGATAATGAGAGCAGCTGCTTGTCAAAAACGCAGTGGAGAAAGTCTCATATATTTTTCGATAATTTAAACAATGTCAATAATTCGGGGTAGAACCAGACTCTTTGTTGTTTGTATTTAGTGTTTTTGTCGGGTGTTACAAATTTTGTCACTATATATAGAACGACTATTCTGGTATATATTCATAAAAAAAATATTTAAGTAACTATTTTTCACGTATAAAAACATGTTCACAAAATTTAGTTATTGCGACGTACAACAAAAGTGGGCGGTAGGTATAAAAAAGGTTAACGATCCCTTATCTGATACAGTTTTATAAATAAACATAACATACCGAATCAGAATTGTGACAAAATAAAACAGTGAAAAACAGAACCATGACAATTCAGAACAAGTTAAAAAATTAATTTTATATCGCAAATAAATTATTTTTTTAGTAAATAGTCTTATAAATGATCAGTTAAAAAATTAAAAAATATCAGTTACTAAAATAAATAATCATAAGAAAATGATCAGTAATTAATAAAATTGGTCAGCAATTAATATAATATATTAAACATTAATCATTTTATTTGAATACTGATTATTTATTTTAAAAATATTACAATAAATGCTTGGTTTTTATATTATTGACAGTTGCGAAACGTCCATTTTCTGTTCAAACCCAAACCTATTAACATACCGAATTAACCACACCCAACTTTTAAAACTAATTAAAAATTTATAATTTTTGAAATAAACGCGGTAAACTAAAAAAAAAAATTATAATTCTCATTCGATCAAGTACATTTTTTAATATATTTTTTTTATCGAATCTTCCATTGTAACCTGATAGGCGTAAGCCCATTGCGTTACAACGGGATAAATCTGTATTAACTAAGTAAGCTTAATCAGATATTGTGAATACCTACAATTAAGTATTAACCACCAGACTGAAAGTCTGGGAATCGGTGACAATATTTATAAATAATAGATGTCACTGTAGCTAAGACCGTGTTTTTAATAATAGCGCATTTTTTATAAATAAAAATTCGAGTGCCGCTGCCGGGGCTCGAACGCATAACCTCAGAGTTACTAGTTTGAAGCATTACGGGCTACGCTATTCAGTTTTTTGCGCTCTCTTATTGGGTTTGATGTACTTTTAAGCTACCGTAATATGTTATATAAATATGAAAATGCTTCATTGGAACGCTTTATAAATTTATACTCTCCTATTGGTCAAAATTTGGTTTAGATATATGTACATACATCTTTGATTTTCACAATTTAATTTTGCACGTATGTTTGGAACATTTTATCATTATTAATATGTCACCCCCCAACTATTTTGTAAAATAAAATTCGATTTAATAATAAATGATCAAAGAATACTAATATTAATGAATTATTTATTGATCAAAAATTTGTTCTTTACTGACGATTTGCTTATTTAATTGAAATTATTTACTTAATAAATAATAAGTTGTCAATATAAAATTAATTATAAATATATTTTTTCGCTTGTTCTGAATTGTCACAGTTCTGTTATAAAATGATCTGATTCGTCCGGTTACCATTTAAGACATATATTAATAAATATATGGTGAATCTATGTAACGGTAGTTTCGATACATTTAACATTTATAACGTCGTCACTTAAAGGAACGTGTAATCTGGAGACGCTTGGTAGTTTTTCAAACCACATTTCTTCGCATTTGGCACCGACCTTTTAGCGCACTCGTTCAGTGAAAATATTTATACATCGACCCTATCTTTGGTTATAGTAAAGTCCACGATTCGCATGCAAGGTTTTAGAACTGTTAATTGATACCGTTTAATGAATGTACGCTGTATATACAATATCGTTTATAATCTAATTCAGCAAATAATTTGCAAAGAATTTATTTCGCAACGGAATAAATAATATAATAATATCATAAGTAAAAACCACTTTATTTATTTTAATCTTATGTTATAAGCTCAATACGTTACAACTGAGTAAATCAATAATAATTAAATGAATCAATCAAATACTACATTTATCAGTCTGAAAATCAGTAAAATATATTTATATAATTAATCATATATATATAAGTGTATTTAATTTATAATCAATAGATGTTACTTTTGTAGCAAAAGCTGGTTTTTATTGGGTGCGCATTTTTATGAATATAAACAAACTATTTTGACCTTAATTTATTTATTGTTGTAAATATATCGCTGTAACATATTAGGTCAATGCGTTAACAACGCCTCTGTAGTAATATTAGAGTCAAATATTAAATTTTGAGGATCAAATATGAATATGAGTACTACTAAAATAATTAAAATAATGGCATAACTAAATATTTGAGAATCAAAATCGTGCGCATTTTCTGACCCTGCGCGTCTAAAATAAAAATAAATAAAAAAATTTGGCGAATTTTAAGAGAAAGATGGCGATTAAAATTGATGTTTTTATGCATCGAAGATTAATTAAAGTTAAAATTCTCACGCGAAGAAAAGCAAATTCTGAATATTTATGAGTTGTTATATAAAATTTTTGACCATTTATGGTAACTAAAATTATAATAAAAATATAAAGACATATTGATGGGTCGACGAGCTATTAATCATCTTGTCGACTGACCTTAAGAACACGCGACTCACCGACCTTAGAGTGGGAACTACAAGCTGAGGGCGTTTTGTTATATCGAGGTTTTGAGATAGCTGTATTTAAATAATATAATATTATAACGAGGGACTTTTTTAATCTAGCTGCAATTCTGATGTCCACTTCAATAAAGCCATCGCGAGAAAGGACAACCAGCTATTATAATCCGCAGCTTGCAACCAATTAATACACCAGTTAATTACTTAATTGTACGGTAATAAAACTATATACATTTAAGTACATTATGTTAACAATACAGTCCGTACCATATAATTATAATTAATCAGAACCGGTATTTAAAATATAAGCGTAAATATAATCAATCAAAGTTCTAACAAAATATTGTCAAATTAAACAGAAAAAAAAGATATGTGCAATAGTTTTTGTGCATTTAAATTTTGATAACCATGAAAATATATTTTACAATGGCGATGATGAACAAATAAAATATATTTTTTAGAGGTGCGTTTCACAGCAATTTTTTCCTAATTTTTAATTTAAAAAAAGATTGCAATGTATATTTATAATTTTATTACTCATTGCTATTTATATAATAGTTAATTAACCGAGCAGTACGAAGGTTTGTAAGTTTATATTTTCCTTGAAGAGTCTACATATATTGCGCGTTAAATTAAGATTACAAACACTAATTGCATAAAAATTCACTAAGAACGGATGAAAGAAACAATTATTTGTAAACAGAAAACAATTAAAAATATTTATAATAATTTTCAGTAGCAAATATATTTGTGCTAAAGCTAAATAAATAAGTTTAAATAGCTGATCTTTAAATTCAGAGCCGGAAAAAAATACCGCTCGCAGATAAAAAAATGGGCCGCGGTAAAATAATAGCTTTTAACATCAAAGAACACAGTATTTTCACCGTGCATAAAACCTTTGTTAATTAATACTGTTTATTGCAGTATTACTTTTGCGGACTACTTAAAATATTTTAGCGATCGACACCTTGGCTACCCCTGCAATGCGCGTTTTATAAGACTAATTAGATACACATTATTACATTAAAGACCCAAGCTGTCATTTTTACTCACAGCTTACTAGAACGTTTTAAAAGTGCGTTAAATTTTATGGAATATGTTATTTCTCTATCGACAAAATAAAGCCAATTTTATAACTATATAATATTTATAAGGTAATAAAAAAAACGTGCTTATTAAAAAATATGCTCTCAATAATGATAAGATACTACGCAAAATATAAAAAAAATATGTTTACATTAAAAAGATAAAAGCTCAAATTTATATTCAAATAAAAGTAAATATTGCGATAAAAACGTACATTTTAGTCATAACAAAGTTATTTAAAAGAATTATGACGGCATTGGCCCGCTCATATTAGGAATTTTAAAAGTTTGACATCAATAAAAAATTCTCACTGCGCGGCTTCTACGTTTAATTTTTAATTTATTTTAAATGTTAATAATAATTGTAAAAATGAACGCATTTTGCATTCTGCGCCGCAAATTCGTGTGAGCATTTATCATATTTTAAAAAATTTTCCCTATTATTTGCATACCGCGCATTTGTATTAAAGCACTGTTATTAATATTTTTTATCTGAATAACAACTTACAAGGAAAATTAAATTTGATCAACCGGTTTTGTCAAAAATTCAAACAATATAAATATTAAAAAAAACGACCCCCATTAACCTAATTAATATATATTAGACACTTAATGTCATATTCTTTTTAGTATAAAGATAATTGTGAGCACATATAAAGATTTTATTTTCTAAAAAAAGACAATATCTATTATATAATACTTAAGCATGTCAATTGATTATACATATAACATGTTTAAATCATTTCAAGTCAAGTGTTCCGAAAATGGCTATTGGCAATTAAACATATAGCTCCAATATTCCAATTTAAGGAGAAGTTGCCCCAGAGTCAAAAACAAACCCTTGTTGTTTAAATCACAATACGATCACTGCTGATATATGAAGCTACTTTATGGCTGAGCATATCCGGTAGCTTCTTCCGTGTAAAAGGCGTAATCAAAAATAAGTGCTTATGGTATATTTAAGGGTTAAGAAATTGCATTTCGTATCGAAATAAATTAACAAAAAAACATCTGTCTCATATAACTAAAGTTAGCCAAACATATATTAGAGATAAATAAATTTAATGATCTGCATCTAGTTGATTACTGCTGTGATACTTTTAAGAAATAGTAGGATTATTGTTATTTTTTTATATATTAATTTACTGATTGTTACTATTTTGATAAAGATTTTTATATATTTTTAAGTGCAAATATTAATGAGAATATTACATTTTCAAACAGTTTATTTGAAATTCGGTATTATGTCATAAATTTTCAGAATATTAAGTGTGGTAAGTTCCAAAATAGTTAGATTGTCATTGATGCAAACATATTGTTGATTTGAAGGACTCTATAAAGAGGCTATTCATCAAGTGCAGTTAATTAATCAATACTATGGTACTAGGATTTACAATTATTCGTAATTTTCAACTATTCGAATATCGAATAAAAATGTACTCGCGAAAGCCCAAGTAGGAGGTCTGCTTAGCCTCGGAGCGCACAATGTATTACAATAAAATTATGTAAGTTTCGTAGTTGTCAGTGGACTAAAATTTATATTTTTAAAAGATTGTGGTTTTTGTGTCTGGTGGTAGTTTTTTTAATAAAAAATCCTATAATGAGTTTCAAATTAAATACATAAATTGTTATTTTTGTGACAAATAAACGTTGTGATATTATGTCTAAAGTCAGATATTCACTTGTTATTCTCGAATCGATACCAAATAGTGCTTTATGTGAAATATATGTACATGTCCAAAATCGAATAAGCTCGACTACCGTAGAGCGGTAGTAGAGGGCAGAGATGCTTTGTTTGTTTTTCAGCATTTTTCAAGCTGTCATTGCCATTGTTTCTGCCGTCCCTTGTCTCATAGTTTCCCGGTTAACTTCAACAATGATCCTTTAGTTGCTAATGGAATACCGCTGATTTCAGAGATGTACTCATAACATAAATAATAAATATTTATATAATATTCTTTAATATTATATCAGGTTGTTCTATAAATATTTGCGTTTTAAAAGGTTGAAAATTAAAACGTGTAATACTTTTACTAAATTATATATTCTGCAAATATTTTTCACATATTAATAATATTTTATATCTGATTCTAAAAATAATGTATTTTTGGAAGCAACAAATTCTTTAATATCGTATTTAAATCCGTTTTAAAATAAAAAAATTCACTTTAAAATAGCTGCTGGGATGTAAAAAAAATGATGCCAATGGAGCAATGTCTAAAGAATACGATGGATGAGAAAGGAGTTCCGAAAAAAAAAATCATACTCTTGGATACATGAGGGCGAGCGCTGTCTTTGTGTAAAATTACCTTTTTTAATTTGAAATGGAGGTCTTTGATATGTTATCAGTCGCTTTAAATCAAATTATCTGAGCAGTCTGGTGTATTTGTCTGCCTATAATCAAATAACTCATAATGAATTATGCCCTTCATATCCCACCAAATGCATTACTTTATCTTATTAGGGTGTAATCCTGTTTTTGGGGTTGAAATTGAGGTTCGATTTGCGTCCAACCACTGCATTTCACGTCGCGTGCTAAAGTAAGGGATCTATTTCTCATATTCAGTAGCAATGCGACTCAAAAATATTTTTTTGTATTAAGAAAATTATAAGATACACATATTCTACAAATTAACACCTTTCCTAATTTTTAAATCTTTGTAAACTGATGTAGGCAACACGTTGAGCTCGTTAATGTCGGATCTGCTTTAATGGCAGTACTCATATCCTCACTAACAACCCATAAAGAGTACAAACTTTTATGTAGATATTCAATGTCAAAATTTCCGGATAAAAATTTTTGAAACAATGCGTGGCAGTCAACTGAATAGGATATTTTTGGCAACATGATTTTTTTGTTCTTAAAAGTTAAATTGTTGCGTTTAAAAATCTCAGATTTGTAAAAAAAAACATTGAATCTACTAGAGGAAATATTCACCTGACTAAATGGTATTCATTAAAACTCAAAATGAATTGCTTTTCTCTAGTCTTATCCTATAAATACCACATGACATGAATTCATCATTCGAAGGGAGTCTTTGTCTATTTAAAATATTTCATAAAATAAAATAAAATTTAATATGGGGTTAACTACCCATTGCGATTCGATAAAAAGGAAACTAATCGTAAATTTACAAGATGACATATAGTGGTGAGTTAAAAGTGTATAATAAAACCTTATTATTTCTAGAAAGCAAATTTATAATGCCTTGAAATATTTTAAAAAATATTGAAAATGTCTATTATAAAAATAAAACTTCTGCACACTTAGATCGAAATATAGTAAGTTTTATTTAAAAAAATCATCTGAAAATTGCTGTAGATATAAAAAAGGTAATGCATGGAAGTGATATAAGAGAAAATTGTGTGAAGCAGCTTAACGACAAAATATCAATTGCATTGGATCGAACATTGCAAGGGCTAATATTATTAGCAGGTAATTTTCGTCAGTACCTGTTGTAACGCGTTCAACGGAATGTGAAGAATCAATGTTTTTCTCATGGTCAATTATACGTTGCATGTTCCGCGATTTGTTTTTATTTGTGCCAAATCGAATCACCGCAAACATCCTATATCCCAGAGCATTGCAGGTAATTAATTTATTTAATTAAAGTAAAATTAATATTAAATTGATATTTTATGGTTTTCGTTTAATATCCAGATGGCGCTGAAATAACACTATCAAAAACAAACGGCAATGAAACAGAAAAAAATTAATTATTCCGCAATTTAATTCATGTTATTTTAATTGTATCAATGAATTAATATTGAACTTCAATTGTATTTATTTAACTCATGTACATATACATATATTCAAATTTGGTAATAGGGAAGAATTGCCGGGGATGCTAGTAATATATATTAATGATATAATAAATAATATAGAAAATGTTTACGGACGACATTTTAACTTATTGCATAAGTGATAAGGTTAAAAGATTATGTACTCTAACACAATGAAAATGAAACAAAATATATGATCATTAATTATTAAGATATGTTAAATAATAATATGAAAATAGGTAAAGATCACATAGAGTAATTGTAAATATTTTTTAAGGAACATTGTAATTACATAATCCAAGAAATATATACAATAGTATTTTATTGTTCCTCTTAAATTTTTGTGCAAATATATTGAATATGCTCAATAAATTAGATAAAACGATGTTTTATTATTTATAAATAAGTAGAAATGAGTTGAAACTCATAGAGCATAATATATCTTTATTAAGATTAGTTCTTATTTTTGCCTTTGATAATTTATAGTCGAAAATATTGAAACAAAAAATATTTCGTAAAATATGCTGCTATTTAGCATTGATAAGATTAATGCTAAGAAACACCGAAAGAATAATAAAATTATGTTATAAAAAAAATATAAATTAATTTAACAAGTTTTTTATAATGGTAATAAATTTTCATAATTTTTATACGTGATACATTATTTATTTATAATATTAAGTACATCAATCTACAGCGTTTTCAGTTTCTTAAAATTATTAGGCTAATTATTTATAGAGAAAAAGTTGACAAAAAACTCTTTGCGGATCTGTTATTTTTGATTTAAAGATTTTTAGAAATCGCTTTACAATTTTCACACCAATTTTGGCGAGTCATTGAAAAATATTTTTTAAATTCATTTTTGCAAATGCAAAGAAAATACTTAACCTCATAACATAAATATAAGTAAATAAATCCTGATCAAAAGCACGCAATTAGAATAAAAAAAATGTTGTTAAAATATTATAAAATAAAAAAATGAAATGATATTATTTATCAAGTCACTCCGAAGGCTCTAATTAATTAAATGTGAAATTAGACAAATTAATTAAGATAGCAACGCTGTGTCCCTGGAAATGTTATTTTTTCCAGACTTAAACTCTTGGGATTCGCCGAACGAAGGTACGGAATACGAAGGTGCGGTTCGATGCGATCGAGCGGCATAATTAGATTATCGGATTGCAAAACACGGAGTTTGAGAAAAAGTGATCAGAATTTCAATCACCAGCTGTTAATAACTGACCGGCGCAACTAAACATGGTATCTAATCTGTCCGAGCGCCGAAAGTGAAAAGCGAAAGTCATCGCTTATCGGACGCTCGATGTACAAATTCGTCAGTTCGTTCCCGACGCACGTCTACGAGGAAATAAAACATGGAAAAAAGTGTGTCAGTAGGGCACGTCGGATAGAAAAAACATTGATAAAAGGGCTGCTTTTTACGTGTCGAGCGCAAAAAGTTAGTGAACGAGTGGGTCGGTCAAACGTACGGTGCGGACGAAGGGCGATAACCTCAAAATTCTGCTTGTTTAAAGACATTAAAACAAATTTTATGCAACTCCACCTCGCATTACATGTCGTAAATTATATTTATGCACATTTTTCGGCTTATTTAATATGTGAATATATTCGCAAGACATAACAGTAAATATAATTTATAAGCCGCGTCATGTTTCACTTATTCGTATAACGAATCAGGTTTAAAAATTAGCACTTCGACGTCGAGATACGTAATTTGACGAGAGTCTCGAATAGTATGCTGTGCTGCCATATATTATTTTATATCTAAACTGTGTCCCGATGGACGACAAGCAAACTTCTTTATCTTTACATTTTCAGTTATCCTTTGACGTACGAGTATGTGTCATGCGCGGCGGATATCAGAGTCCACAAAAATGTAGTATTTGTGTATATGTCAGTGTAATTTATTTATTCATACAGTTTATTTTTATTCAGTTATACGTTTAGCCATGTGTCACGCAAATATAATCATCATTGTGGCAGCCGACATGTGTCACATGAACGAAAAAAAACGGAATTTCAATGGCGAAAATGAGAAACAGATCAATTGAATTTTATATGAATCATCTGAATGGCTTAATTCCTTTGTCAAAAGAGATCAGACAGAACGGGCAGTCCAGTCGAGGTAAGTTGAGTCAATGTGAAATATAAGATTTTAAGACAAGCGAGAAAAATCTATGAAACGTATTAGTGAAACGTAATACCGGTTAAACCCTTTTTTAAAAAAAATACACTACCTAAAATAAAACAGCCAATAATGCAACGACATAAGAACGAATGTTTCGCTCTATCCTTGTAAATAGTATTAAACTGATTGTTCACTAGTGTAATTCACCCAAGATCAGTGGTTCTTAATATATTTTTATTCACACGAAATTAATTACTGTTTTTTTACTACAATACTACGATGTATAAAAACACGAAATATATTTATGTATGCACATTACAATTGATCTTATTTTATATTTGTCTATTGTATGGTATTTTTCGAAGCAATTTTCTACATGAAAATATGATTTTCAACTTAATTTTTTTACCTAACAAGAATTACTACGTAAGAATAGTACATATTTGATAAGCCACGTCTAGTCCACATCATTTCATACAAATACTATGATACCATTGTTCATTTTCATTTTTATGTAACAACTTATCCCTTGCGTATTTTTAATTACTTGTGTCAGACCATGTAATAGTTAATTATAACCGTATAAAATTGGCAGGATGATCCAATTCGAGTTTCATATTTAAGCAGCACTGTAAACCAGACAGCTGTCAATAATCACGGATGCTTACAGTATCAAATTAAGGCACGTTGTTTCAAATTTTTACAAGGGTAAGGAAGGTTAAAATCGTTTTTTTTGCAACATTTAAGGGGGCTTCCCTGTTTATAATATACATTAGACAACACAATTATACTGAATTTTTTTATAACAATAAGTGAGAATTAAATCATGCATATCTAAACTGAATTTTAATCAATAGTAAAGCAAAAAAAATTATCCCTTCTCAGAAATCAATTATCAACTTCAAAAGCATTAAAATCGTGCCGTCGCCGTGGCAGTGAAAACACTAAGTTATTTAGACTTTTATAACAATATTACTACTTGCAATAAATGAGAAGCGAATGAAGCATATCTATACCGAATATTGATCAATAGGAGAGCGCAAAAAACAAAAAACAAGTCAAAAATCCACATCAAAAGCAATTAAATCGTACCATTGCCGTTGCAGTGTGAACGCTCAGTTTATATTATAGCTTTTTATAACAATATTACGACTAACAATAAATGAAAATCGAATAAGTACCATCTAAACTAAATATTGACTAATGGAAGAGCGCAAAAAAATAATCTCTTCTCAGAAGTCAAAAATTCACGACAAAAGCAATAAATCGTGTTGGTGCCGTCGCAGTTATATTTTGATTTAATTTAGATTTAAAGTATTTCCATAAATGACATACATTTTTTTGAAGATGAGTAGGGAGGGAGGGAATGGGCTGCTAAGATCTTGCGATTTAACGCCGTTGGAGCACCTAAAAACTAACATCTCCACTTAATTGTTATTATTTTTCATAAACATTGAAATACATTAAATGTTCGATTAATATAAAAATCCGAAGAAATTTGTTTTTCTTTTTAATAAAAGAGTTCAGAAACTGTATATATGATATTTATATATGAAATCTTTTAACCGTAACATGTTGATTGAAATATCTTTAAATAAATAATGAAATAATACTGGAAATTATATTTTCAAGTCATTCAAAATGGCTTCAGAAGATAGAGAATATCTTAGGCATTACAGATGACTTTAGACTGCAATGGTAAAACAATTTTAGGCGTGGACTTCTAAAGATTAATTTATAAAGAGTTTTAAATCACTGAAGTTTACATGGTGGCGTTTAAGCATAGACCTTAAAGTCGGCTTTATGTAAAATATATTTATATTATTTATACAATAAAAATATAATTTTTACAAATATTATTTAAAAAAATGTATTGTGCATTTTTTAAAATAAATCTCGAATATTGAAGACATTTTTTGCAGAAAGTTAAATGTATAGTTAATATACTTAAAATTTAGATTTTTTTCATTTAAATTAAGTAATTAAACCAATAAATTGAATATTATATATAAAAAAAGCTGTAAAATATCGTTCAATGCAATTTTAAGTTAAAATAGCGATCGATCACTGTTAAACAAAAAAAATGTTACAACTAAAAGTTCAAGTGTATTCTACAAATAAAATTTATTAATTGTAAGATTCCAAAATGCAAGATTCTTTAAATTAATTTAGAGTTGTTGTATAAAAATGTTGTTTCAGTATTAAAAGAATACGGTACAATAAACTTGTTCAATACATATTACGCATATGTAAAAATCGACTGAGATATGAAAAAAATCATACAAAGAAAATATTGTTAACTTAAAAATATTTAAAATTAAAACACTATACTATATTTCAACATTTTAAAGTCAAATAAATTATTCATGCGTCGTTTGTAAAAACATATTATAAGCCGTTGACGCAAATAAACGTAATTTGTAAAACTCTCGTAAATACTATTTTATGCGTCAATCAATATAAGTAACACTGTTCGTAAAATTTAATATCTTATTTTAAATGCCTTTATTGTTTGCCATTGTATAATTGATAATAATAAAATAATAACGGTGATCCTCAACTCTGATTTTGGAAAGATTTTTTTATTAATGTATGAGCATTTATGGTTAAAATATCAGTCGTATAAATAAATTATTATAAATACACGCATTTTTACGTGTATAAAAAGTTACAAATTTTAAGAAATATTTATATATGATGATATTCCCAGAATTTATACATTAACACTTGAATTTTCATTGCATGTATAGCAAATAAATTAAATAAATTGTCCGTTATTATTTTTGAATAATACACTTTTATATTCCAAGAACGCGTGGTTATGAAGAAAAATGGTTGTAATGAAAAATTCATATCCCTCGGGGCTTTTTAACGTTTAACAATTTTTTTTATATATATCAAAAATGTTATAAAAAAATAGAAAATTAACTCAGATAGGTAGTTGTCGCCAACCGGTAGTCCGCGAGAGAAACTTTAATATATTGTTTTTACAATTTTCTTGTTTATTGAAATGCTGTCAATATATTTGCCTAATTAAATAAAAACACGATCATGCAATTATTTATTCTAATGATTCTTTTAGCTCAAACATAATTAAGGGTTCCAAGATCTCAAATTGGTAATACAATTTGTTAATTATTTTAAAAAATATAATTGTAGGGTCTACAGTGAGATTTATTCACATCAACGCACTGACCGTAAGAATACCTCTTACGCATTTTCTTCATGCCAGCTAGTGCGGACCGTACGTGATAATAGACGGTAAAAATGAAAGCATCATATTAGACATTTAAGACAACACGCTGAGAACAAAACAGTTTATCGAAATTTTAGTTTTTGACAAAAATATACATATAAAACATTTTTAATGAGCATTATTAGAGGAGAATTTTTTATATTTAATGCGTACGACTTATTTTATTGATTTATTGTTTAATCATTATTTATTTACTTTATTATTGATTTATTTAATGAATCATCACGATGTTTGTCCGTGAGATTAAGAAAATCTAAGTTAATCTAATCTGTGATAATTGATCGGAATTTTATTTATATGATAATCACTAACTCTGATCTTCTAGATAATATTAAAAAAATACTAGGTCAATAATACGATATAAATTGGTCATAGTGAAGTTTTGCCTTATTGTTTTTTCATTCTCCTATTGAGAAAAATTTGGTTTAAATATTCTTTACCAATATTCTTATAATATAAGTCCGTAGTAATATCGGAATGGATAATAAAATATTGATCTAATAAAAGTTGTAAACCTATATTTAATTTTAGAACTTTCATTAGGTTAGGTTTGGGTTTGAACAGAAAATGGACGTTTCGCAATAATTTCATTAAAATGACATATTTTAAAAAATATTTTCGCGATAGATTCGAGACTGTTTTTGATGTATAACCCGAGAAGTCTTAGTTTATTTAATTTTTTCAATGAAGGGGAGGGGGCAATAATTTATTATTTCGATTTTATTAAAATTTATAATGTCTCCTTAAATGACATGCATTTTTCTGGCCAAAGGGGGGCTGCTAAGATCATGCAATTAAACGCAGTTGGAGCACCTAAAAACTAACAATTTAATATTTTCCAGCATGAACAATGTCCCGGGAAAAATCTATGGTACAACTGATTTAAATAAACGTTTAGCCAAATTATAGACCTATAATAAGGCCCAAAATAATAAATATATGACAATTGATTCGTCAAAATCAACTTCACAATTTATAATTTAATGCTTTAAAAATAGTTTGTAAAAATATTAAGTTGAAACAAAAAGTGATTTAATTTATTTAAAGAAAAATATAAAAACATAACTTTTAGATTGAGAACCATGGATAACAATTTATACGTCCAGGTTTTGAGAGGCTGGCACAGAATGGTCAAAAAATTTTTTTCATGATCCATTGATGGGTTCTACAGATTTTTCGACGAATTTTATTAATTTGACAGTTCTATGTAAAATAGTTAGGAATTAATAAATTATTTTACCGCAATATATTGATAGAAGTATCGTTGAGTAACTAATGAAGTACTACGGGAAATCAAGTTATTTAAAATGGCTTCATGACTTACATACCTCTGGACTTCTAAAGGTTAAGTTATAACGAATCACTGATACATGATGGTGTATTATGCATACACCTTAAATTTTTGTGATTTATGAAACACATAATATTTATGGGTTTAAATGAGTAAAAACCAGTTTATTTTTCTCAACAACAACAACAACATATTCCAATAAAGCGAAGTACATTGAAATTATAATACATTAGATGCTCCTTTACTGGAAAAAGGATCTCAAGAAAAAGCCTGAAGAGCTAAATATTAAATTCAGAAAGATGTACTGGCTTATGGGCAGACACTCGCCGATGTCTGTCGTAAAAAACAAGCTACTACTGTACAAGCCGGTGTGGACTTATGGCGTCCAGCTGTGCCAGTAAAAGTAATCGAGAGGTGTTTCAAAGATTTCAAAACAATGTATTTAGATGCATAGTTGACGCGCCATGGTACATTAGAAACACTGATCTTCACTGTGGTCTTGGTATAGATGTTAGCGAGACTATACAAAAAACAGCGAAGCTGCAAGGGCATGTCAACGAAGAGGCTGTCCATCTTCTCGACGTTAAAAACCGAATAAGAAGACTCAAGAGAGTGAAGTCACAGTGATAAGTTTTTGTGACCCGATGAAAAGTTTGACACGGATCAATGTGTTTCACAACATAATATAATAAATAAAATAAAAAAATATTACTCATTAGCTGCGTTGATAAATAGATTGTAATGGGAAAAAAAATATAAAATAAATTTTTTACTAACGATACTTCTTTATCGCGTTTTAAAAGGTCAAACTGCGTTTGTTAAAAACACAAATATAGTCGAAACGCTCACCTGCGTTGTCGGACCTGTCAGATATCACGGCGATGACACACAGATTTATCACCCAGGATTTCCATAATCTGTATGGGAACGAGCGAAAAAGCACGCGTTTCGAGGTCGCTACAAATGTTTATTGGATCGACGTCGAAACGTAACGCACGCATTTGGCTTCTCGTCAGATAGACACTGCCGAACGCGCGATAAGTGCTCGTAATGATTTTTTAATCGCACCGCTATCGCAAGCGAGCGGGCGATTAACGATAACGGCGGCGAAAGGGTTAACGCACCTGAGGTCGGACCCCGGAGCGGAGCCGAATCAATCCCGTCTTATCGTCCGTGCAAATTTCGAGTCAATTCCGACGCACGTCAGGGCGATCGAATCGCTCCAATGCCCATAATTATATTAGCTATAAAAGGCTTTCCTTCTTTGTAACGAGTAACCTTTATTTTATTTGTCGTTATACGCGTGTTTGCTATAGATCGATAGTACATATAAAAAAATTCGTAGAGTATGTGCGATAGTGATGTTTTTTATATATCTTTGTTTAAAACAACTTCCTATTTTTTTAACACTTTTTTTGTGATGTATTATATTATATTTACGAACGCATCTAATATAGACTAGTAAATGGACAGCGCAATTATATTTTTGATAATAATGTTTAAATTACAAAATTATAAATTATTATTACAGCTGTTAACATGGCCGTCTTGAAGTTCAAGTTTACTCGTGGTGACTCAGAGTGATAGCGGTACTTAACCAAAATTAAACGATCGAAGTAGAAAGTTTGTCTAAGGCTCAAGATTACTGACTGAGCGCAAAATCACAACTGTATAGTCGACTTTCATCAAAAATATTTTATTTTAAAATTTGGACTCTTCTGCAGGTGTGAGATCATAAAATTAAATGATATATTATGCGTTACTAAATATTTTTAATGCACTCATGCTACAATTAATAATAATAATAAATGGCTTAAAGTATAAAATTGCTAACTCCATATTTAACAACTTAAGTAGTAAAAAGCTAAATAGACAACTTGAAAATTTATTTATTAAAATAATGACCTAATGCGTCATGATTGCCAAAACCATAAAATATATTATGCCTCTACTCCGAACCGAAGCTACACTGAAGTCGGTCAAGATCTACGACTTCGAGTAAGCGCACACACTGTGGATGACGTTCGAATGGCGGCTCCTATCACGTACAGCTGGCATATTTGCGCGCGATCAAAGAAAGTGCCAAATAATCGCAATTTTTAAATTGTCTTATTATTAAAATTACGCTACTGATAATCATAAAAGTTTGTGTGGGCACTCACTAATACAATATCAATGAAAACTTTTCGGTCGTAAAAATTAAATTAACGCGAAATCTTTGTCGGCTTTTGCAAAATGCCATAAGGCATGAAAATGATACTTCAGAATACGAACACCACACGTGTGGCTATCCTAGAATTTGTCGCCATCGATTCTAAATAAAAATTCGTTTTGGTGTGACATTTATATTATATACGCCGATCTAGAAAAATATCACGATCAAGTACAACTAATTATTTAATTTTATATAAAAAAAAAACTAATAACGATATCTGTTAGAAGAATATACTATTAAAAATATATTTAATCCATTTTGGTGCCCTAAAATATTCAAAGATGTCAGTAAGAGTCGGTTGAAGTCCCCGATAAGCATGTGGTATTATAACTTGACCACCTGACCACGATGCAGCTCTCGTCATGCGTGTTAACCATAGGACGCCTACGCGCATACTGAAATTGTTCCATCTGAGTTTGCGAAACAACATATCATTATCTCTCTCACTCTCGTCACTTAACACGCAAGAGAGCGAAAGAGGAAGTATCTCACCGCTCGCGCTCGAAAGAGCAGATCCAACTTCGGTTCCTTTGCCGACAATGTTCGGAAGCGCTCGAAGTTGGCCAAGTCGACTGAATTACTCCCACTTTACCTTCCGTTCTCGGCAACCTCGGACAACTTCCGAGAGATTTTAGAGCAGGCAGAACCGAAGTCGACCGAAGGAACTTACTATATTCTCCGTCCTTGACCAACCTTGGCCAACTTCCAGAAGGTCTAGTGCAGGCATTGCAATATTAAAATACATACAAATATATACGTATACATTCGTTCAGATTTTAATAAACAAACTAAAATTCACGGCGTGAAAAACGGAACGTTTTTGTATGAACTTAAAAATCTAAAACCAGCAGATAATTCATTACGGATAGTAACTGAATCGCTAATAAATAAATAAACCGACATTCCACGGATAAAACATGTAAATATCATAGCTGACATAAATAAGGATAAAGTGAAAATGTTAGCTAATGCTTTTTATACATCGTAACTCATTAAAAATATTAAATAAGCTCACAAAATTTTCCTTTGAAAAATGAACCTTTTCAAAAATTATTTAGAAAAGGTTCACGCCCACTTTATTAGCGATTGTTTTTTGTACGTTTCGGCATTTATAAAGAAAACCAGGTTTTAATCAGTACCCTTTTTATTCAAGTTTGCTTTTTCCATATTATCGTTGTAGACTCTGCCTCGGATTATGAAAGAGTAAACATTTGCATCGAATTGCCCCACCGTGCGTCCAAATAGACCGCAGAAGGTATCAGCGCACGACCTAGTTATAATATAGCCGGTTGAATTATGCACATTAGTAATAAAGTAACCTCCCGAGGCTCTTATTGTACATACGCAATAGGCGAGAGACCGTCCGGGATAATTCAAAGGCAGCTCAAGGATAAGCATCGACACAATGACTAATGTCAATATTGTGATGTTTTCGTCGAAACGCGCGACAATGTTAGCACACGCGATTATTTTTATCTCCGCTCTGTGAGATAGCGTCGCCAGTGGTAACTCTCGATATCGATATCGGCAAAATACGCCTATTAAATTCCGACTAAATTATATTCAGAGTAATGCGAGTCGCCGATCGATGTTTGCTAATACACCATACCACAACACTTTGCTTATATATAATAGCGAATTCGCACGCAACACACAATAACTACGGATCGATAGCACGGAAGCTTAATTATTATTGAACTACATTCAATATGACATATTTAATAATCAACTAAAATTGTACCGTACTCTAGCAAGTAATGAAAATAAAATTACTATACACGAGCATGCTTTGCGATTTTATTGAATTTTTTTCAAAAAATATTTAATTATTTTGCGAAAATTAAAAAAAACGGTCGGGACCTCCATAATTGTTGCGACGAAAATCAGAGACGTCATTTGGGATAGCGGGTTGGGGCATTTGCCCCCCCCCCCTTGAATTCGGCCAGAAAAATGCTCATCATACAATGGTCAATTTTTGCCTTAAATGTCGTACCTGATTCTGAACCATAAATTATCGGGTTATAACTCAAAGAAAATCTAAAAAAAACAGTCTCGAATGTATCGTTTCAGTGAATCATATTTAAATTCATTTTCACTGGTAAATATATATTTTTACCAATGAAAATTTAATTAATTTGGCAGGTGCTAGTGAAATTATATAATCTTAAATTTTCAATACGTAATTATTTATTTACATGCGATGTGTAAATGTTACAGAGAATCTGTATTTTTTATATTCTATAATACTAGCGAACATATAATTTAACTGATAGGCGCTAGTGAAATTAAATGTCTGTGAAACTCAATGTGATGCTTCCACTACACTCTCTGGAAGTTGTCCGAACCGAAGCTACAACTGAAGTTGGCCGAGATCTATGCGTCTACACTGTCGCAGATTTCATATGCCCGCACGCTTCGCGGCATGCATGACGTTCGCACGGCGGCTCGCGGCATATTTGCACGCAATCAAAAAAAGTGCCAAATAATCGCAATTTTTAAATTGTCAAATTATTAAAATTACGCTTTGTGTAGGCACTCACCAATGCAATATCAATGAAAACATTTTGGTCGTAAATATTCAATTTACGCAAAATCTTTGTAGGCTTTTGCAAAATTATAAGGCATAAAAATGGTACTTCAGAATACGAACATTACATGTGTGACTATTCTATATTTTTTCGCCATCAATTCTAAATAAGAATTCGTTATGGTGTGACATTTAAATAAACCGATCTTGGAAAAGATTTTTTTGAACATAATCAAGTACCATTAATTATTTAATTTTATATGAAAATTATATTAACGATATCTGTTAAAAGAATATACTAATAAAAATATAATTAATCCATAAAATATTCAAAGATGCCAGTAAGAATCTGTTGAAGTCCCCGATAAGCATATGGTATTATAACTTGACCACGATGCAGCGCTCGTCATGCGTATTAACCATAGGACGCCTACGCGCATACTGAAATCACCACCATATCAATATCTATCTCATTCTCGTCACTTAACACGCAAGAGAGCGAAGTATTTTACCCCTCACGCTCGAAAGAGCAGCTCCGACATTGGTCCCTTTGACTCGTAAAATATGCCGACAATGTTCGGAAGCGATCGAAGCTGAATTACCCCCACTTTACCTTCCGTTCTCGGTAACCTCGGACAACTTCTGAGAGATTTTAGAGCAGGCAGAACCGAACTCGACCGAAGTAGCCCACTATATTCTTCGTCCTTGGCCAACCTTGGCCAACTTCCGGTGAGTGTAATGCAGGCATGACAGTTGCGAAACGTCCATCTGCTTTTCAAAATACATTTTAAAACTTTCATTGGGTTAGGTTTGGGTTTGAACAGACGTTTCGCAACTATTACAGTGAAATTATATTTTTAATAGTACGAATCTCATTTTGATAAATAGGCCACTTAAATAGTATTAAAAAATAATTTAACAACATCTATAGAAAAACCTTATTTTTAATTTAAAATTTATTTAAATGATATGCATTACCTGGCGGTAAAATATTAAGCTATAAATTGTTTATGCAGTGAATTGAAGACATAGCGATTAATTATCCTGTTGTTTGAGCTTACGCTTGTTTTAAATATATAAATAAATAATACAAATGAAACTAACCACACATTTAGTGTTATAAAATATTTATTTTAATGAATTATTCAACAGCACAAGCTATTTTTAAAAACGTCGGCTTGACTGTACTCGTTCCCACATCGGCGCAATGAAACGAATGCGGTAGTTATGCATAAGATTATCAATACATAAACGCGTACTGTCCTTCTACTTTCGATTGTATGTAAATTTAATTAACTCGATGTACTTCAATATATTTAAAGGGCTCGAGCTGAGCTCCTATAGCAATAATATTAAAAATTCTACTTGAGCCACCTTGTTTATAATGTTGAATATGTAAATAATGCAACCCTAGTTTAACGCCTCAGCTTATAGCTGTAATGCGACCTGGATGGAAATAAATTGATTTTTATTATCTTTTAACACAGAGACGTCCTTTAAAAGATGTAATATGTCAAACAAAAAATAGGTTCGCGTCACGGAAACGAGTTGAGCGTTGAAAATAAAAAAAATGTCGTAATTATATTACACAAAGAAAATAAAGTGACATAAATCGAAACCGGGAGCAAAATAATACATACAATTCCAGCCGTTTATTATGAAATCTTTTTCTCAAAAAGTCCGATTGTGCTTCGATTGATTTCTACTTCCGTTTTTATTCGCTCGCCAAAATAACTCCTACCTTCGTTGTTCTCGTGGACTGCTATATTATAATGGACAGCGAAAGGTTTCAAAACGTAAAGAAAAATATATTTTAATATTTTGTAATAAAATACGAAAAGAATCCGATTTATTTAATTTTAATAATGATTTATGCGCGATTTGTCTGTAATGAAACGTAACTTTTAATCATAGGTTGTTTGTTAAATATTATACAAAGAATTTATACTTGGCTATTAATAATTTATATAAAAACATCGCTTAACAAATAATATTATTTTAAAATAAGTTGAAAACCATTTATTTTTGCTCTCAATATGACTCCCGGACTATACTATATTTGACTTGGAGTGATGCCCACACGTGTTTAATTGTTATATGATTTGTTTTAGTCTTACCCTATATGGAAGCAGAATGATATTTACAAAGAATCTTTATGTTAGCTTATATTGTATTTATAAATATATATTGTATATATTATAATATCTTAGATTGATAACATATTAATTTATAATTGTGTTATAGCTTAGGATGAGTGACAATTACATAACAATTTTAACTAACACAAGAAGTATTATTATGTAAAATCGAATTACATTACAGAAATTATATTTTAATGATTTAGCTGTATAAAGACGAAACATCACACGAAAAATAGAACATGTCGAACAGAACAATGACAATTCAGAACAAATTGATTTAAAATTAATTTTAAATTGGCAACTATCTATTTTATAAGTAAATAATTTCAGTAATGATCAGGTAAATAAAATAAACGATAAAATAAATCAATAAATATAATAAAATAAAATAGATCGTCAGTGATCAGTAAATAATTCACATTTTGATCAGTAAAATAAAATAAATGTCCGTATAAATAACTAAATAATTAGTAGACATAATAAATGATCAATATCCATGTGATAAGTTATTGTTAAATCCTGTACTTTACTAACGAATTTTGTTTTAAAATATGGCGACACATTAACTGTTAGGGCCAAAATGATCCGAACGTACTTGTCGTTTAGGTTAGGTTTGGGTTTGAACAGCAAATGGATCATTATACCTTAAATGCTTATTTTAACAACCATTTCATTACTAATCATTTTATTTGAATACTGATTATTTATTTTGGAAATTATAGAGGTTAAATTTATTTAAAAAAAATTTTTTTTATACATATTACATATTTCTATCACTGTTTTGAACAACGCTTTAACGCAACTTTAAGACATATTCATGTAGCAAAACAACATTTTGCTCCATAAATACGTTTTAAATGTAAACAGCTTAGGTGTGAACGAGCGGCAGCGAGTGAACGTTGGTCAGAACAGTAAGCACCCCATGAATAACTCTCTGCAACGAACCTACTTAAATGCTGTCATTTATAATTGAATATAATTAAATAAAATATATAAATAAATTTAAGAATAAATTTGCCACCCGATAGCAAAAAAGTACTTTTATTTAAATATTATTATTTACTTATAAAATACTTAGTTGCTAATATGAAATAAATTATAAATCTATTTCTTTACTTGTTCTGAACTGTCACAAGTCTGATTCGACATGTTTTGTTATAAAATTGTATGTTCTATTCATTCATAAAGTCGTGAGTGTATATTGTTTGTATCAAGTGATTAAAATAATTTGATTAAATGGGCCTAGGAAAACCTTCTAATACACTAATTATCCATCAAGTTGATCAGATTTGAATTAAATAAATATATTATATATAAACACTTGTGTTATAAGATAGATTTTTTCTAACGTTTGTGTTAGTTATTTATAATTATTTTTAAAACATGGAGATAGTATCAACTATGTATTTTTTAAATAAATTCATTCATGCTACAAATTTTTATAAAGGAATACTAGATCGTATATAAAAATTGTAAATGCCATATGTTAATAGCGCAGTCTCTAAACGGCACAAGCTCTTTGGTGGCGCATGGCTTTTAAGTAGTGTAAGCTCTCTAAAGATACAGAATCTAAGCAGAAGCTGCTCGCAGCATCAGGAGATGCTGGTATTACCGTATAACTTCCATTATGTTAAGATTAATAGTTATTCAAATAATGACATGTGATTTTTAACCAAATTTAATGGGATCCCTGTTTAGTTCAAGTCAAAAGCAAAGAAATCGTGCCGTCGCAGTGAAAACGTTCGGTTAGTACGACTTTTTATAAAAATATTACACAATAAATGAAAATCGAACTAAGTACATCTGAACCGAATTATGAAAGTTCTTAAACAATAATTATTTTGAAAACTTCCAGGTGGTTAAATTTAGGTCAGAACAGCAAATGAAGTTTAGAAACTGGTGAATTGAGTTTCATAGAGATTTTAAAGCAGCATATAATATCACTAGTGCCTATTATTTGAATTAAATTTACGCTAGTAAAAGTATTTATTTACTAGGGAAAATGTATTTGGACTTTGAAATTAACTGAAAAATATATAATATAAATAAATTATGTAAATGTTTATGTACTACATATGGAAAAGTTATTAAAATCATATAATTTTACTTGAACCTGACAGATAAATTATATTTAAATATACATCTACTAGTGAAAATGTATTCTGATATAATTTCATTTACATGACGTATTTTAAAAAAAAATCAATAAGAGTTAACAGAATTTTTTTAATATTTTTATTTTATGGAGATTCATAGTATTTAAAAAAATTCCATGCATTTTTCTGTTCAAATCCAAAAGAGGGGAAAGGCAAATTCTCTCACATGCCCCCCCCCCCCTCCTCCACAAATAACGTCCACGTGTAATCGCTACATTCAACAATATATTACAGCATAAACTTAGCAATAAAGCATTAGTATTGACTGTTTTCTCTCTTATTTCAATCTCTTGTTATAAATTCGCGGCTACTTGATAAAAATCGGTATTTATCGGCCAAATGATTGAACGTATGGTTTAAAGTTATTTGTCAGAATGCTGACAAACAAAGGATATTCCCCTCTTTATATATTTATGCTAATTAGCAGTTACAGCATCACGAAAAAGGGAATTAAAAATAACTATGCTGGATCAAAACTCGTATGAAGGGCGTTGATATTACAAACAAATAATATAATATATAACACGCTAAATACAATATATAAAATAAAAAAATAAAAATAAAAAAATATATAAATCGTTCAACCAGTCGTTTTAAGTAAGACAGACTACACATTTTCTCAGAAAACAAACATTAAAAAAATAAGTGTATATTGAAAAATGTATTGTACGTATAATATATTATAGAAAAAGTTGTAAAGTTTAAAGGCAGTGCAATTACGTTGTATATAGAAAATTCTAATCGATCGGTCATTTAGTGTTGAAAAGTCATAGTTTCAAATGTTAGAGAGCCACTGCTTTGGAAGCAAAGTGGCTTTATTCGGTCATTGTTAATTTGGTTTATGCGCGAACATAAAAGGAGTCATATAAATGCAAACGCTACTCTTTGACAATACGGTTTATGTAATTGGCGTATAAAATATTTGTTCGTAATTTGAATTCGTCGAATTGAATAGTACGAACATGTGCGTACTAGTAGAGTGCGCAATCGCACGACCTTGGCCGACGTCAGTTGCGGAAAACGAACAAAACGCTGCCGAAAGTAATTAAAATCGGAACGAAAAGTTAAAAGAAAAAATATAATCAGCGCGGAGAGGTATTCCGTGCATATTTATTAACTGTTTCAGCGGAGAAAATTAAAGAGATAACTCGGAGCGGAGATTAGACGGGAGGCCGTCCGATACTCGCGAGAATTAATAGCTCGTTATTTTTATTTTACCGGCGAAGGGTTACAGCGTTGATTTTCACAAGAGGCGTCGCGTGTTTAATCTCAAATATTTACGGATTTATTTATTCAGGCGCAGCCGCAATTTGCTCTACGTTCCGCAAATCTGACCTGTAGGGACTCTTTTTACAGACCTTACGCGTACCGGAGAAACCGAGAGAGAGATAGATAATTAAGCATCGCGTGTGTAGCGGTGCGATCGCTAAATAACGATGCAGACCACACTATAAAAAATAAATCGTAATTGCGTAGCGCACATGTTACGTTTCGGTAGACGAGCGTTGCGCAATCATTTTTGCGATCATAACTTAGTAGGCGGGATAAACGTATGTACACAGACGTCTGTACAGTCGGCACGAATTTCATTGGAGCTTATACTATGCTAGGAGCGTAGTCTAAAAAATAGTTTGTCAAATCCATTCCGTGAGAAAATATCTGGTGTTATATTATAAATTCCAGCGATGTCCGGAATAAAAACGCCGTCTGCCGAACACATTTTATTTTCTTCATTACACAGTTACGAAAGAAGCGAAATCGCCAACATTAAAAATAAAATACTAATGTTATATATTTATATATTACAACTCTTTGTTTATGTGGAATCAACGAACTTACATACGAGTTTTGATCCAGAGGGTATTTTTATGGACTAAGACGACGAAACACCCCTCTCTTACATCTAATTAACATACTTATATAAATAGGGGAATGTACCTTGTTCGTCAGCATTCTAACTAATAACTTCAAACCGCACGGTCAGTCATCCGTCTGATGACCGACCTCCCTAAATACCGATTTTCATCGAGCACACGCGAAAATATAACACTAATAACAAATTCAAAACAAAGATTACTCTGACATATTTTGCCTGTATAAAGGGTGACGGGAGCACGGATACTTTGAGTGCTTATATCATATGTTACCTTCGAAAATAGTAATCAAACAATTAAAGGATTTTATTATTTCTCAAGACATTCTAAGTGAACAACAATCAACAATCGGAAAAACATTCACTGAGGCTGCATTATAAGTAGTGATAAATGATTGCTCATGGTCAAGGATAAAAACAAATCATTGAAGCAGTTTTCTTGGCCTTCAAAACAATAGATAAAATAATATTGTTAAAAAAAACGGAGAATATCGGTATAAGTTTAAAGATGGTTTAATAATTATTTAAAAAAAAAGCAAATGCGTAATTAATATCTCAGTGTACTGCTTGCACTAGACTCTCTGGAAGTTTTCCGAACCGAAGTTCAACTAAAGTCGGGGGAGGTCGTCGACTTCCGAGTAGCGGCCACACTGCCATAAATTTCATATGCCGTCCGGACGGCGGGCGTGAATGACATCCGCACGGCGGCTGCTGTCATCTACAGCTAGCATATTTGCGCGCGATCGAAAAATGTGCCAAATAATCGCAATTTTTAAATTGTCATATAATTAAAATTACGCTACTGATAATTATAAAAGCTTGTGTGGGCACTCACCAATACAATATCAACGAAAACTTTTCGGTCGTAAATATTTAATTTACGCAAAATCTTTGTCGGCTTTTGCAAAATGCCACAAGGCATAAAAATGAAACTTCAGAATACGAACACCACATGTGTGACTATCCTAGAATTTGTCGCCATCGATTTTAAATAAGAATTAATTATGGTGTGACATTTATTAAAACCGATCTAGAAAAATATTCGAAACGATTTTTTTTATAACAAAATCAAGTACTACTAATTATTTTTTTAAAATTTAATATATTAACGATATTTGTTACTATCAAAAATATAATTAATCTCTTTTGGTGCCCTAAAATATTCTAAGAGGATATAAATAAAAGTCTGTTTAGTCCTCGATAAGCATGTGGTATTATAACCACGTGATCACGATGCAGCGCTCGTCATGCGTGTTGACCATAGGACGCCTACGCGCATACTGAAATTGAAGCGAGTTCCTCGTTCTATCTCAGTTTGTGAAACCCCATATCATTATCTCTTTTACTCTCGTTATTTAACACGCGAGAGAGCGAAAAGGGGAAGTATCTCACCGCTCGCGCTCGAAAGAGCAGCTCCAATTTCGGTCCGTTTGCCGACAATTTTCGGAAGCGTTCGAAGCTGACCAAATCGACTGAGTTACCCCCATTTTATCTTCCGTTCTCGGTAAACTCGGACAACTTCCGAGATATTTTAGAGCGGGCAGAACCGAAGTTGACCGAAGTAACCCACTATATTCTCCGTCCTTGGCCAACCTTGGCCAAGTTTCAGAGAGTTTAGTAGAGGCACTTTACAGGCGTCTAAATAGGGACCATTAATGATATAGTTAATAATGTAAGCAAAGTGTAAAATAAATGTTTGATAATATTAGAGAAGTCGTAGATAATTTAAATATTAAATTAAGTATAATATAAATATGGATAAAAAATAATATACTTAAACTGAATGAGAATAAAAGTAAATGTATGTTTTTTAATTATATAAATAGGTTAGCTAATATTATAAAAATAGTTATATTATAGAAATAGTTTATAAAATAAAAAATTAAGGAGTGATTTTAGATACAAAATTAAATTTTAAAGAACGTTCTAATTACATATTCAAAAAAATAGTAGAAAAATTAGTATATTATCCAGAATAAAAATATAAACGCAATAGAAATTATTTAATTAATAAATATAAAAAACTTCGTATCGTGTGTTCAGAAAACTTATCCAATGAAACCACGACAACTTTGAAACTTTGATGACACTTGCAATCAAAACACTCGGATATGAAAACTCAAAGAACGAGTGAAAATATGGAGAAACAAATACAGTCGATCTCGCTTTATCGGGACACATTGTGCATTAAATATGCTGTCCCAAATATACGGCTAGCTCTAATAAGTAAAGTTTAAAATAATATGAATTTTTAAACTTTATTAAAATATTTAAAGAAATATAAAATTACCGAAAAATAGTATATAATTATAAAATAAACATATTTATATATAAAATGAGAATAATAATACGTATAAAAGAAATCTAATGAATCAAAAACAATTATAATAACAGTCGTCAAAAAATTAGCTTAAAACTCAGACCTTTTCTGAATAGCAGTTTACTTTGTAAATGCTTTCTTGTTGTAAATAATCTAGATTAAGATAACAATTTAGAGAAACTGAAAATGTTGTAGATTAAAGTAAGAACTCGGGTTAGATACTTAATAATATAAAAATGTATTACACGCAAAAATTATGTAAAATTACTAGGTCCCTGTTTTTAAACCAGAAATTCTCTAAGGATCCCTTAACTAAAATCTAT
Source organism: Plectrocnemia conspersa (assembly GCF_051122295.1). Lineage (NCBI taxonomy): Eukaryota > Metazoa > Arthropoda > Insecta > Trichoptera > Polycentropodidae > Plectrocnemia > Plectrocnemia conspersa. Next base: position 904,402 of record NW_028277174.1, on the reverse strand, counting down.
AAAAAAACAGTCTCGAATCTATTACAAAAATATTTTTTTAAATATAATATTTAAGTAAAATCATATTGAAATACATTTTCACTAGTGAAAATATAATTTATTTGGTAGGTGCTAGTAAAATTATGTGATTTCAACTTTTCTATACCTAGTAATATTTACATTTACAAACTTATAATTATTTATTTACATTAATCCTTACTTCTAAACTCTTTATACAAAGGCGTAATAAAGTAAACGTTAATTTCACGCAATTTTGCTACGCCCTATTAAACTTGATAACAAGCGAATAAGTTTACGTCAGGTCGTGTTTATCAATGAACCACCCTAAAATATACAGCCGTGGGAATCTAACGCTTTTAAGTCGTAAACATTGCCGATAAAGCAAATCGCAAACAAGTCGTATACAAAGAGACATACACGTTAAAAAAGCTTTGAGATACATTTACATACAAAAGTGAGAATTTAAATATTACGATATCAAGCCGTAAACGTTGGCAGGTAACTGACATAAAAACAAAGACTTACAATTTAAAAAAATGTCTAGGGCTTTATTTCGTTAAGAATATTTTTTATAAATATGTTGCGCAATGATTAAATAATCTTTTAATGAAAAAAATTGATTCTTGGTTGCCCGCGTTTTAGTAATATATCCATTGAAGTTTTATTACAACCGAACTGGCATTTTTATGGATTAATAGCACAAGTGGCTTAATGTATAAATTTACAAAACACTGTTTTTAAATATCGATACGATTATTAATATTGTTAAAACGAGCGCTTAATTTTTTTTACATATTTAATCGATGTTGCGTCTAAGCGCGCACCTACTTAATTGTGCGTGACCAACGGGAAACAATGCGATTAAAAAATAATGTCTTGGGTATAATTAAATAGAACAAACCAGCCATTGGCTAAAACAAGAAAATAAAAAACGTCCTTGACATTAAATGGATTAATAAAATAATCTAGAAATAAAAAGTTAAACATGAAAAAATATTACTACGACATATTAATATTATAGTTACACAATTTTTGAACATTACACATGAGCTTAAAAACGCCTTAAAATAATTAAACCTCACAAATTAATTATTTGAGTGCAAGGTTTAATTAATTTTGGGAACAGAATACATATTTTTGTAAACCTACAAACGTTCAGTAAGATAATTGTGTACAGTATTAACAAAAGTAATAAATAAAAAAAAATATCAAAACCCATCTGAATTAAGATTTTTGCGAAAAATGGGAACGAATTTGCCTCTAGAGTAATAAGTCATATTATTTTATGTAAATTTAAATTGGATAAAATAAAAAAATTGATTCTTTAGATGCCTGTTGTAACATATTTATTTTATTTAATTACCAAGATAAAGACTTTAAAACAAGCTACTAGTTATTCTATTAAGTTCGTAAACTTTCTCAATCTAAATATATCACTAGATCATACGATATTAATAGCTCTATTATGCTGCTATGAGTGCATTAGGATTGTGATTGGATACATATAATAATTATTATTCTAATTACAATAATCTTGATATACACATGGGTTTATGTAGATGTCACTCGCTCATGTCAGTTATTTGAAAACAAAATTTATTTTACATTTTTAATTCACATAAAGTCATCATATAGAATTCCATACCATACGGTCCATCATGATACCGATAATATCGATCTTCAACCGAGTCACAGATAGATCGTATATAACGTTTATTGATAAACATGGAAGCTGGACTCACCGAAAGTTTAATTATATAACATGACCTCGCTGAGTTTTATCGAAGACTTCAGACCCTCCTTGAAACCTTCACAACCACAGAATTTATCAACGACACGCTACACATCGGTGAGCTTTAAAGAGACTTTTGGCTTCGAGCAGTTTCAATCCCGAGTATGCTTTGCTATAGTTTTAAATTAAAATAAATATGCTTTGAAAACAGGGATTCACTTGAGAAAATAACGTTTCTCTCATTGTGATTTGTATGTATATATGTAAATATTTACTACCACAAGAAAAAAACATTCAGAACACCTACATATATGTATTTAGCAAGATAGAGAGTTGAAGAATACGAAATATTATTTATTAAAGTCGGGTATGAGAGCCATACGAAAAATAACTATGTATATAAAAATGATGAAACATTATTAAGAATGGTCAGGTGGCATTTGTGACTATTCTTTCATAAGGGCCGCAAAATTATGGGATCGCTAACCAGTGCGGAAAATATTGAAGTCCACTTTATCGCGTGAAAAGTACATGGAATTGCTTTTCCGAGAGCATTTTCGAGCGTGCCGTTTGAAACGCGCACAGGAAGATTGGGCGTGTCGAGATGGGTGCCGCAAAAACGCGTTCGAGCTGCGACTTCAAAGGAGTGTTTGGACCTCCTCTACAGGATTTTTTTGCGACGTAACATGGGTCCGTTACTGAACCCCCGAGACAAAAGAGCAGTCGAGGCCGAGAAAATCCCTCGTCTCTCTGCCACCGGGAATGGAACAGATGGTTCCAGATTTTCTGGATAGTCGAGAGAAACATATTCATTTATTACTTTAAACGTCGCAAACAATTGTAGTTAGAAATGCACTTAAATTTTCTACTCTTAAAAAATCTATAAACATCACTTCTAATAGGTTTTTATGAACAAATATTTTTAAATATAAAATTGGCATATTTTTGTATACATATAAAATATATAAAAATGTGTATAAGTATTTTTTTTAACATTAACTTTTTTTTAATTTATTTTTTAACAAAAAAATATATTTAAAAGATTTTTAGTATTATAGTTTCTTTATTAGAATGTACAAATTTATTTAAGAAATATGCAATGTGATTTTTGCAAAAATTTATTATAAATATGATTAAAAAACTACGAAAATTATTAGGTGCATAAAAACCAATGCATGACAAATATATTTTTATTTTTTTTTAATTTCTATAGTTCAACATTATTGCCCTTTTGACTTTTTTCTACATAGAAATGATCTGCTATTTTTCATAATAGCCGCACTTTTTTTATATAAAATGGTGAATCAACCTAGCTAAAGAATTAAACCAAGAGATGTTTATGAATATAATTAATTTTTTTTGTGAAATCCGATTAAAACTACGGCAGTTACTGTACCCTTATTAACAAAAATCGTTAACCCGAACCCCAAAAATTCAAATCAAGGCCGTTATGGGACGAATTAAATTTATTTCTCTATATTATTTTATAAGGCATAGTTTAATTTGAATTGAAATTTATTTTATTATGTTCGAAGCATGGCACATACTTGCAAAATAGGTCTTTAATTTATTGACTTTTCTTTATTTAAGATAGATATTTATGAATTCAAGAACAGGTCGGAATAACGACTCGTCCCTGAGGGTAAGGGTTCAAGCCACAGCAGCAGATTCGAATTTTATTTATAAAAATGCTGTATTATTAAAAGCGGCTCCAGCTGCAAAATGAGATCTATCTTTAAAAAAATATTTTATTTGTATTAATTCATAATAAATAATGTACACCTGGAAGTCACTAATTCCTAAAATTTATTGGATATAGTTAATACTTGTATATATTCATTATGTCTGATGGACTTACCCGGTTAATTCAAAAATACTCCATTGTAACGTATTGTTACAACGAAAGATTAAAATAAAAAAAACTTACTAATGTGCATTTTTAATAAAATGTTTATTCGTTAAGGAACATAAATTTCACAAAGTTTATTGCTATGCGACCTATTAAAAATAAAAATCATACTGCATAGCCTATTGGACTTTTAGTTTTTAAAATCGGCATATTAAATCGGCAGTTAGTAAGATACTAAAAGAAGCAAGCGTAAGACTTACTAACTCTCTGTGCGAGAAAAATGCCAAGATGAGAATAATTATTTAAAAAAAAATGCTAATAACTCTGGAATTTTCATAAATCGTTTTTTTTTGTAAAAATTATATTGGTACAAATATTTGACAAATGTTTCACTATTTTTCTTATGCTGTAAAAGAAAGGACGAGTCGATGCCAGATGTTTAAAAATATGTATGCTTTTTTGAAATCTCCTAATAGAGGTCAGAAATTATTTAAAAAAAATATTTCTTTCTTTAATAAGCTTTATTTTTGCTTTGGTAATTAATAATTAAATAAAGAGAAACCGCCCTGCGTGTGAATCGTGAAATTGCAAAAATCGTTTCGGAGCCGTCACGATTTTATTGCTTTTGACGTGGATTTTTGACTTCTGAGAAAGGATAATTTTTTTTGTGCTCACCTATTAGTCAAAATTCGGTTTAGATGTGCTTTATTAGATTCTCACTTATTGTTAGTTGTAATATTATTATAAAAAGTATTATTAATATCGATAGCCAAAAGCATAAAATTTAAAAAATACATACAAATGTCTACATATACACTTAACTAAAAACATGAAAACACGAGAAAAAGACAGACACAAGTCACCTCAACGCATTGTCCCATACCAACTGAACCAAATCCTCGAATGTGGACGAGAAAATTTCAATATGCCGATTCACAGTATTTAGCAGTTGGACGACATTTGCCAGAGAAGAGTTGGCAAATGCTCCAATCATATACTTCACAGGTAAGAACCGTGGACGCGACTGAGTACTATGATCACATTTTAGAGCCCACATTAGAAGCTGCTCGAGCCCCATAGACTTGTTTACTATGCCTTTGAGAAAATTAAAAAAGTGTTCAATTATATAAACACTTCTGCGGGCTAAGCAACAATTTGTATTCAAGCACTCCCAAAATAAATCACTAGAAAGCAGAAACGAATAAAACCTATTATGCTTTAAGTATAAATACCGTATGAATTTAGCCTTAATTCATTACATTGACTCATTATGCATAAAATTATTATAATACAACCAGATTCTAGTATGCTATGGACTAGGGCATCATAAAGAGTGCGCTAATAAAGTATTCCTGAAGTAGCGCGCATTTCTTAAGATAAAACCAAACATCTTCATCGATCTGCTGTGAGTCACCGAAATGTACAGACTAAATTTCCCGTGTGTTTCGAAAGTCATTACTAGATCCTTAGTACTGGAAGGCCTACCTAAAATATATCCGCCAAGATGGTAGGAATCGAGGAACTTGAAAATTACTTTGTGTGACATTTCTTTACATTGAAAGGCAATCGATTATAGCAAGCCTACTTGCATAAAGAAATAAGATACTTCTGCAGATCTAAGAAATCTTAAATCACTGCACTCTCTTTTAAATTTTTAAGTCATCCGCTTGCAATAAAAAAATGAGCAAGAAAAACAGCAATGGATCCAAGTTGGATTGATACTCCAGTAGAGGTCTTATATAGTTTTGAAAGTGAGTTTTTATTCTTAAACTAAAATAATTTTTATTCTTAAACTCAATTCCAGTCCATACCTAAAAGTAAATTATATAACAAATTAAAATATACAAAATTTTTGAGCGAGCTTCCGCATACATTCCGATCCCTCACGCATTCCACCTCATTCGTAATTATGCTATTTTTATCTATACTTAACTTTATCATTAGCGCAGGGTGATAATTATAAAGGCACTTTTGTAAATTCGTTCTTAACTACTTGTCAATTATTTACATTTGTATAAATAAAATCTAACATGTATTCAAAATTTTAAAAAATTAAAAATATTATTTATTAAATTAATATCAATATTGGCGCCAAAGTTTGTAGATAATGATCAGTGTACGATCGGCTACGTTGTGGTCTACCAATACCAAAGTGCGCGCTACTAGTGTGCCGTCTAGTTTTTGTGGCTAAATAAATCGGCCCCCACAATGGCATCGAAACACAAAGTACGATTTTGTATTAAAACATAAAAAATAATTTCGCTTTTTATTATTTCGCCCTTGTAAAACAGTACCGTTCGTACGCTGCGGTTTAAATCGTTCCGCGTGAACGGGGCTCGGAGAAATTTACATAAGATTTGAATTGTTTTTTGCTGGGCGCGGACGTCCGATTGTCGTTATCTAAGGCGTCGTTGCCAAATTTCGTAAACAAAAGTGTAATCCGAAGCCACACGAGAGTACGAACCGTTGGCGAAAAATCGATCCAATTAGCTGATTGGATAAGCCTGATGTTGACATGTGATATAATAATTAATTAGGCGAGAGTAGAAAGTAAGCACGATATGTGATTTTTTTTTTAATAAACGCTATTTATTAACATTCGACCGTTTCGGCGGTGATTATCACTCGGTTTCTAATTTCGGATTCGGATAAGTGTGTGAGATTGATTTCGAATATCGGCCATATTCATTAAAGCAAACTCGGCAAACTTGCGTCGGTTTGGAATTTATTGTTATCGTAAAACTCGTATTCCATTACCCGCCCGATTCCACACTCGAAATGTTCAATATTCACGTCGAATACGCATTCAACGTAATTATGATATATATATTCTTCTGTGGGTTTCGTCACCTGTCAGCGAGAGATAGACAGTGATGCTGCAACGGTGGAGAAATCGTAGAGTACTTTGTAAAATTCAACGAAAATAAATTATGCCAAGACAATATTTATCGCTAAATAATAAATGCTACTGCAATACGTGCCAATAAAACCGCTAAAGAAAATGAACAACGGCGTGCTGGTGAATTATTACGAGCTACTGTAATAATAAATATTCACGTACAATAAAATACATTTGTAAAACTATTTATAATTAAATTAATTCTGTACCGGCCGAATCAGTTATTTAAATAAATTTAAATAAAACGAAATACTGACATTGTTTAACCCTTAGCTGCTAAACAACATAATATCGTCATTCGTGTTAACATAAAATAAATGCTAACAACGTTCATTGTTAAATGCTAACAACAACATCGTGATGCTCGAAAAGGCGCACTTGTTACTACGTTAGTCTGTTAATAGTACGAAACATTTTTTATATATCTAATTTTATTATTGTGAAGCATGAACCTATGAATATGTAATAAAGTAGGATGCTTAAAAACAGCATAGCAGTCAAAAAGTGGAGCACTATTTCCGTAATTATTTTTTGTTATAATGCATAAGAATTATTGTACAATTCGACTATTATTCGACTACTTGTGACGCATAAGTTTATAATTGACCAAGCGCAAAATTCGCGATGGTTTTATGATGCTGAATTAAAAAAGCCGTAGAGGTAAGTTGACGGTTTTAAAACTGTCAGCGCCAGGACGCACACATCGGCGTCGGCGTGTCAAGTTTGAGTCGATGGGATTAAACACTAGTCGTAATTTCTCACAATCCGTAAAATAAAAATTCAATTTATTTAAAAAAGATCTTTTCTCTGACTAATATGGCTCATCAAAATAAAATATTTGTAGACGCGTAATAAATATTTTAACTGAAATTGATTTTTTCGGGTTTGCCGTGAGAATATCGACTATTGTATAATATATATTATATAATACCTTCCTTCGGCAACAAATGATTATGCAGCTGCTCAAGTGAATAAAGGGTTCCTTTGATTCGTAAACATTTCTTCATCCACTAAATTTAAATTAATACGCTGAATAAATAAATGATGAGCAACAAACAAATTATTATCGCACATTGTTTGTATAATTATAAAATCGTTTTTAATTAAAAAAAGGTATAAATGGTTTTAAAATATGGTATTATTATTTTATTTTGTGGCTTAAAATAATGTTTTTGACTTAATAACATTATGTAAAAAATAGACCGTGATATTTTTGTATTAAAAATTCAATTTTACTACTTAATATAAAAATTATTCTGATGATTTTTTTATCTATATGTTTATATTTAATATGGTAATCACACAATGGCACACGTGTGCTATTGTGTAAATAACAATTAAATATGCCTCATTTTAAAAAAAAAAACAATATAAGCCGATGACGCCAATATGCGTCATTAAAAATATTTTTCCGTTCTTAAAAAACAAAAAATTGCACTTATGCTTATGTCATAAACTTATTTATATAACTAGCAGTTCTTTTTAAACACTATTTTGATTAAAAAAATGCTTAAAATATCAATTTACTTTTTTAAATTTTTAGTTGTTGTTTTTGTCAAATACATTATTGTAAGCCACAAAATAACACAATGATACCATTTTTAATGAGAGATGATTTTATGCTGCGGTGTGCGGTGTTATTATTTATTAATTTTTTAGATTAAATTAAGACCATCGTGGCCTAACAGGTCACCCCAATGCGCCACGATAGTCGAAAAAATATGCTTGTTGTTAATAATTACTCTATTCAGGTGTTCATCTAAATTTAGTACAAGGCTTTATTTGGAACACCCATGAAAAAAAAACTATTTTTACCGTAATGCTTGCACTACACTCTCTGAAAGTTGTCCGAACCGAAGTTTAACTAAAGTCGGCCGAGGTTGCCGACTTCCGAGTAGCGGCCACACTGCCACAAATTTCATATGCCGTCCGGACGGCGAGCGTGAATGCGTCCGCACGGCGGCTGCTGTCATCTACAGCTGGCATATTTGCGCGCGATCAAAAAATGTGGCAAATAATCGCAATTTTTAAATTTTCATATTATTAAAATTACGCTACTAATAATTAAAAAAAATTGTCTGATCACTCACCAATACAATATCAGTGAAAACTTTTCGGCCGTAAATACTTAATTCACGCAAAATTTTTGTCGGCTTTTGCAAAATGCCACAAGGCATAAAAAATGATACTTTAGAATACGAACACCACATCTGTGACTATCCTAGAATTTGTCGCCATCGATTCTAAATAAAAATTCGTTTTGGTGTGACATATATATTATATAAGCCGATCTAGAAAAATATCACGATCAAGTACTACTAATTATTTTTTTAATATTTAATTTTATATGAAAAAAAAATATAATAACAATATCTGTTAAAAAAATATATTTAATCCATTTTGGTGCCTTAAAATATTCAAAGATGTCAGTAAGAGTCTGTTAAAGTTCCTGATAAGCATGTGGCATTATAACTTGACCACGTGACCACGATGCAGTGCTCGACATACGTATTAACCATAGGACGCCTACGCGCATACTGAAATTGTTCCATCTGAGTTTGCGAAACAACATATCATTATCTCTCTCACTCTCGTCACTTAACACGCGAGAGAGCGAAAGAGGAAGTATCTCACCGCTCGCGCTCGAAAGATCAGCTGACAATGTTCGGAAGCGCTCGAAGCTGGCCAAGTCGACTGAATTACCCTCACTTTACCTCCCGTTCTCGGTAACCTCGGACAACTTCCGAGAGATTTTAGAGCGGGCAGAACTGAACTCGACCGAAGTAACCCACCATATTCTCCGTCTTTGGCCAACCTTGGCCAACCTCCAGAGAGTGTATTGTAGGCAGAATATATTAATAAAAGTATCTCTGAGTAAATATTAAAATAATATTGGAAATTATATTATATTATCAAGTCATTTAAAATGGCTTCAGAAAATAGAAAATATATTGGGTATGACATAGATGCTTTTGGAAGGGTTAAAATATGAAAACTTCACCTTGAAACTAAAACTGAGTCGCCACAATTTGCAATTGCCATATATTCTTATTTTATAACATTTTAAACACCTGATGGGCACGATTACGTCAGCACCTTTAAAAAAATATATTATTCTTTATCAGTGGGTTAAGGACGATAATTGAAAAGTCTCTTCCGAGAAAGAATCCACGCAAAACAGCCTTATTAAAAACATACCCACACCTCAAAGTCGATATTTGGAACATTCGTTTTTTTAATTATGCTCGTATAGCTTCGTTGGTGGTCGGCATTTTTTCGTTCGATAGAAAATAAGGTTAAGCATTATTGTAGTCTCGATGAGTTTGACCTTATTTCTGCGCTCGGATAAAATAACGCGTCCCTAATATCTCATCTAATCCGACGACGAAAAACCGAATCCTTGTGTATCATGTCAACACGCGAGGAAAAGAACAATAAAGAAGAAAATTTACTCGAAATCCGCAACAACATACGAGTAGGGTCTTTGCGTCTTCTACCGGAAATGTCCAATTCGGGTTACGATTTAGCGAGTGTTTATATTTAATAATATAATATTCAATATCAAAGTATGTTAAATTGGAGCAATGTAATAATTCCTTGCACGTTTTGTGGCAAAACTTAGATATGAGGTGCAAACCGCAAGATGACATAATTTTGGCTAATCGCTAGCTTTTTAGCGTCACACGCACGCGGTTCGCTCTAAATGCTAATTCTTCGTTTTCAGAAAACAGTGCGCGTGGCGTTTCTCAATTTCGCTGCAAGTGTGCCCGAGAATTTTAATCAAAAACGACAATGGTAATTATGCTACAATTCAAAGGTCGAACGTCGTTCAATTGAAAAACGACAGTCTGATTCTTTATTGTCCTCTATATTTGGGCGACGCACAGTGTAGAATGACCATCGATAAAATCCAAAATATTTTAATTTAAATGAGTCGTTAAGGAACTTAACGCACAGGTTTACTCTGTTCAGAAATCGCAGCTAGTTGACAGGATTCAACAAAAGCATTTCATTGGCCCGCTCTCGCAAAATAAACCAGTCATATATTTTTTTAATATTTCACATTTTTCGGTACTAAATATTTTTTTTAAATAGTGCGTTCTATTGAACGATAAATGCTTTGCTTAAAAACGTAATTTTATCGCTGTGTTCCGCTTTCAAAAATAATTTAAAAGCAGTGAATATGATCTATCCCACGTTTTATGACTAGTAAAACCATTAGAAATTATTATACTGTACGTACCGCTAAGGAACTCTGAAAATATGCATTTTGAAAAATAGTATTAGTTCCTTAGTAACAAAAATTCTTGAATTGTTTTATCCATATTTAGTAGTTGTAATTTTTCACGTGATTTAATTGTGTTTTAATAGGTTTTTGATGATAATGAAATATTTTTTTGTAAATATCTTCAACAATAAGGTTAAAATAGTAGTTTAATACTTTAGTCAATTTTGCTTAATTGGAACATATTGCACACAAAAATGTTTGTCCCAAATAAGCGGTTGGCTCTAATAATGAATATTTAAAATCAAATTAATACATCTTTAACGCCTTTTCCAACACTCTAAAATACCGCTTAAATTCATCGTAAGAAACCCTGATAAGGATACCGTCATTTAGTACTATATATTTAAAAAATAAATATTATGTGTTTAAAAAATCAACTTAATAATTTATATGTGCTAATTTTAATACGGAAAAAAGTACGGGACTTTTAATGTTAGATATTGAAAAAGCTTTTGACACAGTATGGCACGCCGGTTTGATTCCCAAATTATTCAACAATAAAATCCCATATATATACATTGAAAGTAGAAGCTATATTGTTTCACTAAATAATGTACAGTCAATCTCGCGTAAAATTCCACTTGGATTTCCTCAAAAAAAAATTCTCGGGCAGTTCCTCTTTAACTTATATACTAAAAATACACGTTTATCTATATACATTTACGATACTGTGGTTTTTGCTAATGCTTACGGACTAAAACCAATCGTAAATAAGTTACAAACATATTTTTTAACTTAAATAAATATTTTGAGAGGGGTAAAATTAAAATCAACAGAATTAAAACAGAAGAAACTATTTTCATAAAACGTAGACAAACTTTGCTACCACTTTTCCTAAATAAAAAGGGCAATAACGTCAAATGGAAACAAAGAGTTAAAACATATTTTTATAATTCACTCTAATAGGCGTGCCGCCATTGCAGACCTTAAACCGATATATAATTATTAATATCCATTTTAACATATGCTTGTCTAGAGTGGAGTAGCACCAATTATAATAATTTTTCTAAATTACATTTAATACTAAGCTTGAAAGCATGCACATAAACCTTTAAATACCAACAATTAAAAATATTTTGTAAAACCACACTAACCCACCATCGTCGAAATGTAAACGGTTTTTTTCAGAATTTTTTTCCTTAAATTATCACCACAAACGTTTTGCTTTATATTCTAATTTCTCAATAAATTTAGCTAACAACTAATTTTAAACATGAACATGGTTATTATTCAGTAACATGTATAATATATATTTGGAGTGTTTGTAAAATAATTTAAATTATTGAAATAAAAAGCCAGGTAGTGGTCGTTTTTTTAGTATTTCTAGTACATTAAAATTTATAGTATTACATTAAATAAACAGTAATTTATAGTTTTAAGTAATCCATTATTAAATAATATATTATTTACGTCAAAAGCAATATATGCTGTTGTCGTCGCAGTAAAAAAGTATATCTAAATCGAATTTTGTCCAACGGAAGAACACAAATAACCATTATTCTTTTCACAAAAATATAAAATCGACGTCAAAAGCAATGAAATCGTGTCGGAACCGCCGCAGTAAGAACGCTTGGTTATCTAGCGTTCATATTACGACTCTTAGAATATTATTAAAAATTAAGTAAGGAACGTATAAACCGAATTTTGCCCAATTGAAACATATCTAAACCAAAATTTGACTAATAGAAGAGCGCAAAAAAATATTTTGTAAAATTATGTGCGACAAAAATTGGAAAAGTTTAAGTCTGATTTTTGATCTAAAAAGGCAGCTAGAATGAAATACTGACACAAGGCTTATAACGATAAAATATTGTAATACTTTACAATATTTGAATGACATAATGACACAAGGCTTATAACGGTATTATATTTTATTTTTTTACCTTTAAATGATATCGTTGCTTCTCATATTTGAAATGAAGACCAATATTCTTAAATTGTGAAAACCGTTTTCGTGCCACGGTATATTTCGTAGTTCATGACCTCAATGCCAGCAATTTTTAAAAATAAAAAATATGTTAACGACCTCAAGGACTTTTATATCTCAATAGGAACCTCCGGAATTTTCTTGCTTTATAAGCAAACTAACATTTGTATTATATATAAAATAAAAAATACATATTTTTATAAAATCTAAACCAGCAATATAACAATAAGAAAAAAAATATTTTCGGAATTTTTACATGTCATCTGAGCATCTAACGCGTGAAATTTGCTCCAGAAGTATTATATTACAAAGCCGCGAATTAGAGGGAATACGTTTTAGCCATGGAGAAAGAAAAATAGTTTTTGGTAATAAAAAATACTTTTTATTCATTACAAAGATGCAAGTGTCTATTGGCCAGCATGGCGTCATTTAAAAGAAGCACATTAATTTCGGCTCTTTTAAAAATATTTAATCAAGTTTCATCATATATGATTTTATAAACCTCTATAACAACCTCAGTAACAGATTTTGAATATGGCTCTTGGAAATACGGTCGCGTAGCGACGGAGCCTCGTATGTGGCGCGTGGCATTAGAACGGTTAACGTTAGGACGGCGAGATAGCAATTTAAATACAAGTCAATACATATTTAGTCTTTTCTTACATAAATCGAAATTTTTAAATGGTGCGCTAGTTTCAAATTAATTAATGCTTTAAAATATATACCAAGCAATTGCTAAATAAATTATTATATTTGCAAAATTGACAAAATATTGCTACAAATAGATCTATGTATATAAAGTTAAATCGTTATGGTATTTAGAATGTAATATCTATTTTTTGCAGACAAAGAGATTTGAATGTTGAATGTTTTGTATAAGGATTAACCAATAATATGAATGTTACTCTTAAAAGAACGATGGATGAATCATTTGACGAGTTTATTGAGGATACTAGGATAATATAAAATTCAAAGATATTAAAGACCAAGATTATTGTATTCGAGTCTAAAAATTTAATACCTAAAAATTATGATGTTCTATTTTAAGCTCTCATCACGACACAACCGAATTCTTTAGACAGTAAAGGAAATTTTGTGACTAAAATAAGAACATTGGTCGATCAGCAGTGGTTTGGAATTTTTAAAGACACATTTTTTCAGAAGACAAAATTAAATTAGATAAAAACAAGTTTGTTCTAATCGCTCTTGATTATATTATAATTGGTCATTATTTTAATTTAAGAAAATAAATAAATATTAAAAAAAAATATTGTCCTATATAAAATATTATTGCATTATATATTTATTTTTTACAATGATTTTATTTTATTACAATTTTTACAGAATCACTGCGCGCATCTTACTGTTATACATACACACAAATATATGGACGTATGTAGAGGTCACAGGCGTCATTGTTTGCTGAAGTACCTAGCGCTGTAATAATGTCACCGTGGAGTTAAATTTGACCTCGAATCGGGAAGACGCAAAAGTACATCTTTAAAATGCGTAAGTAACACATGTTCATTAGTATTTTGCGCTGTATGAGCAGTATTATAAAACTATATAGTCCGCGAGAACTCTCTCGGTATTATCAGTTGATCAATAAATCTTAGATAATAAGTCCTCAAACTCTCCTCTCAACCTACACACACACACAATGTTTACAACAATACGCATCCAAGCAAAAAATTCTCTATACATCACTTTGAAGTGGCAAAATAAAAATATCAAGCATTTTTTATAGCTATTTTAGTACAATTTATAAAATATATATAAATATATATTCTATATTGTAATGTAATCGCTACAAGGGTCGTAATACTAATATTTTTGTATCCCTTAAATTTGTTTTTTTTTTGTATTCAGTTTTTCTTGGCGTAAACAAACAGAGCATTATGTTATATACTCTGAATAATAATAAATATACATATAAATATACATACAATATGATTACGACGCAATTATTTTTCTGTGACTGCAAGTGATTGATTTTTGTATCATTCGTGTGATAATATAATTTTGCTACTTGATTCCGAGAGCAATGAGGTACTGTTGCCTCATGAAATCCATTAAAGATCGTCACATGTTAAATATATTTATAAAGGAACAGACACTTGCACTCGGAGAGGGAGAGAGATGAAATCAGAGCCAATACAAGTGTTCGTCCAATCAATTCCTCCTCCTGGTCCTTAACAAGCAGATATGCATTATTGGTATTTAATAGTAGTTCCAGAGCAAGGTGGACTCTACTTTAACAACAAAGGTCCAAATATATTCGCCAATAAATTACTATACTTCTGAATTACACATTCCAGAAGATGTGTCGTGTTAGAATATTCCGTTAAACACGCGTAAGAGTCTGATATAATATGTATTAGGCAAAAACAACGAGTCTCGTTACGCCCCAAATCATTGACATTGAATCTTTCGCTGATATATTTGATTATTACTTCGATTCTTATTTTAAATACCAAGAGTTCAGCTAGCTCGCTCCAGGCAGAGCTATGACGAATCAACCGAGACAACCATAATAACATCTTGAAGATATTATTATTATTAACTAGTGTTTATTTAAGTTTTTGTAATAGAAAATGTAAACGCGTGTACCTTTTAGGTTTCACACAGTATTGTTAGCTTAAGAGATGAACTTTGTATCAATCCTAAATAAACTTTAAATAAATTAAATGTACTGTATATTTTAATCTTAATTCAAAGTAATCATAAAGATAAATATTTATCGTAAATTTAGTTAAGAGATAACGAACTATTAGACGATATAAAATTACATAGAACGTTTACCCGCACTGTGCGACGGTCGTAGGAGGTCTCAAGTGCAAGAATAATCGTGGCCCCACAATTTAAAGTACAAGGTCAAAAGTGTTTCTCGACATTTTTGGATTACACTAGTAACTGTAACAATTAATATGGACTCAACGGCGAGACAACAAGATTAGATATATTTTCCAAAAATTTAATTCTAAATTTTATCATATCATTTTATTAATTAAAATAAAATATTTGAAAGAGTTTCTTTTATGTTTTTTAAAATAAAAATTGAAAAGTAGCGAAATATTAGAGGCCTCAATTTAGCACCTCGCTCGCCTGTTGCCAAGTCGTAGCTCGATTTTGAGGTCATATTTCTACGGTTACGATCTGATAAAGGAACTACCGGAACTATTATAATGCGGGAGTCGCTGTAGTTTCCGAAAGGTCCGTTTTACTAGATTAACGCGATTTATGTATTAACAAAGGTTTGGGAGTCGCCGCTCGATAAGCAAACTCAAAGTCGGCGAGAAAATTGGCACTTGTGCATTTTACGAACCGAATGCAACGATGGCGTCCTTCGGTTCAACGTCCTGCACTTAAAAAGACACTAACAGGACGGAATAAAGAAAATACTACATCTGGCCCGTAAACACTTTTTTCACAATTCGTTAATTTATTTTATCGGTAAGTGTCATAGATACGTGACACATGTGTTATTGATATTAATCATCCAATGTCATTCAATATTTTGTAAAAATCTGGATGAAAACTTACATGAAAAACGTGCGTTTTTTATGTATGAAGTAACTGGAAAATTAAATAATTGTTATTTAATAATATTTTAATATGTAGAACCAGCGACGTTTTTATAACTTTTTCTTTTTAGTTAATGGTATTTATTTTTTAATATTTCGATTTCATTAAGATTCATAGTGTTTCATTAAATAACATTTATCATTCTGACCAAATTCAAGGAGAGAGGCAAATGCCCCACCTGCCTCCCTTTGTCCCAATAGACGTTCCTATCTAGAATTCACGTCAAAAGCAAAAATTTGCAGCACAGTTTTTTGCTACAATACCCGTCGTTAAACACCAGAGATCAAAAACGGTAGATACTACCTGTCTCCTGGATTACTATCAACTAACTTATAGCTCAGGACCATTCGACTTCTCGGTTAAGTGTTAGGATTTTGTTAGACTAGAAACAATTAGAATAATGATATATACATATTTTTTAATATTGAATCTTCCGTCGTAACCTGACAGGCGTAAGCCTAATGCGTTATAATAGGGTAAATCTGTACCAACTGAGTAAATCAATCAGATATAATGAATATCTACAAGTTAGTAATAACCATCAAACTAAAAATATAGGAATCGGTGACGTCTATATTATTATTTAAAATTATTTTAAGTAATAGATGTCACTGTAGCTAAGACGTATTTTGTTTTATTAAAATTCTAGTGCCGCTGCCGGGGCTCGAACCCGCCACCTCAGAGTTACCAGTCTGATACGTTATGTATTAGTAACTGTAGCATCAACAATGTTACTATTTTTAAGTAATTTCAGTAAAATGATTATATATAACATAAACGTAAGTGTATCAAATGTCAACTTTCATTGACTATGAATAGAACGCCTTAACATAGGAGCGTCATTTCAAATTTTTCTAGAGTTGGTCGTATTTTTAATATTTATATTTCATTAAGATTCATATTATTCATTTTTCTGAGCCAATTAAATGAGATTTTTATTTAGAATTCACGTCAGAAGCTATAAAATCGTGCCGTCGCCGGCAGTTATAAAACGCACGATTACCTAGCATGCATAATAAGATTTTTTTATAATAATATTACGACTTTTAATAAGTGAGAATCTTAAAAAGCACATATAAACCGAATTTTGTCCAATAGGAGAGCGCAAAAAACAATTATCCCTTCTCAGAAGTCAAAAATCCACGTCAAAAGCAATAAAATCGTGTCGTCGCCGTCGCAGTGGTAACGCTCGTTACCGAGCGTTACCACTGCGACGGCGCCGACACGATTTTATTGCTTTTGACGTGAATTTTTGACTTCTGAGAAGTGATAATTGTTTTTTGCGCCCTCCTATTGACCAAAATTCGGTTTAAATACACTTTGACCAATACTCGCATAACAGAAGTCCGTACTAATATCAGTAAGGATACCTATAATTTAGTGTAATATCTAATTGCAGACATTTGGCGATGTCTGTCTATATCTATACTTCTTGATCCGACTTGAACTAAGCAAAGTTCTAAAACTGTGTTTTATAACTTTTATTAGGTCAGTTAAAATATATTTTATGCTAGTAGAAATATATATCTACTGGTGAAAATGTATTTGGACTTCACTAAAGAAAATATAACACAACTAAAAAATTCAGATTCACTTTAATGTTTATAAATTGCATGTAAATAAATAATTATAAGTGTGTAAATTAATATATTACTATGTTTTTTTCTCAAATCCGTACATTTTATTTACTGAAGATGATATCTTTATTGCTTTGAATTACAAAAACAACAATTTTCATATTGTTTGAAAGCGGAAGCGAATAATAAAATAATGCTCAGTGTAAGAGATTAACCTAAGTAGAGTAATCAGCGTAGGATATTTTAATATTTATATAAACATTTATAGCTATAATTAAATTTATGTTACTTTTAACTTTAGTAGAAATATATACATAAATATACTAGAATATTTTTTGATATTAAATAAACAGATTAATAATTTTCTACGCACTCCTATGACATTGGGCTCAATTAAAAAATAATGAGTAAAATAAGAATATCAGGAAAATATATTGCAGTGCTCTGTCTCCTTGTATTAAAATTTAAAAGGAATCTAGAAGCATTCGAGCAAAGACAATGATTTATAGACTAATTTTTCCAAAAGAATATATTTTTCCGACAAATAAACGGGACAAAACTGTTTTTGTATTTTTTTTGTATTCGTAGACAACATACTGAATGTAAGGAAAACGGTTTAAAAGCTTCTTATGGTTTGAAGCACGAAATATGCATAAACATGTTCATTAATGTCAACAATTAAGGTCGAAATTTGATTTGCTTGTTTATTATGTTTTAAAAAAAATATAAAGATTACAATAACTACTATACCTTCATTCAATATATACATTGAATCCTTTGATTTTTTGCATAAATTGCAAGCATGTATGATAATTCAACAATATTTTACAGCATAAACATAGCAATAAATTTAAAGGAACAGACATTATTTTTTCGATCTTTTTATTACCAATTAATAATAAAAAAATATCAATACCGGTAGAACCACTACTAACTATTTTTTCTCTCAGTAATATTGCAATCCCTAATTACAACGGAACGTTAAAAAATATAAAAAAAATTAGGCTTGACAAATTTTACTGTAAATAATTTTTTTTAGTCAAATTTTACGGATGGTCCTAATATTATTTTCTATAAATCACTTTTTTTTTAAAGTTAAGGGCGCGCTTTTATTGTTAAACTAAGAAGCTGCTTTTTCCCAATGAGTTGTTTTTATTTTTTAAGTAAATAGTTAAAACGGGACACGGTCAATTGGGCGACGGTGATTGGGCGACGGTCAAATGGGCGATTCAAAATGGGCGACGGACAAATGGGCGATGGTCTTTTGCGCGATACAATAATAATGCATTACAAATAAATGTGATGCAAATCATGATCTTATAATTAATTAAATAATTAACATAATTTAATAAATAATAAAATATATATATATACATATACGTACATACGAAAATATAAGTAATATTTTTAGAATAGAATAAAGATGAAAACATTATTCGGTCTAAACAAAATATGATATACCTCCATAAGATATATGTATATATTTACTTATTATTTGTGCTTATTTAATCATAAAATATCACTTATACAGTTTGATTATTTTTATTCAAGAATTTAAGAGAGTTACCCGATATCATAAAACACTTAAAACACACGGCTTAAGTCGGTAATTTTATTTTAAATACCTACCTGATAAATGTTTATAGTGGGCCCTTAGGCGATTTTTTTTATGTTTTGAGCCTTGGAAACTACTGTGAGAACAATCTTTTGAAATTTCCAAAAATCGCATATTTTACTGTTATCTATTTTTAACTAGATAGGGTAGTTATATATAAATATAATAACCTAGAACTAGCACTGATAAATGTTTATAGTGAATTTTGCCCTTAACGCGAATTTTTTTTATGTTTTGCGCCTTTGAAATTAGTGTGAGAATAAACTTTGGGAATTCACAAAAATCGCATATTTTACGGTTATCTATTTGAAACTAGATAGATTAGTTATATATAAATATAATAACCCATAACTAGTGCTCAGTATACTTTTAAATTTTGACTGGAAACGTTCGCAAAAAGTTTCGTTGCGTCTTTGAAAATTATTTTTGTCGTGGTTTTAAAACACTTTGTCACAGTGTCATTGTGTTTTTGGTTAAAAATTCAGTACAGCAAGAACATAAGTATGTGTCTTTTTATTCACATGTGGGTTATATTTTATGTGTTATTTATAGATAATTGTTTTTTATAGATCATTGTTGAGAACGACTAATTTGAGTTACCACAGTTTATATTCTTCATAAATGGATAATTTAGGCATATTAGGTCAAAAAGACAAGGAAAAATATGTTTGGAATGGATATCTTTATGAAAAGAAAAGACCAAAGAGTTTTTATAGAAGTTTTGAGGTACAATAGAAAAAATATTATAGAATATTTACGTAGTATTGCATATAATTATAATATGAGTTAATAATTTTAAAATAAAATTGTTTTTCATTTAATATACTTTTTCGTTTTAATGTATATTTTAATAATATTTACAATAAAGCAAAGCGTGCAAGTTTTTTTTTAATTTCTGTCGCTCATATGACCATCGCCCAATTGACCAGAATCGCCCATTTGTCCGTCGCCCAATTGTCGCGTACCGAGTTAAAACATCATTATTGTATTATTCTGCTTGTCCAATAGAAAAACGCTACAATTTAATTCGAATAGTTTACCAGCACAATAAAGCAGTAGTATAGTCATTGTCTAATATCCGAAAGACCTGAGTTCGAATCCCATATGAACCTTTGAGTCGATATTTTCAATCGTGTGTGGGAGATCAATTTAGTAATTATTTATTTTATAATTTTAATTCCGATCGATCACCACCGATAAGGTTTATATTATGTTTAAACAAATAGTTATAAATATAAAATAAATAAATTGCGAAAAACTAAAATTACTTCTGGTTTGCAGCCGAGTAGTGACATAAAATGGTTAAAAAAATGCTATTCAAGAATCGCCGTTTTAGCCGAGCTTTGCCATTTACATTTTTTATGCAGCATTAACAGTTTACGAGATAGTTAGATATTGAGATTGAAGCGCGTATATCTTAAAGACTATCAAGTCGTCATCTAGGCTGGTATATTTTAAGCGGAATACGGGAAGTATAAGAAGATAATGTTGTTTCGTGCGGTAACGACCGAGAATCCCGGAAGACGCGCACACGGTTGAGTTCGCAGCGTTAGAGACACCTCGCAGCAGTTTTTAAAAAGTGCTCGCTTCAGTCGTTACATAAATGAAGTGCGCAATATTTCTCGGGGAAGTGTCTGGCGTAAACGCTACGCGACGTTTCCGCGGCTAAAAACGCACCGCGCAAAGCGGAGAAGTTAACGAAACGCTTTTGCGAGATTAGTCGTAAATAATGCCATGCTACAAGTCGTAAGCGCCGGCCCTGCTTTATGAAGAGGAGAGGAATCCATAAAGCCGGTCGGACTGCAATAAAAATAAATTGAACCGTTCAATTTGGGCGCGCGCCGCTCTACATACTCCGCACCCTCGCCGAATCCCGAATCGAATAAATCCACTTCCAGATAGGGGCGATCGTCGTCGGCGGTCTTAGCCTCGCGATCGAAAGGCACCGCGTTCGAATCCCAGTAACGATTGAAACATATTGCGGGACACTGACGATAATTTGCGAGAAGGAACCGGTGAAGAAATGTCCTTACCAATCCACATAAACCCATTGACGTTTATTTTTTGCGCAATTCCAAATTTATGAATTGCTATTATTAAATATCGGCATTGTTAATGCTGAGAGTGGGGGGGGGGGGAGGGCGAATTCCCAAGATCCTGGCAATCCACTTTAGTAACGCAAGTAGCTCGCATCGACCGGTCTTCATTAAGTTTCACTCAAAAACGCTTCAAATATTTACTTCTAAATTCGGCTCACTTCCGGGAAAGTTTCTAACTGCGTGACTTCAAAGAATCAGTACAAAACAAAAGTGTAGTGTTTGATTGTAGGCAGTACCTACATATTTAGATTTGTTACAAGTCAATTTTAACCCTTTCTGCTCGTAAGGTACGTGAGACGCACCAGCGTTTGGCGCTATATTACTCGTAAGGTGCGTAAGGCGCACCATTTCAATTAATGAAATATAGCTTCGATTTTTGGGTATTTCCTGTGCATGTTTTGAATGGCGTTTTTGCAGTGTTGTAGACAAGAGTTTCAAGAAGCATATTTTATCAAAAAAATATCATTTTTACCTGAATCAAGCCAGGGAGAGCTCATTTTTCGCGATAAGTCGGGGTTTTTTGACGACTAAATTTAAATGCAGATGTGCCGTAGATTTCTCCCGACTGTTTAAAATAGTGTTACCATGTTTCAAATGAAGAAATATACTTGTAGAGATTCTACAGAATACTTTACACAGAGGGTTACAATGGTTACGGTATAAGTACAGGTTTCTTTTGCTTGTTTTGCCCAGTTACATTTTCACGTTAAAGCGATCCTGTTCATGGCAAATAATATAAAAAAGTAGTACTCGTATAGTCTAAAATATCTAAAATTCCGGGTAGTGTGTATTTATTATTATTGTATATTATATTAATAATCTGCGCTATTAATTATACATCACCATAACAGCCAGTTGAGCAACGGAAAGAGCAATTACTAACACTATAAAACTCTCAAGACCGATACGAAAGTTAAGAACACACATATCACAACGAAGTAAAGATTTCCGTATAATAAAAACCATGCATGGACAATAGTACATTTCTTCCAAAGACGTTAACCACTTATTGCCACCGCCAATAAAAACCACTATGTATGATAAGACGTGCGTCAGCGATAAAACTTTTGACCCTACGTATATTACCATTGTTCTTCGAACTCCCTGATTACCGAAGTACCCATCTGGACCATAAGAACCGTTTTTCAATAGCTGCTATTTAAAAACAAGATAGCATATCATGCTAACTAAAAAATCTAACTAAGATATGTATGAATTTGATTCGAGTACTGGCCAATATTTTGGCACCTTTGCATAACTACATTGATCCAATATTTCAGATACTTGTTAGCTAAGATGTCAATTATTAAAAACTAGATATTTACAAATCAATATTTTTAAGAAAAATGTAAATTTTCGACATCTTCGTTTATGTATTGTCTGGTGATGACTGAGATAACAATATAAAAATCCACGTTATGACTTACACCATTGGAGTCGAAATCTTTTCATATTTTTATTTATACGTAAAATAACATTACGAGCCAGGACAAAATCACAGACCAGCCGGTACTTTGGTTTTTCAGAACCCGTCGTAAAACTAGGACGTATGGTGCGCCTACTTCAGCTTAATATGCGTATGTCAACCCTTTAGCTATATTTTTAGAATTTGTAAGATATTTTATATGTTGTGATAGTAATGAAGAAAATGCGTTAAGGTAAGCTTTAAAAAATAAATAATATGTTTTTTGAAGGACCTAAAGAAATAATATCAAATAAAAAAACGATAGCGCACCTTGAAAATAACTAAGCAAAGCTTAGCAAAGATCTTAATAATCTTTAAAAGAATTGAAGCAAAACTCGATAAACGAATTAAGCTCAATCTTTTCCAGAATATGTGATTTCATTGTTGGTCCTATCTTTCGAAATTTTCATTCCTATAGTTGTTACAGTTACAAGAGTTCAAACGTATGTATCTGCAAGATTTGCATGGACGTTGAATCATTTATTTTTTTTAGCAAATATCGTTTTTTTATCTAATCTAGCCAATCAATTTGAGCTCGGCCTTGCTCCTCAAAATGAGCTTGAGACTCAATCAATCAACTTGCATCACTATTTTCATATATTAAATCATTTATTGGGACTGGCAATTAAGGTATAGTTGGAAATTTTATAATTTTTAAACTTTGAATTAAACTTTCACATTAAAAAATAAAAATTACATGACAAAAAAAGCTCTGGTTCTTACTATATAAATTAAGGGGTTTTAAGCTGGAAATTAAAAGCGAGAAGCGCCAGTCTATGTGCGCAAAGGACTAAATTATTTACGTTGTACTAAAACGCGGTACTTAGTTCAATCGATACGACAAATTACTTTTTAACATATTATTATTATTACTCGCCTAAATTTGGTTTTGTCCTTTATTAATAAATAAATAAGTTTCATTAGATATCTAAATTGTTTAATAGCTTTATTTTGCGCTCATCGACATACATTAAAGAACTTTATCAATTAATCAGAAGACTTACTGAGAGGAAGATTAAAATAACGGTAATGGACGTCGGACGAAGGCTAGAAATGAAACTTCATATTCTTTAAATATTTAACGATGTTTGCACTCTCCTTCTTGTTGTGTTATCTTTGAGCTAACTACGCTTGTTCTTATTTTACATAATGTTTCGACTTATTCTGTAATTCAGCAATACAGTGTAAATAGTGAATACTCGATAATTTTTAAAGACGTTGCGGAAAAGATCTATTAATAAATTTATAAAACAGTTTAACGATCTTGCACTCATTTCAGACTGAGGAGAATCGCTCTAAAAAACATAGGTCGTCTAAAAATGAACACTATATACACACCATGTGGCATGTAACGCTAAACATCGATAGCGATCTCTGACGTTAGTAAAATTAGTTTAAAGTATATTTTAACATGGTTTTAGTGTTGATTTTTTTTTAATTTCGATTTTATTACGATTCATGGTATTTCACTAAATGACGCATTTTTCAAAGCAGGGGATATGATTCTCTCCTACCAAATGACGTTTCTATTTAAAATCCACGTCAAACGCAATAAAATCGTTCCGTCGCCGTCACAATAGAAGCGCTCGGTTATCTAGCGTTCATTTTTATTATTATTGCAACTTATAATAAGTGAGAATTGAATCAAGAAAGCAAATCTAAACCATATTTTGACCAATAGGAGAGCGCAAAAAAATTTATCTCTTCTCAGAAGTAAAAAATTCACGGCAAAAGCAACAATAAAATCGTTTTGGCGCCATCGCAGTGGAGACGCTTGGTTATATTGCGTTCATATTACAACTTACAATAAGTAAGAATCGAACGAAAGAAGAATATCTAAACCAAATTTTGACGAATAGAAGAGCGCAAAAAACAATTATCACTTCTCAGAAGCCAAAATTCTACGTCAAAAGCAGTAAAAAAGTGCCGTCGCGGTCGCAATGGAAACGCTTGGTTAAGTGAAAGTTTTATGAAGCACATAAAAACCAAATTTTGACCAATAGGAGAGCGCAAAAAATAATCATTTTTCTCAGAACTCAAAAATCCACATCAAAAGCAATAATGAAAGGGAACGCTCGGTTATCTAGCGTTCATATTACGACTCTCATAATAATATTAAAAATTAAAGAGGAATATATAAACCGAATTTCGCCCAATAGGAGAGAGCAAAAACCTATTATCACTTCTCAGAAGCCAAAAATTCACGTCAAAAGCAGTAAAAAAGTGCCGTCTCGGTCGCAATAGAAACACTCAGTTAAGTGAAAGTCTTATGAAGCACATAAAAACCGAACTTTGACCAATAGGAGAGCGCAAAAAACAATTATTTTTCTCAGAAGTCAAAAATCCACATCAAAAGCAATAATAAAAAGGAACGCTCGGTTATCTAGCGTCCATATTACGGCTCTTTATTTATCTTTCAACATTTAAACCAAATTTCGCCCAATGGGAGAGAGCAAAAAACTATTATCACTTCTCAGAAGCCAAAAATTCACGTCAAAAGCAATAAAATATTGCCGTTACCGTCACAGTTGGAACGCCGACTGCAATTCACCGACGGAAAGTTCACCGAATGGTAGATTTGTCGAATGGAAAGTTCATCGATAAAAAACCATGGAACATCAGTTAACTATTGATCCAATTTGAATAAAGTTTAAAATGGAGCGATAAAATAAGGAGCTAGGACATTTCAACGCCGCCGTTTCCTCGCCGGCCGATTTATTATTTTTATCATCGCCATAAATTTTTCAACATTGTTTTTTTAAACTAATAATTTTATAAACTATTCGCGTTTTATCTTTTTATTGTTTGATTTATAGCACTGTATAGGTATGCATAAATCTGTCGAATTTTTTAGACCAGATAAATTGTTATATAATCTACGCATCATCGGTTCTTTTGTACCTGGGAATGCGTAGAGTTAAAAACATTGC
The DNA here is from genome assembly GCF_051122295.1 of Plectrocnemia conspersa. Classification (NCBI taxonomy): domain Eukaryota; kingdom Metazoa; phylum Arthropoda; class Insecta; order Trichoptera; family Polycentropodidae; genus Plectrocnemia; species Plectrocnemia conspersa. The sequence continues at coordinate 878,436 of NW_028277174.1, read as the reverse complement.
ATAAATTTTCAATATTACATTACATTAAAATAAAATAATTATTAAATAAGTGTGTGAATAATACGTAAGTAAATAAATATTTTTTCTAAATTTATAAAAAAAATAAAGAAAAGGGCAAACGTTTCAAGATATCGCAAAGAAAATTTATTATAATAAAAACAAATTAAATTTACTAATTATAGTAATAATAATAAGGAAATTAAGCAAGATATAAAATGTATATATATAGACATAAAATCCAAAATATTTCAAATACCTGATATCAAAATATTACTACATATATTATCATCTCATTTATCAGTGGTTTTATTTTCATTAATTTAATGGCATCCTAATAAAACAAATGCATCGAATGTTGATGAACCCAAAAATAACAACACAACGATCTAAACCATTCGTTCTCAAACTTATTTAAATTCACAATGCCCCCTTCAAAATTTACCGTTTTTAAATTGAATTAAGAAATATGTAGTGAACATTTTTTTATGTTTATATATCTATTGCTACACTTTTTTATAAAATTATATGTATATGTAAGTTTGCAGTTTGTTATTTGCAATAATATTTCTGCAAAAACTGCGAAAGTATTTTTATAATTTAACATTGGCATTTTAGAAACAAAACTATTTAAAAAATATATAAAGGTATTTATTAAAACATAAATTTACTCAGTTGTATAGCTAAAGGTTGCTTAATTAATTATTAGTAAATATTATAAGAGAAAAAAAAATAGTTCTTAATGTAAAGGAATAATCTGGTATTTTACCAGTATTTTGTCTATATTTGGTTCTATTTTTGTCAGCAGCATTTGCAATTCTATGCGTTAAATTATTTGCAATCGGTTCCTTTTTTTTTAGATAAAATAATTGAGACTGCGCTAAATCCAATTATAATGATAGAAATGCAATTAACAATTTTCTTGCCACAGCCCACAGTCCAAGATAAATTATGCGTATCTTTTGTAACCAGTAATCTTGGTATACCGTATAATTACCATAATATTGAAAAAGCCCCTTTTTGCCCTTCCAGAGCTCCCCAACTACAAGAGCCATCAGGGCTCCCTTTGTTCCTTTTAATATCGCTAGGTGAACCGAAGACCGAAGTTTGAGAACTTATGATCTAAGCGGACCAATACAAAAAAACAGATTAAATTTTGAATAACCTATATTTGAAAGTCTGAGAGATGAATTGGTTTAGTTTGTATTTCGGACTTGCTCCAATGAAAGTTCTAAAACTAATTATTGTCTTAGAACTTTCATAACGTTAGGTTCTGCTTTATGGGAAGTTGCGAATATGATAAAATAACTCAACAACTCATACCACCAGAAAATGGGCTAGAGAAAATAAGGAAAAAGCTAAAGCATTTGCTAAACATCTTAAAGATACGTTTAAACCTTTCTCTTAGTGCAATAATTTAACTGATATAAAAAAAGAAATAGACTACTACTTCAACTCACCTCTTTAGCTCGTCTTGCTAATTAGGAACTTTACTATTAAAGAGGTTTAGTCTATTAGATAATTATAAACTGTGTAACATTGTAAAGGAATACCAATACCAATAAAAGCCATAAGATGTATAACTATTTTATATAATGCAACAATCAGCTTCTACTACATTCAACCCAATGTAAGTGCCTCAAATATGTATACTTCTAAGACCTGTCAAAGAGTCAGAAGATGTACCATCATACAGACAAATAAGTTTGCTACCGATAAGCTCAAAAATATTGGAAATATTAATATTAAAATGCAGCCTATAAATGAAAAAATAAAAACCATTTTTAATTACCAATTCGCTTTCAGAAATCAACACGCCACAGTGAAACTAGTTCACAGACTCACAAAATCCATCAACATAATAGTGTGTTGCTTTATTTTTAGATATCTCGCAAGCATTTAACAAAGGATTTATATTAAAACTTATTTTTAACAATATTACTTAAAATGTATTATAGTACAATTTTAACAAAGTGAACTATTTATTCAAAATTGCATGGTAAATGATTTCCGTAAAAAAACTAGGCAACTACAGCCACTAAAAGCAGTTGTGAAGTGGTAGGTGATTTATTAGATGGACATTAAGAATATTTGAACGGCTCGGAGAAAAGGTGAATGGGTTTCACACGAATTAAGCGAAAAAACAAGTCAGTGCGCCAAGGACGCCTTTTAGCTTTTTCCAGGAAGGCTCAAAAGTTGTCCATTTAGTTATTGTTTTCTTAATATTTCTATTTTATTAAGAATTATAGTATTTCATTGAATGAAATGCATAATTATGGTAAGATTCAAGGAGGCGCTCTGTTTAAATTCCACGTCAAAAGCCATAAAATCGTACCGTTGCAGTGAAAGAACTCAATCACATCTAGGGCTAAACTTAAAAGACTTACAATAAGTAAGAATCGAATAAAGTACATCTAAACCGAATTTTAATCAATAGGAGAGCACAAGAAACAATTATTAAAAATCTACGTCAAAAGCAATAAAATCGTGCCGTCGCCATAGCAGCGGCAACGCTCGATATCGAGCGTTTAATTAAGAAAATATCAATTTTTTAAAAAACATATTTTTGAGCGCGTTTATATTAAAACCACACCACAAGAATGGGTCATTCCATTGCGAAAATGCCGCCCACAAGCAAGTGCCACCCGGAGCGGCCCGTGCTCCCCCCGCCAACACTACACACGCCTCACCTACGCCACTGCTCCTACCATTTCAGTAAATGTATTCTCAGTAATTAGACTCAGGGACATCATTTCAGATTTTTTTTTTAAGAAAAAAATGAGGAAAGTTTGCCATATTTTATTAGGATTAGTATTTCATTAAATGACCAAATATTCAAGAGCGAAGGAAAGATGCCTCCCCCCCAATTCGCCGTCATAGTGGGAACGCTCGGCTATATATCGTTCATATTACGACTTAAAATATAAATAATCAATAATAAACTAGAATCAGATATTTGTATTAGCTAAATAAATAGTCAATAATAGGTATTAATCGAATGCATATCTAAAATATTATTACTTCTCAGAAATAAAAAATTCACGTCAAAAGCAATAAAATCGTGTCGGTGCCATTGCAGTGGGGACGCTCTGTTATATAGCGTTCATTTTACGACTTATAATAATTGAAAGTCGAACGAAGGGAGAATATCTAAACCAAATTGTGACCAATAGGTGAAAGCAAAAAAAAATATTTCTTCTCAGAAGTTGAAAATCTACGTCAAAAGCAATAAAATCATGCCTTTACCGTCGCAGTTGGAACGCTTGAGTATATAGCGTTCATTTATAATAATAATATAACTAACACGAAGCAAGAATCTAGGCCAAATTTTGACCAATATGAGAAGATTCAGAAGTCAAAAATCCATGACAAAAGCAATAAAATCGCGCTGTCGCCATTGCAATGAGGACGTTTGGTTATTTACCGTTCATATTACAACTCTTATAATAATATTACAAATTAAATTAGGAACATATAAACCGAATTTTGCCCAATAGGAGAGCGCAAAAAACAATTATCACTTCTCAGAAGCCAAAAATCCACGTCAAAAGCAATAAAACCGTGCGGTCGCCGTCGCAGTGGGAACGCTCGTTACCGAGCGTTCCCACTGCGACGGCACCGACACGATTTTATTGCTTTTGACGTGAATTTTTGACTTTTGAGAAGTGATAATTGTTTTTGCGATCTCCTATTGACCAAAATTCGGTTTAAATATACTTTAATCAATATTTTCACATCAGAAGTACGTAGTAATATTGGTAAGGATGGCTATTATATTTTAAAAAGTGCTGACAAATTATGGAGCAAAATGCGAGACGTAACATCTGTCTGTATTTTCTTTCCCCCTTATTTTCTCCTCAGAGATGAGTTGGCTTAGTTTGTATTTTGAACGTAATGAAAATTCTTAAACTATAATAAGTTTTATAACTTTCATTAATTTAGATTTGGGTTTGAGCAGCAAATGGACGTTTCGCAACTGTCAAATTGAGTTTCATTACTAATTTAGAGCAGCATATAACTGCACTAGCATTCAGTTTATTCATAATTTAAGAAATGCTGTTTTTTCCTTATTCTTAATAAAGTATTTTATTCTTTTGACGTCAATTATTGCTTTCTGAGAAGTGATAATTGTTTTTGCATCTTTCTATTGACCAAAATTCGGTTTGAATATACTTTGACCAATACTCTTATATCAGAAGTCCGTAGTAATAACGATAAGAATATGCCCTCCTGCCCCTCTCAAATGACGTCCCTGCATTTTCAACAAAGTGAGGTCATGTTTTATATCTTTTTTAGATCATGGCAAAAATGTTGTTTCGTTATTGTTGATTTAAGAGAAAATCATTTAAACATACATTACGCGGTGCTAATGTTCTAAAACAACTTTTTCTTTTCTCTCGCACGCGGATGATATGCGGCTAGTGCCGGAAGGACATTTTCGCGTTCGGAGCGAATTTATGAAATGAACTATTTACGTAGCAGTTTCGACACGACATCGGAAACGAAATAAAATCGTTACGACGCATACATACGCACACTCGACTCTGACAGAAAAGGAAATCGGCACGGATGAATTTCGTTTCGCCGGTGCAAAGAAGACTTTCTCCGCGTGAAGAATACGCAGCACGCGCACTCACCTCATGGCCCTCTTCGAAATCGAAATTGAATTCCATGCCGCGCGTATTTGTTTATCAGCACATCCCGCGACACTTCCCGTCTATATGTATGTATGTATATATATAGTATAGAGCGATATACCGCGCGACGCGAGTACCGGCGGTAAAAGCGGTACTCTCTCCGCGGCCTCTGTCCAAACACTGACTGCTTGCCGTGTTTTTTGTCAGCGGTCATCGCGGCAGTCGGTCGACCGCCTCACCCGAGACTCGAACCTCCGAAATGCACTCGTTTCTTTGTTGCCCTAATCGCCTTTATGTCGCTCGTCAGCAGCGGTCGGAGTCGGACGCGTTGCGCGCCGACTCTGCCATAGATTCACTGTTGCTGCTATTTATAGAGGACTGAAAATAACGAGACGCGAATAGTGTTTACGTTCATCAACCGCTTCGATGATGATGAGTAGTGCTCGTATAAAAAGTCGCATCGTTATGTATAATATAGGCAAATGTCAATTATAATACTGAATACTACATCAAAACAGTGAATTTATAAAAGGTATATTTATATATGAATACGTAAGCGGTCTATTATTGCTGATTGAGGTCGGTCGGCGAAAAAATCATTCACCCGTCGACCGACTAGGGATGAATCTTGATATACAGTAGACCCCCTATTAGCACTATTGACCGAAACATTTTTTGACCATACCCCCAAAAACACGTTCCCCACTACGTCACACTCGCTCGCTAAGAACGATTAATGGATGAGTACATTTGTCCCGCTTGCTCTTACACTACGTGCATCAACTTTCTGCTAAATTTCATTTATGACTTAGTGATACTAGAATTCTATATAAATATAATCAACACTTAATTTTTTAACCGCTATTATTATTTATTTTAATTTTTATTTGTAAGTCATGCTTACTAACGGGAATAAAAAAGTTATTTTAGATCGAATAGAACATGATGATAAATTATTTGTAATTTCAAGAGAATTAATCTAACATATAAATAAGTTTTTTATAAAATTGATTCTGATTTCAATACAATATTAATCCAATTCCAATACGGCTTAGAGTACCTGAACAAAGAGGATATTAACGAATCAATCAAATATAAAGTAGAATTAGATGATTAAGAGCTAGTAAAATTTCACAAATAGTGATAAATTTTAATGCAGAAAAATTTTATTATAAAAATTATAATTAAGAATATCTGAATCAAAAATAACATTTAGCAGAAGAGCTGAAAACCTATTTTATTAATTTTGATCATTGAACCAAACGATCTGCAAAATTTAAAAACAATAAAAAATATCTCAAGCTCCATATTACAAGTTAAGAAAAGAACGTCAGACTACAAATGAACAATCACATAAAATAAATCTAGATAATAATAGAATAAAAGGTGTTAAAGATCATCAACCAGATACAAAAATTGTGTAATTGGAACTTGATTTTAAATGATAGCGAATGTGCTTGTTGACTGCTTTTTCCCCAATGTTTTTATTACTTTTTATATAAATGTTTAAATACTGTTTTTGATATTAATTTTAAAAATACCGGTATTATTGGATCGGTATCAAAGGATCAATTTTTCGGTCTATTGAACAATAAAACATTTAATTAATCCATTAATTAATTGAAATATATTAATATCCTTATATAATAGCAGTAAAAATTAATACATATTACATTGAGAATATAAAATAAATAGTAATTTAATACAATATAATAATGAAGCATTAAATACAAAATTAAGTAAAATTTAATCAGTATTATTAGAAGAAATTCATAAATTAATATATAAATTAAAAAAAAGAATCAGTACTAATGAATGGGATATAATTATTATTAAAGAAACTTGGGAAATAATAGGAACTTAATTAAATTACTTAATAAATATAGCACTATCTGAAGGAAATTTGAAGATTGCTACTATTGTACCTATACATAAAATAAAAAATAGTAAAAAGGTTAAGGAAATGAGAACAATCAACATGTTGCCGTATTAAATTTGTAAAAGGTTTTATGTATTTTTCCTTTAATTTAGTATACTCTCGTATAATTTATTATTCTTTTTATGTTATTGTATAACTTAACAAATTGTAAACAATATAAATGGTTACGAACCAGTATTGTGCATTTAATATATCTGTATGCTATTATACCTATGTCTATTTAAGAAATAAACTTTTATAAAAAAAAAAAAAACATGTTGCCGTGTATTGAAAAAGTGATGAAAGAAATAGGATTTTATTATTTCTCTTAACATTATATGTAAGAAACAATCGGGATTCAGATAAAAAGACATTATACTGAGACTGCATTATAAGTTGTAATAAATGATTGTTGGTCAAGAATACAAACAAAATCATTGACGCAGTTTTCTTGAATTTTAAGATAGCCTTCGAAACTATATACTGAATAATAATGTTGAAGAAATTAGAGAATATTGGTATAAGTGAAACAAAATAAAAATTTAAATAAAAGAAAACAATGACAATTATGCATATTACAAAGAGAAATTATTATCTCACGGTGTACCACAGGGTTCTGAATTAGGACCATTGTTATTTATATTATATATTAATGAAATAGTTATTAATGTAAAACAGAATAAAATACATATGTTTGCGGACGACACATTAATGTATTGCAGAGGTGATAATATTACAGAAGTTGTAGATAATTTGAATAATTAATTAAGTATAATAGGAACATAGTTAAAAAATAATGTACTGAAACTAAATGAGAATAAAACTAAATATATGTTTATTGCTTATAAAAATATGTTAAATAATAATATCAAAATATTTATTGATAGCTCTATTATAAAAATAGTTGATAATATACAATGTCTAGGAGTAATTGTAGATACAAAATTAAGTTTTAAGGAACATTGTAATTATATATTAAAAAAATAGTAGAAAAATAGGTATATTATCCAGAATGAAATGTTTAGTATAAGCACAAAAAAATATTTATAATAGTATATTGCCGCTTTTTTACTTATTGTGCGACAATATTAGATATGTTAAATAAATTAGATAAACTAATGTCGCAAAAATTACAAAATATGGCAATGAGAGTAGTCTTAAATAAAAATTGATTTACAAATTGTAAAAATATTATTAAAAGATTGAAATGGTTAAATGTTCAAGAAATATTGAGGATGAATGTTTTAGTATTTATATATAAGTTAGAAAACAATATGTTACCAGAATATTTTAATAAGAAATAAAGATCTACATAAATTTAATACTAGAAATAGAGAAAATTTAACGATAGTTAGGTATAAGAAAACGAGTACGGCTAGGGGAATTATATACGGAGGTGTTTTTTTAGGAAAATCCGAAAAAATAAAACAATAATGGGTTTCCTAGATGGAATAAAAAAACACCTTTGTGCATTATGAGATAAAATATAATTTTAAGTATTTTTTTAAACATAAATATTTCTCTTTTTTTTTTAATTTGTAAAGGGTTTTATGTATTTGTCTTAAAATTTTACTGTACTTGCAGATAATTTATCATTTTTAATGTTTATAATTGTAAACTATGAAAATGGTTATGAACCAGTATTGTGCACTTAATGCGTCTGTATCCTATTGTACTTATGTTTATTATTAAAATAAGCACTTAAAAAGTAAAAAAAAGGTAAACAGTGTTAGCATATATACAATAAAAAATATATTTTATTATTGAAAAATCCCGACTAACGCGTGTATTTGGGTAGTATGTAATTTAAAAATTCACATCCTTTTTCTATTCAAAATTCAAAATTCAAACGCGTGTATTTGGGTAGTATGTAATTTAAAAATTCAAAATTCAATACAAAAAATCAAAATTCAAATAATTAGTATGTAATTTAAAAATTCAAAATTCAAATAATTAGTATGTATAATAATTAAAATATTCTAAATTCAAAATAATTATTATGTAATTTAAATATTCAAAATTTAATTAACTAGTATATATATTCAAAATTAATTATTTAAAAATTAATTAAATTAAAAATAATTAGTATGTAATTTAATAATTCAAAATTAAAATAATTTCTATGTAATTTAAAAATTCACAATACAAAAATTAAATATTCAAATGCGTGTATTTGGGTGGTATGTAATTTAAAAATTTACAATTCCAAATTCAAACGCGTGTATTTGGGTATTATGTAATTTAAAAATTTAAAATTCGATACAAAAATTCAAAATTCAAATAATTAGTATGTAATTTAAAAATTCAAAATTTTAATAATTAGTATGTAATATAAATATTCAAAATTTAAAATAATTAGTATGTAATTTAAATATTTAAAATTCAAATAATTAGTATGTAAATTAAAAATGAATTTAAAGAATAATAATTAGTATGTAATTTAATAATTCAAAATTCAAATAATTTGTATGTAATTTCAAAATTCACAATACAAAAATTCGAAATTCAAACTCGAGTATTTGGGTAGTATGTAATTTAAAAATTCACATCCTTTTTCTTTTCTGCCCATTGTGATGGCGATCAGATTGCAAATCGTTTAATTCTACTTTAATTCGGCGGTCGGTCTAAAGCTAAAATAATTTAATTTTTGTATGAGAGAATTATATTTTGCCGGCGACGTTTTAAACATCATCAGCGTCTATCTCACGAAGAATCCGCATTTCCGGCTCTTCTCGGAATTCCTTCTATGCTAATATTGGGCGAAATCCGCGCCAAAGAATTCTTTTGAATTCGGCCGGGATTTAATTTGGCCGACCGAGTCGCGCCCCTGCGAGATTACCGTTTACTGTCGACTATCAAAAACTCCACCTCGAACGCCACTGTCTTAAGGACTCGCATAAAAATGAAATTCGGGTCCGAAGGCGCAGTCGCTGGAACGCCATAAAATGACCGATCCTCGATAAAAACTGCGAGAGATACACTTAACTCGTCGACTTGCGTAATTTCGACGCCGAACCGAATCGCTTTTTAAGCGAGTGGACTGTAAATGCGACGTCCCCATGGCGGTGTTTAACGAAGTCGAATTTAGTTTGAGATATCTCAGGGCGATAGTCTGAATGGAAACTGCGAATCGTCACGCTCGCAGATAAGATACGGTACACCAAACGAGCGGTTTGTAAACTCGAAACTGAAGCATCGAACGCTCAAAGCAAGTCCTTCGCCACTACTTTGCATCGCGATTAAAGCGCTCTATGCTACACCCCTTATTATTATATGTCTTATGCGTCGATCGATTAGTTCCCGATTTACGTTCGTCCGGGAGAGGCACGCGAATTCCTATCCGGCATGCGATTGCCAACTCTCACGCAAGACGGTGCTCCGGAATAGGGTTTCCCGAAAGCGAACGAGCCGATTCCGGCGACGATGAAGACGGGAAGGCGATAAAAATATGACAGACAGTCCGAAGGGCGCATCGATCGCTCCCCTCGCCTCGGTCATTCTCCGAATGCCGAACGAGGGGAAGGGAAATTCCGGATTTTCAAGATTGTCTCCGCCGACAAATCTCCGCCGAACGGCTCCCTTCAGCGAGGCATTACTTTTAAACAAGCAAAGTAAACGATTAGTGAGTTTGTGCAAAGTCTTACCGCGTTTTGTTCTCGAGCGTAAGGAATACCCTCTTATTTTGTGATTTTCATGGGCTTCGACGGAAATGTCTTTCATAAAATGCACATCGTTTTTCCGCATTTGTGAACAACTTCCATTAATCAATTTCTCGTTATATGTTCGCGAGTATAACAGTTATTTAGTGACTTACTTTAAGTTTATATAATATATATTTTTCTTACCGAGTCTGATGTATAAAGATACTGCCACATTAGTTATTAACATGAATCGGTATTGCAACTATTTTATTACCAGTATTGAAAATATTTTTAAAATAATCAATACTCTCCTTAAATATTTTATATTATTTATTTCAATAAGTTACCCCAATGCGTCATTTACGAGCCGAGCTAGTTAAAATTCAATAAATCAATGTGAAATGCCAGCGTATTACGGAGGCGGATGGCAACGGCCATATGCGATTCAGATTGTGCGGACATTCTGGCTCTAACGGCCATCAAAAGTGGACGCGATCGTGAATATCGAAGATGCTACGAAACGCAAAACTAGAATTAATCTAGAATAGTTTGATTAGTTTGGCATATAAAATTATGCTATTAATATAAATTAATTAATTCTAAGAAATATTTTTTTAATTTATTAATATTTTTTTTTATTTTAATAAATTTTTCTTAAAGGAAGTATTTGATTATTCTGGGATTTTATAATAAAAATTTCTATTCAAAATTCTTGCAAATAAAGTAAAAAAAACTAAAGAAAAACCTAGTTTCTAAAATGTTTCTACGGAATCGAGAAAATAACACAGTATACTACTTTCTGAGACTTGAAGTTAAAAGACTGACGCAAGCCCGTCTCCATAAAGAATCACTTTGTAGAGAAGAATTCTGAAACAAATCTAATGCATTCAGAAAAAAAATGAATTTGTAACTGTTGTATTTATGTCATTATTAAATTATGTAAAGAGCAAAAGGACCAGTTTAGACACTCGAGAAACCCCTGAAGGGTTAAAATACTTTTTTAAAATCAGCCACCATGGGTTACAAATAGGCTTTTCAATCGAATATTCTAATATTTGATAAATATGAATGGATATTCAAGTATTCGTTTTCACTATCTCAAATGAAACTTGAAAATGAAACTATTTATTTACTTAAGCAGCACAGTCATTTTTTCTTTCAATATGGTTTTTTGCGCTTTTATTTAGTTTCAAAACACTTATTTTCAACAAAAAAATGCTTTTCACCTTTGAAATGCATTTATCGGACGTATCTAATATGACCTAAATTCGCAGAAACGGAGCAAAATGTTTAAAAGGCCCACCCTTTATTATTATATAACGCTTATCTCAAAAACAAGTGTGCGTGGCAAAGTTTTGTAAAGTTCTTGTTACGTTTTGTATTTGTTGTTTAAAGACGCAAAGATTTTATTTCAATCTGTTTAATAATTCGATTTCAGTTAATTTTGTTCAAGTTATTTAATTTATATGCAAATCCGCACAAAACAAACGCCTATACGGATCTGATATGTATGTATATAAAATTAGTAGCTATTAAATTTACAATAAAATCAATAAACTTATGTTTTTAAAATATTCCATCAATTTTTCTGAATTAATTCAATCGCAGCTCATCTTAATTCTGGTGATTTAAAAAAGCTAAAGTGACGTCCCTGATCAAAGCATTTTTTTGACGCCCTCATTGATCAGTAATTCTCACAGCATTTTAATATGCAAATTTTATAAAATTCTAAAAATTTAACGTTTATAAGCGTGGGTAATTATTAATTAATTAAAATAATTATTTTTTAATTAAATAAGATTTTACAGATAATTAATTAATTTTGGCACAAATTGGTTAAATAAATGAATACTGGATAAAACCGAGATAAAAATAATGAATCTATTCAATATTCAATATTAAAATTACTCGAAAATAACCTAGCTATTTTTTTTTTATATTATATTAACCCAAGACAAACCCTGTATAATGCCTTATCAAAAACCATATATATGTACGTCTACTTTAATTCCTGCATCTAAGGATATTATTACCGTTTTAATGAAAGCATGAAAGACAAAAGGTTAATAACAGTGGAACGGGCGGGACGATTATATTTTTTTAATTATATATTTCAGCTCCTTTGTACAGAATACTTTTTTCTACAAATTAATACAGATTTTATCTGTTCTAAATGTATTGTTATGTATGTATTATATATAAATTTATTCCTCGTAACAAATATGCTTACAAATATTTCAACAGCAATTCCTTATCTTATCTAAATATTAAGATGTATATCTTAACTCACATCAAAACATTTTAATTATCTGGGAATTTCGATGGATTAATATGTTTTGTATATATAAAGTTTTAAATTGCACATCTTGGTAATTTTTTAATAACCTGCTTTTCAACATAAAATAAAAATATGCTTCTGTGCCGAGTCATCTGAATGTATAAAGCTTTACTTCCAGATGCCTTAATTTTTTTATGCACATTACATTGAGGTGTACAATTATTAAGCTGCGTTAATAAAAAATTATATATTCATACACAACAATACTCAAGAGACATAGCGTCCGCGCGTCTCAAATCCTGCGAACTGTGCCCACGAACCTAATAGCTGTCAAGAATTACACTGCATTCCCAATACCCATATACGGTTTACGCATACGACAGTTTATATTACGCAGTACGAAACCGGACTATACACACTTGAATTTCCTACACATTGCTGTTCAGACTACCACTTCGCTCCATGTACTTAAACATAAACCTCCTGTTGAAATACCAACGATTTTAATAAAGACCTATTTACGCAAGCATAGATCTACTATCGATGATAAAATAACTCGTGAATTTACAAAGCATCAATAAATTATAAATTCAATAAATAATAAAATCTATAATAAAATTAGCTTTAAAAGGGCAAAATACATCAGTGAGAACATAAATAGCTAGAATAAATATTAGATAATCAGAATTTATAGTATTTGCTCGGAATTTATATCAAATGGTTAAAATTTATATTGGACTAGACAGAATTAATATTAAATGATGATAATTATATTGACAAATCATTTTTTTTAGTTTGCAATAGTAAAAGTTTGGTACAACTAGTCGATCTATCATTCGCATTTCGGCAGTTCATTATCATTATCTTTATTACGATGTTTGTTTGATAGGGGCTTGCAAACATTGTCAGATATCAACAAAACAATCCAAGCGTGCTCTCTGCCGCCGCTTTGTCGTTATTCGCGCTTCGTTCATCGCTCTGAATACCTTCGCGTTCTACATTTAATTAAATAGATTCGTTGAGAGTTATTATTGAGATATTAAATGTTCTGACTGACGCTTGCTTGCACCTAATCTGTGCAATAGTTTTAGAGCGAACAAGATAGTTTAAAAGATATTTCTAAAATAAATAATTTATTACCTATTTATATTTAAAAATGTTATATTCTTTTTTTAAATTCTGATCGTCCTATATTTTTGTTTTGACTGTAAACTATTTTTATTTTAACCATTTGATATTTATTCTGACCCTAAATAGTATATCTATGATCAGGCTGTTATTAAGATACTGTTTAAGATTTGATTTTTATTCTGACCATTTAATTTATTGCATATAGCAATAAATATTGATAAGCGTTCATTAGTATCTATCTAGTTAAAGGGCAAAATATGTTTTTCTTCTGTGTATTTAAAGATAGTTAAATTTAATTGGATAATAATGGTATAGAGATAATAATGCATTTATGTGAGCATAAAAATGTATTACCGTATCAGCCTAGAGAGCATGACCTTCACAAAACAGCAAAATATTCTTCGTATTATTTTTGCATTCGTGATATAGAATGAGTATTTGGCATCGATACATGATTTGAATCAGTAAATTCAAGACATTTTAGCCAAAACCCAAATATGATGCTACTGAATATAATATAATCTCAAACAGTCAAGTGGGGCCAAGTCGGCTTCAGTATATTTTTTTAATATCCTTGTAAAAACTAAGACAAAGGATTAACCAGTGAGGAATATTATTATAAAATATTTTTTTTAAAGATTTTAGACACTAAAAGATCATTTTGATTTGTTAGCAGAACATTATAGCAATTTTCACATGCTTTAAATTTAAATAAATGTAAGCTTAAGAATGACAAAGAGCTTTTGAAACAATGTATGGGCTTAGAAATCCTGTTAACGCCAGCAGAACCAAAGGACATATAATGAACGGATTTGCTTCACGAAATCAGATAGCTGAACCATTTACATTTGACTGAAGGAATGACTGTTGTTGAAATTTTAGATTTTTGAATAAAAAATAGATTAACGGCTTAATTAACTAATTTGTTAATAGCTATTCGCATTTTTTTTAACTTTAACCGTAAGAAGGCTATTCAAATTAAAGTTAATAAAAACTAATTAATCTTCTATGGGTCAGGAAAAATTTGACGGACTAAGTGTGTTATTAATTAAATGATATGTTATAAAAAGAAATATATTAAAGGACTAATTATAGATATTTCTATAATAAAAGCCATATAAATTTCACATAAAATCAGGTTTTATGACGATTTTCGTAAATATACATAATTTAAGAAAGGCGTTTCTCATAACAAAATCTTGTAAGATATATCACAGACGTCGTGCATGTGTAGAGAGTTGCTCCAGTTGCTCTCAAGAGTGATTTCGAGATCTTTAGTAGAAGTTTCTCTATTCAAAATGTCCCCATCGAGATCGTAGGAATAAACTGATGGCGGACAGGATCGAGAAATAACACAGAGTGGCACTTTTCGATACTAAAGGGCAGACGATTACCGAAAGCTAATATTCATAGAGTCTAAATAAATCTGTAGAGAAAAGAGCAGAACAGATCAAATGCATTTAAACAATTTTAAATCATTTGCGAATAGAAGAAAACTTGAATTCGTAACTGTCGTATTTATTTCATTAAGGAGCAGAGGGCTCAGGTTGGACGCTTGCGGAACCCCCGAAGTGGTAAAAAATATTCTTTCGACAATCAACCGCTATTTAGAGATAAGTCGTAAAATTAGTAGCAGTTGTGTCGAAGTTCAGGATCGAACTAAGCGACATTACTTTCGTTGAAGAACGAGCATCATACGGTGATCAAGAGTACTAAAATTAGAAATAATAGGGGGACTTATTCAAAGCGATCGAGGATGCGTACAAAGCCCAATTTCTATTTATCTTTCAAGTAGGATAATAGCGCAAAGTCTGATCGAACGAAAGTGGGTTAACTTAGATAATACGATAATAGCGATTTTTCCCTTATAACCGGTTTACCGGTCGATAGAAAATTTAGTGTTATTCGAAAAGCCTAAGAAGGTATTAAACGTTCTCTCCCCCGTTCGCGATGATAAATAAGGCTTTGTTTCTCGAAAGAGGCGCTATTTCGATATCCTTTCTCAATTCAGAACAAAAAACGGCAGATGAACGCTTCAGATACGGCGCCCCTAATTATTTGGGGCGCGCGCCCTGCGATTAACCCCCGAATTAACTCCCCGTATTTCCGCGCATACGATTATATCTCTCGCCTTTAACAATGTCCTTTTCGCTAAAAATCATAAATTACGCCGACGTTAATTAAAAGCCGTCCGAGTCGATGAATAAGAAACACGAAAACAAGAGCGACGAGGGTCGGTTAAAAAGCCATCGGAGAGGATCGAGTCCGGTTTCTGGTTTACTTTTACTTTAACGTATCCGGAAACCGTTGTCAATAAGAAGCGGACCGTTTTTTCAGCTTCAATTTCCATAATCACCCTTATCGCACTTCGTCCGTCTTAACGCACCTACGTCTCTTTAGAATTAGATTCGTCCTATAAACGTATAAGTATTTATGTACGTTCTGGCCAACCGCCTTGGGCACCGCGCCTTAAGGATTCCCATGTAAATTTTTTTAACACGTTTCGATTTCTTAGAAGTACATCAAAGCCGAATTTACGTCAATAGAAAAGCATAAAAAAATATCACTTCTCAGAAGTAAAAAATTCACGTCAAAAGCAATAAAATCGTGCCGTCGCCGTCGCAATAAAAACGCTCGGTTATCTATCGTTCCTAATAAGACTTTTTCTGACAATATTAAGACTTACAATAAGTGAGAATTTAATGTAGAACATCTAAACCCAATTTTGACGAATAGGAGAGCGCAAAAAACAATTTACCTTTTCTCAGAAGTCGAAAATCCACGTCAAAAGCAATAAAATCGCGCCGTCTTCGTCGCAGTTGGAACGTGAATTTTTGACTTCTGTGAAGTAATACTTGTTTTTTCGCACTCCAATTGACCAAAATTTGGCTTAAAAATACTTTGACCAATACTCTCATATTAGAAGTGCGTAGTAATATCAGTAAGGATAGCTGTTATATTTTTAAAACATAGTGCAATATACAACTGCATACAAACTACAGAGCAATATGCTATCTGTCTGTATTTATTCTTCTGCTATGAGTTGGCTTAGTTTGTATTTTGGACTTGACCTAATGAAAGTTCTAAAACTATAATAAGTTTTAAAATTATAATTATTAATATATGGTTGACAAAATAAATATCTACTGATGAAAATGTATTTGGATTTCATTCGTGAAAATATAACTTTATGCATATATATAAATACACATGAAAAAGTTGATATTCCAAAATTTTACTGTGGCGACCACACATATAGTAACATTTAAAAGGGCGATTGTCCCATTGTTAATGACCGTGACCAAAAACGTTCATTCATTAACAATGAGACAAACATCATGGCACAAGACGGATTTCTTTTGACCACACACAACACGGATCGGTAAGA
The DNA here is from genome assembly GCF_051122295.1 of Plectrocnemia conspersa. Lineage (NCBI taxonomy): Eukaryota > Metazoa > Arthropoda > Insecta > Trichoptera > Polycentropodidae > Plectrocnemia > Plectrocnemia conspersa. The sequence continues at coordinate 861,446 of NW_028277174.1, read as the reverse complement.
GAATCATTTTGTGATCAAACGGTACGGACGCAATCAATCACCACAATGCAAACCCTTTCCGAATAATTCGAAAGTCTGGAGCCAAGCAAAAACTCGCTTCCGAAAATATATATCCAATTTCTCGAATTCTAAGAAGCCACTGGAGCGATTAGCTAAAAGATCGATGCATCCCCCTAAAGGATATAAGCCCGACGAAGAGAGGGCAGACGGTCCACGGCACTTGAAACAGACGGCTGAGGCACCCAGACAGCGACGCAGATCTACCAGCAGCCATCCGGGCTCACCGACAGATTTGAATATCACACCTGACACTCGCCGCACGCAGCTACAAAGCCCTGAGACATCATCACCTGCACACCTTCATCGCGAGAACTGTCACGCCGTAATCGTCCATAGTCAAAATTGTAATTATAACTTAATTAACAATCTAATAGGATTCACCGAAGAGTCTCATTGGCCGCGAGGTCAACCATCCCTAGGGCTACGCCTCCTAAATTACTACCACTGCTAAATAAATTACATTTTTACTAGTACAAACATATATTTACCAGTGAAAATGTATTCCGATATGATTTCACTGAAACTAAATATTTCAAAAACATATTTTCGGGATAGATTCGAATTGTTTTCCTTGAGGGATAACCTAATAATTTGTGGTTTAAAGCAGGGACATAATTTTAGCTTTTTCCAGGGGAGAGGGATAAAAGTTAAAAATATGTACATATTTGTTTGCTTATACACTTTTCGAAACACGCTAGTAAGTGGAAAATAAAATGGAAGATATGCGGTTTAGACATTAAATACGTCATGTAACATTATGTTACAGGCATTCATGGGGTGTTCAATGTTCTCAACAACGCTCACTCGCTACCGCTCGCTCGCAGCTAACCATGAATAGAGACATGAATAAATTAAGAGTTCTAGAAAAACTTTTAGATAATAAGGTACGTGTCACATAAAAAAACAACTTTAATCTTATTGATAATTTTTTTGACATAATAATGAGCGAATTTTTTGACGTAGTAAAAGAGTACTTATAATAATAGTTAACTGACCAGATTGGTCGTAATGTGCTAGATTGGTACATGTACAATCAAACTTGTATGTTCATGAACAAACAAAATGTACTGTAACATGTATACGGTTTACTAAAGTTTGAAATATTTTAAAGAGATTGCATAAAAGTTAGATGTAATAGAAAATATTGAAAAAACATCTGTTTGCTTTGCGATTTTTTTATCGTATTGTAACGTGCGATAAGAAAGTATATTGTTAACAGAATAATCTCTAGATTCACAAAAACTAAAATTTCATTGAGCGTCTAAAAAGTGGTAGAGTTTTGGTACTACACCAAATAAATATTTACGCAAAAGCAATAAGACCGGAGTAGTGTGAACGCTAAGTACACGGCAGATATACTTAAAATATAATTAAAAGTATTTTCATACAAAAGCGACAATAACATTACATTTTTTATTATCGAGTAAATACAAGATTGAATATTTATCAAACACCTATCTGCTAAAAATTACGTCTGTTGGCAAAAATCATTTATGGTTGTAACAAGCATTATTTAATTTACTCTTGGCAGATTGTGCGATGTTTATTGATTTTATTATTTATTAACACGTAACATATTATGTATTATGTTTATTAACATCGTAAATTAAGTACAAATATGTACGTACACAAAAAGTTTTCATCCCAATATTTATTCTATGCAAAATTGCTTAATAACATTTTAAATTCGATATAACGTAGTTGATTTTTGTATCAAAAATTAATTAATAAATTAACTTTGCATATGAGCGACTAAAATACATTGAAATTGTTTACGTAACATAAAAGTGCTAAATTTTCTGAAAATAATTTGTTAATATTGTTATTTTCAAATAGTACACTTTTATTTTATAACAAATGGCGTTAATAACTTTCGCTCAGTTTGCTTGATAATAATCTGACACACTTTCGGTTGAAAGATCCATATCAATTTTATTTACAAAATCCACTTCCATCTAGATTTTTGATAACATATTAAACAATGAGCATCTGAGATTAACAATAAAAACAAGAGTAGTGGTTTCCAAATATGTTTTAATACAGATTAGCGCGCAATTCAATTTTTTGCGTTATAAACCGATAATATATATTTTAAATTCAATTATAGCCTTAAAATTATTATCGAAAACTTTTAATTACAAAATGCACTTAACGTAGTTACAACGATATGCAAAATAACTGTATCCTGAAAGAACAGGTACAAAAAACCATTTAAGCCGAGCCAAAAAGCTTTTGTCAACAATAAACGTTCGTGCTCAAAAATAGCTTTAAGATAGAACAGCTAGGAATAACAAATTCGCATTCCTCAGTAAATTTAATTGCTAAAAAGGCAACAAAAGAATAGTGACACTATGTAGCTGCTATATTATTAAAATAGCCATGTGCTGTAAGGTTTTTTTTAACATTTTGCAGTTTATCAATCGTACCATAAATGACATTCGGATTTTAGTAACCATGCAGCACTTCGGATATGATCCTAAGACTTTTATCGAAGCTCAAATTTCAGTTTGACAGCTACTGCTATTACTTTTCTAACCTATCTGTAACTGAGCACGTGTTTTGAGTAAAGAGTGGAAAAAGATTGTAAAATATGCATTAAAAGTGCAAAAATAATTCTGACTCTTTTTTTTATACGCGCAGTGAGTTAACATCAGCTTCTTAATGAAGTTTTTTCGGTTTTGGAGCAAAATGTGTATGAACCTTATTTGAAGTGCCAAGTGGGCGACCAGGACAAGTTATGGGTGATGTGGAAGAACTATCGGGGGTTGGCTACAATGTTCAAACAAAATGTTGTTAGTGGTTCTGGTGGTTTGGAGGGTGCCGAATGGTCACATCAATAAATGATACTTCTGAATGACAAACATATCAGGGTGTTAAAAGAAAAAGGAAGAAACACATCATATTCCCAAGTCTAGAATCAGACATACCCTCCAGAATTTTTTAATTAAAGGAAACTTTATCAGAAGAGGATTACATCTACAGAGCCTCACTTGCTAAATCAAAGTAACCTTAATGATCTGGTACGTTATTTAAATTTGTCAAAGTTGCAAGCAGATTAGATTCGCGCTTGCAATAGTGGAATCTTCTCGACAAGGATACAAAAAATAATCAATATAGAATCCGGCGTCATCTTTTAGTCCCTTATTTTTTAATGGAAGATACGCTATGTTACTGTCCAGACACTGAAGGTCTGTTCAAAGCTCTTGGCTTGCAATATAATAGTACAGAATGAAGACTTTTCATCGACTCCTCGAAAGTGAGTTTAAAAGCTGTTCCATGAAAGATTGCATATGAAAAATACGGATGAAAAATATGTGGCGACCTGAAAGTAATAGATCTATGCTCGGTATGCAAACGGGATACACGAAGCATTGTTGTTTGCTGTGTGAGTAGGATAACGTTCCCACTGAGTCGCCATCGCAGTAGGAATGCTCATTACTGAGCGTTTCCACTGCGATTTTATTGCTTTTGACGTGAATTTTTGACTTCTGAGAAGTGATTTTGATGCTTTTTACGCCCGCCTATTGACGAAAATTCGGTTTGAATACACTTTGCCCAGCAATCTTATATCAGAATTATAGTAATATCAGTAAGAATAGCTATCATATTTTTAAAACATAGTATAATATCAAACATAGCACGACAGATAAGTTTGCTTAGTTTTTATTTTAGACTTGACCTAATGAAAGTTATATAATTCAATAGGTCAAGTTTTGGTTTGAACAAAAAATAAGCGTTTCGCAACTGTAAATTAAGTTTCATAGATATTTAAGAACAGCCTTTAATTTCACTGCCGTTCTGAAAAAAGCTGAAATTTTGTGGTTATCCATCAAAGAAAATCTAATAGAATTGATATTCTAACTTATTAGTTCACTATCCATCATATGATAAGATATAAATATTGCTCCAAATCATATTAATGTTTAAGTTATCTACATTCAAGTAACATTTTTATAATTTATTTTTAATTTGTTAAAATATTATGTTTTTTTTATATAAATATAAACAAGAAATTAATTCTTAAATTTATCTATAATTTACCATGTACTGTTTTACTATTAGTTAAAACTAAAGCTATTAATTCGCTTGAGTTATTAGTGGTCATTGTATTTTTGTAAACATATTATCGTAATCCATATAAATTTGCCATTTTTATATTTTTGAAGTATAAAAATCCTTATATTTTTCTAAATAAAATTGTAATCCGCGTTACACATGTTATAAATAATCTGAAATATTATTTATGAATTCGAAGAATAAATTCGGATCACTATTTAGAGATTTATATGCTAAAAATAATATTATGGGAGTTTTTTCTACAATACTTTTTACCGTGTAAGATCAGTGTGTTTTATCTTACTTATTTTTTAATATTATAAAATGATTTATATACTTTCTGATATACAGTATAACATTATCTCTATATCTAGAATTAAAATCGCATCTAATCATAGTAAATTTAAATTTAAAGAAACATTGTTGTGGAACATATTAAAAAAAATAGTAGAAAAAGAAGTATATTAAAATATTTAAAGTATTATATAAATACAAAAAAATACAAAAGTATCATATTGCCTTATTTTACTTATTGTGCTATAATATTACATATGTTTAGTAAATTAGATAAACAAATTTTGCAAAAATTAAGAAATAGTGTAATGAGAGTTTTCTTAAATAAAAATATATTTACTAGTTGTATAAGTATGATTGCTAGATTGAAATGGTTAAATGTTTAAGAAATATTAAAGATTAATTTTTCAGTATTTATATATGTTAGAAAATATTATGTTACCAGCGTATTTTAATAGGTATTTATTAAAAAATAAAGATGTATATAGAAATAGAGAAAATGTTAAGATAGTTAGGTATAAGATTAAGAGTACGGCCAGGGTAATTATGTATGGAGGTGTTAATTTGTATAATAATTTTCCTGGGACAATCCGCAAAAATAAAACTGTACCCGGTTTCCTTAACGGAATAAAAAAAAACACCTTCGTGCATTAAGAAATAAATTACAATATTAAGTGTGGTTTATTTTCTGTTTATGTTGTATATTATATGTATGTTTAGTTAAAATTTGTTTATGTAAAAATTAGCTGTTAAGCTAAGCTACTTATTAAAATAATTAATAAATAATATTATATTCCGAAATATTTAATTAATGTTTTTTAGAATCATTTGCGATTTAATTGTGTTTCTGTTAATCCTAAAAATGGCTGATATTAATTTTCCACAAGTCTTCTTTGTGTGTTAAATAACCATGTTACACTTATTGATTTGTGTTTCCTATGTGAAAATAATTTATTCAGTAAATTAATATTTACAGAGACATATTTTAAAAGCAATATTATGAACAATTAACCGGTTATGAAATAGTTGCAATATTTAGTGTCTCGCCTACCCGCTCCGGTTAATTGCGAAAAAGCCTCCGACCGACGTAGCGAAATAATCGACCCTAGAAGGCGCTGCGGCCGCAAAGTTTTCGAATAAACCGCTTAATTATAAGAGTGTAAAATATGAGAGTCTGGCTCCATTAGGCGACTTTATTGCGGGCGAAATTAATTAAGGCAGAAAGTTCGGGACAAAAATCGCAAACAACAAAAGCAATCCGTCAGAGCGTCCCACCTGACGCCCGACTTTGATTTCCCACGCGAGATTGCCGATCGCAAATTGCCAAATTTGCCAGATCTACCCCGAGATGAATTATGGAGCGGCGGGTAACCGGGAGGTCATCTTTATTTAACGACTACATTCATCATCCCGCAGGAGGGAGTAAAAAAGCCATTACCCCCTTGTGGATTTTTCTTCGTCTCGGACGAGCGCCGCGCTACTCGTCGATAATAAACGCAATTAGTCCTCCAGAGCTAATTATGCCGGGAGGGGCGAACACGGAACGGGCCGGATCGTGTGTAGTGTCGCTAAGCTAATTCGACCGAATTATTATTATGGCCGTGTTCGCCGCTGTTTATCGCCGAGCGAGGGTGTAAACCCGTAAAATAAACCCGCCTTTTCATAATAACCGAGGGTTTGGACTTTTTCTTCTTTATCTAGTGGTCGATATGCGGATCGAATTATCGCATTAGACCAAAGCGCGAGGTCGGACAGCTCGTATGTGACGTCATCACAAAGAGGGGTGCCGATCGCATCAATTACACACTTGTCCAAATACTCGTGCATTTTTATTTTATTGATACCATATATCCTTTCATGTATTCCTTCCTTTTTTGTTTAAAAAAAGATATTTTAATTATTTTTACTCTAAAATAAGGATTTTATGAAAGTACAAATGAGACGATTTGAAAGTTTCATAGGCAATATTTCACGAATTTTATTATTAAAATGTATTATTTCCGTAAAATTTGTTCTATAGTATTTTTTTTATAATCAAGTGCATCTGTTGTAATAATTTACAAGATAATTCAACTTGTAAAGCCTCCTCAGTTGCACGTAAGACAAAACCAAAATCACGGATAGATCTAAACAAATGTGGATCACGGTAAAATCCAAAATAATAGCATATCTCAAATAAAAGGTTTCAATATCATAAAAAAATATTGATTCAAAACGGCTACTGAAATACAAACAACATTGAAATCTACTTCAAACACGAATATTTCGAGACGGATAGTGAATAGACGTTTGCTTGTAGCTAAAATAAAAAAAAATTGCCTTGAATAGGAAAAAGCTCATAGCCATTGGATCGTTGAAGATTTGAGAAGAGTGGCTTTCTCCAACGAATCCAAACTTAATCTGTTTGGAACAGATGAGAAGCGAAAGATTTCATCCCTTATGCATTAATCGATTCATCAAGCACTCACCCTATTTTATGATCTGGGGGTGCATGACAGCTTATATATTGTTCTCTGTAAATTTGGTACAGGGCAACATGAATGCAAAAATAAATAAATTGGTTGTATAAAACTACTTTAGTCCAACCATTGAAAAAAAATCCTGATTCTGCGCCATGCGATCGAGCTCGTTCTCACAATTAAACTTTCACTAAATTAATCCTTTATATATAGATTACACAATTCAAAGAATTGTTGAAAATCACATCATTAACATGTCCGGGAAACAGCCCCAACCTGAACCCAATTGAAAATTTATAGACAGTCACAAAATAACAATTAATAAAAATACGATCAAAAAATTTGACCAAGCTGAAAAAACATATCATGGAAGTGTAGTAAGAAGAGATCGTAAAATAGAAGAATTTATTAAAAATAAAGGTAAAATTACGGTAAAATAATTTTGTTAAAATGTTATAAGGGTATTTTTTTAAAAAGCTTCTAATATTTAAAAGTCTTCGATATTGCTATCTATGAATAGAACCAAAAAAAAGGTCGCGCGCACGTGTTGCGTTAGAGGCTCGCCATTATGCACTTGCTAGGGCGACGAAAAAATACACCTTTCCCAGAATTGACGCAATTATACATTTCTAATTATACAATACCCCTATTTTTTAACAGTTTTAACGAAAAATTGAATTACTGATTATAAATTTAAAAACGTGTAAAAAATGCATCTAAGTTGATAAAATAATCAAAATACGTATAAGAACCGCCATGTCAACTTGCGATTGGCCACAGCTGTATTTTAATCAACATCTCTGTATCCCCGAATTTAATTGTGGCTGTACTGCTACACAAACGCAGGTTCAATGCTGCTTTCTCAAAGAAAACAATAATCAAACAGCATAAAAATGAGCGACAAACGCATGTGTTTGATTTCAACTGAATATTGCTTAAACGGAACATAACTTAAGTTTATAAAAGAAAATTATATAATATTAATATATGTTCACTGTCTAAGAATTATTGAGACATGATGGGCTGACGAATTTTAATAGCTTAACGCCCGAGGACTCGTGTAAGAGTCTTGAAACTGGACTCAGGCATGAGTCCTGCGTTTTACATGATAATGATAGATGGTTGTATACTATTTTTACATAGTATAAAATAAAAAATAAATTATATTTTACTTCAAATTTTTGTAAAAAGTGTCGTTTTATCCCATTGCGTTGCAATGCAATGAGTCGTCGCCTTTTTGGGGCACTTGAATTTTTCTATGAAATGTATGAACCATAATTATTTATTTATTTCATCTAAATATAATATTTTATGTTACACTCCTTAAACAGAAATAGATTTTAGGAGCAAAACTGTTTAGCTAAGTAAACATAAAAACAATCCAATCAAAAGAAATCGAAACATCCGCGGTTGATAGTATAATACACCAATTAACAAAGTATTTCAACCTGATATTCTGTATAATATAACAAAATTTAAAATTAAAAACAATATGGTATATGTAGATAAATGAGATAACATAGTAATTAAAGAACTTCCAAAAAATATCATCTATTAACCCACGATCATTTTTACAAGTATTTGTTATTTTTCTATTTCACCATTTGGAAAACCGCAATGATTTATAAACCAGGAAAAAAGCTACAATTCGGATAAATTATCGCCGTATAACATTATTGTCATCATTAAGGTAAATATTTGGAAAAAATAATATTATTGTACTCAAAGGGATCTCTGAGGCATAAAATCATAAACGAATAAATATGTTTTTTTTTCATTCCTAATATTTTGTATAAATTGAAAATGGTTGTAACGGTCAAACCAGTTATTTGTTATTAAATAATATGTATGTTTAAATACTTCTATAAATTTTTGTATAAACGATTTTAAAAATATCTATTTATGATATAATATAATTTCACTCACCAAATTTTTCGGCGTCCATTTTCTGCGTACAGCTGCCACAGACACCTTTATTTTTATAATTACACTTAAACACCACACTATATTGACTTTTATTATTTACACTTTTTCATTTATTTCACTATATTTTGATACTTATAAAAACATACGTCAATATAAAGAGGAATTTCCCAAGTTCTGCACATGTATGGCGTATCTTTCCTTATTGCACGTGCAGAACAAACACGACACTTTCTTCTCAAATATTTCACTTCACTTTTTATTTTTATTGGCTGATGATTTTTTAGCTTATCCGAAAGCCTGACTGGTAGATCGATATTACGGTAAGATGTAATAAAAACTGGTAAAATGTCTTCAGAATCGATACATTTCACTGAATTCTGCATCTATACTTTAGCCTTACTCAAATAAAATCTTTAAATTTAATTTAACGTTTCAAGAAGCTCTTTACAGCGCCATATAAAGAGCTCTTTGAAATTTAAACGCTATTATAAAAATTGTCAAGCAATTGATTTTTTTTATTTTGTGTCTTGTTAATATTGAAATTAAAAAACTTTCCTTAAACCGTGTGAGCCATGTTCCATGTAAGCAATATTCGTATCGATCGATTTGTGACAAATTTTTGTGTGAGCAGTTATCGTGTGAGTATGCTGCTTTGTAACCGATGACCATGTGAGCAATTAATGAGCAGTGATCACCGAACCTGATTCAATAATCGATTATATTTTATCGTTAGATTATAAAGAAACGAAAAATATATGTTCATACGTAACAATGAAATATGGATTTAATTTAATTAAAAAAATAATAGAGCTTTCAGTGTTTCATATTTGTAATTAGTACGGAGTATAATTTTAAGGCTACAAATTAAATGGTCAGAGTGTAATTGAATCAAATCTCGGTCAAAATTTTATTAACAGCCTAGTCATAATTATATATTTAGGGTCAGAATAAATATTAAATGAATAGGATAAAAATAGCATAACGTAAGAAAAAATAATAGGACGATCAGAATTAAAATAATAAATTGCCATAATTATATTATTCAAGATCGGAACAAATATCAAATAGCATTCTGTCAAAATTAAAATAATAATGGATGATATTTTAAATATAAAAAAAAAATGTATATAACATTTATAAATATAACTTATTTATTTTCGAAATATTTTATAAGATATTTCGTTCGCATCTAAACTGTTAGATAGGTTAGCTGCGAGTGAGCGGCAGTAAGCGAGCGTTTATCAAAACAGTGAACACCCCATGAATAATTATTAACGAATCTAGTCAGATCAGATCTTATAATATAAATTCTGTTCACAATCGTATTAAAAGCTTGACCCGAAGAATACAAGCTGATTTTTAATATGTCTCTATCAAAAATATTATGACTTATTATGCTTAAAAATATATATTCATAATATATTTATTTAGATAAACTTGAAAATAAATATTAATTATATTGATTTTAAGTTATAAAAAAATCAATAAAATCCATTGTAATGTATGGACTTTACAGTTGCTCAATATTAATTCAGAAATATGTGTAAATTCTGGAATTTGAGCAGTTATGAATAAAGTTAGGTATAAATAAAATAACGATAAGAAGATATGTTTCGCAAATAAAAAAGGGCACAGTAGTAGCAGGGTCATTTCAGGGGTGAGGTGAGTGAAGTACTCACTTCAGGTTAAATTGGTTAGGTCGCTTAATTAAAAAAAATATCGAATTTTTATTATGTAGAAGTTTAATTATGTACAAAATATACAAAAAGTCATTAAAATTTTTTTGCAAAGGACCACATTTTTTTGGTTATTTAATAGCTATTTTTTTTCAGTGCGCTTTTGAGTAGTAGATCACAAAAGACGTGAGTACTTTTTGCGATCTGAAAAATTGAAACCAGTCGCTAAGAGTATCGTTAATTTAAAAACAACGGTTTTGAACCAAACTGTCTTTCGTAGAATGGAAACCTTGTTTTTTAATTTGTAATTTATTTTAATACACATATAATTCGAAACCATCCCTTCACACAACAATTCTAAGAACAAAAAGCTTTCAAAATTTTATTTACTTTTCTTTTGACGCCCTCACTTTTAGTGGTTCGCGTAACAGGAGTATCAACGAGTGTAAATATTAAACTAAATTCTATTTTTCGGGTTTCATTTTAATTTTCAAAGCTTCTTTAAAGGCGAATTTTCAGAAACATATTCCAAGGAAAATATTAAAAAAAAAATTTGTCCGCATAAAAGAAGTAGCGGCAAGTGTTTATGTATAATTAACCCATATATTTTTGTAAAAGATAAAGAGTATATAATTTAATTGTAATATTAAATATTTTTTTGCGCTATTAACTTTGAACCAGCAAAAAACTGTAAATTATGTAATTGAACATTTTATGATATTCTAATTGGTTTTATGTGTCAATCTCAGATATGTTCCTAGGTTTTTTTTTGTTTTAAAATAAGTTGTAGAAAAAAACAATTGAAAAATGCGTGAGTATGTATTTATAATATAATTTATAAAATAATAAAAAAAATTAGGGTTGGTGTCATATTATTTTTAATATGACCAAAACATTTATGACATTTTTTTTAGTACAATATAAATAACTATTTCGTTTTCAAATTTGTGTAATATTTTATTTTTGCTTAATATTTTATTATTGAAAATTCAAAAGCTATATAGAGGCGCAAATTTGTCTTTTTGCCGCAGGTCAAAACATGTCTAGTTTCGGCCCTGAGCGGTATATTAAAAAAAAATGGTTACATAAATTGTTAAAATACACAAAGACTTAAATATTAAATCTTTATGAGAATACATCGTAATAATAAATACTTGTGTGCTTAGAGTTGCTCGATTTTTTCTGTTTTTAAAATTTAAAATATACATTTAGTAAGTGATTCCGAAATATTTTTTTAATAAAACATAAAATTGCTATCAAATGTTTATTTATTTTAATTTTAATAATTAAACGTATATTATCTTTCTAAATATACGTATAACCTTCCTTCGCCTTTCGATCATTTTTTTCATTAGTATGTTGGAGCCTTTGATTCAAAATATTTAGGTAGCTTTCTTTCATGCTATTTTTGCTGCTTTTTGTATTCTTTGCGGCTCTTTATTTTAATGTATTTTTAGTTGAATTGTATTTTATATTTAATACATAAATCTTGTAATTTAATTGAACTTTTTTGAGAATAACTGACAAATTGTCAAATTGTAATGCGTTCCTCATAACAAAGCATCTTGGAAGATGTACTGCAGACGTCATTCACGTGTAGAGAGAATCGACAATTGCTTTTAATAAAAGTTAAGCCAACTACAATATTATTTAGCAAATAATAATGACATTCTGTAAGTAACTGTGTTGCGTTTATTTTTTTATTTGGCAAAATTTCATGAAAAAATTGAGAAATAAAATTTAATTTCTTATTTCCAGAAAAAATAGAATGTCTATTTGTAACGCATTAAATTTATGATTATCAGATCAAAATGTCAAATTACAAAAAAATAAGATTGTCTACGCGCGTGCATTACAATAATGCTCAACGGCAACAGAAATATTGCAATCATATAACAAATTCCGGAGCTATTATTGTCCGTTTACGAAAAGGTCAACGCATTCCGAAAGCATCCGTTAGGCAGGCAAAATGCCGTACGGTTAGATGCTCAAATTCACCCGTAATAAGTAGAAAATTGTTTCGACCCTTTATATATGAATTCATCTAAAAACAGAGTTCTTTATATATTCGTATAACAGTTTATGTGAAATAGCTTGTCGTATGAAATTATTTTATTTATATTATTGAATACATAGTAAATTTAGTAAATATACGAGTATATAACAAGTCTAGATACAGGATTTCGTTTTCCGATGATTTTTAACAACGCGCCACTCGACCGACCGCTAACTTGCGTCACTCGTACCCGAGTCGCTTATTAATACGACACCGTAACGCACTTACAGGAGGCCGCTTGACCTTCACCTCGCCTCAAAGCTGTATAACAATATTGTTCAACAGCCCCTAGACCCGCAAATAATTAGCTCTCCTGATTTAATTTCACGTTTATCACAACCATTTTTTTCTGATGATAAATGCAATGGGGATTTAGTTTTAAAGTGCTATTTTAGAAACAGAAAACTCACGCCGAAACCCGACAGATGTCAACCAATACGTAGTAGAAAGCCTTTCTCCTCGCTTAGCGAGGATTAGGCGTAGGAGTTTTCTTAGAAAACGACCGAGGTGTAGTGGTCACCTTTTACGTCAGATTTGTTATTAGAGTTTCTGGATATTTTATTTTAAATAAAATATATATAAATAAAATATATTTGAAAAAAATCCTTCAGGTGAAAAAAAGAAAAAAATCGACAGGTGAAAAAAACTGGAGAATGTAGTACATATACATGTAAGTAAAATAGTTAAACTATGCTAATTTAAAATTGTGTACGTTTTGAAAACGTTTTAATACTGCGTTTAAGCTGAAATCGGTCGGTAGGTAACCGAGGAAAAATATAGCTTTAAGAGTTACTCGTATACGAGACGACAAGAGCAGATTTTGCGAAAAGTTGTTCGAGAGGGGCGAAAGCCTCCCCCGCTTTCGTCACCTTCGCGTCGATATTATCGTTTCGTTATATATTTAAAGCTAAACACTTCTCTTCGGAGAAAAGGGGAGAGCGTCGAGAAATATCATAACTCGAACGGTAAATAAAAATTAAAATTCAAAAAGAAACCTTAAAGGAAATTATTCTTGAGACACTATAGAAAAATTTGGCAGCGTTCTGTTCCTTTATTGCGACCTTTGAAAGAAAAAACATTTTCGTCGTTTACTTAATGAAAGTCCGACGATGAATAGTTGCGCAGACGATGAAACTTTTCGATTTAAAAAGATAAAACGAAACTGAGGAATCGGATATAGAATTCGACTGCGCTTTAAACTTCCAAACTCCCTATCAGAATATTTCGACTAGTTTGTTCTTGAGAGTAAATTTGAACAGTGAAAATAAGCTTCCTGTAAATATTTAAATTCATTATCCAAAAAAGGATGAAATGTAAACACTTTGAAAATCCATAAATTTTCAGATTTTTTTCCTTCATTATTCGTATTTTAGTTACGATTATATTAAAATATTTTTTTTGTAAGTATACAAAGTCAATAAAACATAAATTGAAAATGTGAAAATAAAAAAAATAACTCGATTTATAGAAAATAATAACGTACATTTTTACCATTTAATACTAAGCAATATTTTCACTACGAAACTAAGATACATATCTATATGTAAAACAATATATATATATATTAATTTCAGCAACAGTATTATTCCATTTAAAAATAATTCTGATCGAATTTTACAGATTAGGTTCCCCTATATGTTCCTAATCTCATGGATAAGTATCGTAATACCTCTTTGCACTCGTATTTTTTTTTAATCATGGTATTTCCAGCCTGTATTTAATTTTATGATTTTTTGAAAATAAAAGTGAAATTAAGCATGTTTAATTAATATTTTTATATTATAATAGATGGTCAGAATTTAAGTTCAAAAATAAAAAAATAATATATTCACCATTATATAATACATTTTTTTATAGTACTTTTCTAAATTTTTTTAAGCGGTATCCAGAAAAATAAATTACAGCATTTTCCAGGGGACACAAAAGTTGGCAATTCGGTGTTCGTTTTTTTTTATATTTCGATTTAATTAAATAACATGCATTTTTCTGGTCATATTCAAGTGAAACCAAATTCTTTTTCAAATGACATCCCTGCTTAGAATCCACGGCAAAAGCAATGAAATCGTGCCGTCGCAGTGAATGCACTCGATTATCTAGCGTTCATAATAAGACTATAACAATATTACGATTTAATTATTTTTATAACAATATAACGATTTATATTGAGGCACATCTAAACCAAATTTTGATCAATATAATTGCGCAAAAAACAATTATCTCTTCTCAGAAGTCAAAAATCAACGTCAAAAGCAATAAAATCGTATCGTCACAGTGGGAAAACTCGGTTATCTAGCGTTCATATTGAGACTTTTTATAACGATATTACGATTTACATTAAGTAAAAATCAAATGAAGCACATCTAAACCAAGTTCTGATCAATATAGTTGCGCAAAAAACAATTATCTTTTCTCAGAAGTCAAAAATTCACGTCAAAAGCCGAATATAAACAACTAGAAAATAGGCCTGCTGGTGTTTTTCTTTTGCATTGATCACTTATTATTTTGCGCTTTGTGCTTGTTTTATCTGGTTTAGCACTCATAACATTGCGATTTGCGTTCATACGTGAAAAAAAATATTAATTAAATTATAATTCAATCCAAATTAAAGAAACAAAGAGCATATTCTTTTAACTATTTGGTTTAATTATGTTATTTCAATTGATATCTAAAACCGCACGAAAAAGCTCGATGAAAAATTTTACAGTAAATTTATACTCGTAAATATAAAATTATTGAGTTGTTTGCTCTAGTTAAAAATTCAGTACTACTGGAATATGTTCTGCAGATATATATTTACCATTAATAAATTTAAATTGGCAAAATTTGAAAGTCAATAAATGCATTTAAAGTTGTGTCGACAATCGAGTGCAACGCTTGGTATACAGTGTCGACATATTGTCGACGAGCTCAAATGGTAAAAATCGAGCTAGGTCGTACATCGACATATAATATGTACGACCTAGTTCGATTTGCTAATACTATATTTATTTTTAGCTCTAAAATAAATATTAAAATTCTGAAAATAAAGTGTATTTACAGACAAAATTTCAAAGACGATTGGAGTTTTAATAACAATGGTCGGAATAACAATAAGGCAAATTGTAATATTTGTTTCTCATACATTGATATTTTCTGTAGAGAAAGAACTGATATAAAACAGAATATTTTATAACAGAAACATGAGCTTTTAGCTTTATTGATTGCGAGAACAGCAAAATCTATATAAAATTCTACTGAAGAATAGAACTAAATAATTTCTGAATTCACAGTTGCATATCGTATTTTAAAACACCACCAATCATTTCGATCTGCAAATTGCAAAAATAAAATACTTTAAAATATTTATAGATTTCACATATGCAAATCTTATTCCTCTGGTAAGACAAGAACCTAAGTCATAATAAAAATATTATTACTCCATAATGTAAAAATAAAATATTAAATGAATTTAAAAATGCATGACTTTTGGTGTAACATAGTGCTTAAAAAATAGTTTTTAATTTTTTAAAACGATATGGCCTGCAGATTAAAATACTAATATTTGAAACAATTGCATTACATTATGTTACAACGAAATCGACCTAAGGAAATGTATTGTATTTAGATCAGACAATACCAACACTAATTTTGGTGGATTGTTAACGTTTTGCAAAATTTAAAAATTAAAAATTATAAAAAAATTAAAATTTAATATACTAAACTGTTCTGCTTATATTTTATATAATTTAGTGTTCTGTAAAAGATATGGATGTTATGTTGAATTTTTAGTGATTAAAGTATTTTCATACTTTTAAATATATACAGTAAGAACAGAACGCTTGAAAGAATTCTGTTTATTAATACTATTAAATATAATTGAATATTATCGCATTTAAAGACCCTTTAGTTGTCATTTTACTCAGAAATAAATAGATTATTAAAAATGTTTAACGCACTAGTAATTATTTATATTATATTTTAGGAGAAGTCACTCAAGTATTTTAAAGATATTTCTTGAAATCTTTTAAGCGAGTGTTATTTATGTTTTGTGCACATTTTCATATGTGTTTATACATTCACATATTTAAAAAATATTGTTTCAATAAATATTGAAAAAATAATTCAGGATTATAGTTCTTCGGAAAAGCAAAAGAAAATGTTTTTTGTTATAGTTATAGATTGCTATGAAACTTGCTAGGACCTTTAAATAAATATATTTTTTTGGTTATATTATATGTTATTAGAAAAACCACCACACTATGAGTAAGTTAATAAAGCAATCTGATATAGGAATATCAATACATGAAAACGACCATTTTGTTCCAGAAGATAACGAAACAAAATGTTTAAAAACACTATTTAAATGGACCAATTTTTCGTCAATGTCGAAGTAGAAAAATAAAATAACGTATTACTTAAATTTTGCAGTTATTTCTTCGCATTTCCTGCGGATAATATAAACACAAAAAGAGTTTTTTATATGATTAAAGCGCAATAGACTCGATATTATCACAATATTTATATTAGGTAACTATAGTGACGTAAGTTGTGAATTTTAATATAATTCAATAAAAGAAATTAGAAAACATAATAAACAAAAAAGGTTTATTAAAATATATTTGATTTGCAAAATTTGCTGTTTTATTTTAAAATACGGAAATATCTTTTCACCGAAAATATTCAGTATTTATATTTCTTAATTCGGACCACCTTATACAAATTAGGTATTGAAAATTCTCTATTAATGAGCTTTAAAATTATCAGGTTGTTCGACAAGTCTTTGCGTTTATTTTTATTACATTAGCAAAAATTTACAACTTTTTGTAAATTTGCAATCATTTTTAAACAATGATTTTTTTACAATAGTCGTAATAAAATGCTCTTTAGTAACACGATATTTTTTATTTCGATATTTTCGACCCCAATGACAGTAAAAATAAAATAATCTCCGTTGAGCTTTATTATGCTTCAGAAATTTTAGCTTGGGCATAATGTGGCATAAGCAGTAAAAAATACGAATAAATTTAGAAAGCGTCAAATTTAGATCGTAAAATTTTATTTTAGAAATTTTGACATATGTACGTAAAAGCGAGATGTTAGTGAGGATATCAGGGCTGCCATCAAAGCAGATCCGAGATTAACGGTACGAAAGCTAGCACAATAACTCACTGTTTTACTAACATTTAGTCATTTAAAAATTAGGAAAGTTGTCAATTTACAGAATATGGGTATCTTATAAACTGTCTGAGAAAAACCATGACTCTTAAACAGAAAAAAAAAATTAGTCGTATTGTACGCGACGTAAAAGGCAAAAATAAGAAAATGTTATGAATTTGGTGAGATATCAAGTGCATAATTCATCATGAATTATTGGATTTTAATCAGACAATAATGACATAACTATTTTTAGCGACTCTAACTAGCAAAATAAATTCCCTTATAAATCAAAGATCCGTTAAAAAAAATTTAAGTAGAAAAAAATATTTTACAAAAATGTACATAAAACTGACAACAAAAAATTTATTGCTTACAAAAATGCTTTATATTTAAAATCAGATATTAATAAAATAATTGTAAAAAAAGACGAAATATATAAAATTTATTAAAAGTAAATTACGTTTGATTTTTTGACTCATTTAACCCGCACCTTAAAAACACAACAACTTATGAAACTTGATATATAGTATAATATGTATTTAACAAGAACCAAAAACTTAACATTTTTTTATAAAAACAGGTTGAGTTAAAAGTCAAGACAATGCTACAATATTTATTATTGTATTTAAAAATAAATTATTTATTTTTTTTACAGATTTTCATAAAAAAGACGATATAGATATGGAAAGGTACTTGCCTATTCAGCGAACAAAAATATTGATTTTTTTTATCAAAATCAGCAATCCATAATTTTAACCCAATGTGCATATCGTTGTCATTTGGATGTATTAGGCGTTTACTTAGTTGTTTTAAGACTCTAGATTTAATTCACGACCTTTCACGAATTGGCAAACCTCGCTATGTTAGGAACAAAGCCACATCAGAGTGTGTAAAGGAAAGTGTGGAAGAACACTCGACCACATCAATGCAAAGGCGATCTGGATCGGTTAGGGTCGTATCCATAAATCCTTTAGTCTTTATCCTTAGATAATCTATTAGGTTCAACAGTTAAAGCCTTTAGTTTTATACTCAAAGGTATATCATATGAGGTCAAAGAATAATTTCTCGCAATTGCGACATAAATCGGCCATCGCGGTTTTTAGACTTAAATTATTTTCAATTGGGGCTACCTCAAAGAAGAAGTTTATGCTAAGAAGCCTCAAACACTTCAGCAACTGAAAGACAACATTTGCGCAGAAATCAGGGCACTAGAACCTGAATCGCTAATAATTTTAATGGAAAACGCTTTAGAGAGGGCACGTTTAAAATATTTTTTATACATAAAAAAACTTTATTAAATACTAAAATATTATAAATTAAAAAAAATATCATAAACTTTAAAACACCTTATTTTTATTTAAAAATAAATTAAATTAGAGCTAGTTTTTTTTATTACATAATTCGCTAAAGGTGAATTAGTTTTTTATATAATAATAATTTAGAAATATTTTAGTACCTACTCTTTCAAATCAAGGCGTTATGAAAGAGAAGAGCCGTTGCTCTCGCTGCCATAGAAAATCATCTCACTTGAATCTTTATTTAAAGTTTCTTAAAGACTTTGCTTTTGACTTAAAAATATGTAGTTCAATCCTGAACTCGCATCCAGTGAAGTCTTTCATAGTTTGAGGATAAAAAATATTTAAATACATTTTTATTTTCTTGGCACGTGATTCACAGTTTTATGATGACTAATTTAATTAATACGAATATATTATATGTGATATATATTTATAGAAAAAAACTGTAAATAGTCACTTGAAACAAAATTTTTTTACCACAGTTTTGAGCCTCTGGTATTAAAATATCGATTTTTTAAATTGTTTTAGTTAATAAATATTAGTAACATCTTTGGCTAAAGCACTAAATAAATACGTTACGGTAAATGCGCAATATAACGTATGATTTTTTTATATGAAGAGTCGAAATGATGAAAAGCACAAATTTGTGCACCCGGTATTTAATGTGTTAATGAGGTGTTTTGTTAAGTTATGCTATTATTTTATTTTTAATAATTTAAAGTAGAAACGTAGGAAGTAATCTAAGTAGATAAACGAAGCGATAAATTTGGATAATCGGAGCAGAACCGACTCGACCGTGGCGACAGTGGGTCGTACGTATTATATTATACATGTCTGAGACTCGGTATGTACGTATTATACGCGAAGAGACGACAGGTGTGATGCGTCAGATCGATAGAGAGTCGCAAAGTCCGTCTGCTCCGTTGCCAATAGACGAGAGATGACGAGATGCAGGTCCAGGGCTAGCTAGCAGTACAGCCAGCGCCTAGCGGATCGATACGCAGTGCACCGAAGCCGAAATTACAACGCCGCTTTTTAAATATTTATTTTAGTGTTTCCGTTCGGCCTCGCAATTTCCTGGAGATCTGTTGATTTTTCAACGAGCGAAAGCCTCACACACAGTGTCAGCTGGCAAATAGGCGAATCCCGAGTTTGCACTTTATATTGCCATCCAGCGCTCTCGAGGGAAAGTAATTTCGTTTTTTACAATGTCTCGTTATTCCCACTTCGAGACTTACCATCTGGGAAATTCAGCAGTATTGGCGTGTTTCATAAATACGAGGAATGTTATTATAATACAATGCCTTAATGTTGTTAAAAAATGCGTCAGGAGCTTACTAATTTAATACAAAAAATCAGGATACAGCCGGCGGCGAATTTGGTCCATTTTTGAATGCTTTGTTATGATGAAAATGTCCTTTTTTTAAATTCGTTTTACTTATATTCAGAAAAAAAATATTCCACAGAGACTACATCATAATTAGTTGTTGGCTAAGGATATGAACAATATCATTGGAGCGGTTTTAAAGTTTTTCAAGAGAACTTTCGAAACAATAGAAGTATAATGTTAAAGAAATTAGAGATACTAGGTGAAATAATTTTAAATGTTTAATAAGTAAAATGTAAAATTATTTTCGTAAAATATACAGATATCGCTAAAGCTAAAAAAATATAAAAACACCATCAAAAGCAAAACGGCAACGAAACAGAAAAAAATAAATTACTTACATTTTAATTAAATAAATTAAATAATATCGAACTTTAATTTATTTATTAATATCATATACATATACATATATTCAAATTTAGCAATAGCGAAGAACTCTCGGGTATGTTAGTAATATATATTAATGATATAATAAATAATATAGAAAATGTGAAATACATCTGTTTGCGGACGACATTTTAACTTACTGCATAAGTGATAAGGTTAAAAGATTGTACTTAAACTAAATGAAAATAAAACATAATATATGCTTAATAATTATTAAGATATGTTAAATATTAATTTAAAAATAGTTAAAGATCACTCTATTATAAAAATAGTTAATAATATGAAATATTTTGAAGTTGTTTTAAATAAAAAAAAATATTTTAAGGAACATTGAATTACATAAAAAAATATATATATATTATTTAAAATGAGAAATATGTTAAATATAAATCCAAAAAATATTATCTAAAATAGTATCATCTTTTTTGTCTTCACTTCAATTTTTGTGCAAATTTATTATATATGCTCAATAAATTAGATAAAACAATGTTGCAAAAAATATTAATGTTTTAGTATTTATTAATAATTTAGTAAATAATATGTTACCAAAGAATTTGAGATGTACATGAAAATATATATATATATATATATATATATATATATATATATATATATATATATATATATATATATATATATATATATATATATATATATATATATATATATATATATATATATATATATATATATATATATATATATATATATATATATATATATATATATATATATATATATATATATATATATATAAATATAATTAATTAAGAATAGTGAATATTGTACGGAGGTGTGAATTTAAATTATAATATTCCTAGGAAAATTCGCAAAAATTAAAATGTAGCGGGTTCCTCAATTATATTATTACCGTAAAAAATATTTTAAAAATATGTTTTAATTATATTTGTTTAGTGTATAAACATTTCCGTTCATTGTACTTGCTAAAAACGATATCTCGATGGCTTAGAACTACAAAAACGACTGTTTCCATATTGCTTAAAAGCAAAAATTAATTTAATTTTTTTATTATTTTTATTGTTGAACAGGATCAAAAATTACAAAATGTCATAACTTGACATTTCTATTACTTCGCTTCGGACTTGATATATTAAGCTGAGCTACGCCGAGTATCGACCGAGACATAAAAAAGCGTCGAAACAGTCATTTTTGAAATCCAAGAATTCAACCCGATCTTCAAAAAAGATAATTAAGATTAAGCTCTTTAGAATGGTTATATTTATATCGGTAAATTTACAATAAAGATTTTTTTTAAATTGTATTTATATATATTATACAATATTGCACAAAAAGTAATTTTATTTGTGACATGACATGGATTACGAGGCACGGTAACTAGAGGCACAGCCCTTCTGACCTTCCACAGTCGTCTGAAAAAAGAAGTGACGCTGAATTTAGGTTCAGTCTCTCTCCATGGATGCAATTTATATGGGGATGTTTTACATGTGGGCCCGACAGGCCAAGGACAAAAGCTCGGCGGCGGCCATGGTAAAGACCCGGGCGCGCCGCGCCGGGTCATTTCTTGGAGTCTTTCTAATGTCTAGTGGAGAGGTTTGTTTCTCAGAAAAGTATTGCTTGTCAAAATTTGTATTGGAAAATAGCACATCACAGAGCATTAAATTATCACGTTTTAAAAAGTGGTATCTCATATAGCGTATTGAAAGATCGCCACATACATTAATGTTAAATTCAACGAAATAATGTGATATTTTCAAAATGTTTAATTCTAGATTTTATTGTATGTAAATAATTCACACTTAAGGCTATCGAAACGTATATGTAAAAGGATGTTGATTTACCTTATTTTTAGTTTTGTTTTTAATAAAATTATGTAAGTAGATGACTACGGGTAGTTAGTGAGATTTAAAGATTTTTTTAAAACTGCATATATCTGCACAGGCATATATGACGCATCTCACACATTGTGAATACAATTTATGAGATACAAGATTTGCGACTTTGAGATTAAATCGCTGCTGGAATTAATCACCGACCTTAGAATCGTTAGCGTTTCGTAATTATATGCATTTAGATTTACATACACGTGGAATGAATTATGTATTCCATTTGAATTGAATAATTATAAAATAGATATTAATATAACGTCGAATACAATTAGCCACTGAACCGTGAACCGTTAAAACTCACAATTTTCTTCGCATGAAATTATTTGTCAAAAAAAGACCGACAAAAAAGATTCGGGTCTGAAATCCCGCGTACATTTTACAAGTTGATGAAGTTTGAAATATTTAAGCATATGGTAAATCTGACCCTACTGCGTATTTCACTTTTCAAATACAAATCTCTAGTACTTTTGAACAAAAACAAAAATGTTTTCATTCAGTCTAACCGCCGAAGCTTTAAAACGTTTAAATAAGCTGGTCGGCACTATATTAAACTGTTTTTGGGAGTTATATTATTATGGCGGTTAGTCGTGGGCGTTTTCATTGTTATAGGCCTACCGTTATAAATTAGCTGGTAGCCGATTTGCGTACTATATGCTCTAGACATACGCTAACTTATACAAGTAATCTTATAATAGCAAACATTACTGAATAGAGCGGTACAGAACGAGAAAGCTCGAAGCTCGACGTGCCGAGAACGCTTAGACTTTCATGGGCTTGTGAACATTTTGAAAAACCATTAAATAATACTTCTATTGTATTTTACCATCAATAATTTTATAATATTGGTATAGTTTTCTTCGCTTTTAAATGTAGTGTACCATATTTGTTACAGTAAAAATTCATGATTGATGATTATAATAATTTTGTTATTGAAATTTGATCTATCTAATTTTAGAATATTGCAATATTATTTATTTATTGTACATATATATTATACTTTCATGTTAAAAGTAACAATAATAAAATTTGAGCTATAAATATTTATGGAAATATTATAAAACTTAAAATTTGTATAATACGCATAACCCAGACAATTTGATCTAACATATGCGAATATTTTTTTTTAATCATTGATTAACATTTTGAAATAAATTATGTTATAAATACTATATGTTTTAAAAACAATAAACATACAATTTAAGGTGATAAAAAGAAACAGTATTTAGTTGTTACAACAATAAAAAATATTATCTATTACATATTTATATACTTTTTTTAAAGTTTGCTTTACAGATAACACCCATCAATACAATGAAATTATTACTTTTTTAAATATATATTATATTACAACTAGGATTTTTCGGGTCCGGGTACCCGGACTCGGACCCGTCGGGCTTTAGGTAAAAATACCCGGTCTTAGACCCGACGGGTCCGGTTCTTTTTTTCATACAATAATTTTCTAATACGAATGTCGCCCATTGGCTTGTTTCGCAGACTTGAGAATGTATGTGTATTGCAGTAAGTAAGAACTTATTATTAATTAACCAAAAAGTACTCTTTTGTGTAAACACGCAAATTATTAAAAATATTTTAATAAAAATTCTGTAAACAATGATAATTTGCTAAACTTGTCTGTTTTAAAGACATTTTTACCACTTGTCCACTTTATTCAATTTCACAGCCAAAATTCTCAACCTTACACGCGTGCTACTAAAACAAAGCGTTAATATTTTAAAGGTTAAAAATTATATTTATAATAACTTGAATATAAAAAAAATGTTATTGAAATGAACCCAAATGACAAAAGTGTGGGATTATTTCACGCAAGTCACGGATTCGGAAAATTGCTGTAAATGTAATTTATACTTATCAATATGTATATAAGAAGTATGAAAAAACATCATCAATGATTAAACATTTAAAAAGTGAGCATGGAATAGCTTTACAAACCCAAAAAAACCAAACTGAAGGAAAAGTTGGGTTGGTAATGACAATGGAGACTCAAATAAATGGTCGCAAAATATATAGAATTAATATAGATATTAGACTGCCTCATAAATGGTTTTATGCCTTGAAATAAAGTACTTAAGTTTGCAAAGTAATTATTAAAAAAAAATTTTCAAAGAGAAAATGTTAAAACTACTACGGCAGCAGAATAACATTCATTTGAAAATGATTGAGATGATATAGAAGATGATATCCAGACAGAAGTACTCAATCTTATATTTAAAAAAAAAACAGACAATATTATGCCAAATTTAGAAGATAAGTTTGGATACATTAAAAAAAAATCATTTTCAGATAAAAATAAAGTTTTTTAGAGTCGGACCCGTCGGGGCTTCCCAACCCCTAATTACAACCTATATTTAGTTAATAGCAAAATAAAATTTCATTGCAATATTAAAATAAAATGTTAGGTAAAAAATATTCCATTGACTATTTGCGTAAAAATATATCTGAATGGATATTAACATGTACAAATAGTAAAAAGAATTTCGTGTATGCAATAATTTTTTTTGCCTTCACTTCGCCAGCAATCCCTATCATAAAAAGGCGCGATCATTTCTCTGTTACATAACAGAATTACTTTAAACTGATAGGTAGCGTTAGATTTGACTGAGATAAATTAAATGTATTTATTTTAATGATACAAAAATATGTAACATGTGTATTTAATTTTTTAAAATAGACGCTGAAATATCGGCCTGCGTGATATTTTTGGATTGGCTGATATTTCGGCCCTTTTGGACTAAGAGGAATAATATTATTCTGCTTTTATATCCTACACCGATAAAGCTTATGTATTCCCCTAAAATAAGCGTTATTTTATTCTACGCTTTTTATTTGATGTAATATGGGCGTCGTTGTTTTTGTAGTACTAAACCATAGAGATATCGTTTCAAACAAATATTAAGGATTTTAAAAAAAATATTTTTGGTGCTATTTTTGGTTTTCTAATGGTAAATTTTTGCCCTAATACCGATATTACCAATATTGCATTCCCTTTTACCAATCTGTAAAATTAAGAATGCTTATTTATTAAATAATGTATTTTCTTTAATTATATCTATTAAATTGATATGTTTGTTTTATACATAAGAAGAAAATATTATCAAACTTTTAAAAGTTATTCGCGTGAAGCTACGAAACGCGCTTCTTTCTGTAAATAAACACCGCTTAGCGACAAAAGACAAGACAAATCTCGCTTAAAAGTGAGTTTTAAACGAATTCACTCGGCTTTCTTACGAAACGGATTTTCTCGAATCGATCGTCAGCTAATTCCTAGCATCGCTCTGTACGCATATAAGGCAGGGCGAAGGTAGAGGTAATTGCGTTTTGACAAAATTCGCTAACGGCCGGGGTAATTTAAATCCCGCTTAAACGGGACACCTGGCTGGTTAAATATTCGAAATAATGCAAGTTTTGATGGCGGTAATAAAAGCGAACAGGCGACTCGTACGTCTGCCCACGACGCACTGGAGGGCGATTAATATTTATTAATCCGGCCCTTATCGCGGCCTGACACCCCCTACCTTTTAATGCGATCTTAACGGGATAACCGGAATAATCGCGCGCTGGATTGGATCGGGCAAAAATCAAACTCTTCCGACGCAAATTCGCACAGGGGACCGAGAAAAATAGCGCCAGACGCGACCCTCTCCGGGGACCCCTAGACAGATAGCCGACGAGGGTATTCTCCGACTTTAAAAGTCCAAAAATCGGACCGATACGCGCTCGCTTATACGTACGTGTTAAATCTATTAATAGACGAAAAGCGGAAATTCTAACCGTGCCATTTCAATAAAAATATCGTGGGACTCTTATTCCTTTCTTCCTCTATTTTGTCAAGTTTATGATTATAGAGGACATAAAATGACCTTTCTATGTCTATAGAATAAATAATTACATCGACCCTTTTGTATAACTCTATTTCAATTACATAAAAATATCAATTAAAAGTTTTCAATTAACTTACAATAAGTGCATCTAGTTAATTTCTTAAATTACAGACTGCTATATAGAGCTGATATGACTTTATGTAAAAAGAAACTCAAATGTCATCTTTGACAGTACTCAACGTAGCTCCGCGTGGTGCAAATTTGGTTGGACTATTGAGTGTTCCAATTAGAAAGCGAAGTGGTAAAAAAATCGAATTCTGACACGTGCAGGATCTTGAAATAAAAATTTAATATATTTTTGTAAAATTGCACTTTTCATTGGACTTTCTCAGAAATTATTTTTTTGTCTCATTTAGAGCCTTATCAAAACTTGGATTCAAACTATCATTATTTTCAAAGTCACTTTCCTGAATATATTATTTTCTTCTTTAAAATTCTCATGTATTTGACATTCATTATCATTCCGAAATAAAACGTTTCTAACGGCTAGACGAATTTCATGATTTAGGCAAAGTTGATTTTCGACCGGACTATTGCCTCCAGATTTTTTCATGACACCGTCAGTTGTTACTATCACAATGCTCTCAGCACTTTTTCGGTTTTTAGAAGAATCATTAAATTTAAAACATCGTTTTCACTATGAACGACGGTATTAAAATATCTTCTATTTGGTAAACTGAAGTCAGCATCCTTTTTAAGATTATTTATTTTGCTAATTTTTGTATTCGTGAAAATTTAAAATTTATTTCATGGTATCCGACTGATTCATTACCTTTATATTCGACGAATTTCAGAATGAAAGCACTATTTGTAATAGCTTTCAGCAGCTAGCCAAGCGACAATTTTAGAAAGTGATTTTCGTTTAACGTAATTTGATAATGATGGCTGAATTATTATGATTCTCTTCGCACTTTTCGAGCATTCTATAATGGTCTATTCCTGAGTTTTTTAGTCGATGTGAATTTGATGAATTCTTTCTGAGTGTCTTCCTGATCTACTTGTGTTTGCCCCCTTACAATACCTTTGCCTTGGAGATTGGAAACACTGAGCTGATTCCTTCTGTGTGAGTTTTTTTATTCGGATTGATTTTTATCCATTATGGGCTAAAATACTTTGTGCTGGTAGATCTTCGCTTTCTGGTCGTCTGTGCCTGTCTCCGGCCTCCGATCGTCTCTTGACCGTCTGCCCTCTCCTCGTCGGAGTCTGGGCTTATATCCTTTAGGAGGATGCACGCTAGCTGGCCAATCGCGATTGTGCATCGATCTCCTAGCCAATCGCTGCAGTGGCTTCTTAGAATTCGAAAAATCGGATGTGTATTTTCGAAAGCGAGTTTTTTGCTTGGCTCCAGACTTTCGAATTCTTCGGAAAGGTTTGCATTGTGGTGATTGATTGCGTCCGTACCGTTTTGTCACAAACATGATTCTCTTAACGACCCGTGTTGTGTATGGTCAAAAGAAATCCCCTTTGTGCCATAATGTTTGTCTCATTGTTAATGAATGAACGTTTTTAATCACGGTCATTAACAATGAGGCAATCGCCTTTTTAAATGTGCCTATATGTGTGGTCGCCACAATTTATTAAGAAAATAGTGAATAATAAAAATGAGATTGTATGCACTGGGAACGACAAATATAACTAAGGTTAATAAATGGTAACCTTTGTAATTTTAGTTCAAAATATTTCAAGTCCAAAATCCGTCAAAAGTCAAAAGATAGTGTAAAAAAATGAAATCAGCCCAATAAGTTTTTTTTATAATTATTTTAGAAATAATACGTGCATCGTATTTGTACATAGTTACATAACGATAAAAATATTTTCTCTTTTGGGGTGGGTTTCGGGTATTGGTTATCTTCGACTATAGAGATTTTATTTAAAAAAAATAAATGTATTAAATAAAATTTGAATCGGAAAGTCTGGAGTCCAGGGTATTTTTTAAAATTTCTGGGACTGGACTTAAAACGAAAATGATTGAAATTTCAAACAGTAACAATATAAGTCCACTTGTATTATTAATTTATAAATACGTACTTATACAATTGTATAAAGTTACACGACTTATTTGAAGTTTTAATATTTAGTGAATTAAACACTTTCAAAATCATGTATCAGTATTCAAAGGATCCAATGCAAAAATATTTATATGATTGGCAATGCATCTAAACAAATTGTCAATTACACCCTTGAGATATAAATGCTCAGATGTTTCAACTCGGTTATTCTTGAGTTATTTGAGCGATCGTAGGCAGTTTTCCCCCTATGGCGGCTGAGAATTTCACCCCTTCTGGGGTTCCTCAAGGGTCCAACCTGAGCTTTCTGCTACTCGTGTTATTTATTAACAAAGTAAATATAACAATCTAAATTTAAGTTTTCATCTGTATGAAAATATTTTGAAATTGTTTAAAATCATTCAATATGTTGCAGACTCCAAATTTTTAACGTAATATTTTAGATTTTTCACTGTAATACATTTTAAATAAACTAAAAATAAATATTCTGTAGAAGAATCAGGTATAAATTCACCAATACAGTAAAATGTAGGAATGTCAAAATTTTTGCTTTAAACGGAAGTGACGTTTCCGTACAGAGGTTTTCAACATGTTTTTTTTTAATATTGCTGATATTTTGTTCGTACATTTTGTGTGGGTATATATGATATATATCAGATTGTTCCATAAGTCTGGGTTTTTAAAAGGTGTGTGTTAAATGAGTTTTAAATTAAAGCGAGTAATATTTTTAATTAATTATCTACCTTTTTCAACAACTATTCTAGAACTATTCTCCATCAATTTCTTATATTTGATTCGAAAAATAATCTATTTATTAAAGCAATAAATTATTTTATGTCGTTTATCCATTTTTGTTAAAAATATTTTTTTACACTTAAAAACGGTTGCGGGGCTATAAATATATGAGCAATGTCTGAAGAATACGGTGGGTGACAAAGGAGTTCCCAAGAAAATCCATTGATTTTTTATCGTTTTCTTGGATACTCGAAGGCGTGCGCTTATTGTAAAAATCCCTCCTTCAATTTATAACGGAAGGACTTTTTTATAGTCTGAGTAGTTCATATCCCACCGAATTCATAATATTATCTTATTAGAGTGTAATCCTGTTCTCGAGGTTGTAATTAGGGGTTAATTTTTCGTCGCTTGTTGAAGTAAATGATCCATTTCTTATCTTTAGTAACAATTAGACTCAAAAATAAGCCTTTCTGTTCTAGAATTATTATTTATTGGCATATTGAGATTCAATAAAAAAATACATATATATAAAAAAATGATTGGGTTGTCAAATAGAAATTAAAAAAAATAGTAATATTTCATAAATATTTACATAAATACATAAATATTTTCATATTTTAGAATATATATATATATAAAAAATAAGTATATAAAAATGTAATGTATACGAATGAAAAAACATAATGTCAATATTTTATCATTAGTTTAGAAAAAAAATAAAATAAAATACATGAAATATTGTAAAATATAAAATTAAAAACAGCTTTAAAAAAATAAAACTATAAAATTATGAAAAAAATATTGTAGTATAAAATAACGGCAAATACTTGATTATTATTATCATTCTCGTTATTTAATTATGGATTTAAATCAGACAATGTTTTGATTTAGTTTTTTTCTTAAGCGAAGTCACTGCATATTAAAGTTATTTATGTCACACAAATCACTTAATATTAGCTAGTAAAATGAGTATAAAGTGAAGCGTGTTAACCTGCTCGTTTTTATGGCCGACCTCGTGCGCCCAGACAGAGCGCGTTAACACGCTTAAGGCGTAGAAAGGGTTAACAGAAATAGAAGATAGGTCCAAAATAAAATCGCCTAAGGAAGCACATGGTATATGAATACAAAAATGACAGTGTGGTAAAAATATAATTAAATCATACTACTTTTAATTTAAAATACTATTGCAGTCTTTCTTGAACACATTAAGGCGATTAATTTTTATGCAAAATCAATAATGAATGTATCTAATAAATTTGTAAATGGTTTTTAGTTTAAAAGTTCGAATTTAACTGTGGATGGAACGTTTGACAATCTTTGGGGGAAATTTTCCATTTCGTGTATATGAGAATACCAAACCTGGTAGGTACGGCATACAATATGGATTTCAGCTGACTATTTGATCTCGTATATATTGAATTTATAGATATATACAGGCATGGTGAATAATCGCAAAGAAATAAGGCAGGGAAAATAGGTTATGATGAACACGGTTCAATTCCAATATGGCAACAGATAATTTTTTTATCTCGATAGCTGACGCTTTTTGTATAAACGTTTAATCTTAAATAGTACCCTACGAAGAAATAAAGTTCTTGTTTGTATTTATTAACATATTTTTTTTTTACAATAATAAAATGTTAATAAAAATATAAATACTAACAAATTTTATAAATTCTAGGTCATTGAGAAAAAGAAAAAATATATTTATAGTCAAGAAGCGTTTCTTACTGCTTTTGATTTTATGATTGATGAATTTTATTTAAATTTAATAATTTATTCGACAATACAAGATTTGCAATTGTGAATATTTATGAATAAACACATTTCTGAACCTCACTTTGGAGAAAGAAATACTAGAAAAATAGTAACGTAAAAATCCCAAGTACAAGAGACTACGATAAAAAAATATTTAGATGCGGAATCACATTAAAATTATTAATTTATAATATTTTTTTATTTGTATTATAAAAAATATCTTAGTATGTTAATTGCTACATGTAAAATATGTTTGTAATTTTTTTATCAAAAAAACTGAATTGCAAAGTCAGATGAAATCATATCAAAATATGCTAGTGGTTCTACTTACATGTATACGAGTCGACAGATAAATCAGATACAGCGCAATTGGCAGTTATGGCAGAATAGTAGGTATTCAGTGTAAAATAAGAGATATCAAAGTTACCGGCAATGCAAGAGCGAATATATTTAGAGGCCTTAATATATATTATATAACTATGCGACAGAAATTATTACGCTTCGACGATAAATAATGGCTGATATTGCACCATCAACGGTAAACTACAATAATGGATTCGTTTCCTATTACAAGAACATTGAGTCTTTAACGAGCTTCGTGTCGTATCGTTTAAATATCCACTACAGGTAAAATATTTTCATTAGAATATTAATAAAAAATGTTTTTAAAATATTAACAATATTTTTAACAAATCTATTGAGTTCGATCTTATATAACAAGCCTAGCCAATAATTTGATTTTGACCAAAAAATAAAACTGGAAGGATGTGCAATATTTCTAATTATTACTGCAATTGTCTGGTAACGATGTCTCTTTTCTATTGTGGGAATTCTCTTTTTTTTGTTTTAAGTGATCCTTAAAAAAACCCTCTAAATATAACAAATTCTTCAAGTGATTGAATGAGACGTATAATTCGCATGATAAATAGAAATAAGCATATTTTTTGTCATTGTTGAAGAAAAATGTTACTACTCGAAATGTGGCGTTTCCGTCGCAGTACATAATAAAATAAATATAGAGCGCCATTTTAACACGTTACATTCTATCGAGTATTTTATTAATAATGACATGAGGGCGAAGAAGTTTTCAGAACTAACATCTGGATCAATCACCCAACAAAATATGCTTTCAAAGCCAATCGAATTGCATATTTCCGAGCGAGTTATCAAATAGCTTGAATATACAGATCCTTTATGATGGCGAATTTGTTAAAGTCGCAGATATGACTTGAAAACATCAAACACAAAAGGAAAATCAAAAGAGACATTTTTGATATACAATTATCTGGAAACAAATTTTAAAAACCTATAGGAAAAAATATGAAAAATGTAAATAAACACACCGTGAAAAATAATAATAAATGTGTTTAAGTCGGTGTTATTGTACAATTACTTATTTTTATTAAAACTAATTCAAAGAATCGTTGGGAAGAATTTTATTGCACAAGGAAAATCACAGTTTTGATTTTCAACAGGATTTAAGAAATATAATAACCTCAATAATTTGTCTTAATCGGAGATACATTAGTGGATTTATTGCCTTTTAGTGCACAGAAAAACAAAGATTTTTTTAGATATATTAAGGTATCACTGCATTTTTCATTAGGTAAAGACTTGCTTTCAAAATTTTTAAATTGATTAGAGGAACATATCTTCAACACCGACTTTTTAAAAATCCAAATAAACAAATAACAAATAGACTTGATTGTATATTTCAAGCCGAAGCAAGTTTTTGCAAATAATTTTAGATTTATTAGAATAAATCATTTATTTCCTTGTAAAAAGAGGGGAAGATCACAAGTGCTGGAACTGGATTGAAATTCGCTGTGAAACTCAGCGTTTTTAAAAAATTCACAGAAAAACTAAGTGTGTTAAATCTAGAACATAACATAATCAGTAATTTGAATAGTAGTTTAAGTTTTTCTGGTTTTAAAAAGAAGGGTTAGATATGATCGAAGGAAAAACGTTTTAAAAGAATTCTGAAAATTTAGTAACATTACAAAAAAACGCTAACTTCAATACATTTAATATAAAAAATACGTATGCAAAATTCAGAACGTTGCAGAAAAGAGATAAAATCAATCTATAAAATTTTAAATCCTTGTACAAATAATTAATTAATTTACGGAAATGACGATTGAAATTTGCAGAGCTATTTTATTTTAACAATGTATTTTACTTTCTTCCCAGTTAAATTTAAAATTATTAATTGCTAGGGGGGGGTACTATGGGCAGATTTTTTTTTTCCAAAACAAGACGGCACTCTTGGTAACGCGTTCAGATCATTTATAAAATATTCAACAATATGTATTTAATAGTAAACTCTTTTAATAAACCTTCACTGCAGTGCCCCAATTTATATATTGTCACCTGTAACCATCCGTTTGCCAGAACAGCATTTCCGAATTAAACATTACAGTATAATGACGTTTTCAAATGTCCAGTGTTACATGAAACTCTGTTCCAATTTATCGGCGTTGATGTTTTAATCAAAAATTGAAAGCCTGAATAATTTTAGTAAACATACATATGGATATCATATTAATGTAATTATAATAATATAGTCAAGATATTGCATGATTTAAATGCTCTATAATTATTTAGTTTCATAATAATGCAACGCTTGTAATAAGCCGTGAAGATTCTATAGAATAGATTGCCACTTCTACATTATTGATGTCACAGGAAAAAAACATTATATTTCGTATGCAAACCTTCCATCTGCGACTAGACCGGTTTTACATAGTGCCTACTCCATAAAAGATTATTTATTATAAAAAGTTATTGATTTTACGCCAAGGATGCAATCGACAT
Organism: Plectrocnemia conspersa; assembly: GCF_051122295.1. Lineage (NCBI taxonomy): Eukaryota > Metazoa > Arthropoda > Insecta > Trichoptera > Polycentropodidae > Plectrocnemia > Plectrocnemia conspersa. The sequence goes on along the minus strand of NW_028277174.1, from coordinate 827,631 downwards.
CATCGAGCAATGAAAAGTGAGACGTGAAAGCCTATATTAAAAAACGTGGATTATTACATGCATATCTTGCAATAACAACTAGGTCAAATAAAAAAAAAAACAGGTGATGCGCATTTTTCTAACATCAGATTAACAGAGGTTTAGCTTTTCAATAGAAATAAATAAACACCAGTTTACATAAAACAATTTGATATAACCCAACAGTCTGTTGTGACTCGAAAGTTATTACTTTAATGCTAGATTAACAAGAATAATTTACAAAATATTGCTGCTTTTTATGTTTATGGAATAGCAGAGTAACGCATGAGCATTATATAAAGAAAACATGGCCTCAGAGGACATAATTTACGCCTGGAAAAGAGAATATAAAATTTAATTTACTCGTATAGCTAAAAACAGTTTTATTTCCACCTCTTGTAAAAGCGTTGGAAAAGTGGAAATCTGAATTTTTGTTACGCGAAATATTACATGACAATGTAAATCGATATACAACCCACTACTGTTTACGCTTTGAAATTGTTAAGATCCGTAGTAGAAGGCTTCTTATGTAATATTAAACACGCTAACTATGTTTATTTAGTTGAACAGCTAATATACTGTAGCCAAAATTTCACTAAATATTTATATTCTTTACACAATTTTTATCCGGAAAATCCCGAGACAGTAAGCAACAAATCTGGTGAGAGATTAATGTAGCATAAAAATACATATTTATGGCTTACTACCGCCAATACATGCAATGAAAAAATTGCCGAAGATGAATATGAAATAATATATTAAGAAGCAATATATATTTTTGTACAAAATAGTTTTAATCTTTAATGAATATTAAACATTTATTATATTTTTATTGAACTCCCTAATATACCTAACCTTTCACTGATTGCTTAAATAAAAACTGTTACCCAACCACTGGTACATTTAAAATATATCGATAAACATAATTTTGGCCATCGTAACAATAAAAATTGAACTGTAAGTGAAAATGCAAATTCTCGTTTAAATTACCTTTGTTATACAGTGTTATAATTATATACATTGCAAAAATAGATAGCACTGAATTTAGAAAGGAAACTAAAAGTAAGATTGAAAATAATGTTTATTAATATTAAAAATATTTTTAAGAATATAAAAAAATAGTTAAACTATACATTTAACTTGGACAGTTATTTTTACTTCGATTCATTTGTATAAACAATAAGTTGTACTTTAGTTTGTTTTAAAATTTTGTATCGGTCGTTTTGCTTATATTTGAGTGACCTGATCCTCAGTCGCGCCTTGAACCACGTAAGCCCTGCTTAACTCCTCTCGACCTTGGGTCGAGGGCTACAAAAACTTGTTCATACTCTCAGACACTAACCGCAAGAATCGAGTAGATTTTGCTCGTGTGCGAAAGGACTCTATACTTTTGTTCTAGGACGTTTTTTTAAACAAGTTTATGGATCAATCTATCCAATGTAAAAGAAAACTCTTGCTTACAGTAAAAAATAGGGCCTTATAATTTACGTAATATATATAAATATATATATTTTTGAAATCTCGGGATTCATCGCGATTTATGCTTACTTGTATTCTATATTTCGGCCGTGATTTTCCGGCCATGATCACGAATTGTTTACAAAAAATATATATATATATATATATATATATATATATATATATATATATATATATATATATATATATATATATATATATATGTGTGGTTGAATGCGTTTTCGCGGAGAAATATTTGGTTAATATTTCTTTTGGGCAAAGCCCAGCATGTGGTTGTTCAGATCTGAACAACCACATGCTGGGCTTTGCCCACAAATATGAACACCATGTTCATATTCTCAATTTTTCCCTGAGGATGGCCGGGCGAATCTGGCCGAAACGTAGGGACCATGATTCCACACGGAATCAAAAAAGTACGCGGAGTAATCCGACTCCTAGAAATATTAACCATATATATATATATATATATATATAAGAATATATATATATATATATATATATATATATATATATATATATATATATATATATATATATATATATATATTCTTATATATATATATATATATATATATATATATATATATATATATATATATATATATATATATATATATATATATATATATATATATATATATATATATATATATATATATATATATATATATATATATATATATATATATATATATATATATATATATATATATATATATTGGCTACGGATGCCATCGCGATCTTACTTGTATGTGAGAGTCAGTCGCTCTTGATTTTAGCGGCGACGCACAGGAGACTAGCCAGTTGCCACAACCTATAAAAGCAAGGGTTTGAATGGACGCTTTCATACGACGAGCGACTTTCGAGGCGATCTATACATCGCTCACAAAAATAGGCGCGTTAAAGTATCTTACACAAAAAGCACATTTTTAAATTGAATCCCGAAAAGCCATTGTTATGTCCTTTTTCGATACATACACTACTAAAATCAGTGCCGATTTCAATCAATATAAATTAAAATATCAATGCATATTTTATAGAACTTTGAATAAAAATGTTACCAACAGAAAAATTATTATGAAATTTTATATATAATTAATATTAATTACTGAATAAATAATATGATTTAAATTAGATCCTATTATATATTTTTTAAAGCAGATTTAAAAGTTAAAAAATTATACATGTATAGGTGTATAATTATTCAAACAAACCTTTTAAATTTACTATAATATAAATAAGAAAAAATTCGTTTTGGTAATTTATGTAAATATTAATAACAAAAATGAATTTATTGTAAAATAATATGTATAATTTTATTATAATATTTCTGGCTTCTTGATTTAAATTAATTTTAATACCAGCATACAGATACATTTATAATTGCATTTGGGAAACAACAAGCGGTTTAATAAAAAATAAAAGTAAGATGATGGGGAGGGGTTTCTAAATTTCAACCGTCAAATAAAATTTTGATTAAAATTAGTACTTAAAAATAACTTTTACCGGCGGCTAAAAATATTTTTTGTTACAAAACTGAAGTCGCCTTTTGTATAATTTTAATGTATGAATTTGCTTATCGTCCTATATTAAAATAAAAACACGTGAAACGACAACTGCCCTAATACATTATTGACAGCAAAAACGTGTTTTTACTATAAGTCATAAGATTAACAGAAACTTTATAAAGTGCCGACCTATGTCAACTCTAACGGATTGTAAACTTGAAAGCTTCATAAAATTCTATATTCTTCTATTTATAAATCACCTAATTGTATATGCAGAATTTGCTCTTTTCATATTTGCGGATGCCATAAAACGTACATTATGAAATAATACATTTGCTCTTTTCAATGCATCGCTCTCACGAAATAAATAGCGGGAGAATTTTGCATCTAGATATATAAATATTTCATATGGAGAAATTAAATATTAAATTGAAATTAAAATAACCAGGTACCTGTTAAAGATTTTTTTAAAGTGATGTTAATAATTGGAACAAAGGATCCATCCAATTTTCTTTTGTTATTATTTTATATTTTTTCTTAAAAATTAGCAATTTCGACGTTCATTCTGTAGGAATGTATGGCTTAGTCGCCTATGTTTTCGAGTCATCGTCAACCAGTCGCCCGACGACTAGTCGGCGGTGACTAACATTAACTAACATTTGACACTTGAACTTTGAACACGCGTGATTATTGACAGTTGTCTTATTTACAGTGCTGCCAACATAAATAACTCGAGTTGGGTTATACATTTTGCCGCATCAGATAAACCTGTCAGGTCAAAATAGTCTTAATTTGAATAAATATTTAAGAAAAAAAATATTGTATCGTAAAAGTTGAGTTTTGATCAAATTTTGAAATGAATTTTTGTAGGATGACGCATTTTAATTCGGCTCGACGGCGAAACGCCAGAAAATGAACAGTCGACATAGTATACTCGCCCGCCTATTCCTATACTATACAGAGCAAAGTGTGATGGTGCAAGTTTTCCGAGAAACTTAATACTCTCGCCGGTGCGAGGAAAAACGCAAAAAATAAAGAGAAAACGAAACGAGTCCGTTCGTTAGTATTGCGGAGATAAACGGAAAAGTTTGTCGGCAAACAAAGTTTTCTGGAGAAACAGTAAAAATTAGGCGCAAACGGCAGATTCGCTCACCTGCCGGATTAAAAATGCAAGGCGAGACGGGGAGAGCGCGTGCGCGTGCTGCGGTAGATGTCTCTCGGATAAGCGATGTTGACTCTCGTCTCGTACCTGCCTCTGCAATATTTAGACGCTCGCCGCAATACATCATCGCGTGTAATTAGCCGAAACAAGCCAAAGTAACCCCTTCAGACAAAATGGAGAAGATCGATACGTTGACTCTTGGCGCGAATGAAAATCTCTTCTCTTTTCTCTTCATAATCGCCCTTATCTTTATTCGAGCGAATTTTTCGACACTTCTTGAGCGCTCGTCTCTCGAGATCGTACATGTAAATTACAACGGCCGACGGTGAATAAACGCTGTTGTTAAGCTCCTAAATTCGGTGTTCGGTGTTACCGAAGACATTTTCCAAAAGCGACAATAAAACGTGACAAACATTTGTATATATTATATATATGTATATATTTTTTTATTATTTATTTATTTACAATCTGTTTATACATAAACACTATGTATTTTCTTATTATGATATTGGCATCTAAAGAAAACTTCTCATTGGTATCCTCTCCATATTTATTATTACAAAATCTAATTTATCTGTTCATACTAATTTACTATTTGTCATGTCTGTCAGGTATGACTACATTTTTTAAGTCGTCTATTCTTGGTTGCCATTTTGTTTGGGTAGAATTTAAGCCGTGTATTGGTTTGTTATTTCGTTAAGGTCGTTATGTATTACGTCATTAGGAACATACCAAGGAGCGTACTATCATTTGCAGAACCTTGTTTTGCAATCTCTGGATGATGCCGATGGTGAAAGCATAGGCACTACCCCAAAGTTGAATCCCGTATGTCCATATTGGTTTAAAGTCATTAATAACTTATTTAAAGATCTTCTTCGCATCATTCAGTGTTTCATTTTAGTAAAGATATGTTTATGCCATATGAGCCTTCTGTGCAGATGTAATCCCAAGTATTTGACCTCTTCTTTTTCTTGTAATATTTTACCATTTGGCGAAAAATTTGGGCAGATCTTCTTATTCAAAATAGTTGATTTTGTCATGTTTGCTTTTATTCTCCAAAGAATTTTTCAATGACTCATCATAAGAAACGGTACAACTGTGTCAGATTTTTGAGATTGAAGAGTTCTGCAAGTAATTTTGAATTGAATCATTTTTTAAGTTGTTGTTAAAATAAGTTCTGTAACGACTTTATTGAATTTCATTTTCTCGCTTAGTAATCTTGATTGTTGTCACTTTTTATGTAGCTTATCTTTTTTTGCTATTTTTTTTGTTAATATTGCGGGGTGATTTTATTTTTTTTATTTGTATTAGGATTGAGTGTGGCTTTCTAAGCTGATTGTTTTATAATACTTTAACGTTGCTTTTCAAAGAAATGGATTAAATTCGTTAGCCATTTTACTAGTATCTGATGACAGCTTGAAACATAATTTGTTTTACATTTATTCCTTTGACAGTGCAAAAGTCAATCAAGTCAGATGTTTTTTTCTGATTATTTGGCCAGTATGTTGCTCAAGTTATTTTCCACTGCCGCTTTGTACAATTATTTTTCTTCATTATTTAATAGTCTTGATTTGGCATTATAATCCCTCCCAGCAATTAATTTACTTCCCAGTTTTATAAAAAAAATTATAGTTTACTTTTTTAATATTGTACTTTTGAGGACAATACTGATGAATAACGTTCAGACAGACTTCATTCCTAACGAAATGAAGTCTCCCAATACGTAGAAGGTTACTAACTGAACCCTGAGTCTCAAAACGACTAGTCAAGCGCCTAATCATTAAATTTCGTTCGTCCAAATGGCGCGATATGCATTTTAGGTTAAAATTATAGATTGCAGATTTTGATAATAAAATTTCAATATTTTTGTACGCTGTTCAGTTAATTACCTTTTGAAGATCATTTTTATAAAAATATGTTACAAATTTAAAAAATATTAAATATTCAATTATCTTTGCAGGGACGATTCTGGTTGGGGGCAAACACGTGCGAGGCACGTGGGCGGCCGATTCAATAAAATCTCAATTTCCAATGTGAAAAAATAATGCTTGGGAAATAAACAAATTAATCTTATTCAGTGATTGATTATAATTTGAAACAAAAATACAATAAAATAAGAATAAAGTTACTCTCGAGTTTCCCTAATCGGTATTTTTTTAACAAAGTTTATATCTTCTTGGATCCAATTATTAATTAAATATTTTTTTATTTTACGATTTTATATCACATGATCAATTCCCTTAATCAAAGCTTTGAATTATCAACTGTTTTTTTTTGTATTTTTAAAAAGAAATGGATTAAGAAAGATGTAAATTTCCAGTCAGACAGAACAAACATGTCAAATAGAGATGTAGATGGAATCTAGTTATTTAATGAAATATTGTCTTAGCGGAAAATTTATTGAGATTCCTCATCATTAAATATTTAAAAATATCGTAGAAGTAGATTTAATAGCACTTAAACATATCTTACCATTGGCATTAGAATTTTTTTAACACTGCCAGTTTTCATTGTCTAATTAATAATGCATTATCTCCGATCTACCATGTCACAGAAAAACCTAAGTAGTCTAGTACCAATATCCATTGAACATAATTCATCAGAAAATATATATGTATCTATACGCTTCTGTAAAAGCCAGACAGTTTTTTTAAAAACATTGTTATATATTTTTATTAAATGCATAGTATTTAAAAAAAAGATAAAATGATTATTTTTGTAATTTTCAATTACATCTATATATGTATATAAATATTTATTAAATATACTAAATTTTGTACAAACAATACGTTTTATAATAAACATATTTGTTCGTCCTATCCTACATGAAATATGAGTATTTTTGTATTTTCCTAAAATTTATTTTAACGAAATGATTTTTGCTTCACTCTGTAGAGCATAAATTTTAGATAGCATTATTATTTTAACGATTTTTTTAATATAGTATGCATTTAAATCTATATAAATTAAAATTTATACAATGTTAAGCAAATAAAATTGTATCATACAATACGCATTAGCTTAATTAAATAAACCTTTTTATTTGTTTGTCAACAGTTCGATGCTAAGAAAAACATGTTCGATGCTCAGAAAAACAAAATATATGTTATATAAAACATCTGTGGCAAGACTTTGCAACATTTTGTATACATTTATGACAAAAGTTTTTATATGAAACAATAGCATAAACATTTATTAGTTTAATTGGGTAATTTAGTTTACCGTGCGTTCTAGCATACAGGGCCGCCAAGAGCGAACCCTGGAAAAAACAATGATTCCGGACCTCACGACAAAAATGACATTTTATATATTTTTTAACATTTTGAAAAAATAATGATATAAATAAATATAAAAATTAGCAACCGTTGCAACATATTAAAAAAACTCATATTATATGCGAAATATTTTAATTAGTCGCGCGCGTGTCGCAATAAGTACATAGTACTTCTTTACAAACTAAATACAAAAAACATAAAATGGGAAAAAGCGCTTGATTTTCCGATTTTGTTAAATTCACAAAGTACAGTTGAAAAAACATAACCTCAAATTTTGTATAGCTGCCTAGTATCCTATAACGAAGTCCCAATATCTACGCTGTAAGGGGGTCGACTGTATGTATATTATTACATATAGAAAAGTTGATCATATAATTTTATAAAAATATATATCTACTAGTGAAAATGTATTTCGATATGTTTTCACTAAATAAGCATTTTATAAAATATTTTCAGGATAGATTCGATACTGTTTTTTCTAAAAAAAATTTTGAAATAAACACATGAAACTGAATGTAATATTTATTTATCTGGCTGCATTAAATCCAGTTGTCAAATTACCGATAATACAATCTATAAAAACATTATATTTATATAATTAGGTATTCAATCTGAAAATTCAAATCGAATACATACATTTTTATATTTGGTTCCTCTCCCTCCCCCCCTCAACTGGCTAGCTAACATACAATGAAATAATAAAAAATACGTATTTTATATCGTTAATAATATGTTACTGCTTCTATGACCAACGACAAAACATACATACACATCAAAGAACACATCTAGGCAGGTCGGGTGCGGCATGGCACTTGAGAAGCACTAAGCGACGCAATCGAGAAAACTTGGCGTAACGCATGTTTTTATATTAAAAGTAAACACGCGTATTCATAAATATACCGTATCGAGATTTTAGAAAATTGTTCGCGTCCTAGACGAATCCGAGAATATTTGCCGTCGATTATTACAGTCGTCGGAGAGAAAGAGAAAGAGAGCCGGCTCTTATCGGCGAGCTCGCCTTCGATTCCCCCTTTCGGCACGTCTGCATCTTTTATGCGTATCAGGATCTGTTCGTTACGAAATCTTTTCAGTGTTATTCAAAGTGCCACTCTCGGAATCCATTTCCGAACGCGGAAGCACTAGGACTACTCTTCTGCGAGTCGATCGATCTCGCCGTTAATTTCTTCGGACTGTTCGCTTTTTTCACGTTCGCGAATAATCCTCTCGGAGATTTAAAAACGCGAAATGAACCCTCAGAAAAGTGACGGAGCGGTTCATTTGCGCGGTCCGCAAATCCGGGCTCGCGCGTTTTTATCGCCTTTTATTACCCCAACTTTGAGCGTATCGCTCCGTATAAATTATTCGGCGACAATCCGCGGTAACTGCCTAATTTATTCAAACGAAAACAATGCCATTCGGCTAGATTCAAACCTAACTTAATTGATAAATTATAAACGTAACCCGACCCGAAATTACCCTAATATAATAATACATCACAGTAATAAAGCAAAACGTAATTGTTTATTTTCACCCAACGCAGGCGATGTCTTTATATACATAAAACGTCATCGCTTGTTTCGAATAAAAATATTTTAGACACAATAGCAGCCGACGATCAGTATTTGTCTTACCTTAGAACGGAGAAGTTTGATCGACGACGAACTGATAACGAGATACGCAATGTTACCGACACAAACGTCGAGGAATCCGTCTTACCAAGAAGAAACCGCAGAAAAGACGTTGAGGAGTCCGCCCCCGCTAACGGATAAGTTTGGTCGTTCAGATCCGCTACGAAACTAAGCGAGTCTCTTCGCTCGACTCGAGAGCGGGAACAACGACCCTCTGTCGACACATCGACGACGAACTGATAACCAGACTACGCGAAATCACCGACACAAACGTCGAGAAATCCGTCTTACCAAGAGGAGACGTTGAGGAGCCCGCCCCCGCTCGGTTTAAAGTCACGTTACGGCCTTGTTAGTGCATTCATATCGTTGCGTAATGCAGTTAGTAAGTAAATAACTTTAATAGTTATAAATAAATGCACTAAAACTAGCAAACCATCTTTAAAAAAACGAGAATCATAACGTACCAAATATCCACCAAACAGTAATAATTTTCGAATCTATACACGCTGCATTTCCAGTGTTTTTTAAAAGTCCCAACTAGATGTTAAGGAAAATAAGACATGTCTAGAATATATCTGCCAATATGGTAGGAATGGTCCACCAGCATCAACGACCTTGAAAAAAAATTGTGTGACATTTCTTTACACTTATAGCAAGCCCACTTCCATAAATAATTGAGATCCTCCTGGAGGTTGAGGGAATCCGAAATCGACTCACTCTCTTGAAAATATTCAAGTCATCCGCATATAATAAAAAAAAATTACGATGTATTACTGTTTCAATGTCATTAGTGAACAATAGGAACAGCAATGTTGCATTCTTGAGATACTCCAGTACGCAAATTATTTTTATGTATATGTCGGAAATAAAAATAATTTGCCTACCACTGGTTTAAAGAACGCGATTCTTCAAAGATGTATAAGCTAAAACACTGCCATACTTAATCACATTCTCCAGAATTCGCAACCACTTCGCTTCCGATTTGGAACAATGCGCCTAGCAGAGCTACGCTATATACAAGTATTTCGACGGTGCGATCCGTTTTAGCTCAACGATCATCCAAACTCTAAGAGTTCCGCTCGATCGATACGATTTGTTATTTACGACGACAATAAATAACTCCAATTTATAATATAAATATTTTTACGGTCATTATTTCAAACTGTAAATATATATATATATATATATATATATATATATATATATATATATATATATATATATATATATATATATATATATATATATATATATATATATATTTTAAAACTTTATAAATATTAAAATAAGTATGATATCAGTAAGAGGATTCATGTTTGAATTGGTTTTATATTCTCTTTAAAAACAATAATTATGAAAAAAAATACCGTGACAACTTATTTGCTAGATGCGGAAAAAATGAGCTGAATTCGGTCAAAACAAAAGTTGTTATTTCTGCGTTTGTGACGAAACAAGTTTTAACAAACGCAATTTAGGACGTGAAGAATTTCCGAATCTTTCCTTAGTGGAAAAACGTGATGTTGCCGCCCTGATTTATTGTCAACATTTATAGGCATTCCGTATCAATTCTAATATATCTTTTAAATAAATATTTCCTATCGAGTTAAAATTAAGATACTTTAACTAGGGTTTATGTTTCACAAAGGGTATCAAGAGTTCTGGTTGTAAAAGCACATACTCACATTTTATGGGCTATGGTTAGAATATATAATAGTGATCGATAAAATTTTCGAATGTTTTATAAAGTTATAAAATCGAAAAATATGGATCAAAATACAAGCTTCTATACACATATTTTTATGTTATAAAAATAGAACAAAAAAAGCTACCAACACAATTTATTTTTATTTGACGTAGGTGTATTGTAATTTTTCCTACTGTCGAAAAGACTACAAATTACTGTGTCTAAAAATATATAACTATAATTAATTACTTGAGACAGACTTAAAATTAAACGTTATGTGTTTTAATTTAAAAAATATAATTATAGCCAGGCGTTGATAATGTCCACAGCTGGATAATTTTACCTCGGAATTATGTTCAATTCTTAGAATTTTGGCAAAAACAATGTTTTTTTTTTCTTTTATAAAATATTTTTATAAAACAATTTAGGGCACAATTGCGCTATAAACTAAAAATATTAACTACCTGCCTTGTTTAAATACAAAAAGACTTAATAAATAATATACGACTGTGTTTTTAAAATTACGTAGATTTTGCAGTTTCTTAAAATTAAAGTTCATAATGTTTCACTACAAAAATAAACGATTACTTATCAAATAGGTGAAAAAACGCAAATGTATTAATAAATAAATTCGTATCTTTGGCAAAAAATATTACATTTTTATATTTAATAAAACAGCAATTTAAAATCTTATGTACTTCCATATTTTAAGACTAACTATGAGCAATTAAGGTTTAACTTTCAAAAGTAAATTGTAATTGCAAATTGTAAAATAAAATAAAATCGTAGTCTCAAGAACTCCTCCCAAACAGGAAATAGTAGCGACGTGAATTTTCACATGTCATTTTGACTACAATTTCTATTACAACTATGCTAGTGTTAGCTTTTAAGTTGAATAACCGCGATCGCTTTTTTATTTATACTTTCACGACTTTTCAAGATATAACACATTTTATGGAGTGCTCTATTATATATGGAATTTAAAACCTTTAATGATTTACTAAAATACACTGAGAATAATTGCAGAGAAATTATAAAAAAAAGATTTTTATTGAATTCATGCAACTTTAATCAAAAAAATTTGGGCAAAAAATTGTGGCGACCACACATATAGGCATATTTAAAAGAGCGATTGTCTCATTGTTAGTAACCGTGACCAAAAACTTTCATTCGTTAACAATGAGATAAACATAATGGCAGAAGATGGACTTCTTTTGACCGCACACAACACAGGTCGTTAAGAGAATCCCTTTTGTGACAAAACGGTACGGACGCAATCAATCGCCACAATGCAAACGCTTTTCGAAGAATTAGAAAGTCTAGAGCCAAGCAAAAAACTCGCTTTCGAAAATACACATCTGATTTTTCGAATTATAAGAAGCCACTAAAGTGATTGGCTAGGAGAACGATGCACAGTTGCGATTGGCCAGCTAGCGTGCATCCCTCTAAAGAATATAAGCCCGGACTTCGACAAGGAGAGGGCAGACGGCCAAGAGACGATCAGAGGCACGATACGAGACGATCCACGGCACTTGAAGCAGACGATCGGAGGCACCACAAGGGACGGCCCAGACAGCAGAGCCAGCGACGCAAACAACCAGAGCCATCCAGAGGAACCAGCTACGCGCCCTGACCGACGGATTTGAATATTACACCTGACACTCGCCGCACGCAGCCACAAGAGCCCAGAGCATCATCTACGGCCATCACCACCTGCGCCACGTACACCTTCATCGCGAGAAACGTCACGCCGTAATCGTCCACAGTCAAAATGTAATTATAACTTATTAAACAATCTCAAACTCATTGGCCGCGAGGTCAACACCCCTAGGGTTACGCCCTTAAAAAAATAATATCAATATACTATTGTTATTTTTGTTTTTCCCTAACTGTGCTTTTCATTTTTTATATTTTTTTAACATAATAATACATATTTCAAGTGTGATAATTACATTTTTTCTAAATGTATAATTTTAATGCAGATTGAGCGATCTATGCGAAATTACGTAAATAAATAATCAAAAAAATATTGTATTTGTTTACACATCAATAAGTTTTGATATTGATATTTTAGTGTGATTTTTTAGGAATTAAACATGATATTCTTAATTAAAAGCCTCTCAAAATAAAATATGATTAAATTTTTCAATAATTGTGAATCTAATTTGAAAAAGTATAAATAAGCTACCTTTAGCGGCCATCTTGTTAACGCTATAAAAATAACGGCTATCTATAAAGATAAAAACTTGTAGCCTCGCCAGAAAAAAAAAGTAAAAAGGCACTAGTCAATATTGTATTAATAAATATTATTATTAATTATTTATATGGCTTAGCAATAAAAAATATATTCAATAAACATCTTTAAATTGTAACTTATTTTATCTAAATAAAAAAAGAGAAATCTGGTTAAAAGCTTGTTAAAAAACTACTATTGTATTATACATACATGTAAAACTGTAGGCATAACCTTACAATTTATTATTATTCGAGACAGATTTTTCGCTTTGCTCAAAGAGGGTAAATTCATACGAAGACCTTCGATTATATTTTTAAATTAAAAGTTTTTTTAATCTTAGGTACTGCAAGCCTCACACCGCCTTTATATATTATAACATAAATAAACCTGACCCAGAGGGCTCGGTTGCAGAATAGCTAAGATAGATATAAACTTTTTAGAAGCAGGCACCGATAAAAAGTTTTAAAAGGGAACGACTAGTTAAGAAAAAGGTTAGTAATATAATTTTTAAATTATTGTACACGGACCACAGTAAGCAGCTATTATAATCATATATTATTGTTCTAAACTTAATATTAGGATAGCAATATTACTTTTAAAATAATATATTTTTTTCAAACCGTTACGATATTTTGTTAAAAACGAGATTCTGGCTAAATTGCTTGTTTACGGCCACTAAAACGGTTAGTTAAAGGCAATTTTAATTCCGATGAATCGATGCATCGAATCGAGAGCGGAAAACTAATTTAGGGGTCGTCATATCGGGTAACCGCGCTACGCGGCTTCGACGTTTCGCGCACTCTCGAAAAATATCAATTAATAAAATACTATGAATTTTATTATTTTATTAAAATACTATGAAATATCCACTGGCCATATTTTGCCTCCCCCCCACACGCAGTGGCGTAGCTATGGGGGGGTGGAGGGAGTGGGCAGCCCCGGGCGGCCCTTGCTTGGGGGCGGCATATTCGCGATGGAATCGTCTAGTGTGGTTCTTAACCCTGAATAAACTAAACTTTATGTATATCTACAATTACCAAGAGCTTAACAAAAATCAATTTAATATTTCAAGAAATGCTGATTTTATGACCCTACAAAAAATGTATAAGGGGGGCAGCAATTTTAAGGATTGCCCCGGGCGGCATCTGCCCTAGCTACGCTACTGCTCCCACCTCTGAAAAAGCTAAAATGACGTCCCTGCTCTCTCTCGAGCCGATTTGGCAGATTTAAAGTCTCAGCGACGGAAAAATCACGTCTGGCCGGTAAACGGTCCGAATTAGATCACGCGCCCCGAACGAGTCTCGCGCGTGCCGCAGTTTCTAACTGCACCGCGTCCCGAGAACGAGGAAAAAGATCGATCAGAACGCTACGCGACGATATCGCGCATCTTGTCCAATTAGTCCCGTTTTACGATTCAATTACGTATTATTGCACTCGCTTTACGGCCGATCGTAAACTCCCTTTTAATTCGCATACTCAAATTCGATACGGTCGCTTTTAGTGCACGCGAAGGGACCCTAAAACTACTCGCAATCGGTAGACTCTTTCAGGAGAGGAAATCGTTCACATTAGCCGGGTAACGGCCGTCTGTGTCTGCGGCCGCGAAGGAAAATCCCCATTTTGTGCTTTTTAAAGCTCCCTAATGCCCTCCGCCTCCCCTGCAAACTTTGCCCCTCGCGGCGCATTTTATACTTTCGATTTATTGCGCTTCCGATTAAAAATTTTGCACGGCTTAATCTCGCTTTTCGGCTTCACGGCGAGACTTTGCAACTTTTAACTTATCTACAGAAGATAGTGGAATAAATCTTTAACTCTTTTAATTGCCAAGCCTACTACTGAGATAGAAGAGCACTTGATAGAATCGAAATTGATCATCATGCGGGATCGCAATCGACACAATATATAGTAATAATACTCCCTGGACTATTTTCGCACGAGCAGTTCACTGGGGACGCATATATGAAAGAATGTACGGGGTAGATAGGAACAGATAGCACGTGCGCGCTACTTCCGTTAGCTTTGCGTGGCTCATTCACAAACTATTTGACCGTAATATATAAATATAATATATATATGTAGTAATATATATTTAAAAATAAATATTATGCACACTTACTATTTAAAAAATGAAAAAAAATTGAATAAAAAAAGGATATAATTTTTTCATTTATAAACATTACTATTAATTAATTGTAGAATATAATATCCTGCAAAAGCCCTTTGTTTTCAGTTTCACAGAGATGAACTAATTTCATGATCTGACTAACGCTCTAATCATTTCCTGGAGTGTTTGAGGTTTATTTATTTCAACTCTTTCCTTAAAAATACCCCAAATAAAAAAATCTAGAGCACGTGGTGGCCAGTTACGATAATTTAAGAGAGCAATATATTAAGTAATTGTTTCATTAAATGAATTATTTCTGCATTACTGTTGAACAGATTAGGTGTTGGTCTAAATCTTTTTCCAAACAAAAAATCCTTTTTAAAAACTGTTTTATGGAACAACGTATTTATTTAAATGCACATCTGTCTTAAAAATGTTCACTGTTTAATAGCGTCCACAGTTTCCCATATTGTAGGTATTTTTGGAACATAGAAAATTTACACTACCTTCACAATCTTTAAAAAAAGTGAGGCCAAATAATTCGTTTTAATATGATTTTTTATTACTACTTAGATTTTAAAAATAATATAAATTATTAGTAGTATAATAAAAGAAGTGAGGCTGTACGATTTTGTAACACATATCTATTAATATAAGGATATTTATATTTAACCTGATTATGTGGCATAGTTTACTCTTTATTGTATTTCTTGTTAAGGACCATTTATTAGTATTTACAATACTTTAATGTATCGTTAAAGAACGAGTATAACTTTTAATCGTTACTTATTGCAGGCTCACTATAAAATAGAATTTATGAACTAAGCGAATGTGTACTATCAACTTTAAATTTCTTCTCGATAGAGCTTTTTTAACAATACTAATAAAAACTCCCGTTTTATTTGCAATAACTTTCATATCGACGAGAAAGCGTCGAAGTAAATACTTCATCGACTGGTTATAAAAAAATTGCGTGCGCGACATATCTCATATTGATACGATTTTATATTTTTTTATTAATAAATTTATTAAGCCGGATAGATTTTTACGTTAAAATTTTAATTACTAGATTGTAACGTAGGTTTTTCTGGACCGTTCGATGGTTTTTTTATCGATCTGATCCGAAAATCAAAGTAGAAGTTCTTAAATTAATAAAAAGAGCTACTCATTCGACTCGACCTTTCAAAATAATTGCTTGTGATAAAGGTTTACTTTACACTCTCTTCTATACTATTATTTATTGATAATATAATTTTATTTATATCTCGATTAATATTATAATTTTATCTCGCTAGATTTTTTTGCCAAATAAATTATTTGAATTTTACGACCCCTAAAAAGTTTCTCCGGACCGCCGAGATTCATGGTTTGTAACCCGCTACTCTACTTGACGACCAAAAAATGCGTGACAATTTAATGGCAATGGCGCAAATATAATTTTCTTTAATTTGTAAAATAAGTAAGAAAAAACTTAATTTCACAGTTTGATATTGTTATCAAGGTTTTTAATTATCGCTATGTGTAGATTTGCTACTTTCTGCATCACCTCTTGTTAGCGGGTAGTTTTGTGCCGAAAGCTTTGCGTTTGTGCAATTAAAATTGCTGAAGAACGGAACTTGTTATGTCGAATTTCTCGACTTAACTATGCTCATAACCATTATCTCCGTTAAGTTTATTTTGTAATTGTGTAATTGAGGCGTTATTTTCCATATTCCATTATCCCGTCGACCCCGCAATAGTAATAAAATAACATATTTAGAGACGTGCATAAAATATAGACGGTCGGTTTGAACCCTCGAGCGTCGACAGTTTGAAAGGATTTCGAGCCTCGACGTTGACGGACGGTCGATATCGTCACGTCGGCATCGCCAGACCGGTGCCGAGGAGCGGGGACGCGTCGAGGTCTCAATTAGCATACGGCGGCGCCCTTCGGTGAAATCGTAATCCCTCGCCGAAGAGAGTCGTCGAAAGTTTCGGGGAAAGAATAGTTTCGTGCCGCGAATTCGTTAACAGCGCGAATGAATAAATCATATAAACATTGTTTACGCGGCCGGGGCGGGGCGGAGGGGCGAGCGGAAAGCGGGCGGCGGCGATCGATAGTGGAGAAAAAGGAATTTTATTTACGCGCCATTTGCTCGGGCCCGGTCCACAATGGCGGGCCCGTTAATTCTGCGCGATAAGGAATCTGACCCGCTTTTATTGCCGCCCGAATAAATTTCAAGGCCCTGCACTATTCCGATCGTCGCGGCAATTAGCCCCGGCCGAATTTATCGCCGAGTCGGCGACGCGCTCTCCGGACTCCGTCAAGGTTCGCTTCTCGACGCTCTATTGATTCTGACAGACTCCATCGGTAATTGCGTTAATTCGCATCGACGCGACAGGAATATAATAACTTATGCGCTAGCCGAAAACATCGATAATCATAACGAAAGTCGCAACGAGATCAGAAAACATGTAGCCGATATCGATAATGGCATATGCTTGGTACAAAACAGAGCCGTGCAAAGAAGTGAAGAAGAAGAGGGCGATGGGCCGAAATTGTCATTACAAATTTAAAATTAAAATCGTTTGACGAGTTCATTTGAATCAGCTCCTGAAGATGATCGCCACATTGCGATTGAAGTCGTTCATGCAAAAAAATAATAATGGCAGCAGAAAAATCGTATTATCAATAACAAAAATCTAATATATAACCGCGACATTTATTTATATTTAAATGATTATTCACTAATTAATTATATTTTATGTCAAAAAATATTTCTATCTGTGCTATGTATAAAATGTAATTTCCTGAGGATACCTTAGACCTCATTTCCTATGAATTAAAAATCCTGAACTGTGCGAAGTAAAAAAAAATAATATGAAAGCTTCCTGATAATGCTGAGATAATTTTCAGCGAAATATTGAGAGACTCATCCAAAAAAAGATAAACGCGAGAAAACACCTAAATACAATTTTTTTTTTAAATATAAAATCGCGTAAAAAAATATAAACAATTTAATAATAATATCAGTAACGTGCTGTATATCGGTTTCAACGATTGAACATTTGCAACAATAATACAAACGATCGAATAAAACATTTTTCAGTATGCTCCTATCCGCGGAGCTGTGAAGGTAATAACATTCTCACTCAAATGTTTTTAATATTAAAACCAATTAAATAAGAGCGAATTAAAAATCCTGAACTGTGTGAAGTAAGAAAAAGTGTACTCTATAAAAATAATATGAAAACCTTCTGATGATGCTGAGAGACTCATCCTCAAATACAATTTTTTTTCCGGCTCCGAACGGTCACCTACAAAATACGCGTTGAGTCGTATTTTTGAAAGTTACTAGCGCGACTTTTCGTCAGGGTTGTTCATTCATTTTTTTACAACGTTTATGGGTTAAAAAATAATTAAGAGAGTTGGCAATAGTTCAATTGTCACAAAATTCGGTTTTCGTCTTTACTTAAAAAATAGTTTTGTATTCAACACCCCTATTGTTTTTGAGTACGACGCCAGACGGTTGTTTTGAAATAGTTTATGAATCTCTCCGTGCATATTTAAAAAAATAGAATTTGAAATACCGTCATTTAACCCTTTATTGTGTTGTTAACACGTGAATTCTCCCAATTAATTTTATTTGAATGTGTAAAATTAGTGTAATGGATTGACAAAAAATCATTATTTACCACCAATAAGTACATTCCGTGCGAAAAATCCAGTAAATAACTAGAAAGTCAACTGGTGAAATTCATTATGTGATCAAAAAATTAAAAAAACCGCCTAAATCGAAGACCGTCCGAAGAGTAGAAGGCCTTAAAAATTGACGAATAACCGAAAAATAATAATTTAGCCGTGATCTTAATGAGTCATGCGGCGTTTTGGTAACCCTACTTCGAAAGAATGATCGTCGGAGACGATTTTTTACCCAAGCACATAAAGTTTGGTCCACGAAGGAGTGGTTCCCAACGTTTTTGCACCCTAAAATATATTTTAAAATATCGGTACCACCATTTTTTCAAACCAAATTTTTAGTAGATAAAAAGTAATACACAAAAAAATCAAGTGCTTTTTTATAATGATGGTGCCACGTTCAAAAAGCAATGGTTATATACTCTGCTGCGTCACATTGCTAATTTGGTCCTAATGGCTACGAAAGCGACCAATAATGTTTTGCTACATAAATACGTTTCAAATTTTAAGCATGTTAAGTGCGAGTGAGCGGCAGCAAGCGAGCGTTGGTCAGAACAACGAACATCCCATGAAACGAATCTACTTAAAAAGAGTATTGTTATATACCTATATTGTATACCTTACATAAATGGTTTAAATGTTTTTACCAACGCTCACATTTAACATATTAAAATTTTTAAGCGTATTAATGTAACAAAACGTTGTTGACCGCTATCGTAGCCGTTAGGGGCAAACTATTGTCAATCTCGACAATGTGACGCAGCGGGGAGAACTAATTACTTTTTGAGCGTGGCGCCGTCATTCTAAACAAGTATTAAAAATCATTTTAAAATATAAAAAAATATTGTTTATATTCTGTAAAATGTGAAAACACGATATTGTTGCCTACATATCGTGTTTAACATTTCACAGAATAAAAACAATCATAGAGATCGCAATTTAGATTTTATTAAATTTATGTTTGAAAAAATGATATGTGGAACAGAAAAAATATTTTGTCTTATATGCTGCTTTTTTTTAAGAATGGAAACATTTTTCTGTCCACTGAATTCTGAAGATCCAAAAATATTATTCTGAAGATCCAAAAATTTTAGCTTCAGTTCTTCTGCCTACATTTGAACAATCTCTGCAATGTATGCAAGTATTTTCATTATATTTATTTGGCAAGTAAAAGGATTGATTAAAAAGAGGACTATTGTCTCGATGATTATATACTGCAAAAATCTCTTTTCTAGATGTTGATCAAAAGTGATTATCAAATAATGACACGTTGAATTAAAAGCTACCCGCCATTTCCTTTATATATGGGAAATAAACGAAAGACTTTATCTGCAGATGTGATATTCACAAAACCAGTTTTGATTTTAATGAGCTTATAGAGTCTATTATGCTAGCAACATGTTTGTCTTTTCCTCGCAACTCTAAGAATTTAATTTTGCCAATTTTCCAATTTAGAAAACCCAAATGCACCAGCCAGAAAAAGCCTAATAGTATATAGAAATTTTTATTTTTGACAATAAGAAATATTTTTATTTTTTCAAATCAGAGAATTAGTATTTCAATCACTCCTTAATTTTTTTTCTAGCAACATTAGCTCCCATAGTTCAGATATTTTACTTGTTTCAGGCTCGATAGAATCTTTAGGAGCGGTGATGGTGGCGGGTGGAAATTATAAACAGATTGAGCCACTGCAGTAGTATTTTTATTGAAGATATGAGCTGTTTACATTGTAAAAGGGTGGACGCGAGAAGATGCGTCCGAACGCCAAGAAGGTTGCCAGTGTAGAGAGGAAATTGTCACGCCAGTGCTACTCAAGTGCTGACCAGTTTTGACCAAAACAAATTTAAATCGGCCCCCATAAATCTAAAAAATAATTTTCTACATTTGGTAGAATTTTCCTCTACGATCAAAAACAATACGCAAACTTGATGAGACAAGACAAGGACGAAAGCCACCAACAGGGATCGCAAACATACAAACGAATTTAATAAATCTGCCCAAAACATTTTAAAAACTAATTAAACGATTTTTTGCGGGCTAATGTTGGCGGGCGCACAGAAATCGGTATTTTTTACGGTAAACAGGGTTAGATTTTTGGTCAGAATTCATGAGAGATATAAGGCATACGTCTACATGAAAATATTAAGGATGTATACCATTCCATCTGGACGCCATTTGATTGCGAATAACTTCATACCACAGCATGACAACGACCCCAAGAAAATATTTTTGTAGCGAAAAGATTTTTTCTTATTTTCTCATTCAAAGGCAAATCTTTCAATATGGATTCGGTGCATTCGCATGACGTTCGAGAGATCGATAGTCCGAGGTTCGCTCGGTCGATCTCATTGCGATGAAAGAGAGAAGAAAAATATGCGGAAAGCGGTGGGAAATAAATGGCGAGACCGCCGCGTCCGAAACGAAGATCGCAGTCGGCGTTCGACAGGAGAAGAGGAATATTTACGCGCGGCCGTAAATAAAAGCGCGTAGGGTCCGATCCGTTCGAAAGGAATAAAAGCAGTTGATTTATGTGGGCCGTAAATCGCTCCTGGATTGCAGGGTGCAGCCGACGAGGAGGCGAGGAAACCGCGGAAATCGGAGCGGACGGTCCGTTAATCGGGGCGCGATAAACGCTCGTAAACAGAGAGCTAAACAAATTGAATTCATTTTGCTACGTCTGCCGCAAATTGCGAAAAGTTCCGGCGGCGCAGGAAATAGGGCCTTCGTTTGATCGATGCGGTCGCTCTGCTCGTTATCGCCGCGTGTCCTTTCTGGGGTCGACTGCGATTACAATTTCGGTTCACTACTATCTGGGGCGTAGCTCTAGAATTAAGAAACGCGCTTCTTCTAACTTTTCTCGCCTCTAAGAATTAATTCACTCTATAAACGGTTTCCAGTTTACCTACTCGGAAATTTGCAAACGTAATTATTCTGCGAAACGTAACACCTACATTATCAAATTATTTATGACTTGGTGAATTTATTTTGTGTATTTATTATTTCACGAAGTAATCGGTGTCGAATAAAAGAATATTCGAATGAGTCGTAGCGCGAAGTAGCAAGGTTTTAGAGTAGACAATGCGAAGTAATGGATTTAAAAGTAAATTTCTACTAAAATCACTTCAGGATATTCAAAATAGTGCTACAAAAAAAAATGTTAAATTTGCCTTTCAATGCTTAAACGAAAAATCAAAACTTTGCCTATAATTATTTTACTAATAGATGAACAAATAATGTAAACCGAAAACATGCTAGCGGAAAAATCGATTATAAATACTGAAATTAAATTCAGAAAACAGCTACATAGTTATAAAATTAAATCTGCCTTTAAGAATTTTCTGTGAAGTTTGGCACAAGTTCGTGAAATATATTGCCTTAATGATTATCAAAATCAACTAGAAATAATTGCAAATAAATTTTAAAAAATTTTTAATGAATTTATGCAACTTTTAGTCAAGCAGACAGACAGTTGGTCACGAAATCATAAGTCATCAGCAGACGCGCTCCCACCAACAGACGCAAAGAGACGAACGACCATCGCTGCAAGAGGAACTGCCTCCTTTCACTCGCTGCAAACGAAAAAGGTGAGAGTGAGCCTGAAAAGACCGATATTAGACATCTGAAGATTGGGCGAATGTCATTTGGTCAAGTAATTGTAAACTAATATTTTTCAATTAAAAATAATCATACTTTTTTAAACAAATTTTTGAGACCTCTAGTGTGGTACACTTGCGTCAGAGTCAAAAAAAAAATTATAGCTGATTGCGTAGTATCCAAAGTAAAATACAGTGGCAGAAGCGTTGTGATCTGGTGTTGCATGGCAGGGCTAAAAAATCCGTACACTTGCGAGGGTAGTATGAATAGTAACATGTTGGAATTTACTTCAATGGATTCCTACAAAAAAATATTTCCTAGCAAGGACCAAGCTATCATCCGATTCCAGTAAGACAACGCTTCGTGTCATACTTCGCAAAAATGCAGGACTTTTAGAATGGCCTGCATGGTCACCAGACCTAAATCCTATAGAGCATTTATAGGCAAAAATAAAATAAAAGCTTGCCTAACACAATTAAAAATCCAAAAATGCGCTGTGAGAAAAATTGCAGATGGAATAAAGAAAATTGTTACTGTCCACCTGCAAGTAATTAGTTGACATTATGCCAAAAATGGTTGCAGCTGTAATTAAAGCTAAAGGTGGGCCTATTAACTCATAAAAATATACCATATCATTATAATAAAATGTTTTTTTACAATGATTATTATTTTCATATTTATACGTAAATTTTTTTTTAAAAAAAAAGTTAAGTGACCAAAAATAATGCCAGTAAAAGCAATTTTTACATAATCGACGGCTAGCAGCTTTAACGAGCTCACGAAATTCACGCCGGTTGCGTATCGTTCTAATGTTCTTAAAGACGGCCACCATAAATAATTGTACTGTCTCCCGTTATAAGCGGGTTTTGAACGAGGACAAATATTTCGTTTGGGGTGAGACGATGGCGTTGAAAGTTTAATTATTATCATTACGTTAGGACTCCCAGCAAATGTTATCCTCGCAAGGGCAACTGTGTTCGTGTCTGGAAAGTCCAGTTTTATATTTTTATTTTTAGTAATTTTGTGTAAGAATAACATATAATACATTTATTTACTATAGCTTAGTGCAGATTTTTTTGATAGCATATTTAAGGTTCAAAGATTGTGAAAAGACAACTTTAATTTTTTTATAATAATTTAAGTGTATGGCTCAAACACGTTTTTAATTTAAACTAAGCTGCATATTTTTCAGGTATATTAGTATTATTTTTATAAACTTTTTTTATTAACCCCTTGGATGAAAATAACGTATCGTAATAAACTTTAGTTAGTGAAAGAATATAGCGTTTCTGACTTTTCTAATTTTGAAATGTAAAAAACGCTTAGAAAAGTTTGCAACTACTTCAGCAGAATACTAAAAGTGCACCGATATTCTATGAAATAGAGAAAAGACAATATATATAAAGAGAAATAATTAGGAAACTGATCGCGCGGCTTTAGAATGTTTTAGAATTACAATGCAATACAGTCAATTATATGTTTCATGTTGGGTGACCGTCGGATAATTACAAAATATAATTAAAAATGCATATTCAATACGAGGCTATTGGTGTTTTTTTTTAGACAAGGCTAATAAAGAGAAGGACAGTTTTTGTAGTAAAAAATGGATTTTAAAAGTCTGCATGCCAGTTTTGATTTTTCTCAGACAAGTTGTCATTTCAAATGCCATTGTTAAAACCCAGCAAATGTTTCATTTTTGATTAACAAATAATAAATATATTGTAAATATTAATAGTAATTTTTTTTGCAAATATATCACCATGATTTCATGTTTTATTTCATTAGCAATCATTTATCATGGGTCTGTAAGGCATCGTTTCATACTTACATAGTTATGTATGTATTGTGAATTTTTTCATAAACGAAAAATATTTTATTTTTAGGTGCACTGTATATGTTTGTTTTTTTATTAGGTACTTACGAGTGTAAATTATGTATCCTCAAACCAGGGTAGCGTATGAAATTGCAGGTTTTATTATAATTAATACTTTATTTTTATTATTTAATTTACTTTTACGTCAAAGATATATAATCGCTTAGCTTTCTTAGATTTAACTCTTTGACAGTTAATATATATGAGATTTCTACGAAATATTATTATTTTGTCAATCTAGAGGCTTATTAAACATATTACGTATATTAATTAAAAAATGTTATTTTACGATAAAACATGACTGCTACATTCTTAATGGGATTTTCGCGACTAGTTTTTTTATTAGCCGATAATGAAATCTATAGGATCATTTTAAATTTAAGATTTAAAATCACCTTTTTATATTTTATATAACACAGGCACTAAAATTGCTAAATAATTTTCAATTTTCATTTTAGAAGTAAATCTATTAAATTATTTAAAGTTGACGTGAAATTTAATTTTCTTAATTTAAAATATTGTATAATGCTGACGTGACTAACGCGATCAAAAGCTTTAGTGATGTCGAGGAACACTGCACCATTTTTTACTCGCGACGGGCAGTAAAATATACGTACGTTCCTGGTTCAAGAAGAACTATTACATAGACCTGCTTCAACGCAATTTAAAAGTTAAGACGAGAAAAAGACGAGCTTAGGATATTTATTAAATAATATCGTTTAAAATATAACAAATATTTGTATATTGGCTCTTGTCTATTTAATTTATAGAAAAGTTAAAATATTTTTTCTAAATAAAACTTAAAACTGAATATTCAATGGTGGTCAGAAAAATCATATGAATTTATTTAATAACTATTATGCTTAATTCGCAAATGAAATAAATAAAGTCAAAAAACCTTATGTTTTAATGCGTCACCATGGTCAAAAATCGAAGATATATAATATTTTTATATTAATTTAAAAATATTAAAATATTAAAAAAGGACAGATATTTATAACCTAAACATATGTGCATTGTTTTATACAAACCAAACCAGCTTATACTAGGAAATTATCAGCCTTTCGATGCATTGTATTGAGCAGTCGAACGGCCATTGCGAGGGAAGAGTCGGCAAGTGCTGCACTCCTAGCCATTAAAGTCACGAACAAAGGACGCGAACGAGAACTAAGACCGCCATCGAGGGCTATTGAAGCACGGATGGGTGGTTAACTATGCCTCTAAGCTTAATTACATAAACACTTCCGCATGTTGAGAGTAAAGCATATTCAAAACGAAAGAACTGAGAAATAGAAATATATAGTACCTGTATTTCTTTAAAAATAAATATCGAAAAAAATTACATTGTTATTTTTCAAGGCGCAATTTATTGCATTAACTCATTACGTCTAAAATCCATATGATGAAGACAGATTTTAGTATGCTGCGGATTAAGGCATCATAAAGAGTGCGCAATATTATTCTTATAGTATCGCGGTTTTCTCAAGAAAAAAACTCGCATCTTTATTCTCAGCAATATACAGGCTGAATTAGTGCTTCCCAATCGTTACACAGGATTATTGTCATGATCATAAATAAAAGGAACGCAGGTCGAAAATATATCCATCAAGATGGAAGAATTATTCCAAAAGCATCAATGATCTAATGAATGAAATTGTGTTATATATTTCATGACACTAAAAGGGACTCGGTTATTGAAAATCTACTTCCGTATAGAATTGAAATCCTGCTACAGGTCAAGGGAAACAAATTATTTTTATTAATAAATCTGACAGGCGTAAGTCCAATGCGTTACACTGGGTAAATCTGTACCAACTGAGTGAGTAAATCAGATATAATAAATATCTACGAATAAGTATTAATCACCAGATTGAAAGTCTGGGAATCGGTGAGATCTATATTATTCATTGAATATAATTTATAAGCAATAAATGTTACTGCAATTTTTTGATATAGCGCATTTTTTTATAAATAAAAATTTGAGTACCGCTGCCTAAAAAATCAAAAAGTTTATATAATTAAATCTTAAAATTATGTTTTATATTTATTTTGGTTAACACTTTCTTATTTTAACAATTACTAAATGATTATTTTGAATTAAATAATTTATTAATCAATAAATACTACCGACGGATTGTCGACACTGCCCCTTAACAATTTTTAAAAAGTGCTTCATTGAATACAGGATAAGTCTAGAATAGAACGCTTTTAGTTAAAAGGTACTACGTAATTTTAAGTGTATTTGAGAAGCTTTCTTTAAACCTTCCTTTACAATAAAAAGTACTGGGAATTAGATAATGGATACATTTAAGGACGCTACAAGCTTACGTATCGTACGGAACGCGAATCGATAAATATTAAAGTGACACGCGCTCCGCCCGACAAAGCCGAGTATCTTCGAAAGCTTATCGTAAACTTTTTTGATATACAGAGGTAAGTATGTGACACTTAGCTGACACTAAATATTTTCTAAGCGTTATGCTTCGTCTTTCTCGATGACACGCAATCGACGTATAACATTACCTTAACATCTATATTCAGACGTTTTTTGAACAACATTTTTGATATAATGCGGAATCTGTACGCGAACGGGATACGTAATAGGTCGAGTCGTTTTGACGACAAAATGACTTACGACATTATAGTCGTATATATGTAAATAATAAGGTAGATGTGGCGTTTTGACCGCTGACCGACCCGACGTACGCGCGTACGTACAAATATAGGAATAATAAAATGAAACAACCCCTCGGTCGAGGGTTGCAATTTATGGCGTATCCCGAGACTCGAGAATGTCAATTGTAACACCCGAAGGCTATTTTCGCACCCTTGTAAAATTTTAAATGCGCACTAACTCTTGATAAAATACTGAAAAATCTGGCGTATGCGTGTTTCCTAATTATTTACATACGTAGAGACGTTTCGCTCGGAAATTCAAGAAAGTCGAAAAAATTTCCGATACGATAAATTGTAAATTATTGCCAAAGTTAAATTAATTTTCATAAGCTCTCGTTCGAAAGCCCGGAGCTAAAAAGAAAATCGAAAATTCCACCACCTGATCCGTCCGGGTGCGCGCCGAGAAATGTCTTTGTTAAAGTATGTATATTTCGGTTGATTTCCAATTAGCGGAGTCGAGTTAAGTCGGAGAAGTGCGCGGTAATCCGCAGCTCTGCGATTACGCGACAAAAATTCGCGTTTAGTGTCACGCGTGGTTTCCTTTCTGGGAAAGATTATTCCTACTTTAGCTATCGTGGCTGTTCTTAAACACTTTGTAATATGATACACGCAGATAGAGTTACATTATGCTAGGAACGGAGTACGGAGAAATATGTCAAATTGACCGCATTTTAATGAAATCTGCTTAAACACTCGTAGGAAATAAACAACTATTTGTGCAGAAAACGTCTTCAAAATACAGTATTCACAGATGACAGCTTGAAAGTAATGGCCTAATTTTCTCCCGCATGTTTTAACTTACACCCAACACTAGTTAAGAAACACATGCGCATCTGAAGTTCCACGAACCGTGCCCACCAACCTAGCAGCCAACAAAAATCACGCTCACATTATTACGACGGTACAAAACCGAACTAAGCACATTCGAATCCACTACACATCGACGCTCGGACTACTACTGCGCTCCAAGTGCTAATTTGCTCAATGGACTACTTCAACCACGGACTTATCTCATTACATTTCATACCAATATTCATCTTTGATATTAGAAAAATTGATCGCAAAATAGCTATGTAATAATCAGTAATTTTAATCTCCCAGACGCGATGAAAAAAATAAATAAAATAACACTAAAGTTTATATGGGATTCGAGCCCAGGTACTCCAAGTATTAGTATTCGGTCTACTGTGCTAGTATATATTTCTGAAAAAGTTATATCGTTAAAAAGAAAAAAAAAATACTCCTATGCAAGTAAAACAAACTATTTTAATTTATCAAAGAATATAAAATATAATGTATACAATTGCGTTCATATTTACTATCAATTTATTTAGATAGCTTCTTGACTTAATAAATTTATAATTACAGCTTGTTATAAATTTGCAATATATCAGGGGTCGGCAATTTACGACCCGCCAACCAACGTCCGAACCGAGCCGAGGTCCCGCGGCGAAATATATTATTTACTTGGCCCGCAGTGTTAAGAAAATAATTATGTTACATTTCGAATGCGATATTTACACTGACTAGTTACTTGTAGACATATTCGTAGCAACCTTCAAAGTTCAAATATTACTCTTGTGCCTATTTATACTTTCACTGTTTTGCTCATGATTGCTAAAATTGGTCTTTTAATATTTTTTAGGAATCAAAATTTTGCATATCATAATGAATAATTAAAAATAATATCATTCTTGTTTCGGCTACCGGACGAGATACACGCTCTGAGCACACCACTCCAACGACGGTTTTCCCCCGCTGACTCATCGGTCTACCAGACCGGCTCTGTCATGGCGGAGCCAATCTTTGACGTGGACTCCCTAAGCATGGAGTTCACTCAAGTAAGTGAGCATGCCTCAGACTTGACGAACCTCAGGGAGGAAATGGAGATCCTTCGCCAGGAACTCCTTGAGGAACGTCGACTCCGCATCTACCTTGAGGTGCAAATTTCCGAGCTCTTGAAGGGCAAAAAACCAAATAAAAAAACGGCTTCCGTTTCTTCCGCGTCCGCAACGGAGGCAGTTATTTCTGCGCCTCTAAAAGGCGCATATTCTACTCAAATAAAAAAAAATAATAAACAAAACGTATCCGCGGTACCAATCGTTGTTACCGCATCTGCACCCGCGATACCCGCGAGTAACGTTTCGACCGGAATAGTGACATTGAACACTGCCTCTGCACCCGCGACATTTCTCGCTGATAAACTGACCGCGCCCTCGACTACTCGTTATCCCTCGAATAATAGGGAATCGTCCCCTGCTAAGAAGAGGCTACGGCCTAGCACACCGCCAATAGTAGAAACGGAAATAAAAAAGGCGAATATCCCGCCAATTATTCTTAATAATCCATCAGATTACAAAGCGGCGAGACAAACCATTATCAACAATGGTTTGTCGTTTTCCTCTATTCAGCGCACCGACTGCGCAAAAATTATTGCGGCGTCAACCGATGACTTCCGCAAAATTACTAATTTGCTAGATGAAAGGAAATTCTCCTTTCATACCTACACACTAACCGAAGACAAACCTCTTCGGGTAGTCATCCGGGGGCTGAACGCTGACTTTACTTGCGACGAAATTAAAGAGGAGCTCCTGTCGCTTAAGTTCGAGGTTGAATCCATCAACCAATTAAAAAATAAAAAGTCAAGCAAACCTATGCTACTATTTGCAGTCTCGCTAAAAAAAAGTGAGCACAATAAATCAATATACAATTTGGGATATCTCCTGCACCAGCGTATTACGGTGGAGCAGCAGAATAGACCAAAAGGCATTCTCCAGTGCCACCGTTGCCAATTGTTCGGCCACTCTGCGATTAATTGCAGAGCTACTCCTGCATGCGTAAAATGTGCCGGTCCCCATCTCACCAGAGATTGCTCCCACGAGGAAAAAATTGATAAGCCCTTATGCAGTAACTGCGCCGGTTCTCATCCTGCGAATTACGGGGGATGTGCTAAAAACCCAAACAATAAAAAAAATATAGATTACAAGACACCGCGAGATAATAAAAAAACCCATAACCATATTAATAATAAAATAAACGGCTGCTCATTCGCCGAAAAACTTAAAGGAAACCCGGAAGTGACTCCTATCAATAATGTGACAACAGAGAACCCCTCCAATCGCGACGTCATAATCAAGATGTTTATGGAATTAAGTGAAAAAATGAAATTTATCAGTTCCCACCTATTGCCAACATTATGATGTGCGAAAAAAAGGGAATACCCACCACCGCAAAATTTTAAGGATATTAGCGTGGAATGCTAATGGCCTTCGCGATAAAAAATTAGAACTTAATCAATTCCTCATAGATCAAAACATAGATATAGCTCTTATTTCCGAAACACACCTAAAAGAATCGATTAAAATTAACTTTGCTAATTACAAAACCTATCGCTCGGACAGGCAAATCGGTGCCGGGGGAGGAACTGCAATTTACATTAAAAACGAGATAAAGCATAATGATGCGCTTACAAAAACATTTAATAAGCTTGAAGTTACAACTTTAGAAGTTAAAGCTGATGCTCGATCGCCCATAATTATTCATTCTGTATATACCCCACCGAAACCGGCGTATCCCATTGAAGATTTACAACATTTATTTAACTATTCGCAACCTATTTTTGCTGCAGGGGACTTTAACTCCAAACATAGAGAATGGAATTGCAGGGCGACTAACAAAAATGGTAGAACGCTAAATAAATTTGCCAAAGATAATAATAACATAAACTTAGAAATCCCAACAGATCCAACCCACTATTCAACACGGGGTGTTTCAGATATTTTAGATATTGCCATAACAAACAACTTACCCACATGCAATATAGAGGTCCACAATAGTCTCGCGTCTGATCATAACCCAGTCATTTTTTGCCTTCCAATAAATTTTGATATTAACATTAGAAGAAACATAAAAAAAGTACAGTGGGATTTCTTCCCTTATTACTTAGAGCAAACCCTTCCTGAACAAAAAGAGCTTAACAACACGGTAGAAATAGAAGAAGAAATTAATACTCTCACTTGCTCAATAAACAAATCGATAGAACGAGTTACTCTCGAAAGAAAGTCAAACAAAGATATTTCTTTACCAAATAATATTCGCGAACTTATTAAAATTAAAAATCAAATTCGTAGGAAATGGCAACAATCTAAGAATAAGTCAGATAAATCAAAATTAAACCGCTTACAGTCCGAAATAAAAACTGCAATTTCAGAATACAATAATGAACTATGGGAGAATAAACTTACCGACCTAAACCCTGAAGACAATTCCCTTTGGAATATGTCAAAAATTTTACGCAGAGATCCAGTAGATATAAAAAAAATTATGACTCCTTCACAAGTGCTAGTTTATTCTTTAGAAGATAAAGCAGAAGCTATTGCCGATAGCCTCCAAGATCAATGTACAATTAACTTATCTTTAATAAATGTAGACTTTAAAAACAAAATAGAAAAAGAAATTAGAACTACTCTAGGAAAAAAACACAACCAAATAGAACCAGTAACGTCAATTGAACTAGAAAATATTCTTCGATCACTAGCCAACCGCAAAGCCCCTGGAAACGATTCCATCCCTAGTAAAGCTTTCAAAATCTTTCCTCCTAGCGCTATCAGTTTTTTTCTTAATATCATAAACGCATCATTTAACTGTCTGTATTTTCCAACAGTTTGGAAACAAGCTAATGTGATAGTTCTGAGAAAACCCGGTACCGACCCAACTCTTCCCGCGAGCTATCGACCCATAAGCCTCCTACCCGTCGCGAGTAAAATATTTGAAAGGCTTATCCAACGTAGATTATTAAAACATGTAATAGAAAATAAAATATTACCCAATGAACAGTTCGGTTTTAGAACGGAACACTCGGCTACGCAGCAGCTGCATAGAGTTGTAAACCACATCCAGTCGGGCTTTAATAAAAAAATGACAACAGGAGCAGTATTTTTGGATATAGCCAAAGCGTTTGACAAAGTATACCATGATGGTATACTATTTAAACTTATAAAATACAAATTTCCATCTGAACTGGTTAAAATAATTGAATCTTTTCTTAAAAATAGAACCTTTAAAATTAAATTGGAAAACCATCTATCGAGTCCGAGACCTATTCTAGCAGGCGTTCCGCAGGGATCAATTCTGGGTCCATTATTATTTACAATTTTTACTAGCGACTTTCCCTCCAAGCCATATAAAAAAGTAATTACTGCCCTATTCGCGGATGATACCGCCATTTTATGCTCTTATAAAAACCCCCATCGTGCAATAATTCACCTTCAAAACAAACTCAACACTATTCAAAAGTGGTTCGATAAGTGGCTAATAACAGCAAATCCCAACAAAAGCGTCGCTGTAATGTTTAATCGCAGGAGAAAACACGCTTATGCTAATAATAATCTCTCTAAATTAAAAATGTACGATAAAAGCCTCGAATGGCAAAATTCAGCCAAATACTTAGGATTAACTCTGGACTCCAAATTAACATGGAAATCCCATATAAATAACATAACTTCAAGAGTCAAAACAACTCGTGCTCGTCTATATCCATTATTAAACAGAAAGAGCAAACTAAATGTAAAAAACAAACTGCTCCTGTACAAATCGATCATCCGACCAGTTATTTCATATGCCTCCCCCGTCTGGGGAGGTATACTTAGTCGTAATTATTCGAAATCACTACAAACGCAACAAAATATTGCGCTAAGAATGGCGACAAATGCCCAATGGTTTGTCCGAAACTCAATTATACATAAAGATTTAAAAATAGACACTTTACGCGATTATTTCGATAAACTTAAAGTAAATTATCATGACAGAAATAAAAATCATTCTAACCCATTAGTTAAAAACCTTAATAAGGTAACATGAATATTTGTAAAAAAAAAGTGCTAGCTAACGTAATAAGAAACAAAGTTTTTTTTTTTTTTTTTTTTTTACTTTTTTTTTTTTTGCCCCAAAAATAAATAAATAAAAGTGAGAACCAATTAATAGATACCCAGGTAAATGGCTTTGGCCAGGAACTGGAAAAAAATAAATATTAGACACTGTAAAAATAATATATTTTAAGAAATTAGCCCAATTTTAAAATAAATAAATATTTTTTGTCGCAGTGACAAGCCAACCATTGCGTTACAATGACTATTAAATACGCATTTAAATTGTACAATATTCTACAAAAAGTCATATAAAGTTATGTATTTTAAAACAAAAAATGCACCTTAATATTTAATATGCAATATGATGCTTAAATATTCTCGCCGGCGCAATTCACGCTCGTTAAACGCCCATATTGCCCCGATGCGTGTTCTCTAGAGTATGTAATTTTTTAAGCAATATGTATGCCGATAGCTTACGCATACATTTAGGGCGTAAGAATGTATATTCCCATCAAAAATTGGAAACAGAACAGACAGGAGAATGATCTCGGAACTCATACTACTTCAAAGGTAATAAATAATATTTTTTTAACTTAACCCAGTTAAATTTATAAAAATAAATAAATACGAAATCGATTATTTTAAATAAAGCTATAAAAATATAATAAATTGGAAAAAATACTGTTATATAACATATATTTTTATTTTATAGTATTTGTTACTTAAAAATTGCTTAAAATTATATGTAACTAGATATGAAAAATCTAATATTTAAAATAATGTAAAGCAAAGTAAAGAGTTAATTAACAATGCTTTTAATAATAATGTTATATAATAATAATAAATATTTATATACATGCAAATCGATGCATTTCTAATAATATAAAAAAGTAATGTTATCTTTTACTAATTAAGTAACTAAAATAAGGAGTACAGCTAAGGCCATATTTTTTTTGAGCCATCCATTTTTTCGCATTTTTAAGATGAAAGCTCAACAATATGGATTTTAAAAGTAGTAAAGCCCGACATAAGCTGTGGCTTTCAGAAATATTTAAAGCTCGAAGGTTATAGTGAGCCCAAAACATTGAGATTCACAATCTGAAGATTAGGCGTCATTAGGCATAAGTCATTTGGTCCAATTAATGCAACTTTAAAATAATGGTAAAGTAAAAATAATTAAAATGTTTCAAGCAATATGTTTTTTTAATAATCATACTTTTTTTATGCATTTTGTCAGTTTTTGGGACCCCTGGTGTGGTAAACGTACGTTGAAGAGTCAGAGATGAATATCTAACTGATAGCTTAGTACCTAAAGTTAAATATAATGGCGGAAACGTTATGGTCTGGGGTTGCATGGAAGCAGCAATAGTAGGAAACCTGTACACTTGCGAGAGAAGTATGAATAGTGACATTTATATTTTAATGTTGAAATCCACTTTAATGGATTCTACGCTACCAACTACATGCCATACTTTGCTAAAAAGCAGGGGTTTGCGTCAAAGGGTTTGACGCTTTTAGGGTGGCCTATACACTCCTATATGGCGTTCATGAGCAAAATTCAAAAAAAAGTAGACCAATATGACTGTAAAGCCAACATTAAGCTGCAAATCATTAGTTGACAGTATGCGAAAAAGGGTTGCAGTTTTAATTAAAGCTAAGGGTGGGCCTACTTAATATTGAAAATAAGCCTTAAATAAACACTATATAACACATATATTATTTTACAAATATATAACATATTTATCGGGCTGCCCTAAGCTTTTTTTGTATATATTATATACAAAAAATAATTTTAATAATAATGGTCGCAAAAAAATGAAAGAGCATTTTAATAAGCGCAGCATCGCTACGAACATCGCTACATATAAAAATTGTATTTAATAAATTGTCAAATAATACATACTAAATTAAATTAAATTAAATTTCCCTTAAATTAAAAATATGATCATCATGACTTTACAGCTTCCCCAATGCGTTATAATGGGCATCACACAAGCAATATTTATACAAATAAACATAATTAATAAATAAAAAAAATAGTTATGGTACATACCAAAAATAAACGAACACACTTTGGCATATTTTTTTCCAGCTCCTCGTAACTATCGCCAAAATCTTTCTTGTGTTTGGAAAGCTCCTTGAATCTGGATGTCTCAGGAAAAATGAGCGTTCTCAAGCGCTGACATCTTGGCTGCAACACGGATAAGAAAAATAAGGGATGCGATCCGAGCATTAACGAGTTGTCGACACCGTCCCACAGCAACTTTAAAAATGCTTCATTAAATATACTCTATGAATTGTTATATCGCAACACTCTTTAATATTTAATATATCTTAGTAATATTTATTTTGAATTTCATTTTTATTTTATTATATATATAATTATATATTTTACATGCAAATAAAATTTGATTACAATAATTTTACCATAGAGTGATACATTTTTTAAAACGCGTTTTCCAACGCCCTCAGTGATTGTGAACAAAGTGATATGAGCGAAAGTGATTCTAATTCAAGTGTATGTGAACATAGACCGCGTGTGCTAAATTTACTTTCATCCAGTGATGGTGAGTGTGATGTTGATATTATCTTAGACTGGAGTGAATTTGATCCAGCAAGGGATAATCAAGATTTCGAAGGTATTATAGGAGTATAAGTTTTTTTCAACAATAGTGAAAGCATCGAAGAAGTGGCCAATTTATTTATTAGCGAAGATTTTTTTGAAATAATATTTTTGGAAGCAAATTTATATCATCGGCAAACATCTTACATACACAAAAATATAGAAAAAAAACACATTGTAAATTATAACGGGTATAGGTTATAAGAGATATTTGTATGATATTTGCGCAATCGAGACGCCAATATTTCGAAAAACAATGTCAAGAAATAGATTTAGGCAAATTTAAATTTTTTGCATTTTGTTAATAATGCAAAAAATTACAAGCCAAAGAAAAATCGTTCCCTAGATGAGGGAATGTCTCCAGACTTATTTTCGGGCATTTAGTCCTCAACCAAATATGAAATTTGAATAGAATGGTTTAAGAATCAGATACCGGTTATATTTGTAATTTAAAATTATACACCGTAAATGCAGAAAGATTAGTAATATGGTGATAAATGTACAAATCTCATGTTGACAACAAAATGTTGACAATTTTTATAATAGTGTTTTACTCGCAAAATATTTATTTTCACTGAAAACAGAACTTTGTGGAACAATCGGGAAAAATCCAGATTCGCAAAAATATAAAATAAGTGCCCCGATACATGAAACATGACAGAAAAGGTAAAACGCTTATCTAAATTTAGAAAACAAATAAGAAAAGCGATTTCAGAATGATAACTATCTTTCATGACAGCCAGATGATAGACACGGGAAAAAACCAGTACGACCGGCCTTAACGTATTATATAACGGTCTGTAATAAATATTTAAAAGTGTTGATTGCGCCGATCAATACATACATAGTTACATATTAATTTGAAAAACAAAGGAATAAACAAACAATATTGCTTATTATTTATTTCATTACGCATTGTTTAATTCGTTCCGTGTCTATCAAAATTCGAATCGTAACGGTAAAATTAAATTCAAAGATTTTATTTGGGTAAGGCTTAAGGAAAGATGCAAAATTCAGTGAAATGTATCGATTCCGAAGACATTTCACTAGTTTTTTTTACATCTTGCAGTCAGGCTTTCGGATAAGCTAAAAAATCATCAGCCAATAAAAATGAAAAGTGAAGTGAAATATTTGAGAAGAAAGTGTCGTGTTTGTTCTACACGTGCAATAAGGAAAGATACACCATACATGTGCAGAAGTTGTGAAATTCCTCTTCATATTGACGTGTGTTTTTATACGTATCAAAATATAGTGATATAAATGAAAAAGTTTAAATAATAAAAATCAATATAGTGTGGTGTTTAAGTGTAATTATAAAAAAAATGTGTCTGTGGCAGTTGTACGCAGAAAATGGACGCTGAAAAATTTGGTGAGTGAATTTATATTATATTATAAATAGATATGTTTTAAAATCGTTTATACAAAAATTCATAGAAGTATTTAAACATACATATTATTAAATTACAAATAACTGGTTTGTAACCGTTACAAGCATTTTCAATTTATACAAAATATTAGGAATGAAAAAAAAACAAATTTATTCGTTCATGATTTTATTCCTCAAAGATTCTTGTGAGTGCAATAATATTACTTTTTTCCAAATATTTAACTTAATGACGGTAATAATCTAATACGGCAGTAATTTATCCAAATTGTAGCTTTTCTTCTAGTTTATAAATCTGTGAATCGTTGCGGTTTTCCAAATGGTGAAATATCAAAATAACAAAGACCCGTAAAAATTATTGTGGGTTAATACATGATATTTTTTGGCAGTTCTTTGATTACTGTGTTATCTCATTTATCTACATATACCAAATTGTTTTTAATTTTGAATTTTGTAATAATATACATAATTTAAAATTTAAAAACTTTGTTATTTGATAAACTATCAACCGCGGATGTTTCGATTTCTTTTGATTGGATTGATTTTATGTTTACCTAGCCAAACAGTTTTGACTCTGAAATATATTTCTGTTTAAGGAGTGTAACTAAAATATTGTTTTTTAGATGAAATAAATAATTAAGGCTCATACCTTATTGCTACTTATTGCATTACAACGCAATGAGAATAAACGATTCTTTTTAAAAAAAATTAAAGTAAAATATAATATACTTTTTATTTGATATTATGAAAAAATAGTATACAAGCATATCTTATTATCATGTAGAGGCAAACTGGTTGGTCTCTCAGTATTTTTTAATAATAGAAAACGCATGACGCAGGACTCATACTTGGTTCTTTTAAGACTTGTACACGAGTCCTTGGGCGTAAAGCTGTTAAAATGAAATCCTACGTCATTATTTTTATGTTCTAGTTCTTAATTTTTCATAATTATTTTCAGTATCTTTTTTCTGCCTCAAGCAAAATATTTTTAACCTTTTCAACATTTTTATTATTACCATTAAGAAATAGCATTGAGCTAAAATTAGAGAATTAGCATAATCTTTACTTGTAAATTTACTATTTATAAACATATCGTATCAAATAAAAATCGTAAGATTTAAAATGTTGTTAAGAACGATCATAGCTACTGATTTATTTTTCGCTATCGTCGCAGTTTCAATTGGTTTTTGTATAGTCAAAAAACCTTCTAGTTCTGTTCTAACTGGTATCTTAATACCAACGAATATTACTAAGAGGTCTTAAGGTAAACCTTTTTATATGTGTTTTTAAAACATTTCATCTCGTAGATCATACAAAATATTTGTAAATACGCTGAATTAAATTAAAAAAAGTCGCTACACAAGAGGTAGCTGCATTAACAACAATTTAAATTTATTGTATAAGAGGAAAACGTAACGAAAAGTACCAATATGCGGCTCTAAACACCATTATATTTTTCTTGAACCAGTTACCCTCAGATCACGTAATAAAATATCATATCTTTAACGTTTCGAATTTTTTTGTCATCCCCATACCTGTGGTATCTTCTATATTTATGAAACCTAAAAAACGCTTTTATATATCTACATATTTTCCTGCTCTATTTAGAAAAGGTAAAATATTTACAAAACGAACTATTATTGGCAATTTTGTTATTTTTGCAACATTTGCTTATCTAATTTATTTAGCATATCTAGCATTGTCGCACAATAGGTAAAATGGGGCAATATGATACTATTGTATTTTTTGTGTGTTTATATCTAACATATTTTTCATTCTAGATAATATACCAATTTTTTTACTTACAATGTTCCTTAAAATTTAATATTTTATCTACAATTACTCCTTAATATTTTATAATATCAACAATTTTTATAATATTGTTATCATTTAATTTAAGTACAATCTTTTTTAACCATATTTCTAATATATTTAATTTATGATTCAAATTATCTACAACTTTTTAATATTAACACCTATGCAATACAATGTTGTGTCATCTGCAAACAGATGTATTTTACACTTTTTTACATTATTGACTATATCAATAATATATAATATAAATATCAATGGTCCTTGTTAAGATCCCTGTAGTACACCATGGATAATAATTTCTCTTTGGAATACGCATAACTTATTTTGAAAATTTTGCTTTTATTTTTAAATAACAATTAAGCCATCTTCAAACTACTTTACTTATACTGATATTTTTAAATTTCTTCAACATTATATTTTTGTCTATTGTTTCAAAAGCTCTCTTGAAATCTTAGAAAACTGCTCCAATGTATTTGTTTGTATTTTTCGCAAACAACCAATCATTTATCACTACTTGTAACGCAGTTTCAGTGGAATTTTTTTATTTGAATCACGATTCTTGTTTATGTAGAATGCTTAAAGAAATTATGAAATCTTTTAATTGTTGGATTACTAGTTCTTCCATTACATTTTCTATGCAATTATATGATTTAAACTTTGACATTTATAATAATTATTTACTTACATATGATGTACAAATAATTGTATTTTTTAGTAGTGTAATCCAAATACATTTTCACCAGTAGATATATAGGCGTTAGTAAAGTTATATGCTGTTTTGGAATGTCTCTAAAACTTAATTTGATAGTTGCGAAACGTAAATTTTATGTTCAAACCCAAACCTAATCTACACGAATTAATCAAACACGACTTGACCTAATGAAAATTCTAAAAAAAATAACAATTTTAAAAGTTTTATTAGGTCACAAACTTAGCTAACTCAATTATTGGCAAAAAATGAGTGGAAAAAATTACAGCAGACTATCCGAACTACTATCATTACCGATATTAATACAAATGTATAATTTAAAAATATTAGTTAAAATATATTAAAACCGAATTTTGGTCAAAAAAGGGTGCAAAAATATTTATCATTTCTCAGAAGTCAAAAATTCACGGCAAAAGCAAAAAAATTGTGTCGGTACTTAACACGCGAGCGATCGAGAGGGAAAGTATTTCACCGCTTGCCTCTGATCAGTACATACATCTCATATAATTGTAGTTTAGTATGGCAAAAATATATTTTTATGAATATATTCTTACCATAATTTTTTTTTAAGTCGGGCCCCTTAAGGAATATAGGCTCCGGGATTTTGTCTACTTTCCCCCTTCCCTTCTTTTGGCAAGCCTGCTCACATACTGTTTGGTGAGAGCAAAGTTGCCTAACTTTTGAAAAAGTAGCTCAGTCGGAATAGACTACACAAACCTGGATTTTAAAATCGAGGGATTTCATCACTACCTTCAAAAGGTTAGTGACCTTGGAACCCGTGTTGTTGGTCTACTAGCTCTTGTTTTACTTACATACTTACTCGCTTAACAATGATATGAAGCGATATCTTCTACCGGTTGGCGCTCGTTGACCTTTCTTATTTGATAATCTTTCATAACAGGAAAGTAATAACAATTTATTGTTAACGATGATGGTGCTATTTGGCACTCTCTCATACATTAAATATATATTTAAAATTTCGGTATACATGTAAAGTTCTTGTTTATCCGTGATTAAGCTCTTGATTTAGCATCTAATAGCTGAGTTGCTCAGTGTTCAGCGGCTGTATAGCTGCGAGGCAGCTCTGGGGGGCGCACGTTCTCTGGGAGTTATGGTTGATAGGTTGCGAGGTAGTGAGAAGATTAAGAATGAATGGCAAAAAAATGAGCCACTCTGTAAGTTAATTAAAATACATTTGTATTTTTCTAAACAATAAGTGTGTTACTCTCGTAAAATAAAACATTTTCATTATTCGAGCGCGACAAAGGCAATTTTATATAGCTAAATAAAATTGATAGGGTAGATGTCGTTTCGCAAAAAGTCGTAAATAATAAGGAGGCAATGTGAAGGGTTAACAAATTAGCAGAGTTCATTCGGGCGTCAGAGCAGAGTTATAAATTCGAATTATCGCGGATAATTAAGAGGAACGCTCCTATGCCGGTCGTTGCCGTCTATCAATTACAAAAGTGAGCGCGGCCGAAGATCGGGCTGGCGAAGCGGACGGGCCGCAATCGATAAGCAGTAGGGAAAAAGCGGGGGCGCTCGTCCGGCCCGTTTTTCAAATAATCAGAGACAAAGTTAGCATTGACGAACTTTCATTAGCGTTCGCTCTAGCTGTCCCGTCGCGGGAGATTAACGAGCCGAAGTCCGATGCAGTCGAAGGAATTACTCTCGGAACTCGCTTTTCAAAAATATATACCCATTTTTATACGAAAGACGATGGAGCGCGATTGCCGATTTTAGTCGAATGAGTCGTTACGCAATCGAGACGTTATTTCCGACTACAGGTGAGCGTGTAGACTAACAAATAATTTAGAGCTTTAATAATTTATAACGTTTCGTACGAACGTAGCCCGGCAGCGTAGACGAAATCTAATCGTGAAATTCGATAATTACTTTTTGGCGCGTAATACTGGTTCCCGTACTTTTTGACAGGCTATATTAAATGAATCAATATTTAACGTATAGCGAAATATTTTGCGATATACTTCCGCGTATCTTTGAGACGACGCAGGGTAGCGAAAATTTTTTGATTTTTCACTCAAGATTCATCTGACGAATATGTCATAATATTGCGTATTTCTTAAAGATGAGCCAATATTTTTTTTTCGTTTAGCTGAATATTTTTTTCAAACGAAACATTGCAATAAAATCAACTCGCTTAAGAAAAAAAATTACCTCGTAAAAATTCAGTCACTTCCAAAACGTAAATCTCCCGGAAATGACTCCATTCCTAATAAACCCTTAAAAATACTTTCACCGATTGACTTTTAAAACATTATAAACTCATCTCATTCTTGGCTATACTTATACTTTCCAATTGCGTGAAAACGAGCAGGCATAATAGATATTTCCAACCCGGTTATTTATAATATAGTTGCAGAACTTTAAGATTACTACCCATCACGAGCGAAATGTATATAAATTATTTTTTATAGCTTTTATAAATTGTA
The DNA here is from genome assembly GCF_051122295.1 of Plectrocnemia conspersa. Lineage (NCBI taxonomy): Eukaryota > Metazoa > Arthropoda > Insecta > Trichoptera > Polycentropodidae > Plectrocnemia > Plectrocnemia conspersa. Next base: position 785,864 of record NW_028277174.1, on the reverse strand, counting down.
TATTTCTAACATGCAAAATATATTTGAAACGAAACTGAATATTCACTATAATACATATTAGTAATTTGAAAACTTGTTAAAATCACCTTTTAAAAAATTGATGTTTTGCCTAAATTTATTTAAATTAAATTAAGACCATCGTAACATAACAGGTTACCCCAATGCGTCACGATACTTGAAAACAATAATTGTATTATATCAATATATAGCAAGAAAATATATTTATTTTATTAATTTATTTAGCTTAATAGCTAATCTTTACATCTAACAAATTCAGTAAACATATATAAAAATATATAAAAAATACATAACAGAAAGAAAAAATAAAAATATACAATAATAAAGTCTTAATATTATAATTTATTTCTATATGTACGAAGGTGTTTTTTTATTCCATTTATGAAACCCGTTATATTTTTGCTGTTTCGGATTTCTCTTGGAAGACTATTATATAAATCAAAACCTCCGTACATAACTCCCCTAGCCGTACTCGTTTTCTTATACTTAATTATCTTTAAATTTTCTCTATTTCTAATATTATATTTATGTACATCTTTATTTCTTATTAAATACTTATTAAAATATTCAGGTAACATATTATTTTCTAACTTATATATAAATACTAAAACATTCATACTCAATATTTCTTGAACATTCAACCATTTTAATCTATCAATCATACTTTTACAATTAGTTAATCTATTTTTATTTAAGATTACTCTCATTGCCCTATTTTGTAATTTTTGCAACATTTGTTTATCTAATTTATTTAACATATTTAACAGTGTTTCACAATAATTAAAATAGGGCAATATTATACTATTGTAAATTATTTTTTTTGTATTTATACTTAATATATTTCTTAATCTAGATAATAAACCTATTTTTCTACTATTTTTTTTAATATGTAAAAACAATGTTCTTTAAAATTTAATTTTGTATCAACAATTACTCCTAAATATTTTATATTATCCACTATTACTATACTAGAGTTATTTATTACTATTTTGGTACTATTATCTAACACATTTTTATAATTAATAAACATACATTTAGTTTTATTCTCATTTAATTTAAGTACATTATTCTTTAACCATATTTCTAATATACTTAATTCATTATTTAAATTATTTACAATTTCTTTAATGTTATCACCTATGCAATACATTAATGTGTCATCCGCAAATAGATGAATTTTACATTTTTTCACGTTAATAACTATATCATTAATATACAAAACAAATAACAATGGTCCCAATTTAGACCCTTGTGGTACTCCATAAGACACAAATTTTTCTTCAGAATATACATTATTTATTTTAACTTTTTGTTTTCTTTTATATAAGTAATTATTAAACCATCTTAAAACTGTATCACTTATACCTATACTCTCCAATTTCTTTAACATTATTTTTCTGTCTATTGTTTCGAAGGCTCTCTTGAAATCCAAGAAAACTGCTCTGATGATTTTGTTTGTATCCTTAGCCAACAGCCAATCATTTATCACTACATGTAATGCAGTTTCAGTGGAATGCTTTTCTCTGAATCCCGATTGTTGTTCACATATTATGTTTTGAGAAGTAATAAATTCCTTTAATTGTTTGATTACTACTTCTTCTATTATTTTTTCTATACACGGTAGCATGTTGATTGGTCTTATTTCTTCAACTTTTTTACTACTTTTTATTTTAGGTATAGGTACAATAGTAGCAATCTTTAAATTTTCAGGCATTTCTCCTAAGGAGAGTGCTTTATTTATTAAATAATTTAATTTAGTTCCTATTATTTCCCATGTTTCTTTAATTATATTTATATCTAGTTCATCAGTACTAGTTCCTTTTTTAAATTTACATATTATGTTATGAATTTAATCTAATGATACTGATTTAAATTTACTAAATTTTACAATTATTGCTTTATTATTATATTGTACTAAATTACTAATCCTTGGTATTAAATTCACAATTTCTTCTATGCTCTCAATGTAATATGTATTCATTTTTTGTGCTATTATATAAGGATCTTGATATATATTTCCATTAATTTCCATTTTTATTATGTCGTTTTTCTAAGTTGGATTAAATAATTGTTTTATTGATTTCCACATCTTATTTGGATCATTTTGTATTTCATCTATCAATTTTTCATACTATTTCTTTTTAGCCATTCTTAATACTTTGACTGCCATATTTCTACATTGTGTGTATGTTTTCCATTTTTCATTAAAGACTTTATATTCTATTTGTTCTGTTTTTAATATTTGAAAATTTTTGTATGACTCATCTCTTTTCTTTATAGCATTTTTAACATCATCATTAAACCACGGTTTTGGGTTGTAACGATATTCCTTTTTAAAATTATATTGACTTTATGTTTTACAATCTACTATATTCCTATAAATTTTGTTCCATATCATGTTAACATACATATATGTAATTAAAATAATACATTTAATACGAGAGATTTTGTAACCGTTTTGGTGAAAGACAGAAGGTTAGTAACAGTGAAACGGGTGGGATGAAACCCATGCTGTTGATCCAATAAAACTTGCCAAAAGTGATCTTTATACACATTTTGTCACCCTTTTTATGAATAGGGATGACTTGTGTGCATTTCCATAGATCAGGGAATGATAATGTCTTGAGAATTAGATCCAAAATATGCTTTAAATGTGAACTATAATTAATATCTCTGGTAAATAAGTAAACTATTTCACTCTACATTTTTATTAAAACTGCAAAAAAAATATATTTAATATTTTATAAAATTAACGATATCAGGTTGCCTTGGCACTTTTTAAGGTGCGGGTTAAATGAGTTAAAAATTAAAACGTAATAATTTTACTAAATTATATATAGTCCATCCCTTTTTTTAATTATTCTCTACATATTAATTCATGTTAATTATATTTTTATATTAAAAACGAAAAACAATGTATTTTTCGAAGCAATAAATTCTGTTATATCTGTTTTAAATATTATTTTTTCCCACTTGAAAACTGTTACAGGGATTTATATATACGTTTAAGTTCAATGCAATGTCTGAAGAATACGGTGGGTGAAAAGGAGTTTCCAAATTTTTTTCTATCGTATTTTTAGAAACATAAGGGCGAGCCTGTTTTACTGTAAAATTGCCAATCTTTAATTCATAAGAAAAGATATTTTTACGGTCTAATTCGCTAAGCACTAAACGAATTAGCTAAGCACACTATGTGTCTGTCGTAATTGTCTACTTTCAATCCAATAACATAATGAACTATGCCTTTTATATCCCAGTTTATTATTTTCTTATTGTGGTGTAATCTTCTCGGGGTTTAAATTGGAGGTTGATTGCCATTTAACCATTTTTAAATATTATAATAAAGGATTCACTTCTCATCTTCAGTAACAATTTAACTCTAGAATACATTTTTGTGTTCTAGAATCATTAATTATAACCATATTGTGATTTTTCTTTACGCGATATTCTGCAAATAACCAACTTTTCTATGTTTTAATGGTCTGTGAACTGATGTAAGTAAAAAGTTTATTTTTGTGCTAGCTTCTAGATCTGCTTTGATGCAGCCTTAATACCCTCACTAACAATCCCTACGAAGTAGCCGCCTTTACGTAGATATTTATTGTCATAATTCCCGGGACGCAATTTTTGTAACCACTTTTGTCACTTTCTAAATTTAATGATATCCCTTCCTTTGTATTCCAGCTGTTTTTAACTGCTATTTTCGCATTATGAATCAAAACATATAAAGAATAATCAAGTCTCACTGAGATTATTTTACCTCCACTGTCATTGTTGATTTAGGGTTGAAAACATCTGTTACTAAATAGCATAATTGATACGACTCATGTTAACAAACACAAAAAAAAACAATGAATATATCGTTAATTTATAAAAAGTTACACATTTATGTAAATGTAATAACAAAACCAGTAAAACCGGTATTTATTTTGTAATATCGGTAGTTACATTCGGTACTAGTGATTATTAGTAGCAATTTTTAAATCCGTACATCTTTTTTGTTAAAAACGACGACGGCAATATTTATTTAAAACAGAAGCAAAGATTAAATCATGTTCATTGTAGGGGAGTAACTTTATTATTTTTATATCAAAGTATTAAAATAATATCTCTTTTAGTCCCTTAGGGCTGAAATATCTGCTTACCCTAATAATGGGAAAAATTTTACCTACTAATATTTCGGCGCAAATTTATTTAACATGTTTGATATTTTTGACTATAACATAAAATAAATACATTTGCTTTATCTTAAGCAAGTCTTATAGTACCTAAAAATTTATAGTAATGTTGCTATGTAACAGAGAAATGACCGCGTCGCCGCAGCCTTTCGGATTTTTATGATAAGGATGGCTGGTGAAGTGAAAACAAAAGCAGGTGTTTAACTCTATTGGGACTTATTTTTACCCAAATAGTCTACAAAATATACTTTACCTTGCACAGGTGTTAAATATCAGCAATAAGTAACACGCAATAATTATATTTGCATAATAAACGTATTTGGAAAATATTGAGAAATGTTGTTTTTAAAAAAACAAACACTTTTAATTGCAAAATATTTCAATGGTATTTTATAGACAGATTGTGCTAGACAATTTAAATAAAATAATTTAAAATTACAGTGTATTGACGGGTATATTTTTACATGAAGCTTGACTTATGTTGAATTTTTTTAAGTAAATCAACATTATTTTATTTTTTTATTACCTTACATCATTTAGAGTACATAAAAAAAGTTTTAAATTTTTAAAACATATATATCATAATCTTTTTTAAAAATTCAAATAAATGATTTTTTTTAAATAAAAATTCGTATATGTCTGGGATTTTACGGGTTATGCAGTATTTACGTATCACATAATTATGCCAATCATCAATCATAAAAATCTGTTTTTGTAAAAAATATGTCGCATTTTGAACAAACAGATTTACAATTTTCTTTGCACTCATATCTCATGAGGCTCTTTCGGATAATCGTAACTGGCAAAAAATAATGAGTAATATATTTTATTGGAAAATATTGGCGAGTGGTGCTCTGGCACAAAAATTTAGAAAGCACCCAGAAGCAATCGATCAAAGATGATGTTGTCCAAGATTTATTGTTTCAAACAAAGAAGGATTTTGCGCCCGTTTTTCTAAAAATATATTCTTATAATTAATAAAAGTATTTTAATTAAAATATTTAATATATCGAAATAATAGTTGCATAGGTATTTTTATTTTAATGCTTTGGTTTTGTTAATCAATAGACATAGTGAATCAGGATTTTTTTGACATGAAAATATATTTTTTTATTAGATTCTGACCCGCTAGCAAAAATCGCATTAAGAAAAAAATAAATCGAAAATATAATAAATATTTGCAAAGATTAAAGTGTGATATATATATAAACTTAAATAGAGCATAAACGAGCATATTTTTTATTTTTTTCTCGAAGAGCAAGGGACGATTTTATTTACATTTTTGAACAATCGGGTCGCTTAACAAAGTGATCCGAAATGCTAAGTAGTATATTTTTCTCGGGAACACGCTTATGGTTTCAATCTTGCTTTCGAACGATATATCTGCAGATATAAATATATTTCGTTCATTTGTAATCGTCTAACGTTCGTCGTTTTGTATCGTTTGGTATGAGAATCGTCTTTAGCGGCGGTATTCACAATTAAAGTTTGCTCGACATGATTAAAAATAAAATAAAATAAACATTTTAATTGTTAATTAAAAAGTCTCGTGGAAAAATATTTGTTTAAAAAAGTATATAAATGCAAAAGCTTTTTTTACAATCGAACGCGTTCGTTCGAAACGTCTGAAAGTTTTTGTACCGCAAAAAAATGAAATATTCGGGCTTGAAAATGGAAGCTAACTTAGTACGTCTGACTTTTTAATCGAATAAATCGGTATATCGAAGCAGACTCGAAAGGAATATAATAATCGGAGACGATAAATATGCAAAATCTGTAGAACAATTGGACGGGTATGTCGGCGAAGAGCTGTAAAAAGGGAAATTCCCGAAGCATACGGCGAGGCTTTTTTCCCGGCGGACGTTCGTAATAGTGGGAAAATAGTCGGCGAATAGTTTGCATTGTTACCTCTTCTGGCTGAAAATGATTAATGGTTATATGTGAGCGTAGTGCGTTACGTAACGGCGAAACGTTATCTCGGGCCGCAGTATCGGGTATCTTTCGATTTAAAAATTAGCGAGAGAGGAAAATCGGAAAATTCTCGCGGAATCTCTTCGGCAAAGAAAGAAACGACTTTCCCGATTATAACGCGGCTGGCAAACTTTTAAACGAAACTAATTAGAGTCGCTCCTAACTAGAGGGGAAACGTTTACGGGAAAAGCGACGGAACGCGCTTACTACTAATTTATTTATTTAGTTTCCGACTCGATATACGTACGTATAATAAGTACCCGTATTTTTATTTTAATATTACCTCGCTACCCGGGAGACCTCGGCGGAGGGTGTCGACTTACCCTTTCTTTTCGTTATCTGTCACTCTCGCTTTAACCGTCGACCCGCGATGTTCGCTTTATTTTTTTACGTTCGCCCGTTAGTCGTACGGGTCGACATATTCACGGAACACATTATATCTATTGTACTCTTCTTTCTTGTTATATTTATTAAAATATTTTAATATCATAGGCAGCGCGGTACGGTGCTTCCAGGGATCAGTGACGTCTCTAAGCTATGTACTGCCCATAGACAAAATTAAAAGTAGCAACGAGCGTTCACTAGCGGTTCGGTAACGAGCGTTCCCACTGCGACAGCACGATTTTATTGCTTTCGACGTGGATTTTTGACTTCTAAGAAGAGATAATTGTTTTTTGTGCTCTCCTATGGGTCAAAATTCGGTTTAGATGTTCTTCATTCGATTTACACTGTTATAAATAGTCCTAATATGAACCCTAAATAATCGAGCGTTTCCACAGCGATGTCGACGGCACTATTTTATTGCTTTTGACGTGGATTTTTGTCTTCTGAGAAGAGATAATTGTTTTTTGTGCTCTCCTATTCATCAAAATTTAGTTTAAATGTTTTTTATTTGACTCAAAAATTCACGTCAAAAGCAATAAAATCAGAGGTTCGTCGTGTTGGCAAAATTTTAAATGTAATAGCAGGGTGATAACAAATATATTTAAAAAAATGTATTTTTTATTTAATAGCGAAAAAACATTTCGTTTCAAATCAATTTTTCTTTTTTCATGATTATTCTTGTATAGAAAGGTACTAACAATATAAAGGTAATCTATGCTTTTGGTTTTATTCTTCGTTAAAAAAAATCATCTAACGAAAACGGAACACTGGAATGCTGCTAAACTGTCTGTATATAAATCCAGTGCCAAGCTAAATTTTCTACGATGCGATCAAAAATGTCTTTGTGGCGACCACACATATAGGCACATTTAAAAGGGCGATTGTCTGATTGTTAATGACCGTGACCAAAAGCGTTTATTCATTAACAATGAGACAAACATCATGGCACAGAAGGGATTTTTTTTAACCACACACAACATGGGTCGTTAAGAGAATTTCTTTTGTGACAAAACGGTACGGACGCAATCAATCACCCCAATGCAAACCCTTTCCGAAGAATTAGAAAGTCTGGAGCCAAGCAAAAAAACTCGCTTTCGGAAATACACATTCTAAGAAGCTACTGCAGCGATTGGCTAGGAGATTGATGCACAATCGCGATTGGCCAGCTAGCGTGCATCCTCCTAAAGGATTTAAGCCCGGACTCCAACGAGAAGAGGGCAGACAGTCCGAGATACGAGACGGCTGAGGCACGAGACAAGAGACGGCCCAGACAGCAGAGCCAGCAACGCAGACGACAAGAGAGCCAAGATCTAATAGCAGCCATCCGGAGAAATCAAGCCACGCGCTATCACCGACAGACCTGAAGATCGCACCTGACACTCGCCGCACGCAGCCACAGAGCCCTGAGACATCATCACCTGCACACCTTCATCGCGAGAAACGTCACGCCGTAATCGTCCATAGTCAAAATTGTAATTATTACCTAATAAACAATCTAATAGGATTCACCGAAGAGTCTCATTGGCCGCAAGGTCAATCACCCCCAGGGCTACGCCCCCTTAAATCTTCAATGCAATTAACGCAGGTAGAATCCGAGGGCTTCGTTTTCTCAATTTTCGATATTATTTGCATTTCATTGCTTAATTTATCAAGCAATATTTTGGACGCAATAATAAAACATTATTTCACAATTACTGAGTGAATAACAAATTTTATTTGATGCTTTCTTCTATGCTACATCTTGTGATATCACTACTGAAATTATATTTTGTTGTAGCTGCAATGACTTTTTAAAGAATTTTCCACATATTAAATACCTGTGAGGATAAGTATCATTAAACAATATGTGTTTCATTTTATAGAGACAAAAATATTATATTTTTTTAATTTAAACATTTTCACCGTGTTTATTTGCCACATCAAAATATTATTTAAAATGATTTATGCTTGCCGATGTCCGCATATTTATCTCTCTTAGTCTCTTTATGATGGACCGTTGTTTCTCTCTTTTTATAAAGCCGACCTATCAAAGAAAAGTGGCGAATTTCTAAGAATATAAATTTCTGTTGGCCGATAAAGTAGATTGAAAACGGCTCAAGCTAAATCGCAGAATATTAAAAAATAGTAACGGTGACTCGGCCCGTGCGTTTTTATGACATTGGACGAATTTGTTCGAAGCGGACAGTAGTCGGATTAGCGCAACATATTCTAAGCGTTTCATAATAGTAATTATCTATATTTTTCCAAAGCACATATTGTTATATGTGACAATACTACCGGTTCAAAATACGCTGAGAGGGAATCGTATTCTACGAAATCGTGTGAGGTTTTCGATATAGGTCGTTGTTAAAAAGCTGGCTTTGCAAAGTGATTTTAGAACAACGACGCAAACAAATTTATATAAATATACATCGTTATACTTTTATACGAAGCGTGCAAAAAAGTATTCATGGAAATATCTCCGGAGAGAAACATCGGCTCGTAAATATGCCGACATGTTGCCGAAAAGGATAATAAATAAGTTGGGGTAAACGTCGATAGTTCGCCGGAGAATTTTGTCAGCGCCGCCTATTAGAATCGTCGCGGCTGAAACTGACCGAAATACGTCAAAAACTATCCGAAGACGACGACTGCCTAATTAATCGCGTCGACGTTTTGACGCGTATAAATCACACCGAGAGGTAAATTAAAGCGTAAAAATACGATTCGTTAAATTTGGATCTCAGTGAAAACGAGCGAGAAGTATTACGTATTAGGCGCGTGCAAATCTGGCGTCAAAGTAATTAAGGCAGGAAGCCGAGAGAACGCTCGACATCGCTCGAATTCCCCAAAAGCCGATTCAATTACCGGCGTTCTATGACGGCAAAGGGCTAAAAATCAGTGCACTCTTCAAAAATAAATTCGTCTTTTCTCAAACTTGTCTTCGCTTCTTATGGCGATCTTTGAGATGCAACAAATAGGAATGCAGATTCGTTCCTCGAAAGAAAACTATACTCACCCTCAAGCCTGCCGTAAAGCGGGGAAAGAGGAGTAATTCTAAGGAGCCCATTCTTCTTGAGTGGCCCAGCTCTGGATAAAATCATAGCAAGAATATATTTACAAAAAAAGTAGAAACATGTATTTCAGGTAACAGTTCTTTCAGCTCTTTTTATATATTCAATAAATTAAAGGATCGGAACATTGCCTTCAAAAGCACCCACTTTCTAGGTAGTACCTTATTAGTAAATATATTTATTCGAAGGGACAGATTGTAGTTTTTGACGCAGCTCCGTTTGTGTTAAACATTTTTTGTAAATTATTGTTGACTTTTAAAAGCTTTTTAAAAGTTAAAAAAATATTAGACATGAGAGGAAATATTTAACGAATGTTAATTAGTAACAGTAAATTTAGGTATTTAATTTAAAAACTAAAATCAAATAGCTAAAAGATATCAGAACAAGCTGAATTAAATAAATTTAATGTTTTTATAGATTGTATTATTGGTAATTTGACAACTAGATTTAATACAGCAAAATAAATATATATATATATATATATATATATATATAACATTCAGTTTCATGTGGTTAATCCTAAAAGAAAATATATAAAAAGCAGTCTTGAATCTATCCTGAAAATATTTTTTTAAATATGTAATTTTAATAAAATCATATCGCAATACATTTTTACTAGTAAATATGTATTTTTATTAGTGAAAATATAAATTATCCGGCAGGTGCTAGTAAAATTATATAATTTCAACTTTTCTATACGTAGTAATAAATCTGTTCACATACTTACCATTATTTATGTACATTTATTGTATAAATGTTACAGCAAATGTGTATTTTTTAATAAAGTTATAAAATGTTTCCCAAAATTAACATGACCAAGAAACGCACGTTACCGAGCGTTCCCACTGCGACGGTGCCGACACGATTTTATTGCTTTTGAAAAACATCGATTTACATGTTCCTCGTTTAATTTGTAATATTATTTTAGGAGTCGTAATGTAAACGCTAACTAACCGAGCGTATCCTTTACGAAGGCGCCGACACGATTTTATTGCTTTTGACGTGAATTTTTGACTTCTGAGAAGTGATAATTGTTTTTTTTTGCTCTCCTATTGAAAAAAATTTTATTTACATGTTCCTCGTTTAATTTGTAATATTATTGTAAGATTCGTAATGTGAACGCTAAATAACTGAGCGTTTCCTTTACGAAGGCGCTGACACGATTTTATTGCTTTTGACGTAGATTTTTGGCTTTTGAAAACAATTAATTGTTTTTTTGCGTTCTACTATTAACCAAAATTCAGTTTTGACAAGCTTTATTCGATTCTCACTAATTTTAAATTCTAGCATAACCTAACAAATAACCGAACATTTCACTGCGACAGCGACGGCACGATTTTATTGTTTTTGATGTAGATTCTAAACAGAGACTCCCTTGAATTTGCCCACAAAAATGTGATTTATTGTAATAAAATGGAAATATTAAAAAAACGACCACTGACTGGCCAAATTTGCCATTACTGGAACAATCTGAAATGACTTTTCCGTGTCTACTATCGGTTGAAAACATATAGTGGTTTTAGTTTTGTCTAAAAAAATACATGACGGCAAATATATTTTTTCTTTACTTGCAGGTAGCACATAAAACTGCAAACACACACCATCCTATTTTTTCGGAACTTTCATCGATCAATATTCCGATAGGCTTGTTTATAACATTTACTAGTATCTCTCTTAATGTTTTGTTCACAAATTGATATACATTTTGTGTGTAAATTATCTTCATACGGTAATTCCCTAAGCTCATAAATATATTTATTAAAATATTGATGCATTGGTGGATGATCTAACTTTGTCAGTGGTATGTTTATAAGACATATGCTAATAAAATCCTTTATTAACATTTTTTTTATATTTATAACGCTGGGAATTGTGATAAAATGACGAGTATTACTTTTTTGTTTGTCTAATTTACTAACTACTAATTGCAATGCCGCTTATATTTATTTTATTTATTTATTAACGTAATTCCGCATTTTTCTATATTAATTTCTTATTTTAAAGTTATAAATTTTAATACGTTAACATTTAGAAAAATATAATTAGTTCACCTTTTTATTTGTAATGCAATTTTAAAAGAACAAAAAAGAATAACTATTTTTTGCTTTTAAAGCGGTTTTATTGCTTTTGACGTGAATTTCTTCTTGTAAGAAGTGATGTGTTTTATTATTTATGTTTTAATATTATTACCAGTGACTTTTCCTTAGCTATTGATTGACCATTTTTGTTTTGAATTTCTAGTAAAGCGATGTTTAGAAATTATCTGTGCAATAAGATTTAGTTGAAACTGCATTAAAAACAGTTCATAATTTAAGGAAACATAAACAAATCACAATTTTTAACAAAACTTAGTCACCTGTAAGCATTAAAAGGGATAACGATATAATTCGAATTTTTAATATATCGAAACAATAACTTTTGGGGTATTCAAATGTTTCGGTTTTCCCAATCAATAAACACGATGAAACATACAAGCGTACTCAGACTATTTTTTCGATTATTTTTATTACTAATTAATAAAAGTAATAATTATTATTTCAATACCAGTAATATTGGTAATACCGGTGTTTTTTCTTTCGGTAATACCAATTTTAACAATCCAGGTATTATTGCAATCCCTAATCGACTATCACGTGCTTTTTTCAATGCTCTAAAATCAATTTAATGTTTAGTTTTGAAAAATATACCAAATAAATAAAGCATTAAAAAAAATTATATAATAAGTAACATCTCCAGTAAAATTTAATTTTATAAAATAATATTTAAAAGTATGTATTGATTGATTTGTAAAAATAAATTATAAAACCAGTTCAATAAATCAATAAATATTTGCCAGAGCTACAGTCGATAGCGAACCGCGACAATGGCAAAAATATACCGGCCGAAAAGTCGTTCCAATGTAATTGCGTGTAGCAAATTTTGATTTTAAAACAAATATAGCATAGGGTACCCTTGTATTACAAATTAAATTTTTTCGATACTAACCTTACTTTCGCTTAACGCCATAGTTTGTTTTATTCGTCCTTTAGATTAAGTGGCCGGTGAGATGCTTATTTGCGGTATAACGGCATAACGCTATTTGTATATAAACTACTATTTACAAAGTTAATAAAAAATACTTTCATCTTTTACTATGAACGCTTTGAAACTTATTTACTGTTTTTTTTATAATACCTACTTCAATCAACTTCAAAGGATTTTATTATAATATAATAAATAATGTACTATTACTGTCGACGAAAAAGTGTTCTTTCTTTTATGACGAAAATACAGTATTTAATCTTAAAAAAAAAACATATAATATTTATATAAATATATATATATATATATATATATATATATATTTAAAAAAATAATTTACGTGATTTTCTCGCGTTGTTTTTTGAATTAGTCCCTCTAAATTTCGCCAGCGATTTTACCAGCATCTTTATGAGTTTTTCACATATAAAAATATGTGAAAAACTCCTGAAGATGCTGGGAAGATCGCCGGCGAAATATAGAGGGACTAATTCAAAAAACAAGGCGAGAAATCACGTAAATAAATTCTTTTTTTAAATATATTGCTTCATAGACACTCAAGAGCAGCATATTAGGCCTACCAGTTAAATTATATTTTCGCTAGTGGAAATATATATATATTTATTTTTGAAAATATATTTGGACTTTAGACTAAGAAATATACATTCACTGTAACATTTATACATCGCATGTAAATAAATAATGATAAGTATGTAAATGTATATGTTTATTACTACATATGAAAAAGTTAAAATCATGCAATTTTACTAGCACCTGCCAGATTGTTCTTGCTCCGTCCTATTGCCTAAAATTCGGCTTAAATATACTTTAACCAATATTCGCCAATTATAAACCTGTAGTAATATCGGCAAGGATAGCTATAATATTTTTAAAACATAGTGTAATATCGAAATGCAGACAAACTATAAAGCAAAATCTGAAATCCGACATCAGTCTGTACTTCTTCTTACGCTTAGTTTCCCGTGAGAGAAATATTTTGGACTTGACCTATTGATAGTTTTAAAACTATAATTTGTTTAAATTTTTTTTTCAATTAGGCTTATGTTTGAACAGAAAATAGACAATAGAGCTTCGTAGACATTTTAGAGCAGCGTATAATTGCACTAACGCCTTAAGTTAAATTATATTTTCGCTAGTAGAAATTTATATCTACTGGTGAAAATGTACTTAAACTACACTAGTAAAAATATACCTTTACTAAAAGACTTTCACTGTAACATTTATACATTGCATGTATATTAATATTACTACATATTAAATAGTTGAAAGCATTTTACTAGCACCTGCTAAATAAATTATATTTTACTGGTAAAAATACATATCTACCGAAGAAAATATATTTCGATATGATTTTACTAAAATTATATATTAAAAAAAATATTTTCGTGAAAGATCTAAGACCGTATTTTTAATAATTTTTTCGAGAAAAATATGGTTTAAAATTTAAAAAGACATTCAAACTTTTTCCATGGGGGGGGGGGGTTGAAAGTTGCCTAGTCAGTGGTTGTTATTTTAATATTTCAATTTCAATAAAATTCATAGTATTTCTTGAAATGACATGCATTCTTCTTGCAAAATTCAATGGGGGCAAATGCCCCCACCTGTTCCTCCTAAATTACGTCCTTGGATAGATAAACATATGTTAGTGCTGTCTATATATACAAATAATTTATTTAAATATACAAACGTAGCATATTAAAATAACAATATTGCGTACGGAGTAGCGTTACCGTTTCAGTATGGCCATATCTAAATTGTTATAATGCCGCCGTACTGGTACGGCCATACCGCTAAGAGTGCAAGATTAGATACTCGATGTTCGTTTATTGTTTAGGTTACATAAATTAGGAATAGGAATAATAGGAATAAATTTATAAAAATTATTAGAAATAAATTTGTGAAAATTAAACTTATTTTTGTATAAGCCCTAAATTAAATACGTAACAGTCCATAAGAACGTTTATGACTATTTTTTAAAAGGGGCAAATATCGTTCCCGTGCGAGAAACGAAAGGAGTATTTCGGTTCTACTCGATATAATAACGTAGCGATACCGGCTAAAGTGACCATCGTGCGCCGATGAAGACAAGAGAAAGGACGAAGGTAATTTTGAAAGTTTTCGAGGCGGATCAGCCCTCTCGAAACTGGTTCAAGTTTTCCGAAATTCAATACGGCGCCAAACGATCGATTCCGAACCTTATTTCCGAGCTGTAAAACAATATTTCGCACCCTCTGCGGTCGTGTCTGTTTTTTCGCCGCTTCCTTTTCCTACGGTAGACTACTACGCGGCGTCGGCGCGCGCTTTAATTTACGGCCGCAGTTCCTCTCGCGCGGTTATGAAACGCTTTTATCGCTCGCCGTCGCGTATTACGCGCCGCAATAAAGGTGAATAAAATTTCGAGCGCAGCTTTTTTTATTAACAGTTTGATTTTCAGCGACGAACGAGAACAAAAACGCGACTGTCTGCCGACGCTAGAAATAATAGCTCTTTCGCGAGGGAAACTTTCCGGAATTTATAGCGCTTTTTTATTTTTTCTAATTCGTCTAAATTACAACAAATCGTATAATAATATTTTAAATTATAAACCGACTTGTCAACGTTTCAGAAACTATTCGAAAGCTCATGATAATTATGCCTAATTAACGTCGCTTTCGTAAATGTAAATCTATTTTGTCAAACATCGATGAGCTCGTACTCGAAAAGATATCTAACGCGATACATTTTTAACTTTAAAAAGCGTTTGGCAAAATTTCAAACAATAGTGGAATGCATAAAGTAATTTAAAATACCGTATGCATTCCACATTCTTGCAATTACTTCGGCTTGAGAATAAACAGTCTCAAGGATTTTGCAATTATTGTTAATTTAATTGCATCTGAAAAAACAAATTTACTTTTTGTAGAATAATAATAAAATAGTTTGGAGCTCTTCAAATCTTTTTAAACATTTTTTGTATAAACATATTTCAGTTTTATATCAATTTTAATTTTTAATTTAATTTTGACTTTGTATGTAAAGTGTATTCAATATATACGATTACATTATTCAGCGGTCTTTAAAGCTCTATAATAACACGGTAAACCTAAATATTTGTATTTTATAGTTCTATTTTTCTGATATTGTATTGAATTTGATCAAATTTGTAGCTGTTCTATTTAACAAAAATCCTTCGTTTAATAAATAAAATCTTAAAAATATAGGTTTTGTATAATAATCCTTTTCTAGATTGAATCTGCTTAATAAACAATAATAGCGTTGTGTTTATTTTTAAATTAAAGTTCTACTGCGAGAGTCCAATTATAATAAGCGAGTTTTAAAATATTTTTATTTCTGAAATCCAAATTCGAGAAAAAATGTATTTTTCGACCTTTCTTTTGTAGAGATTTACATCCATCAGTTGACGTTAGCTTATAGTATTACAAGCTAAATGTATTTTTTCTTATTATTAAACGAAATTCTCGAATAATATATCGGTATTATAAGAAAATCGCATCACTAGTTAAAGTATAAAATAAAATGATTATTATTTCGGTCAGTGGCATTATCGATTGTCGAAGAGAGGGCAAAACATATTTTTTTTAAGTATTAATATAACGATTTACGTTTTTTCCTTACGAACTTAAATATGAGTAATCCGCAAATATACGAATCTTACATTACTTACTAGACTAGACGCACAGCAATAATCTTTTTATAAAATATTAAAGGTATTTTAAATTACACTATAAAATAAAATATTAAAAAAAGAATATGGTCTTTGTCTTCGTACTTATCGGTGATACCTGCTATGACCGAAGTTCGTAGAATTCGTTCGTCGCATTTGTTGTTAGAATTATACATATTTTTACGCTTATCTTAAAAACAGATGTGTTTTTTTTCTCATTGTTTTGCGCCGCCAGGTTTTTTATATTGCATGTTTAAAGCGGATTTTGTTCTATTAAAATATGTGTATTTTTATTAAATATTTAACGCGTATTTTCACATTATCGTAAAATATTATTTATTTATTTTAATGCAAATGTACATCACAACAAATTTTATTCGCGGTAAATATTTTTATCTTAATCTAAAATGGTAATTGTTTCTTCTTGTTTCTCTTATAATTTTTAAACAATAAAAACATATATTGAAAAAATACATCATATGTACGAAGTTTGATTCACACAATAAAGTCGTTACGGCACACAATTAGTATATGGTATCCACATCAGCGGATTAAACACAGAATCTCGTGTCATTTATATTATAATGAGTTGATTAATTAAATACTTTAAATCAAAATGTCATAAACATGTTATGCACATGAAATATATCGATCGAGGTATGAATTGTCAAATGAGATATTTTTAAAAATATCTAAAATACAGTAGGAAGAAAATTGCTATGAACTTAAAATGATCTGGTAATGGACAGTGTTTTATTACAAAATTTTGGCGTTATATCCTTCCTTTTTTATAATTGCTGTTTTTAAAGATTTAGTACAAAAGATGCAGCTTTTACCCGACTCTTCAAATATTATTTTAAAAGAAAAAATTAGTTACTGATATTTAAGGAAAAAAAAAACAATTAAAGAAAATTTAAGAATAGTCATCGAAAGCACAAAGAACATTTCAAAATTCTTATATTTTTCTTACTTTGGTTTTTATTATAAACGATTTGAAGCAGTGAATGAAATAAACATTGTTTTCGCAAATTTTTGGTATTCAAAATTTAGACAATAACTAAATTTTTGACATAGAATTATCGGATGATTTAATAGAAGAGTTTCGTTATTCAAATAATAATCATAAAACAGGCCTAAAAATATTTCGACGGTAAAAATATATTTCAGTAGATTAGGGAATTTGCTGAAAACATGGCGGAGGAATTCAAAGACACAAAAACAGCTTAATGACATATCGATCTTGTGCATACAAAATGCTATAAGCAAAAAATAGATTGTAGCGAAGTGATACACGTAGTAGAAATTATTTATAGGTACGTATAATAAATTTATATGTATAAATTATTTGTAAATAAAAATGTGTATAATTTTGTAAATTAAAATGTAATTAAATGTGATAATTATAATTGGTTAAATAGCTGTGTTATAAAAATGTAAATAATTAGGGTAATTGTATTTACCCTTTTATTTTATGTAAATTTAATTGTTTTTAAAAATTATGGTAAAGTATTTTTATACTTTTATATAAATTGACAATTTGATTTTTGCTCATCATCAGGCGACCTTCAACCATATTTTTTTCTAATGTTTATTGTAAAAAATATGTGATTTTTTCAAATTGTTGTGTTTTTTAATTCAACTTTAATTTATTTATTTATTTTTCATTAGTTATTTTTTTTATTTTAAATTAAATAAAAATGTGTATCTATTAAGTTAAAAAAAAATCGATATTTCGGTTAGAAGAGGAAGCCCAATAAACATGTTGGCCTGGGCACCCGATTCAGGATGTGGGCCCATGAAATAGGCCTAATAATTTGCTTCTTTGAAATGTAATCAGTTGAAGAGTTAGGAACGTTATTATTCGAACGAACGCAATGCAAGTTATAAACGTAACTTAAAATTTAGATAGCTCGGAAAATACGCTCATGCAGCGAGACGACTGAAACAGTTTGTTATTTTGTAACCAAATATATTTTTAACACTGTATATATATAATATATGGTAGACTAGTGTGTATAATTACAATAAACGTATCGATACATTGGCACCGTCCGCAATATAAACGCAGTATGTATACAGTATATATATATATATATATGTAGTTCGTCTACGATTCACATGTTCTACGTACGTATAAATCTAGTATGTGTTCGTCGTCGCGACGAGAAGAGAGTGCGATACTTATTCGAAGACGAATGACGTGCGATAACATTCGACCGACCTAGGGGAGTAAAATCTAGGTATACAAATATAAACACTATATGCGATTAGTCCTACGTCGCGTCGTCAGACGCTATCGTTCAAAATGCGATTCGGCGACGCGCTCGTCCGTTATTTTAGTTCATACCCTGTTCGATCCGGGGAGCGCGTCGCTCGGAGGCTAGTCGTCTCCGTCGGGGCGTCAGATCTCGGCGCCGTCGCCCACGTAGCCCTCGTCGGGGCTCTCCGAGGAGGCCTTCTCGTCGCCCGCGTAACCCTCGGGGGGCGACGGCGCGAAGGCCCCGTCCGCGGCGAAGGGCCCGGCGCGCGGGTAGCCCTCCACGGTATAGCGCACGTCAGCGGCGAAGAACTCGGCCTCGCGAGCGAAGCGCACGGCCTGCGCCCCTTTGACTCGGTTGTGCGGCAGGGTGCGATACGAGGCGTCCGGTCTCTGCGGCGGCAGCCTGGGCAGCCCGAAGTCCGCCGGGTAGCCGTCGCCGTCGAGGAAGCAGCCGGGGTTGAGGTGCACGTCGGCCACTAGGCGGAAAGTGTCGGCGCGGGCCCCCCGGGGCAGCGAGCCGTAGCACTGGCGGTCCAGCCACTTGACCTGCCGGGGCGGGGGGCCCAGCGCGTCAAACGAGTCCCGCGCTTCGTCGCTCTCCTTCCTGCCTCCGCTCTCGGCGTCGTTCACAAGGTCGGGGTTCCGCTCCGGCTGGTAGCCCCGCGACGCGTCCTCGTCCAGCGCGACTCCCGAGTGAGGTCTGCACCTTCTATCCGACACTGTGATGCTGCCGTTGGTCTTGGGCGGCGCCGCATCCGCTGCCGAGCGCCTCATCGCCACGTCCTTGCCGCTACTCTCCTTCTTCTTGCGCCGCCTCTCTCCGCGCCGACACTTGATCGCGGCTGCAGCGACGGCCCCAGCCAAGATCAGGAGGAGCGCGCTGGCCCCAACGGCAGCCGCCAACGCGTATTCGAAGGGGAACGCCACCACGACGACGGCCGGTTCCTCCTTGACTATGACGCGGATCGTGTAGTTGGACTGGCTCTTTCCGGCCGGGTTTTCCGCCACGCACGCGAACGTTCCGTTGTCCTCGCTGTTGGTGTTGTAGATAAAAAGCTCGCTGCGCTTGTCAACGGTGCCCTCCTCGACGTAGTAGTAGAGGTGCACGCCCGGCGCGACGGTGGAGTCGTTCTGTAGCACCTGCCCCTGAAACCACCATGACACTCGCGCCTCGGGCACGGCCGACACGCGGCACAGCAGCGACACGTTCTTGCCCTCGCCGATCTCCAGGTAGAACGTGGTGGGCGACACGTCGGGCAGGCACGCAAGGTCGCCCTCGGTCAGAGAGCGGATGGCCCTCCCGGCCAGTCGCCTCGGAGAGCTGCACTCCGGCTCCGCGGCGTGCGGCACGTTGAAGTTGGACAGCCAGGCGTGCAGGTCGCGCGAGTTGCAGTCGCAACGCCAGCGGTTGTCGTGCAGGTCGACGCCGTGCAGCGTGTCCGGCAGGATCCGGGAGCCCCGCATCGTCGTCAGTCGGTTGCCGTCGAGCTTGAGCCACTCCAGATGGCTCAGGCCGATAAACGCTTCGTCCTCGACCAGCGATATCTCGCAGTCGCTCAGCTCGAGCGTCGTCAGAAACGTGAGGTGCTGGAAGCCGTTACTCCTGAGCGCGCTTATAGGGTTCTCGCTGAGACTGAGCCGCATCAGCGAAGGGAAGTCGGAGAATATGGCCGAAGGAACGGCGGCGAGCTGATTCTGCGACAAGTCGAGCTCCACCAGGTTGGTGAGCCCCTCGAAGGCGTCGTCGTGAATCCTGGCGACGCGGCAGCGCGCCATGAACACCTTCTGCAGGTTGACGAGCCCGACGGCGACGAAGCGGCCGTCGGGCAGCGAGCGCAGGTCGTTGCCGGAGACGTCGAGCACCTGCGTGCCGGGGTCGAGGCCCGAGGGCACGAGTGTCAGCCCCCGCTCGGCGCACTCGACAGTCTGCTTGCCGTTCTTCCACTTGCACGCGCAGAGCTCGGGGCAAAACCAAGCGCCCTGCACGAGCTGCGCGACGATCAGAAACAAGTAGCGCGACATGATCCGAGAAACCGTCAGCCCATGTTCGGGGTCGATCCACGCACGACCGCTCAGCCGCGAGCTTCGACTCGTCTCGCTCGGAAGGGGGCGAACCTGGCGTTCGGCGATTCGGGGCGCCGCGCGAGGGAGCGCATGTCGTCGCGACCGAGTCGGGGGAGGACTGCGGCGAGCGCCGGCGCGCGTCGACCCCCGTCCCCGCCGTTCCCTCTCGCCCGCCACCTACCCTCTCGGCGGACTCGCCCCCTCCTCCGCCGACCGGACCCTTTTCGCCTCGGATTCTCGGTCGAGTCGAGTAGCTTTTCCGCCTGTTTCCGTTCGACTCGCTTTTCCGACTTCGAACGCCGCCTAGCGGTCGGCGCCGGTCCCGTCGAAGGAACAGCCGAGTCGCGAACCCGAGTCGGATTTATCGCCGTCAAACTGACTAAATCGCGCAATAAATATCGCACGCGCTCGCGATTATTCATAGGCGCTCTCTTTACGATTTGTCGATTTGCACGAGCGAACGATTTATAAGCGCCGGTCGATCGTAATCGCGAGATAAACGACGCGCTAATTCGTCGTACTACACACTAAGTACAAATTGGATGGACGTGTTATTCCTAAAATAATTCGAAAAACATTTTTATTATTTAAATATTTTCTTTGTTTATTATGTTAGCCAATAATAAATAAAAATCAATCCAGAATGTGAAACCATTAAAAAAACTCACACAATAGGAATTAGCGCAATGTATCCACTGTCCAAATCAAATCTTTTGTAAGGCGTCAAACACAAGTGAACCCTTAGAAAGAATTCATCAAATTCAAATCGACAAAGTACTCCAGAATCGACCGATAAAGAATGCTTGAAAAGCGCGAAGAGAAGTAAAATAATTATAAAATTATGTTAAAAGAAAATCACTCTCTGAAATTGTCACCCGACTGGCAGTTCAAAATTGTATTTCTGTCAAAGCTATTACGAATAGTGCTTTAAAAAAGGTTATTCACTGCCGATGAATTATACGGATCCTATTTAAAAGTTTTACGAAAACAAAAAATCGTTGCAGCAAATCATGTTAGTGAAGGCTATTAATAAACCACTTGGAGTAACTATTGCATCTTTGAAAGTATGTTAAATATAAATAAAAAATAAAAAAAGCAATTGTTGATGAAAATTAACTTAGAGAATCGTTTTTGGTGGCTACAGTTCACTCTTATCGGATTTAAAAATAAATATATGTTCGATCAAATTAAAGATATACAACTTTCGAGAAATACAGTGACGAGACGCGTTAAAAAATTAACTATTGATATAAAATGTGAACTAAAAGAGGACATAAAAATATGCGTCTTTACAATTTGATAAATAAACTAAAAAAATAACTCCTTAAAGTAATACCTATACACGGAAAAACCAAAGGAGAATATATAGTATATACAGTTTTTAATAATTTTACAATCGAAATAAAATTTTCTATTTATAGATTATTTTCGAATACGTCAGTCGGTGCTCCATGTATAATTTTATTTATGCCAAAATTATTAACTAACAAGATTTATGTTCAAAGAGACTTAAAACAGATAATGGTATTAAAACTTTATCTTTAAAATAGTCAATTCTATACGAGGCAATGCCCTTCAGAGACTTCTATTTAAAATAAAAATGGTAAGAATCAGTGATCGGTACCTTTAATTACAAGACAAAGATATATATTTATTAGATATGATAAACTCGATAACAGTTTTTTAACAACTCTAATTTTTAAAATTGGTTACTTAAGAATTTTACGTAGATATGACTCAAAATGTATTATTAAAAATGTTAAATAGAAATTAAAGGTGATATGCGAAGATTTTAAATAAAATTGAAAATATCACACTAATATTTTGCAATTCCTTTTAATAAGATATAAACATAGAATAAATCGCAAGTCTAATCTTGGCAAATCAAAACGAACTAAAATTAAAATTAATCAAACTTCGAAATAATTTAAATTCAAAATCCAAAGATTGTATTTGAAAATAAACAGAAGAGTAATACCTAATCCTTACAAATGCGATATAAAATTAATGTATTATTTTGGCTCTACATATTTGTCAGAATCCGCATTTTCTGACATTAAAATCCGATATATTAAATAATTTGAATAATGAACCTATTGTCCAATGTTTACGATTATTTTTTTCATCGTATAATCCTTACATTAAAAATATTGCCAAATATTGACAGAACAACGATCTCACACATAATATTTTTTATCTTGTAGTATTTACAATGTTCCTATTTTTTGTATGATTATATTTTTAATTGTTATTTTATCTAATGAAATGTTTGATAAGCATTTTTTATTTGTGAACTTATAAAAAAAATATTATTCACCCCTTGCACATAGAAGTAGATCACCACTATTAGAAGGTTTGACGGCCCTAGTATACGCAAACGTTCTCGTGTGCTATGTTCGAGTAGATAAATGTGCAAAATCAAACACGAATTGCACACGAAGAAATAAAAAAATCTGTAATTTTCTTTCAGCGGTCAGATCTGTTATAATTTCTTTATTGCGTATCTGTAGGCGAAGAGAGGAACCGGAACGCGGCGATAAATCCGTCGAGGGGAATTCAAAACGGAAAAACGCAGACAAAACGGGGCGGAAAGGGAATAGACAATTTACGAGCGAAGCAAGATAAAGGACGAGACTTAAATATTTATAAAATCACTTAGCGAGTGACGAAAGCGGACAATTTAGACGCAAAAAGGTTATCTGGATTGACGCGCCCCTCGAACTTCTGTCGTTTTTTCCGAATCGATCCGAAGCCCGCTCACTTTCGTTCGATTCTAGGACGTCCGAAAGAAATTAAGACTAGTCTCAAATCAACATAAGCGCAGGGACGGCATTTCAGCATTTATAAGAAGGAGGGGGGGGGGGGTGAAGTTGGATAATGGTCATTTTTTTATTTTGATTTCAATGAGATTCTATGGAACTTGCACTGATAGTCTCTGAAGGACCAATGCTAACAACATCATATTCTGAGTCTGTATCTGGAGCATACACAATTCTTTACAACTTTTTTTTTGAGTTTTTGGTAAATATCTTTGAGCTTTTCCTGGAGTCACATTCACAGTGTTGTGGAAGTCCTTACTTGCTGCGCTGGATGCAGAACCATTACGACTTCTTAGAGTTAAAAATGCTGATTCAGTCTCTTCATCTTCCGTCTCTCCGGCAGGTAATTCTTCAACAATAAGAATATCAATGTTATATTTAGTGATGCGGACTCTACTGTGATTCAGTTAAGTGTAGAAGATCTTCTCAACATTTGACTGGTCGTTCCTTGTGCTCTGAGATGTTACGAGGTTTTCTCCAGCAGAAAAAACCAGTTCACTTGGAGTTGAAGTTGCGGGACAGCAAGCCATTTCTGGCTTCAGCCGCCGACAACGGGAAGATCCCGTTTTTTTTTTGGGCGTTCCCACATGCTTCCAAGGAGTGAGCGTAGGCCCTTACCTTGTGGCCCATTATCACTCCAATGAACGACCAATTGCTTCGCATCAGTTTTCGATACTCCGCAACCCTTCTCGACCTGGGTTTTCTCGGCAGAAAGCCGCGGTCGGTATTACCCGGCGCGAATGTTGTTGGTGTTCTCCCAGCACCACTATGTTTTTTGGAGACAAATTGTTCCATCCAGAAGGGATAAGAATAATGGGCAGTCACGGTTCACCAATCTTGGTCGCTTGGAAAGCGAAATAAAATACAATTTGCACAGTTCGTGCGTCCGCTTCATTGTGTCCTAAAGCTAAATCGTGAGAAAAACAAAAATATAAAGAATATTAGATGATTAGAGAAGTATATCATACGCCTCCGTCGCTGAGGGCAGGGTCTGAAATCAGAGACAGAAGCAAAATTAGTGTTAACGTTCGTCTGATGTAGGACGAACGTCTGCGCGGGCGGCATAAGCTGCACAGAACCGCTTAAAAGCCCCGAAATTGACCCTCAATGAAACAAGGTCTGCGTGTGTTGGAGTGGCTCTAGTCTTAAGTTCAAGAGTCGCGAAAAGTGCGGCTCTTTCACTGTCTAGCTTGGGGCAATCCCACAGTATGTGCTCGGAGCTCTGACTTTCGGAACCGCACGGACATTTCCCGGCGTCCCTGAGGTTGAAGCGCCTCAAGTAGTGGAAGGTCCATGGGCCCACGCCCTCCTTCCACGGTCGCATCAGGCTCAGGAGTTTCGGCCCATGAGCGACCGGATGTACCTAGCCTGGCTTTCGCGCCTGCATACTGCGCATACAGGCGCTAGACCAGGCCTCCTTCCTAGGTCGTCACGAGAACGACCTGGACGGGTAGACGGTAGAGTGGGGTCTCTACGGGAGAGAAATGATTCTACGAATCCTGGAAAGAAAAATATTTATTTCATCAACTCATCCTTTGTGCTTGTTTTATTTATTTATTTTTTCTTATTTTTTCTGCTGGCTAGCTCACTATGATGAGAGGAGAGAGCTCGCGGGTGGCCCTTAAGACGCTAATAAAGTGGTCCTATTGAGGACGGACGTCTGTGCGGGCGCCATATGCGGCGCAGTATCTCTCGAACGCCAGAAGATTTCCCTTCGTGGCCACGAGATGTCTGTGTTGTGGAGGGCCATCGCCCTCGATTTCGAGCTTGGAGTGTAGGACTGCTCTCTCTCCTCGTCCATCATTGGGCCTCAAGTAGTCTCGGAAATCTCCGTGCCCAGTCAGGAACTGTGTCGTATAAAAATCGGGTCTAATCCACGTTTTCTGGAGACGTTCTGCTACCCGCGGAAAAAATTGTAGGTTGTACGGCCGGTCGTGCTTTCGTCCCACCTCCGCTGCCACTCGTCCAGCACAACCGCCTTTACAAGTCGTCTCGCTACGGCCTCGGCCTCAGCCTCGGCGGTGGTGCTTTCCTCGGGAGCGTTAAGTGTTTTTCCATCGACGACAACTGTCTGATTGCGTTTTAAGTTAAAGATGGCGGCCTTGAACTGCGCTATGAGATCAATGGGCTCTACCCCGGCAATCGCAAGAAGGGCCATTCTTGAGCTAGTTCTGTAAGCTGAAGCAACAAACCTTAACGAGGCGGTCTAGGTCCCCAACAGCTTTATCTGGGGAAAACCTCGGGATGACTTATCGGCCCAGGCGCTGGGCCCGTAGGTCACTATAGAGACGAAGATGGCCTTGTATAAGACCAACCTCGCTCTGAAGTCGAGTCCCCAATGTCGGCCGCCAAGTCTGGTGACTTTCATGAAGGATTCGCGGTTTTTTTGGCCGGCTGAACGTATATGTGCCGCCGGGTGGAAGCCGTTTGACAATATTACTCCCAAATAGCGAGCGGACTGACTAAAATTAACCTTAACATTATTCATATGAATACATGGTGGCCTGTGGGGGTCAAGACGTCCCCGAAGGATTATTGCTTCTTTTTGTGTGGGGCAAAGAAGAGTTTATTCTCCCCACCCCATGCGTGGATGGCTGACAGGGCAGAGTTAGCCTTGCCCTGTAATTCTCTCCTTCTGTTAGCGCCAACCAGCAGCAGAAGATCATCGGCATAAGCGATTAGATCACAATGCGACGGAAAAGGCGCGATTGATTCCAACATAAAAAATGCAGAGTTCCACATTGTCTTCACCAGCTAAACAATTTAACCAAACCTGTAGCCATCCTCTTGTGACCGCCCATCAGAAAAAGTAGAATATTTTTTTGTTTTGTTAAATGACATCTCGCAATTCCAGACGTTTCTCTAAAGTCGTGTTGAATTTATTATACACACAAATTCTCCTGTTATTAACATTGACTTTACCATTGCCGACTTAACATTAGCTTTAGCATGAGTTACACATGTAAGGTATGACAGATCAGACAATTCATCAAAACGTATAGGGGGTGCATGGTAGTTCTATGCGATACTAATAATTATATTTTTAATCTTTAAAACCAAGCAGTTTAGAGCGTTAACTCTTCATAAAGTCTCAAAATAGCTAGTATGGGGGTCCGATTAACTGATACATCGCTTGTTTTGAAGTAAAAATCTATTTTTTTTATATTTTATTCAGATGTATTTTAGGCTTTTTAACGCTTCATGTATAGCAAACTTTTTGTTAAAATTGAACACTACTGAGTTATGAGTGATTAAATTTTTATCCTTGTCGCTATTTTTTAAAAAATTGACACATTGGATTTTGCTAACAAACATACACTGGGTGCTTAAGAATTATATACTGTCACAAAAATTTATATTAAACTATGTTAAAATTAGCTCACACTGACCTTAATTATATTGCAAATCTTATGAGCGTATGTATGGTGGGTCGATCGACTCATAACACTAAACGTGTTTTAAAAAAAAAAACTTTTATTTTTTAATTTTTAATTATTTTTTTTTAAGTATCGTAAGTATAGTCAGAAGCTCTATTTAGTATCAAAAATTCAAGTCAATTTCTTAAATAGGAACCTACTACGAGCGTTAACTATATGCAGAGTCGCATAAAAGCTCGTTCGGGGTCTCGGTCAATATATCGTAAGACTCGGTTTTTATCAGAAAAATATAATAAAAAATTGCTTTGTTATGCAAATTAGAAATTCTAAACACTTTTTGCATACGACATTTTTCAATAGGATTTTATTTTGCAAAGTTATGACACATTGAAGTTTTACATGAGCTGCCATTTAAAAATAAATTATATATTTTTTTTAAACATAACGTATAGGGATTGCACGTTAGTTCTATGCGATACTAAAAATATAATTTTTACCTTCAAAACCAAGCAGTTAAGAGCGTTAACTCTTCTGAAAGTCTCAAAATGGCTAGTATGGGGGTACGATCAAACTGATACATCGCTTGTCTTAAAGCAAAAATCTATATTTTTTATATTTTATTTAGATGTATTTTAGGCTTCTAAACGTTTCATGTATTTAAAACTTTTAGATAAAAGTCAACACTACTGAGTTATAAGTGATTGAATTTTTATACTTATCGCCATTTTGCAAAAAATTGACAAAATGGATTTTGCTAACAAACATACACAGGATGCTTAAGAATTCTATACTGTCATAAAAATTAAAGTTTAAATATATGTAAATAATCTCACACTGACCTTAACTATATTTAAAATCTTATTCGCGTATGTATGGTGGGTCAATCGACTCATAACACTAAACGTGTTTTGAAAAAAAAAAACTTTTATTTTGTAATTTTTAATTTTTTTTAAGGTATCGTAAGTATAGTCAAAAGCTCTATTTTGTATCAAAAATTTAAGTCTATTTCTTAAATATAAACCTAATACGAGCGTTAACTATATGCAGAGTCGCATAAAAGCTCGTTCGGTGTCTCGGTCAATATATCGTAAGACTCGGTTTTTATTAAAAAAAAAATAATTAAAAATTGCTTTTATATGCAAATTGAAATTCTTAACACTTTTTGCATACAACATTTTTTAGTAAGATTAAATTTCGCAAAGTTGTGACACATTGAATTTTTACATTAGCTGCCATTTTTAATAAAAATTTTATATATTTTTTTTAAACATAACGTATAGGAGGTGCACGTTAGTTCTATGCGATACTAAAAATATTATAAATTTTCTTTAAAACCAAGCAGTTTAGAGCGTTAACTCTTCCGAAAATCTCAAAATGGCTAGTATGGGGGTACGATCGAACTGATACATCGCTTGTTTTCAAACAAAAATCTTTTTTTTTTTTATTTTGTGTAGATGAACCTAAAGCTTCTAAACATTTCATGTATTAAGACCTTTTTGACAAAATTTACCACTACTGGGTTATAAGTGATAGAATTTTAATACTTGTCGCCATTTTGCAAAAAATTGACAAAATGGATTTTGCTAACAAACATACACAGGTTGCTTAAGAATTCTATACTGTCACAAAAATTAAAATTCAAATATGTATAAATAAGCTCACACTGACCTAAACTATATTGAAAATCTTATGAGCGTATGTATGGTGGGTCGATCGACTCATTACACTAAACGTGTTTTGAAAAAAAAATACTTTTATTTTTTAATTTTTAATTTTTTTTTACAGTATCGTAAGTATAGTCGAAAGCTCTATTTTGTATAAAAATTTCAAGTCGATTTCTTAAATAGAAGCCTCATACGAGCGTTAACTATATGCAGAGTCGCATAAAAGCTCGTTCGAGGTCTCGGTCAATATATGGTAAGACTCGGTTTTTATTAAAAAAAAAATAATTAAAAATTGCTTTTATATGCAAATTAAAATTACAAACACTTTTTGCATTAGACATTTTTTAGTAGGATTTGATTTAGCAAAGTTATGACATTTTGAATTTTTACATTAGCCGCCATTTTAAAAAAAAATTTTATATATTTTTTTTAAACATAACGTATAGGGGCTGCACGTTAGTTCTATGCGATACTCAAAATTTAAATTTTTATCTTCGAAACCAAACAGTTAAGAGCGTTAACTCTTCCGAAAGTCTCAAAATAAACTATATTGAAAATCTTATGAGCGTATGTATGGTGGGTCGATCGACTCATCACACTAAACGTGTTTTGAAAAAAAAATACTTTTATTTTTTAATTTTTAATTTTTTTTTATAGTATCGTTAGTATAGTCGAAAGCTCTATTTTGTATAAAAAATTCAAGTCGATTTCTCAAATAGAAGCCTCATACGAGCGTTAACTATATGCAGAGTCGCATAAAAGCTCGTTCGAGGTCTCGGTCAATATATGGTAAGACTCGGTTTTTATTAAAAAAAAAAAAATTAAAAATTGCTTTTATATGCAAATTAAAATTCCAAACACTTTTTGCATTAGACATTTTTTAGTAGGATTTCATTTAGCAAAGTTATGACACTTTGAATTTTTACATCAGCCGCCATTTTGAAAAACAAATTTATATATTTTTTTTAAACATAACGTATAGGGGCTGCACGTTAGTTCTATGCGATACTCAAAATTCAAATTTTTATCTTCGAAACCAAACAGTTAAGAGCGTTAACTCTTCGGAAAGTCTCAAAATGGCTAGTATGGGGGTACGATCGAACTGATACATCGCTTGTTTTCAAGCAAAAATATATATTTTTTATATTTTACTTAGATGAACTTTAGGCTTCTTAACTTTTAATGTATAGAGACCTTTTTGACAAAATTCAACACTACTGAGTTATAAGTGATTGAATTTTAATACTTGTCGCCATTTTGCAAAAACTTAACAAAATGGATTTTGCTAACAAACATACACAGGATGCTTAAGAATTCTATACTGTCACAAAAATTAAAATTTAAATATGTATAAATAAGCTCACACTGACCTAAACTATATTGAAAATCTTATGAGCGTATGTATGGTGGGTAGATCGACTCATCACACTAAACGTGTTTTGAAAAAAAAATACTTTTATTTTTTAATTTTTAATTTTTTTTTATAGTATCGTAAGTATAGTCGAAAGCTCTATTTTGTATAAAAAATTCAAGTCGATTTCTTAAATAGAAGCCTCATACGAGCGTTAACTATATGCAGAGTCGCATAAAAGCTCGTTCGAGGTCTCGGTCAATATATGGTAAGACTCGGTTTTTATTAAAAAAAAAATAATTAAAAATTGCTTTTATATGCAAATTAAAATTCCAAACACATTTTGCATTAGACATTTTTTAGTAGGATTTTATTTAGCAAAGTTATGACACTTTGAATTTTTACATTAGACGCCATTTTGAAAAAAAATTTTATATATTGTTTTTAAACATAACGTATAGGGGCTGCACGTTAGTTCTATGCGATACTCAAAATTTAAATTTTTATCTTGGAAACCAAACAGTTAAGAGCGTTAACTCTTCCGAAAGTCTCAAAATGGCTAGTATGGGGGTACGATCGAACTGATACATCGCTTG
Source organism: Plectrocnemia conspersa (assembly GCF_051122295.1). Taxonomy (NCBI): domain Eukaryota; kingdom Metazoa; phylum Arthropoda; class Insecta; order Trichoptera; family Polycentropodidae; genus Plectrocnemia; species Plectrocnemia conspersa. The sequence continues at coordinate 755,426 of NW_028277174.1, read as the reverse complement.
TTTTCAAGCAAAAATATATATTTTTTATATTTTACTTAGATGAACTTTATGCTTCTCAACATTTCATGTATAGAGACCTTTTTGACAAAATTCAACACTACTGAGTTATAAGTAATTGAATTTTAATACTTGTCGCCATTTTGCAAAAAATTGACAAAATGGATTTTGCTAACAAACATACACAGGATGCTTAAGAATTCTATACTGTCACTAAAATTAAAATTCAAATATGTATAAATAAGCTCACACTGACCTAAACTATATTGAAAATCTTATGAGCGTATGTATGGTGGGTCGATCGACTCATCACACTAAACGTGTTTTGAAAAAAAAATACTTTTATTTTTTAATTTTAAATTTTTTTTTACAGTATCGTAAGTATAGTCGAAAGCTCTATTTTGTATAAAAATTTCAAGTCGATTTCTTAAATAGAAGCCTCATACGAGCGTTAACTATATGCAGAGTCGCATAAAAGCTCGTTCGAGGTCTCGGTCAATATATGGTAAGACTCGGTTTTTATTAAAAAAAAAATAATTAAAAATTGCTTTTATATGCAAATTAAAATTACAAACACTTTTTGCATTAGACATTTTTTAGTAGGATTTGATTTAGCAAAGTTATGACATTTTGAATTTTTACATTAGCCGCCATTTTAAAAAAAAATTTTATATATTTTTTTTAAACATAACGTATAGGGGCTGCACGTTAGTTCTATGCGATACTCAAAATTTAAATTTTTATCTTCGAAACCAAACAGTTAAGAGCGTTAACTCTTCCGAAAGTCTCAAAATAAACTATATTGAAAATCTTATGAGCGTATGTATGGTGGGTCGATCGACTCATCACACTAAACGTGTTTTGAAAAAAAAATACTTTTATTTTTTAATTTTTAATTTTTTTTTATAGTATCGTTAGTATAGTCGAAAGCTCTATTTTGTATAAAAAATTCAAGTCGATTTCTCAAATAGAAGCCTCATACGAGCGTTAACTATATGCAGAGTCGCATAAAAGCTCGTTCGAGGTCTCGGTCAATATATGGTAAGACTCGGTTTTTATTAAAAAAAAAAAAATTAAAAATTGCTTTTATATGCAAATTAAAATTCCAAACACTTTTTGCATTAGACATTTTTTAGTAGGATTTCATTTAGCAAAGTTATGACACTTTGAATTTTTACATCAGCCGCCATTTTGAAAAACAAATTTATATATTTTTTTTAAACATAACGTATAGGGGCTGCACGTTAGTTCTATGCGATACTCAAAATTCAAATTTTTATCTTCGAAACCAAACAGTTAAGAGCGTTAACTCTTCCGAAAGTCTCAAAATGGCTAGTATGGGGGTACGATCGAACTGATACATCGCTTGTTTTCAAGCAAAAATATATATTTTTTATATTTTACTTAGATGAACTTTAGGCTTCTTAACTTTTAATGTATAGAGACCTTTTTGACAAAATTCAACACTACTGAGTTATAAGTGATTGAATTTTAATACTTGTCGCCATTTTGCAAAAACTTAACAAAATGGATTTTGCTAACAAACATACACAGGATGCTTAAGAATTCTATACTGTCACAAAAATTAAAATTTAAATATGTATAAATAAGCTCACACTGACCTAAACTATATTGAAAATCTTATGAGCGTATGTATGGTGGGTAGATCGACTCATCACACTAAACGTGTTTTGAAAAAAAAATACTTTTATTTTTTAATTTTTAATTTTTTTTTATAGTATCGTAAGTATAGTCGAAAGCTCTATTTTGTATAAAAAATTCAAGTCGATTTCTTAAATAGAAGCCTCATACGAGCGTTAACTATATGCAGAGTCGCATAAAAGCTCGTTCGAGGTCTCGGTCAATATATGGTAAGACTCGGTTTTTATTAAAAAAAAAATAATTAAAAATTGCTTTTATATGCAAATTAAAATTCCAAACACATTTTGCATTAGACATTTTTTAGTAGGATTTTATTTAGCAAAGTTATGACACTTTGAATTTTTACATTAGACGCCATTTTGAAAAAAAATTTTATATATTGTTTTTAAACATAACGTATAGGGGCTGCACGTTAGTTCTATGCGATACTCAAAATTTAAATTTTTATCTTGGAAACCAAACAGTTAAGAGCGTTAACTCTTCCGAAAGTCTCAAAATGGCTAGTATGGGGGTACGATCGAACTGATACATCGCTTGTTTTCAAGCAAAAATATATATTTTTTATATTTTACTTAGATGAACTTTATGCTTCTCAACATTTCATGTATAGAGACCTTTTTGACAAAATTCAACACTACTGAGTTATAAGTAATTGAATTTTAATACTTGTCGCCATTTTGCAAAAAATTGACAAAATGGATTTTGCTAACAAACATACACAGGATGCTTAAGAATTCTATACTGTCACTAAAATTAAAATTCAAATATGTATAAATAAGCTCACACTGACCTAAACTATATTGAAAATCTTATGAGCGTATGTATGGTGGGTCGATCGACTCATCACACTAAACGTGTTTTGAAAAAAAAATACTTTTATTTTTTAATTTTAAATTTTTTTTTACAGTATCGTAAGTATAGTCGAAAGCTCTATTTTGTATAAAAATTTCAAGTCGATTTCTTAAATAGAAGCCTCATACGAGCGTTAACTATATGCAGAGTCGCATAAAAGCTCGTTCGAGGTCTCGGTCAATATATGGTAAGACTCGGTTTTTATTAAAAAAAAAATAATTAAAAATTGATTTTATATGCAAATTAAAATTCCAAACACTTTTTGCATTAGACATTTTTTAGTAGGATTTCATTTAGCAAAGTTATGACACTTTGAATTTTTACATTAGCCGCCATTTTGAAAAAAAATTTTATATATTTTTTTTAAACATAACGTATAGGGGCTGCACGTTAGTTCTATGCGATACTTAAAATTTAAATTTTTATCTTCGAAACCAAACAGTTAAGAGCGATAACTCTTCCGAAAGTCTCAAAATGGCTAGTATGGGGGTACGATCGAACTGATACATCGCTTGTTTTCAAGCAAAAATATATATTTTTTATATTTCACTTAGATGAACTTTAGGTTTCTCAACATTTCATGTATATAGACCTTTTTGACAAAATTCAACACTACTGAGTTATAAGTAATTGAATTTTAATACTTGTCGCCATTTTGCATAAAATTGACAAAATGGATTTTGCTAACAAACATACACAGGATGCTTAAGAATTCTATACTGTCACAAAAATTAAAATTCAAATATGTATAAATAAGCTCACACTGACCTAAACTATATTCAAAATCTTATGAGCGTATGTATGGTGTGTCGATCGACTCATCACACTAAACGTGTTTTGAAAAAAAAATACTTTTATTTTTTAATTTTTAATTTTTTTTTATAGTATCGTAAGTATAGTCGAAAGCTCTATTTTGTATAAAAAATTCAAGTCGATTTTTTAAATAGAAGCCTCATACGAGCGTCAACTATATGCAGAGTCGCATAAAAGCTCGTTCGAGGTCTCGGTCAATATATGGTAAGACTAGGTTTTTATTAAAAAAAAAAAAAATTAAAAATTGCTTTTATATGCAAATTAAAATTCCAAACACTTTTTGCATTAGACATTTTTTAATAGGATTTCATTTAGCAAATTTATGACACTTTGAATTTTTACATTAGCCGCCATTTTGAAAAAAAATTTAATATATTTTTTTTAAACATAACGTATAGGGGCTGCACGTTAGTTCTATGCGATACTCAAAATTTAAATTTTTATGTTCGAAACCAAACAGTTAAGAGCGTTAACTCTTCCGAAAGTCTCAAAATGGCTAGTATGGGGGTACGATCGAACTGATACATCGCTTGTTTTCAAGCAAAAATATATATTTTTTATATTTTACTTAGATGAACTTTAGGCTTCTCAACATTTCATGTATAGAGACCTTTTTGACAAAATTCAACACTACTGAGTTATAAGTGATTGAATTTTAATACTTGTCGCCATTTTGCAAAAAATTGACAAAATGGATTTTGCTAACAAACATACACAGGATGCTTAAGAATTCTATACTGTCACAAAAATTAAAATTCAAATATGTATAAATAAGCTCACACTGACCTAAACTATATTGAAAATCTTATGAGCGTATGTATAGTGGGTCGATCGACTCATCACACTAAACGTGTTTTGAAAAAAAAATTCTTTTATTTTTTAATTTTTAATTTTTTTTTATAGTATCGTAAGTATAGTCGAAAGCTCTATTTTGTATAAAAAATTCAAGTCGATTTCTTAAATAGAAGCCTCATACGAGCGTTAACTATATGCAGAGTCGCATAAAAGCTCGTTCGAGGTCTCGGTCAATATATGGTAAGACTCGGTTTTTATTAAAAAAAAAATAATTAAAAATTGCTTTTATATGCAAATTAAAATTCCAAACACTTTTTGCATTAGACATTTTTTAGTAGGATTTCATTTAGCAAAGGTATGACACTTTGAATTTTTACATTAGCCGCCATTTTGAAAAAAAATTTTATATATTATTTTTAAACATAACGTATAGGGGCTGCACGTTAGTTCTATGCCATACTCATAATTAAAATTTTTATCTTCGAAACCAAACAGTTAAGAGCGTTAACTCTTTCGAAAGTCTCAAAATGGCTAGTATGGGGGTACGATCGAACTGATACATCGCTTGTTTTCAAGCAAAAATATATATTTTTTATATTTCACTTAGATGAACTTTAGGTTTCTCAACATTTCATGTATAGAGACCTTTTTGACAAAATTCAACACTACTGAGTTATAAGTAATTGAATTTTAATACTTGTCGCCATTTTGCATAAAATTGACAAAATGGATTTTGCTAACAAACATACACAGGATGCTTAAGAATTCTATACTGTCACAAAAATTAAAATTCAAATATGTATAAATAAGCTCACACTGACCTAAACTATATTCAAAATCTTATGAGCGTATGTATGGTGTGTCGATCGACTCATCACACTAAACGTGTTTTGAAAAAAAAATACTTTTATTTTTTAATTTTTAATTTTTTTTTATAGTATCGTAAGTATAGTCGAAAGCTCTATTTTGTATAAAAAATTCAAGTCGATTTCTTAAATAGAAGCCTCATACGAGCGTCAACTATATGCAGAGTCGCATAAAAGCTCGTTCGAGGTCTCGGTCAATATATGGTAAGACTAGGTTTTTATTAAAAAAAAAAAAAATTAAAAATTGCTTTTATATGCAAATTAAAATTCCAAACACTTTTTGCATTAGACATTTTTTAATAGGATTTCATTTAGCAAATTTATGACACTTTGAATTTTTACATTATCCGCCATTTTGAAAAAAAATTTAATATATTTTTTTTAAACATAACGTATAGGGGCTGCACGTTAGTTCTATGCGATACTTAAAATTTAAATTTTTATGTTCGAAACCAAACAGTTAAGAGCGTTAACTCTTCCGAAAGTCTCAAAATGGCTAGTATGGGGGTACGATCGAACTGATACATCGCTTGTTTTCAAGCAAAAATATATATTTTTTATATTTTACTTAGATGAACTTTAGGCTTCTCAACATTTCATGTATAGAGACCTTTTTGACAAAATTCAACACTACTGAGTTATAAGTGATTGAATTTTAATACTTGTCGCCATTTTGCAAAAAATTGACAAAATGGATTTTGCTAACAAACATACACAGGATGCTTAAGAATTCTATACTGTCACAAAAATTAAAATTCAAATATGTATAAATAAGCTCACACTGACCTAAACTATATTGAAAATCTTATGAGCGTATGTATAGTGGGTCGATCGACTCATCACACTAAACGTGTTTTGAAAAAAAAATTCTTTTATTTTTTAATTTTTAATTTTTTTTTATAGTATCGTAAGTATAGTCGAAAGCTCTATTTTGTATAAAAAATTCAAGTCGATTTCTTAAATAGAAGCCTAATACGAGCGTTAACTATATGCAGAGTCGCATAAAAGCTCGTTCGAGGTCTCGGTCAATATATGGTAAGACTCGGTTTTTATTAAAAAAAAAATAATTAAAAATTGCTTTTATATGCAAATTAAAATTCCAAACACTTTTTGCATTAGACATTTTTTAGTAGGATTTCATTTAGCAAAGGTATGACACTTTGAATTTTTACATTAGCCGCCATTTTGAAAAAAAATTTTATATATTTTTTTTAAACATAACGTATAGGGGCTGCACGTTAGTTCAATGCGATACTCAAAATTAAAATTTTTATCTTCGAAACCAAACAGTTAAGAGCGTTAACTCTTTCGAAAGTCTCAAAATGGCTAGTATGGGGGTACGATCGAACTGATACATCGCTTGTTTTCAAGCAAAAATATATATTTTTTATATTTTACTTAGATGAACTTTAGGATTCTGAACATTTCATGTATAGAGACCTTTTTGACAAAATTCAACACTACTGAGTTATAAGTAATTGAATTTTAATACTTGTCGCCATTTTGCAAAAAATTGACAAAATGGATTTTGCTAACAAACATACACAGGATGCTTAAGAATTCTATACTGTCACTAAAATTAAAATTCAAATATGTATAAATAAGCTCACACTGACCTAAACTATATTGAAAATCTTATGAGCGTATGTATGGTGGGTCGATCGACTCATCACACTAAACGTGTTTTGAAAAAAAAATACTTTTATTTTTTAATTTTAAATTTTTTTTTACAGTATCGTAAGTATAGTCGAAAGCTCTATTTTGTATAAAAATTTCAAGTCGATTTCTTAAATAGAAGCCTCATACGAGCGTTAACTATATGCAGAGTCGCATAAAAGCTCGTTCGAGGTCTCGGTCAATATATGGTAAGACTCGGTTTTTATTAAAAAAAAAATAATTAAAAATTGATTTTATATGCAAATTAAAATTCCAAACACTTTTTGCATTAGACATTTTTTAGTAGGATTTCATTTAGCAAAGTTATGACACTTTGAATTTTTACATTAGCCGCCATTTTGAAAAAAAATTTTATATATTTTTTTTAAACATAACGTATAGGGGCTGCACGTTAGTTCTATGCGATACTAAAAATTTAAATTTTTATCTTCGAAACCAAACAGTTAAGAGCGATAACTCTTCCGAAAGTCTCAAAATGGCTAGTATGGGGGTACGATCGAACTGATACATCGCTTGTTTTCAAGCAAAAATATATATTTTTTATATTTCACTTAGATGAACTTTAGGTTTCTCAACATTTCATGTATAGAGACCTTTTTGACAAAATTCAACACTACTGAGTTATAAGTAATTGAATTTTAATACTTGTCGCCATTTTGCATAAAATTGACAAAATGGATTTTGCTAACAAACATACACAGGATGCTTAAGAATTCTATACTGTCACAAAAATTAAAATTTAAATATGTATAAATAAGCTCACACTGACCTAAACTATATTGAAAATCTTATGAGCGTATGTATAGTGGGTCGATCGACTCATCACACTAAACGTGTTTTGAAAAAAAAATTCTTTTATTTTTTAATTTTTAATTTTTTTTTATAGTATCGTAAGTATAGTCGAAAGCTCTATTTTGTATAAAAAATTCAAGTCGATTTCTTAAATAGAAGCCTAATACGAGCGTTAACTATATGCAGAGTCGCATAAAAGCTCGTTCGAGGTCTCGGTCAATATATGGTAAGACTCGGTTTTTATTAAAAAAAAATAATTAAAAATTGCTTTTATATGCAAATTAAAATTCCAAACACTTTTTGCATTAGACATTTTTTAGTAGGATTTCATTTAGCAAAGGTATGACACTTTGAATTTTTACATTAGCCGCCATTTTGAAAAAAAATTTTATATATTTTTTTTAAACATAACGTATAGGGGCTGCACGTTAGTTCAATGCGATACTCAAAATTAAAATTTTTATCTTCGAAACCAAACAGTTAAGAGCGTTAACTCTTTCGAAAGTCTCAAAATGGCTAGTATGGGGGTACGATCGAACTGATACATCGCTTGTTTTCAAGCAAAAATATATATTTTTTATATTTTACTTAGATGAACTTTAGGCTTCTGAACATTTCATGTATAGAGACCTTTTTGACAAAATTCAACACTACTGAGTTATAAGTAATTGAATTTTAATACTTGTCGCCATTTTGCAAAAAATTGACAAAATGGATTTTGCTAACAAACATACACAGGATGCTTAAGAATTCTATACTGTCACTAAAATTAAAATTCAAATATGTATAAATAAGCTCACACTGACCTAAACTATATTGAAAATCTTATGAGCGTATGTATGGTGGGTCGATCGACTCATCACACTAAACGTGTTTTGAAAAAAAAATACTTTTATTTTTTAATTTTAAATTTTTTTTTACAGTATCGTAAGTATAGTCGAAAGCTCTATTTTGTATAAAAATTTCAAGTCGATTTCTTAAATAGAAGCCTCATACGAGCGTTAACTATATGCAGAGTCGCATAAAAGCTCGTTCGAGGTCTCGGTCAATATATGGTAAGACTCGGTTTTTATTAAAAAAAAAATAATTAAAAATTGATTTTATATGCAAATTAAAATTCCAAACACTTTTTGCATTAGACATTTTTTAGTAGAATTTCATTTAGCAAAGTTATGACACTTTGAATTTTTACATTAGCCGCCATTTTGAAAAAAAATTTTATATATTTTTTTTAAACATAACGTATAGGGGCTGCACGTTAGTTCTATGCGATACTAAAAATTTAAATTTTTATCTTCGAAACCAAACAGTTAAGAGCGATAACTCTTCCGAAAGTCTCAAAATGGCTAGTATGGGGGTACGATCGAACTGATACATCGCTTGTTTTCAAGCAAAAATATATATTTTTTATATTTCACTTAGATGAACTTTAGGTTTCTCAACATTTCATGTATAGAGACCTTTTTGACAAAATTCAACACTACTGAGTTATAAGTAATTGAATTTTAATACTTGTCGCCATTTTGCATAAAATTGACAAAATGGATTTTGCTAACAAACATACACAGGATGCTTAAGAATTCTATACTGTCACAAAAATTAAAATTCAAATATGTATAAATAAGTTCACACTGACCTAAACTATATTCAAAATCTTATGAGCGTATGTATGGTGTGTCGATCGACTCATCACACTAAACGTGTTTTGAAAAAAAAATACTTTTATTTTTTAATTTTTAATTTTTTTTTATAGTATCGTAAGTATAGTCGAAAGCTCTATTTTGTATAAAAAATTCAAGTCGATTTCTTAAATAGAAGCCTCATACGAGCGTCAACTATATGCAGAGTCGCATAAAAGCTCGTTCGAGGTCTCGGTCAATATATGGTAAGACTAGGTTTTTATTAAAAAAAAAAAAAATAAAATTGCTTTTATATGCAAATTAAAATTCCAAACACTTTTTGCATTAGACATTTTTTAATAGGATTTCATTTAGCAAATTTATGACACTTTGAATTTTTACATTAGCCGCCATTTTGAAAAAAAATTTAATATATTTTTTTTAAACATAACGTATAGGGGCTGCACGTTAGTTCTATGCGATACTCAAAATTTAAATTTTTATGTTCGAAACCAAACAGTTAAGAGCGTTAACTCTTCCGAAAGTCTCAAAATGGCTAGTATGGGGGTACGATCGAACTGATACATCGCTTGTTTTCAAGCAAAAATATATATTTTTTATATTTTACTTAGATGAACTTTAGGCTTCTCAACATTTCATGTATAGAGACCTTTTTGACAAAATTCAACACTACTGAGTTATAAGTGATTGAATTTTAATACTTGTCGCCATTTTGCAAAAAATTGACAAAATGGATTTTGCTAACAAACATACACAGGATGCTTAAGAATTCTATACTGTCACAAAAATTAAAATTCAAATATGTATAAATAAGCTCACACTGACCTAAACTATATTGAAAATCTTATGAGCGTATGTATAGTGGGTCGATCGACTCATCACACTAAACGGGTTTTGAAAAAAAAATTCTTTTATTTTTTAATTTTTAATTTTTTTTTATAGTATCGTAAGTATAGTCGAAAGCTCTATTTTGTATAAAAAATTCAAGTCGATTTCTTAAATAGAAGCCTCATACGAGCGTTAACTATATGCAGAGTCGCATAAAAGCTCGTTCGAGGTCTCGGTCAATATATGGTAAGACTCGGTTTTTATTAAAAAAAATAATTAAAAATTGCTTTTATATGCAAATTAAAATTCCAAACACTTTTTGCATTAGACATTTTTTAGTAGGATTTCATTTAGCAAAGGTATGACTCTTTGAATTTTTACATTAGCCGCCATTTTGAAAAAAATTTTTATATATTTTTTTTAAACATAACGTATAGGGGCTGCACGTTAGTTCTATGCGATACTCAAAATTAAAATTTTTATCTTCGAAACCAAACAGTTAAGAGCGTTAACTCTTTCGAAAGTCTCAAAATGGCTAGTATGGGGGTACGATCGAACTGATACATCGCTTGTTTTCAAGCAAAAATATATATTTTTTATATTTTACTTAGATGAACTTTAGGCTTCTCAACATTTCATGTATAGAGACCTTTTTGACAAAATTCAACACTACTGAGTTATAAGTAATTGAATTTTAATACTTGTCGCCATTTTGCAAAAAATTTACAAAATGGATTTTGCTAACAAACATACACAGGATGCTTAAGAATTCTATACTGTCACTAAAATTAAAATTCAAATATGTATAAATAAGCTCACACTGACCTAAACTATATTGAAAATCTTATGAGCGTATGTATGGTGGGTCGATCGACTCATCACACTAAACGTGTTTTGAAAAAAAAATACTTTTATTTTTTAATTTTAAATTTTTTTTTACAGTATCGTAAGTATAGTCGAAAGCTCTATTTTGTATAAAAATTTCAAGTCGATTTCTCAAATAGAAGCCTCATACGAGCGTTAACTATATGCAGAGTCGCATAAAAGCTCGTTCGAGGTCTCGGTCAATATATGGTAAGACTCGGTTTTTATTAAAAAAAAAATAATTAAAAATTGATTTTATATGCAAATTAAAATTCCAAACACTTTTTGCATTAGACATTTTTAAGTAGGATTTCATTTAGCAAAGTTATGACACTTTGAATTTTTACATTAGCCGCCATTTTGAAAAAAAATTTTATATATTTTTTTTAAACATAACGTATAGGGGCTGCACGTTAGTTCTATGCGATACTAAAAATTTAAATTTTTATCTTCGAAACCAAACAGTTAAGAGCGATAACTCTTCCGAAAGTCTCAAAATGGCTAGTATGGGGGTACGATCGAACTGATACATCGCTTGTTTTCAAGCAAAAATATATATTTTTTATATTTCACTTAGATGAACTTTAGGTTTCTCAACATTTCATGTATAGAGACCTTTTTGACAAAATTCAACACTACTGAGTTATAAGTAATTGAATTTTAATACTTGTCGCCATTTTGCATAAAATTGACAAAATGGATTTTGCTAACAAACATACACAGGATGCTTAAGAATTCTATACTGTCACAAAAATTAAAATTCAAATATGTATAAATAAGCTCACACTGACCTAAACTATATTCAAAATCTTATGAGCGTATGTATGGTGTGTCGATCGACTCATCACACTAAACGTGTTTTGAAAAAAAAATACTTTTATTTTTTAATTTTTAATTTTTTTTTATAGTATCGTAAGTATAGTCGAAAGCTCTATTTTGTATAAAAAATTCAAGTCGATTTCTTAAATAGAAGCCTCATACGAGCGTCAACTATATGCAGAGTCGCATAAAAGCTCGTTCGAGGTCTCGGTCAATATATGGTAAGACTAGGTTTTTATTAAAAAAAAAAAAAATTAAAAATTGCTTTTATATGCAAATTAAAATTCCAAACACTTTTTGCATTAGACATTTTTTAATAGGATTTCATTTAGCAAATTTATGACACTTTGAATTTTTACATTAGCTGCCATTTTGAAAAAAAATTTAATATATTTTTTTTAAACATAACGTATAGGGGCTGCACGTTAGTTCTATGCGATACTCAAAATTTAAATTTTTATGTTCGAAACCAAACAGTTAAGAGCGTTAACTCTTCCGAAAGTCTCAAAATGGCTAGTATGGGGGTACGATCGAACTGATACATCGCTTGTTTTCAAGCAAAAATATATATTTTTTATATTTTACTTAGATGAACTTTAGGCTTCTCAACATTTTATGTATAGAGACCTTTTTGACAAAATTCAACACTACTGAGTTATAAGTGATTGAATTTTAATACTTGTCGCCATTTTGCAAAAAATTGACAAAATGGATTTTGCTAACAAACATACACAGGATGCTTAAGAATTCTATACTGTCACAAAAATTAAAATTCAAATATGTATAAATAAGCTCACACTGACCTAAACTATATTGAAAATCTTATGAGCGTATGTATAGTGGGTCGATCGACTCATCACACTAAACGTGTTTTGAAAAAAAAATTCTTTTATTTTTTAATTTTTAATTTTTTTTTATAGTATCGTAAGTATAGTCGAAAGCTCTATTTTGTATAAAAAATTCAAGTCGATTTCTTAAATAGAAGCCTCATACGAGCGTTAACTATATGCAGAGTCGCATAAAAGCTCGTTCGAGGTCTCGGTCAATATATGGTAAGACTCGGTTTTTATTAAAAAAAAAATAATTAAAAATTGCTTTTATATGCAAATTGAAATTCCAAACACTTTTTGCATTAGACATTTTTTAGTAGGATTTTATTTAGCAAAGGTATGACTCTTTGAATTTTTACATTAGCCGCCATTTTGAAAAAAATTTTTATATATTGTTTTTAAACATAACGTATAGGGGCTGCACGTTAGTTCTATGCGATACTAAAAATTTAAATTTTTATCTTCGAAACCAAACAGTTAAGAGCGATAACTCTTCCGAAAGTCTCAAAATGGCTAGTATGGGGGTACGATCGAACTGATACATCGCTTGTTTTCAAGCAAAAATATATATTTTTTATATTTCACTTAGATGAACTTTAGGTTTCTCAACATTTCATGTATAGAGACCTTTTTGACAAAATTCAACACTACTGAGTTATAAGTAATTGAATTTTAATACTTGTCGCCATTTTGCATAAAATTGACAAAATGGATTTTGCTAACAAACATACACAGGATGCTTAAGAATTCTATACTGTCACAAAAATTAAAATTTAAATATGTATAAATAAGCTCACACTGACCTAAACTATATTCAAAATCTTATGAGCGTATGTATGGTGTGTCGATCGACTCATCACACTAAACGTGTTTTGAAAAAAAAATACTTTTATTTTTTAATTTTTAATTTTTTTTTATAGTATCGTAAGTATAGTCGAAAGCTCTATTTTGTATAAAAAATTCAAGTCGATTTTTTAAATAGAAGCCTCATACGAGCGTCAACTATATGCAGAGTCGCATAAAAGCTCGTTCGAGGTCTCGGTCAATATATGGTAAGACTAGGTTTTTATTAAAAAAAAAAAAAATTAAAAATTGCTTTTATATGCAAATTAAAATTCCAAACACTTTTTGCATTAGACATTTTTTAATAGGATTTCATTTAGCAAATTTATGACACTTTGAATTTTTACATTAGCCGCCATTTTGAAAAAAAATTTAATATATTTTTTTTAAACATAACGTATAGGGGCTGCACGTTAGTTCTATGCGATACTCAAAATTTAAATTTTTATGTTCGAAACCAAACAGTTAAGAGCGTTAACTCTTCCGAAAGTCTCAAAATGGCTAGTATGGGGGTACGATCGAACTGATACATCGCTTGTTTTCAAGCAAAAATATATATTTTTTATATTTTACTTAGATGAACTTTAGGCTTCTCAACATTTCATGTATAGAGACCTTTTTGACTAAATTCAACACTACTGAGTTATAAGTGATTGAATTTTAATACTTGTCGCAATTTTGCAAAAAATTGACAAAATGGATTTTGCTAACAAACATACACAGGATGCTTAAGAATTCTATACTGTCACTAAAATTAAAATTCAAATATGTATAAATAAGCTCACACTGACCTAAACTATATTGAAAATCTTATGAGCGTATGTATGGTGGGTCGATCGACTCATCACACTAAACGTGTTTTGAAAAAAAAATACTTTTATTTTTTAATTTTAAATTTTTTTTTACAGTATCGTAAGTATAGTCGAAAGCTCTATTTTGTATAAAAATTTCAAGTCGATTTCTTAAATAGAAGCCTCATACGAGCGTTAACTATATGCAGAGTCGCATAAAAGCTCGTTCGAGGTCTCGGTCAATATATGGTAAGACTCGGTTTTTATTAAAAAAAAAATAATTAAAAATTGATTTTATATGCAAATTAAAATTTCAAACACTTTTTGCATTAGACATTTTTAAGTAGGATTTCATTTAGCAAAGTTATGACACTTTGAATTTTTACATTAGCCGCCATTTTGAAAAAAAATTTTATATATTTTTTTTAAACATAACGTATAGGGGCTGCACGTTAGTTCTATGCGATACTAAAAATTTAAATTTTTATCTTCGAAACCAAACAGTTAAGAGCGATAACTCTTCCGAAAGTCTCAAAATGGCTAGTATGGGGGTACGATCGAACTGATACATCGCTTGTTTTCAAGCAAAAATATATATTTTTTATATTTCACTTAGATGAACTTTAGGTTTCTCAACATTTCATGTATAGAGACCTTTTTGACAAAATTCAACACTACTGAGTTATAAGTAATTGAATTTTAATACTTGTCGCCATTTTGCATAAAATTGACAAAATGGATTTTGCTAACAAACATACACAGGATGCTTAAGAATTCTATACTGTCACAAAAATTAAAATTCAAATATGTATAAATAAGCTCACACTGACCTAAACTATATTCAAAATCTTATGAGCGTATGTATGGTGTGTCGATCGACTCATCACACTAAACGTGTTTTGAAAAAAAAATACTTTTATTTTTTAATTTTTAATTTTTTTTTATAGTATCGTAAGTATAGTCGAAAGCTCTATTTTGTATAAAAAATTCAAGTCGATTTCTTAAATAGAAGCCTCATACGAGCGTCAACTATATGCAGAGTCGCATAAAAGCTCGTTCGAGGTCTCGGTCAATATATGGTAAGACTAGGTTTTTATTAAAAAAAAAAAAAATTAAAAATTGCTTTTATATGCAAATTAAAATTCCAAACACTTTTTGCATTAGACATTTTTTAATAGGATTTCATTTAGCAAATTTATGACACTTTGAATTTTTACATTAGCTGCCATTTTGAAAAAAAATTTAATATATTTTTTTTAAACATAACGTATAGGGGCTGCACGTTAGTTCTATGCGATACTCAAAATTTAAATTTTTATGTTCGAAACCAAACAGTTAAGAGCGTTAACTCTTCCGAAAGTCTCAAAATGGCTAGTATGGGGGTACGATCGAACTGATACATCGCTTGTTTTCAAGCAAAAATATATATTTTTTATATTTTACTTAGATGAACTTTAGGCTTCTCAACATTTTATGTATAGAGACCTTTTTGACAAAATTCAACACTACTGAGTTATAAGTGATTGAATTTTAATACTTGTCGCCATTTTGCAAAAAATTGACAAAATGGATTTTGCTAACAAACATACACAGGATGCTTAAGAATTCTATACTGTCACAAAAATTAAAATTCAAATATGTATAAATAAGCTCACACTGACCTAAACTATATTGAAAATCTTATGAGCGTATGTATAGTGGGTCGATCGACTCATCACACTAAACGTGTTTTGAAAAAAAAATTCTTTTATTTTTTAATTTTTAATTTTTTTTTATAGTATCGTAAGTATAGTCGAAAGCTCTATTTTGTATAAAAAATTCAAGTCGATTTCTTAAATAGAAGCCTCATACGAGCGTTAACTATATGCAGAGTCGCATAAAAGCTCGTTCGAGGTCTCGGTCAATATATGGTAAGACTCGGTTTTTATTAAAAAAAAAATAATTAAAAATTGCTTTTATATGCAAATTGAAATTCCAAACACTTTTTGCATTAGACATTTTTTAGTAGGATTTTATTTAGCAAAGGTATGACTCTTTGAATTTTTACATTAGCCGCCATTTTGAAAAAAAATTTTATATATTGTTTTTAAACATAACGTATAGGGGCTGCACGTTAGTTCTATGCGATACTAAAAATTTAAATTTTTATCTTCGAAACCAAACAGTTAAGAGCGATAACTCTTCCGAAAGTCTCAAAATGGCTAGTATGGGGGTACGATCGAACTGATACATCGCTTGTTTTCAAGCAAAAATATATATTTTTTATATTTCACTTAGATGAACTTTAGGTTTCTCAACATTTCATGTATAGAGACCTTTTTGACAAAATTCAACACTACTGAGTTATAAGTAATTGAATTTTAATACTTGTCGCCATTTTGCATAAAATTGACAAAATGGATTTTGCTAACAAACATACACAGGATGCTTAAGAATTCTATACTGTCACAAAAATTAAAATTTAAATATGTATAAATAAGCTCACACTGACCTAAACTATATTCAAAATCTTATGAGCGTATGTATGGTGTGTCGATCGACTCATCACACTAAACGTGTTTTGAAAAAAAAATACTTTTATTTTTTAATTTTTAATTTTTTTTTATAGTATCGTAAGTATAGTCGAAAGCTCTATTTTGTATAAAAAATTCAAGTCGATTTTTTAAATAGAAGCCTCATACGAGCGTCAACTATATGCAGAGTCGCATAAAAGCTCGTTCGAGGTCTCGGTCAATATATGGTAAGACTAGGTTTTTATTAAAAAAAAAAAAAATTAAAAATTGCTTTTATATGCAAATTAAAATTCCAAACACTTTTTGCATTAGACATTTTTTAATAGGATTTCATTTAGCAAATTTATGACACTTTGAATTTTTACATTAGCCGCCATTTTGAAAAAAAATTTAATATATTTTTTTTAAACATAACGTATAGGGGCTGCACGTTAGTTCTATGCGATACTCAAAATTTAAATTTTTATGTTCGAAACCAAACAGTTAAGAGCGTTAACTCTTCCGAAAGTCTCAAAATGGCTAGTATGGGGGTACGATCGAACTGATACATCGCTTGTTTTCAAGCAAAAATATATATTTTTTATATTTTACTTAGATGAACTTTAGGCTTCTCAACATTTCATGTATAGAGACCTTTTTGACTAAATTCAACACTACTGAGTTATAAGTGATTGAATTTTAATACTTGTCGCAATTTTGCAAAAAATTGACAAAATGGATTTTGCTAACAAACATACACAGGATGCTTAAGAATTCTATACTGTCACAAAAATTAAAATTTAAATATGTATAAATAAGCTCACACTGACCTAAACTATATTGAAAATCTTATGAGCGTATGTATAGTGGGTCGATCGACTCATCACACTAAACGTGTTTTGAAAAAAAAATTCTTTTATTTTTTAATTTTTAATTTTTTTTTATAGTATCGTAAGTATAGTCGAAAGCTCTATTTTGTATAAAAAATTCAAGTCGATTTCTTAAATAGAAGCCTCATACGAGCGTTAACTATATGCAGAGTCGCATAAAAGCTCGTTCGAGGTCTCGGTCAATATATGGTAAGACTCGGTTTTTATTAAAAAAAAAATAATTAAAAATTGCTTTTATATGCAAATTGAAATTCCAAACACTTTTTGCATTAGACATTTTTTAGTAGGATTTTATTTAGCAAAGGTATGACTCTTTGAATTTTTACATTAGCCGCCATTTTGAAAAAAAATTTTATATATTTTTTTTAAACATAACGTATAGGGGCTGCACGTTAGTTCTATGCGATACTCAAAATTAAAATTTTTATCTTCGAAACCAAACAGTTAAGAGCGTTAACTCTTTCGAAAGTCTCAAAATGGCTAGTATGGGGGTACGATCGAACTGATACATCGCTTGTTTTCAAGCAAAAATATAAATTTTTTATATTTTATTCTGATGAACTTTAGGCTTCTAAACATTTCATGTATAGAGACCTTTTTGACAAAATTGAACACTACTGAGTTATAAGTGATTGAATTTCAATACTTGTCGCCATTTTGCAAAAAATTGACAAAATGGATTTTGCTAACAAACATACACAGGATGCTTAAGAATTCTATACTGTCACAAAAATTGAAATTTAAATATGTATAAATAAGCTCACACTGACCTTAACTATATTGAAAATCTTATGAGCGTATGAATGGTAGGTCGATCGACTCATCACACTAAACGTGTTTTGAAAAAAAAATACTTTTATTTTTTAATTTTTAATTTTTTTTTATAGTATCGTAAGTATAGTCGAAAGCTCTATTTTGTATAAAAAATTCAAGTCGATTTCTAAAATAAAAGCCTCATACGAGCGTTAACTATATGCAGAGTCGCATAAAAGCTCGTTCGAGGTCTCGGTCAATATATGGTAAGACTCGGTTTTTATTAAAAAAAAAATAATAAAAAATTGCTTTTATATGCAAATTAAAATTCCAAACACTTTTTGCATTAGACATTTTTTAGTAGGATTTCATTTAGCAAAGGTATGACACTTTGAATTTTTACATTAGCCGCCATTTTGAAAAAAAATTTTATATATTGTTTTTAAACATAACGTATAGGGGCTGCACGTTAGTTCTATGCGATACTAAAAATTTAAATTTTTATCTTCGAAACCAAACAGTTAAGAGCGATAACTCTTCCGAAAGTCTCAAAATGGCTAGTATGGGGGTACGATCGAACTGATACATCGCTTGTTTTCAAGCAAAAATATATATTTTTTATATTTCACTTAGATGAACTTTAGGTTTCTCAACATTTCATGTATAGAGACCTTTTTGACAAAATTCAACACTACTGAGTTATAAGTAATTGAATTTTAATACTTGTCGCCATTTTGCATAAAATTGACAAAATGGATTTTGCTAACAAACATACACAGGATGCTTAAGAATTCTATACTGTCACAAAAATTAAAATTTAAATATGTATAAATAAGCTCACACTGACCTAAACTATATTCAAAATCTTATGAGCGTATGTATGGTGTGTCGATCGACTCATCACACTAAACGTGTTTTGAAAAAAAAATACTTTTATTTTTTAATTTTTAATTTTTTTTTATAGTATCGTAAGTATAGTCGAAAGCTCTATTTTGTATAAAAAATTCAAGTCGATTTTTTAAATAGAAGCCTCATACGAGCGTCAACTATATGCAGAGTCGCATAAAAGCTCGTTCGAGGTCTCGGTCAATATATGGTAAGACTAGGTTTTTATTAAAAAAAAAAAAAATTAAAAATTGCTTTTATATGCAAATTAAAATTCCAAACACTTTTTGCATTAGACATTTTTTAATAGGATTTCATTTAGCAAATTTATGACACTTTGAATTTTTACATTAGCCGCCATTTTGAAAAAAAATTTAATATATTTTTTTTAAACATAACGTATAGGGGCTGCACGTTAGTTCTATGCGATACTCAAAATTTAAATTTTTATGTTCGAAACCAAACAGTTAAGAGCGTTAACTCTTCCGAAAGTCTCAAAATGGCTAGTATGGGGGTACGATCGAACTGATACATCGCTTGTTTTCAAGCAAAAATATATATTTTTTATATTTTACTTAGATGAACTTTAGGCTTCTCAACATTTCATGTATAGAGACCTTTTTGACTAAATTCAACACTACTGAGTTATAAGTGATTGAATTTTAATACTTGTCGCAATTTTGCAAAAAATTGACAAAATGGATTTTGCTAACAAACATACACAGGATGCTTAAGAATTCTATACTGTCACAAAAATTAAAATTTAAATATGTATAAATAAGCTCACACTGACCTAAACTATATTGAAAATCTTATGAGCGTATGTATAGTGGGTCGATCGACTCATCACACTAAACGTGTTTTGAAAAAAAAATTCTTTTATTTTTTAATTTTTAATTTTTTTTTATAGTATCGTAAGTATAGTCGAAAGCTCTATTTTGTATAAAAAATTCAAGTCGATTTCTTAAATAGAAGCCTCATACGAGCGTTAACTATATGCAGAGTCGCATAAAAGCTCGTTCGAGGTCTCGGTCAATATATGGTAAGACTCGGTTTTTATTAAAAAAAAAATAATTAAAAATTGCTTTTATATGCAAATTAAAATTCCAAACACTTTTTGCATTAGACATTTTTTAGTAGGATTTCATTTAGCAAAGGTATGACACTTTGAATTTTTACATTAGCCGCCATTTTGAAAAAAAATTTTATATATTTTTTTTAAACATAACGTATAGGGGCTGCACGTTAGTTCTATGCGATACTCAAAATTAAAATTTTTATCTTCGAAACCAAACAGTTAAGAGCGTTAACTCTTTCGAAAGTCTCAAAATGGCTAGTATGGGGGTACGATCGAACTGATACATCGCTTGTTTTCAAGCAAAAATATATATTTTTTATATTTTACTTAGATGAACTTTAGGCTTCTCAACATTTCATGTATAGAGACCTTTTTGACAAAATTCAACACTACTGAGTTATAAGTAATTGAATTTTAATACTTGTCGCCATTTTGCAAAAAATTAACAAAATGGATTTTGCTAACAAACATACACAGGATGCTTAAGAATTCTATACTGTCACTAAAATTAAAATTCAAATATGTATAAATAAGCTCACACTGACCTAAACTATATTGAAAATCTTATGAGCGTATGTATGGTGGGTCGATCGACTCATCACACTAAACGTGTTTTGAAAAAAAAATACTTTTATTTTTTAATTTTAAATTTTTTTTTACAGTATCGTAAGTATAGTCGAAAGCTCTATTTTGTATAAAAATTTCAAGTCGATTTCTTAAATAGAAGCCTCATACGAGCGTTAACTATATGCAGAGTCGCATAAAAGCTCGTTCGAGGTCTCGGTCAATATATGGTAAGACTCGGTTTTTATTAAAAAAAAAATAATAAAAAATTTATTTTATATGCAAATTAAAATTCCAAACACTTTTTGCATTAGACATTTTTTAGTAGGATTTCATTTAGCAAAGTTATGACACTTTGAATTTTTACATTAGCCGCCATTTTGAAAAAAAATTTTATATATTTTTTTTAAACATAACGTATAGGGGCTGCACGTTAGTTCTATGCGATACTAAAAATTTAAATTTTTATCTTCAAAGTCAAACAGTTAAGAGCGATAACTCTTCCGAAAGTCTCAAAATGGCTAGTATGGGGGTACGATCGAACTGATACATCGCTTGTTTTCAAGCAAAAATATATATTTTTTATATTTTACTTAGATGAACTTTAGGTTTCTCAACATTTCATGTATAGAGACCTTTTTGACAAAATTCAACACTACTGAGTTATAAGTAATTGAATTTTAATACTTGTCGCCATTTTGCATAAAATTGACAAAATGGATTTTGCTAACAAACATACACAGGATGCTTAAGAATTCTATACTGTCACAAAAATTAAAATTCAAATATGTATAAATAAGTTCACACTGACCTAAACTATATTCAAAATCTTATGAGCGTATGTATGGTGTGTCGATCGACTCATCACACTAAACGTGTTTTGAAAAAAAAATACTTTTATTTTTTAATTTTTAATTTTTTTTTATAGTATCGTAAGTATAGTCGAAAGCTCTATTTTGTATAAAAAATTCAAGTCGATTTCTTAAATAGAAGCCTTATACGAGCGTTAACTATATGCAGAGTCGCATAAAAGCTCGTTCGAGGTCTCGGTCAATATATGGTAAGACTCGGTTTTTATTAAAAAAAAAATAATTAAAAATTTATTTTATATGCAAATTAAAATTCCAAACACTTTTTGCATTGGACATTTTTTAATAGGATTTCATTTAGCAAATTTATGACACTTTGAATTTTTACATTACCCGCCATTTTGAAAAAAAATTTAATATATTTTTTTTAAACATAACGTATAGGGGCTGCACGTTAGTTCTATGCGATACTCAAAATTTAAATTTTTATGTTCGAAACCAAACAGTTAAGAGCGTTAACTCTTCCGAAAGTCTCAAAATGGCTAGTATGGGGGTACGATCGAACTGATACATCGCTTGTTTTCAAGCAAAAATATATATTTTTTATATTTTACTTAGATGAACTTTAGGCTTCTCAACATTTCATGTATAGAGACCTTTTTGACAAAATTCAACACTACTGAGTTATAAGTGATTGAATTTTAATACTTGTCGCCATTTTGCAAAAAATTGACAAAATGGATTTTGCTAACAAACATACACAGGATGCTTAAGAATTCTATACTGTCACAAAAATTAAAATTCAAATATGTATAAATAAGCTCACACTGACCTAAACTATATTGAAAATCTTATGAGCGTATGTATAGTGGGTCGATCGACTCATCACACTAAACGTGTTTTGAAAAAAAAATTCTTTTATTTTTTAATTTTTAATTTTTTTTTATAGTATCGTAAGTATAGTCGAAAGCTCTATTTTGTATAAAAAAGTCAAGTCGATTTCTTAAATAGAAGCCTCATACGAGCGTTAACTATATGCAGAGTCGCATAAAAGCTCGTTCGAGGTCTCGGTCAATATATGGTAAGACTCGGTTTTTATTAAAAAAAAAATAATAAAAAATTGCTTTTATATGCAAATTAAAATTCCAAACACTTTTTGCATTAGACATTTTTTAGTAGGATTTCATTTAGCAAAGGTATGACACTTTGAATTTTTACATTAGCCGCCATTTTGAAAAAAAATTTTATATATTTTTTTTAAACATAACGTATAGGGGCTGCACGTTAGTTCTATGCGATACCCAAAATTAAAATTTTTATCTTCGAAACCAAACAGTTAAGAGCGTTAACTCTTTCGAAAGTCTCAAAATGGCTAGTATGGGGGTACGATCGAACTGATACATCGCTTGTTTTCAAGCAAAAATATATATTTTTTATATTTTACTTAGATGAACTTTAGGCTTCTCAACATTTCATGTATAGAGACCTTTTTGACAAAATTCAACACTACTGAGTTATAAGTAATTGAATTTTAATACTTGTCGCCATTTTGCATAAAATTGACAAAATGGATTTTGCTAACAAACATACACAGGATGCTTAAGAATTCTATACTGTCACTAAAATTAAAATTTAAATATGTATAAATAAGCTCACACTGACCTAAACTATATTGAAAATCTTATGAGCGTATGTATGGTGGGTCGATCGACTCATCACACTAAACGTGTTTTAAAAAAAAAATACTTTTATTTTTTAATTTTAAATTTTTTTTTACAGTATCGTAAGTATAGTCGAAAGCTCTATTTTGTATAAAAATTTCAAGTCGATTTCTTAAATAGAAGCCTCATACGAGCGTTAACTATATGCAGAGTCGCATAAAAGCTCGTTCGAGGTCTCGGTCAATATATGGTAAGACTCGGTTTTTATTAAAAAAAAAATAATTAAAAATTTATTTTATATGCAAATTAAAATTCCAAACACTTTTTGCATTAGACATTTTTTAGTAGGATTTTATTTAGCAAAGTTATGACACTTTGAATTTTTACATTAGCCGCCATTTTGAAAAAAAATTTTATATATTTTTTTTAAACATAACGTATAGGGGCTGCACGTTAGTTCTATGCGATACTAAAAATTTAAATTTTTATCTTCGAAACCAAACAGTTAAGAGCGATAACTCTTCCGAAAGTCTCAAAATGGCTAGTATGGGGGTACGATCGAACTGATACATCGCTTGTTTTCAAGCAAAAATATATATTTTTTATATTTCACTTAGATGAACTTTAGGTTTCTCAACATTTCATGTATAGAGACCTTTTTGACAAAATTCAACACTACTGAGTTATAAGTAATTGAATTTTAATACTTGTCGCCATTTTGCATAAAATTGACAAAATGGATTTTGCTAACAAACATACACAGGATGCTTAAGAATTCTATACTGTCACAAAAATTAAAATTCAAATATGTATAAATAAGCTCACACTGACCTAAACTATATTCAAAATCTTATGAGCGTATGTATGGTGTGTCGATCGACTCATCACACTAAACGTGTTTTGAAAAAAAAATACTTTTATTTTTTAATTTTTAATTTTTTTTTATAGTATCGTAAGTATAGTCGAAAGCTCTATTTTGTATAAAAAATTCAAGTCGATTTCTTAAATAGAAGCCTCATACGAGCGTCAACTATATGCAGAGTCGCATAAAAGCTCGTTCGAGGTCTCGGTCAATATATGGTAAGACTAGGTTTTTATTAAAAAAAAAAAAAATTAAAAATTGCTTTTATATGCAAATTAAAATTCCAAACACTTTTTGCATTAGGCATTTTTTAATAGGATTTCATTTAGCAAATTTATGACACTTTGAATTTTTACATTAGCTGCCATTTTGAAAAAAAATTTAATATATTTTTTTTAAACATAACGTATAGGGGCTGCACGTTAGTTCTATGCGATACTCAAAATTTAAATTTTTATGTTCGAAACCAAACAGTTAAGAGCGTTAACTCTTCCGAAAGTCTCAAAATGGCTAGTATGGGGGTACGATCGAACTGATACATCGCTTGTTTTCAAGCAAAAATATATATTTTTTATATTTTACTTAGATGAAATTTAGGCTTCTCAACATTTCATGTATAGAGACCTTTTTGACAAAATTCAACACTACTGAGTTATAAGTGATTGAATTTTAATACTTGTCGCCATTTTGCAAAAAATTGACAAAATGGATTTTGCTAACAAACATACACAGGATGCTTAAGAATTCTATACTGTCACAAAAATTAAAATTCAAATATGTATAAATAAGCTCACACTGACCTAAACTATATTGAAAATCTTATGAGCGTATGTATAGTGGGTCGATCGACTCATCACACTAAACGTGTTTTGAAAAAAAAATTCTTTTATTTTTTAATTTTTAATTTTTTTTTATAGTATCGTAAGTATAGTCGAAAGCTCTATTTTGTATAAAAAATTCAAGTCGATTTCTTAAATAGAAGCCTCATACGAGCGTTAACTATATACAGAGTCGCATAAAAGCTCGTTCGAGGTCTCGGTCAATATATGGTAAGACTCGGTTTTTATTAAAAAAAAAATAATAAAAAATTGCTTTTATATGCAAATTAAAATTCCAAACACTTTTTGCATTAGACATTTTTTAGTAGGATTTCATTTAGCAAAGGTATGACACTTTGAATTTTTACATTAGCCGCCATTTTGAAAAAAAATTTTATATATTTTTTTTAAACATAACGTATAGGGGCTGCACGTTAGTTCTATGCGATACTCAAAATTAAAATTTTTATCTTTGAAACCAAACAGTTAAGAGCGTTAACTCTTTCGAAAGTCTCAAAATGGCTAGTATGGGGGTACGATCGAACTGATACATCGCTTGTTTTCAAGCAAAAATATATATTTTTTATATTTTACTTAGATGAACTTTAGGCTTCTCAACATTTCATGTATAGAGACCTTTTTGACAAAATTCAACACTACTGAGTTATAAGTAATTGAATTTTAATACTTGTCGCCATTTTGCAAAAAATTGACAAAATGGATTTTGCTAACAAACATACACAGGATGCTTAAGAATTCTATACTGTCACTAAAATTAAAATTCAAATATGTATAAATAAGCTCACACTGACCTAAACTATATTGAAAATCTTATGAAAGTATGTATGGTGGGTCGATCGACTCATCACACTAAACGTGTTTTGAAAAAAAAATACTTTTATTTTTTAATTTTAAATTTTTTTTTACAGTATCGTAAGTATAGTCGAAAGCTCTATTTTGTATAAAAATTTCAAGTCGATTTCTTAAATAGAAGCCTCATACGAGCGTTAACTATATGCAGAGTCGCATAAAAGCTCGTTCGAGGTCTCGGTCAATATATGGTAAGACTCGGTTTTTAATAAAAAAAAAATAATTAAAAATTGATTTTATATGCAAATTAAAATTCAAAACACTTTTTGCATTAAACATTTTTTAGTAGGATTTCATTTAGCAAAGTTATGACACTTTGAATTTTTACATTAGCCGCCATTTTGAAAAAAAAATTTATATATTTTTTTTAAACATAACGTATAGGGGCTGCACGTTAGTTCTATGCGATACTAAAAATTTAAATTTTTATCTTCGAAACCAAACAGTTAAGAGCGATAACTCTTCCGAAAGTCTCAAAATGGCTAGTATGGGGGTACGATCGAACTGATACATCGCTTGTTTTCAAGCAAAAATATATATTTTTTATATTTTACTTAGATGAACTTTAGGCTTCTCAACATTTCATGTATAGAGACCTTTTTGACAAAATTCAACACTACTGAGTTATAAGTAATTGAATTTTAATACTTGTCGCCATTTTGCATAAAATTGACAAAATGGATTTTGCTAACAAACATACACAGGATGCTTAAGAATTCTATACTGTCACAAAAATTAAAATTCAAATATGTATAAATAAGCTCACACTGACCTAAACTATATTCAAAATCTTATGAGCGTATGTATGGTGTGTCGATCGACTCATCACACTAAACGTGTTTTGAAAAAAAAATACTTTTATTTTTTAATTTTCAATTTTTTTTTATAGTATCGTAAGTATAGTCAAAAGCTCTATTTTGTATAAAAAATTCAAGTCGATTTCTTAAATAGAAGCCTCATACGAGCGTCAACTATATGCAGAGTCGCATAAAAGCTCGTTCGAGGTCTCGGTCAATATATGGTAAGACTAGGTTTTTATTAAAAAAAAAAAAAATTAAAAATTGCTTTTATATGCAAATTAAAATTCCAAACACTTTTTGCATTAGACATTTTTTAATAGGATTTCATTTAGCAAATTTATGACACTTTGAATTTTTACATTAGCCGCCATTTTGAAAAAAAATTTAATATATTTTTTTTAAACATAACGTATAGGGGCTGCACGTTAGTTCTATGCGATACTCAAAATTTAAATTTTTATGTTTGAAACCAAACAGTTAAGAGCGTTAACTCTTCCGAAAGTCTCAAAATGGCTAGTATGGGGGTACGATCGAACTGATACATCGCTTGTTTTCAAGCAAAAATATATATTTTTTATATTTTACTTAGATGAACTTTAGGCTTCTCAACATTTCATGTATAGAGACCTTTTTGACAAAATTCAACACTACTGAGTTATAAGTGATTGAATTTTAATACTTGTCGCCATTTTGCAAAAAATTGACAAAATGGATTTTGCTAACAAACATACACAGGATGCTTAAGAATTCTATACTGTCACAAAAATTAAAATTCAAATATGTATAAATAAGCTCACACTGACCTAAACTATATTGAAAATCTTATGAGCGTATGTGTGGTGGGTCGATCGACTCATCACACTAAACGTGTTTTGAAAAAAAAATACTTTTATTTTTTAATTTTTAATTTTTTTTTATAGTATCGTAAGTATAGTCGAAAGCTCTATTTTGTATAAAAAATTCAAGTCAATTTTTCTCAACATTTCATGTATAGAGACCTTTTTGACAAAATTCAACACTACTAAGTTATAAGGGATTGAATTTTAATACTTGTCGCCATTTTGCAAAAAATTGACAAAATGGATTTTGCTAACAAACATACACAGGATGCTTAAGAATTCTATACTGTCACAAAAATTAAAATTCAAATATGTATAAATAAGCTCACACTGACCTAAACTATATTGAAAATCTTATGAGCGTATGTATGGTGGGTCGATCGACTCATCACACTAAACGTGTTTTGAAAAAAAAATACTTTTATTTTTTAATTTTTAATTTTTTTTTATAGTATCGTAAGTATAGTCGAAAGCTCTATTTTGTATAAAAAATTCAAGTCGATTTCTTAAATAGAAGCCTCATACGAGCGTTAACTATATGCAGAGTCGCATAAAAGCTCGTTCGAGGTCTCGGTCAATATATGGTAAGACTAGGTTTTTATTAAAAAAAAAAAAAATTAAAAATTGCTTTTATATGCAAATTAAAATTCCAAACACTTTTTGCATTAGACATTTTTTAATAGGATTTCATTTAGCAAATTTATGACACTTTGAATTTTTACATTAGCCGCCATTTTGAAAAAAAATTTAATATATTTTTTTTAAACATAACGTATAGGGGCTGCACGTTAGTTCTATGCGATACTCAAAATTTAAATTTTTATGTTCGAAACCAAACAGTTAAGAGCGTTAACTCTTCCGAAAGTCTCAAAATGGCTAGTATGGGGGTACGATCGAACTGATACATCGCTTGTTTTCAAGCAAAAATATATATTTTTTATATTTTACTTAGATAAAATTTAGGCTTCTCAACATTTCATGTATAGAGACCTTTTTGACAAAATTCAACACTACTGAGTTATAAGTGATTGAATTTTAATACTTGTCGCCATTTTGCAAAAAATTGACAAAATGGATTTTGCTAACAAACATACACAGGATGCTTAAGAATTCTATACTGTCACAAAAATTAAAATTCAAATATGTATAAATAAGCTCACACTGACCTAAACTATATTGAAAATCTTATGAGCGTATGTATAGTGGGTCGATCGACTCATCACACTAAACGTGTTTTGAAAAAAAAATTCTTTTATTTTTTAATTTTTAATTTTTTTTTATAGTATCGTAAGTATAGTCGAAAGCTCTATTTTGTATAAAAAATTCAAGTCGATTTCTTAAATAGAAGCCTCATACGAGCGTTAACTATATGCAGAGTCGCATAAAAGCTCGTTCGAGGTCTCGGTCAATATATGGTAAGACTCGGTTTTTATTAAAAAAAAATAATAAAAAATTGCTTTTATATGCAAATTAAAATTCCAAACACTTTTTGCATTAAACATTTTTTAGTAGGATTTCATTTAGCAAAGGTATGACACTTTGAATTTTTACATTAGCCGCCATTTTGAAAAAAAATTTTATATATTTTTTTTAAACATAACGTATAGGGGCTGCACGTTAGTTCTATGCGATACTCAAAATTAAAATTTTTATCTTCTAAACCAAACAGTTAAGAGCGTTAACTCTTTCGAAAGTCTCAAAATGGCTAGTATGGGGGTACGATCGAACTGATACATCGCTTGTTTTCAAGCAAAAATATATATTTTTTATATTTTACTTAGATGAACTTTAGGCTTCTCAACATTTCATGTATAGAGACCTTTTTGACAAAATTCAACACTACTGAGTTATAAGTAATTGAATTTTAATACTTGTCGCCATTTTGCAAAAAATTGACAAAATGGATTTTGCTAACAAACATACACAGGATGCTTAAGAATTCTATACTGTCACTAAAATTAAAATTCAAATATGTATAAATAAGCTCACACTGACCTAAACTATATTGAAAATCTTATGAGCGTATGTATGGTGGGTCGATCGACTCATCACACTAAACGTGTTTTGAAAAAAAAATACTTTTATTTTTTAATTTTAAATTTTTTTTTACAGTATCGTAAGTATAGTCGAAAGCTCTATTTCGTATAAAAATTTCAAGTCGATTTCTTAAATAGAAGCCTCATACGAGCGTTAACTATATGCAGAGTCGCATAAAAGCTCGTTCGAGGTCTCGGTCAATATATGGTAAGACTAGGTTTTTATTAAAAAAAAAAAAAATTAAAAATTGCTTTTATATGCAAATTAAAATTCCAAACACTTTTTGCATTAGACATTTTTTAATAGGATTTCATTTAGCAAATTTATGACACTTTGAATTTTTACATTAGCCGCCATTTTGAAAAAAAATTTAATATATTTTTTTTAAACATAACGTATAGGGGCTGCACGTTAGTTCTATGCGATACTCAAAATTTAAATTTTTATGTTCGAAACCAAACAGTTAAGAGCGTTAACTCTTCCGAAAGTCTCAAAATGGCTAGTATGGGGGTACGATCGAACTGATACATCGCTTGTTTTCAAGCAAAAATATATATTTTTTATATTTTACTTAGATGAACTTTAGGCTTCTCAACATTTCATGTATAGAGACCTTTTTGACAAAATTCAACACTACTGAGTTATAAGTGATTGAATTTTAATACTTGTCGCCATTTTGCAAAAAATTGACAAAATGGATTTTGCTAACAAACATACACAGGATGCTTAAGAATTCTATACTGTCACAAAAATTAAAATTCAAATATGTATAAATAAGCTCACACTGACCTAAACTATATTGAAAATCTTATGAGCGTATGTATAGTGGGTCGATCGACTCATCACACTAAACGTGTTTTGAAAAAAAAATTCTTTTATTTTTTAATTTTTAATTTTTTTTTATAGTATCGTAAGTATAGTCGAAAGCTCTATTTTGTATAAAAAATTCAAGTCGATTTCTTAAATAGAAGCCTCATACGAGCGTTAACTATATGCAGAGTCGCATAAAAGCTCGTTCGAGGTCTCGGTCAATATATGGTAAGACTCGGTTTTTATTAAAAAAAAAATAATAAAAAATTGCTTTTATATGCAAATTAAAATTCCAAACACTTTTTGCATTAGACATTTTTTAGTAGGATTTCATTTAGCAAAGGTATGACACTTTGAATTTTTACATTAGCCGCCATTTTGAAAAAAAATTTTATATATTTTTTTTAAACATAACGTATAGGGGCTGCACGTTAGTTCTATGCGATACTCTAAATTAAAATTTTTATCTTTGAAACCAAACAGTTAAGAGCGTTAACTCTTTCGAAAGTCTCAAAATGGCTAGTATGGGGGTACGATCGAACTGATACATCGCTTGTTTTCAAGCAAAAATATATATTTTTTATATTTTACTTAGATGAACTTTAGGCTTCTCAACATTTCATGTATAGAGACCTTTTTGACAAAATTCAACACTACTAAGGAATAAGTAATTGAATTTTAATACTTGTCGCCATTTTGCAAAAAATTGACAAAATGGATTTTGCTCACAAACATACACAGGATGCTTAAGAATTCTATACTGTCACTAAAATTAAAATTCAAATATGTATAAATAAGCTCACACTGACCTAAACTATATTGAAAATCTTATGAAAGTATGTATGGTGGGTCGATCGACTCATCACACTAAACGTGTTTTGAAAAAAAAATACTTTTATTTTTTAATTTTAAATTTTTTTTTACAGTATCGTAAGTATAGTCGAAAGCTCTATTTTGTATAAAAATTTCAAGTCGATTTCTTAAATAGAAGCCTCATACGAGCGTTAACTATATGCAGAGTCGCATAAAAGCTCGTTCGAGGTCTCGGTCAATATATGGTAAGACTCGGTTTTTATTAAAAAAAAAATAATTAAAAATTGATTTTATATGCAAATTAAAATTCAAAACACTTTTTGCATTAAACATTTTTTAGTAGGATTTCATTTAGCAAAGTTATGACACTTTGAATTTTTACATTAGCCGCCATTTTGAAAAAAAAATTTATATATTTTTTTTAAACATAACGTATAGGGGCTGCACGTTAGTTCTATGCGATACTAAAAATTTAAATTTTTATCTTCGAAACCAAACAGTTAAGAGCGATAACTCTTCCGAAAGTCTCAAAATGGCTAGTATGGGGGTACGATCGAACTGATACATCGCTTGTTTTCAAGCAAAAATATATATTTTTTATATTTTACTTAGATGAACTTTAGGCTTCTCAACATTTCATGTATAGAGACCTTTTTGACAAAATTCAACACTACTGAGTTATAAGTAATTGAATTTTAATACTTGTCGCCATTTTGCATAAAATTGACAAAATGGATTTTGCTAACAAACATACACAGGATGCTTAAGAATTCTATACTGTCACAAAAATTAAAATTCAAATATGTATAAATAAGCTCACACTGACCTAAACTATATTCAAAATCTTATGAGCGTATGTATGGTGTGTCGATCGACTCATCACACTAAACGTGTTTTGAAAAAAAAATACTTTTATTTTTTAATTTTCAATTTTTTTTTATAGTATCGTAAGTATAGTCAAAAGCTCTATTTTGTATAAAAAATTCAAGTCGATTTCTTAAATAGAAGCCTCATACGAGCGTCAACTATATGCAGAGTCGCATAAAAGCTCGTTCGAGGTCTCGGTCAATATATGGTAAGACTAGGTTTTTATTAAAAAAAAAAAAAATTAAAAATTGCTTTTATATGCAAATTAAAATTCCAAACACTTTTTGCATTAGACATTTTTTATTAGGATTTCATTTAGCAAATTTATGACACTTTGAATTTTTACATTAGCCGCCATTTTGAAAAAAAATTTAATATATTTTTTTTAAACATAACGTATAGGGGCTGCACGTTAGTTCTATGCGATACTCAAAATTTAAATTTTTATGTTCGAAACCAAACAGTTAAGAGCGTTAACTCTTCCGAAAGTCTCAAAATGGCTAGTATGGGGGTACGATCGAACTGATACATCGCTTGTTTTCAAGCAAAAATATATATTTTTTATATTTTACTTAGATGAACTTTAGGCTTCTCAACATTTCATGTATAGAGACTTTTTTGACAAAATTCAACACTACTGAGTTATAAGTGATTGAATTTTAATACTTGTCGCCATTTTGCAAAAAATCGACAAAATGGATTTTGCTAACAAACATACACAGGATGCTTAAGAATTCTATACTGTCACAAAAATTAAAATTCAAATATGTATAAATAAGCTTACACTGACCTAAACTATATTCAAAATCTTATGAGCGTATGTATGGTGGGTCGATCGACTCATCACACTAAACGTGTTTTGAAAAAAAAATACTTTTATTTTTTAATTTTTATTTTTTTTTTATAGTATCGTAAGTATAGTCGAAAGCTCTATTTTGTATAAAAAATTCAAGTCGATTTCTTAAATAGAAGCCTCATACGAGCGTCAACTATATGCAGAGTCGCATAAAAGCTCGTTCGAGGTCTCGGTCAATATATGGTAAGACTAGGTTTTTATTAAAAAAAAAAAAAATTAAAAATTGCTTTTATATGCAAATTAAAATTCCAAACACTTTTTGCATTAGACATTTTTTAATAGGATTTCATTTAGCAAATTTATGACACTTTGAATTTTTACATTAGCCGCCATTTTAAAAAAAAATTTTATATATTTTTTTTAAACATAACGTATAGGGGCTGCACGTTAGTTCTATGCGATACTTAAAATTTAAATTTTTATCTTTGAAACCAAACAGTTAAGAGCGTTAACTCTTCCGAAAGTCTCAAAATGGCTAGTATGGGGGTACGATCGAACTGATACATCGCTTGTTTTCAAGCAAAAATATATATTTTTTATATTTTACTTAGATGAACTTTAGGCTTCTCAACATTTCATGTATAGAGACGTTTTTGACAAAATTCAACACTACTGAGTTATAAGGGATTGAATTTTAATACTTGTCGCTATTTTGCAAAAAATTGACAAAATGGATTTTGCTAACAAACATACACAGGATGCTTAAGAATTCTATACTGTCACAAAAATTAAAATTCAAATATGTATAAATAAGCTCACACTGACCTAAACTATATTGAAAATCTTATGAGCGTATGTATGGTGGGTCGATCGACTCATCACACTAAACGTGTTTTGAAAAAAAAATACTTTTATTTTTTAATTTTTAATTTTTTTTTATAGTATCGTAAGTATAGTAGAAAACTCTATTATGTTTAAAAAATTCAAGTCGATTTCTTAAATAGAAGCCTCATACGAGCGTTAACTATATGCAGAGTCGCATAAAAGCTCGTTCGAGGTCTCGGTCAATATATGGTAAGACTCGGTTTTTATTAAAAAAAAAATAATTAAAAATTGCTTTTATATGCAAATTAAAATTCCAAACACTTTTTGCATTAGACATTTTTTATTAGGATTTCATTTAGCAAAGTTATGACACTTTGAATTTTTACATTAGCCGCCATTTTGAAAAAAAATTTTATATATTTTTTTTAAACATAACGTATAGGGGCTGCACATAAAATTTAAATTTTTATCTTTGAAACCAAACGGTTAAGAGCGTTAACTCTTCCAAAAGTCTCAAAATGGCTAGTATGGGGGTACAATCGAACTGATACATCGCTTGTTTTCAAGCAAAAATATATATTTTTTATATTTTACTTAGATGAACTTTAGGCTTCTCAACATTTCATGTATAGAGACCTTTTTGACAAAATTCAACACTACTGAGTTATAAGTGATTGAATTTTAATACTTGTCGCCATTTTGCAAAAAATCGACAAAATGGATTTTGCTAACAAACATACACAGGATGCTTAAGAATTCTATACTGTCACAAAAATTAAAATTCAAATATGTATAAATAAGCTCACACTGACCTAAACTATATTGAAAATCTTATGAGCGTATGTGTGGTGGGTCGATCGACTCATCACACTAAACGTGTTTTGAAAAAAAAATACTTTTATTTTTTAATTTTTAATTTTTTTTTATAGTATCGTAAGTATAGTCGAAAGCTCTATTACGTATACAAAATTCAAGTCGATTTCTTAAATAGAAGCCTCATACTAGCGTTAACTATATGCAGAGTCGCATAAAAGCTCGTTCGAGGTCTCGGTCAATATATGGTAAGACTCGGTTTTCATTAAAAAAACAATAATTAAAAATTGCTTTTATATGCAAATTAAAATTCCAAACACTTTTTGCATTAGACATTTTTTAGTAGGATTTTATTAAGCAAAGTTATGACACTTTGAATTTTTACATTAGCCGCCATTTTGAAAAAAAATTTTATATATTTTTTTTAAACATAACGTATAGATGCTGCACGTTAGTTCTATGCGATACTCAAAATTTAAATTTTTATGTTCGAAACCAAACAGTTAAGAGCGTTAACTCTTCCGAAAGTCTCAAAATGGCTAGTATGGGGGTACGATCGAACTGATACATCGCTTGTTTTCAAGCAAAAATATATATTTTTTATATTTTACTTAGATGAACTTTAGGCTTCTCAACATTTCATGTATAGAGACCTTTTTGACAAAATTCAACACTACTGAGTTATAAGTGATTGAATTTTATTACTTGTCGCCATTTTGCAAAAAATTGACAAAATGGATTTTGCTAACAAACATACACAGGATGCTTAAGAATTCTATACTGTCAAAAAATTAAAATTCAAATATGTATAAATAAGCTCACACTGACCTAAACTATATTGAAAATCTTATGAGCGTATGTGTGGTGGGTCGATCGACTCATCACACTAAACGTGTTTTGAAAAAAAAATACTTTTATTTTTTAATTTTTAATTTTTTTTTATAGTATCGTAAGTATAGTCGAAAGCTCTATTTTGTATAAAAAATTCAAGTCAATTTTTCTCAACATTTCATGTATAGAGACCTTTTTGACAAAATTCAACACTACTGAGTTATAAGGGATTGAATTTTAATACTTGTCGCCATTTTGCAAAAAATTGACAAAATGGATTTTGCTAACAAACATACACAGGATGCTTAAGAATTCTATACTGTCACAAAAATTAAAATTCAAATATGTATAAATAAGCTCACACTGACCTAAACTATATTGAAAATCTTATGAGCGTATGTATGGTGGGTCGATCGACTCATCACACTAAACGTGTTTTGAAAAAAAAATACTTTTATTTTTTAATTTTTAATTTTTTTTTATAGTATCGTAAGTATAGTCGAAAGCTCTATTTTGTATAAAAAATTCAAGTCGATTTCTTAAATAGAAGCCTCATACGAGCGTTAACTATATGCAGAGTCGCATAAAAGCTCGTTCGAGGTCTCGGTCAATATATGGTAAGACTCGGTTTTTATTAAAAAAAATAATAAAAAATTGCTTTTATATGCAAATTAAAATTCCAAACACTTTTTGCATTAGACATTTTTTAGTAGGATTTTATTTAGCAAAGTTATGACATTTTAAATTTTTACATTAGCCGCCATTTTGAAAAAAAATTTTATATATTTTTTTTAAACATAACGTATAGGGGCTGCATTTTAGTTCTATGCGATACTTAAAATTTAAATTTTTATCTTCGAAACCAAACAGTTAAGAGCGTTAACTCTTCCGAAAGTCTCAAAATGTCTAGTATGGGGGTACGATCGAACTGATACATCGCTTGTTTTCAAGCAAAAATATATATTTTTTATATTTTACTTAGATGAACTTTAGGCTTCTCAACATTTCATGTATAGAGACCTTTTTGACAAAATTCAACACTACTGAGTTATAAGTGATTGAATTTTAATACTTGTCGCCATTTTGCAAAAAATCGACAAAATGGATTTTGCTAACAAACATACACAGGATGCTTAAGAATTCTATACTGTCACAAAAATAAAAAATTCAAATATGTATAAATAAGCTCACACTGACCTAAACTATATTGAAAATCTTATGAGCGTATGTGTGGTGGGTCGATCGACTCATCACACTAAACGTGTTTTGAAAAAAAAATACTTTTATTTTTTAATTTTAAATTTTTTTTTATAGTATCGTAAGTATAGTCGAAAGCTCTATTTTGTATAAAAAATTTAAGTCGATTTCTTAAATAGAAGCCTCATACGAGCGTTAACTATATGCAGAGTCGCAAAAAAGCTCGTTCGAGGTCTCGGTCAATATATGGTAAGACTCGGCTTTTATTAAAAAAAAAATAATTAAAAATTGCTTTTATATGCAAATTAAAATTCCAAACACTTTTTGCATTAGACATTTTTCATTAGGATTTCATTTAGCAAAGTTATGACACTTTAAATTTTTACATTAGCCGCCATTTTGAAAAAAAATTTTATATATTTTTTTTAAACATAACGTATAGGGGCTGCACGTTAGTTCTATGCGATACTCAAAATATAAATTTTTATCTTAGAAACCAAACGGTTAAGAGCGTTAACTCTTCCAAAAGTCTCAAAATGGCTAGTATGGGGGTACAATCGAACTGATACATCGCTTGTTTTCAAGCAAAAATATATATTTTTTATATTTTACTTAGATGAACTTTAGGCTTCTCAACATTTCATGTATAGAGACCTTTTTGACAAAATTCAACACTACTGAGTTATAAGTGATTGAATTTTAATACTTGTCGCCATTTTGCAAAAAATTGACAAAATGGATTTTGCTAACAAACATACACAGGATGCTTAAGAATTCTATACTGTCACAAAAATAAAAATTCAAATATGTATTAATAAGCTCACACTGACCTAAACTATATTGAAAATCTTATGAGCGTATGTGTGGTGGGTCGATCGACTCATCACACTAAACGTGTTTTGAAAAAAAAATACTTTTATTTTTTAATTTTTAATTTTTTTTTATAGTATCGTAAGTATAGTCGAAAGCTCTATTTTGTATAAAAAATTCAAGTCAATTTTTCTCAACATTTCATGTATAGAGACCTTTTTGACAAAATTCAACACTACTGAGTTATAAGGGATTGAATTTTAATACTTGTCGCCATTTTGCAAAAAATTGACAAAATGGATTTTGCTAACAAACATACACAGGATGCTTAAGAAATCTATACTGTCACAAAAATTAAAATTCAAATATGTATAAATAAGCTCACACTGACCTCAACTATATTGAAAATCTTATGAGCGTATGTGTGGTGGGTCGATCGACTCATCACACTAAACGTGTTTTGAAAAATAAATACTTTTATTTTTTAATTTAAATTTTTTTTTTATAGTATCGTAAGTATAGTCGAAAGCTCTATTTTGTATAAAAAATTCAAGTCGATTTCTTAAATAGAAGCCTCATACGAGCGTTAACTATATGCAGAGTCGCATAAAAGCTCGTTCGAGGTCTCGGTCAATATATGGTAAGACTCGGTTTTTATTAAAAAAAAAATAATTAAAAATTGCTTTTATATGCAAATTAAAATTCCAAACACTTTTTGCATTAGACATTTTTTAGTAGGATTTTATTTAGCAAAGTTATGACACTTTGAATTTTTATATTAGCCGCCATTTTGAAAAAAAATTTTATATATTTTTTTTAAACATAACGTATAGGGGCTGCACGTTAGTTCTATGCGATACTTAAAATTTAAATTTTTATCTTAGAAACCAAACGGTTAAGAGCGTTAACTCTTCCAAAAGTCTCAAAATGCCTAGTATGGGGGTACAATAGAACTGATACATCGCTTGTTTTCAAGCAAAAATATATATATTTTATATTTTACTTAGATGAACTTTAGGCTTCTCAACATTTCATGTATAGAGACCTTTTTGACAAAATTCAACACTACTGAGTTATAAGTGATTGAATTTTAATACTTGTCGCCATTTTGCAAAAAATCGACAAAATGGATTTTGCTAACAAACATACACAGGATGCTTAAGAATTCTATACTGTCACAAAAATAAAAAATTCAAATATGTATAAATAAGCTCACACTGACCTAAACTATATTGAAAATCTTATGAGCGTATGTGTGGTGGGTCGATCGACTCATCACACTAAAAGTGTTTTGAAAAAAAAATACTTTTATTTTTTAATTTTAAATTTTTTTTTATAGTATCGTAAGTATAGTCGAAAGCTCTATTTTGTATAAAAAATTTAAGTCGATTTCTTAAATAGAAGCCTCATACGAGCGTTAACTATATGCAGAGTCGCAAAAAAGCTCGTTCGAGGTCTCGGTCAATATATGGTAAGACTCGGCTTTTATTAAAAAAAAAATAATTAAAAATTGCTTTTATATGCAAATTAAAATTCCAAACACTTTTTGCATTAGACATTTTTTATTAGGATTTCATTTAGCAAAGTTATGACACTTTGAATTTTTACATTAGCCGCCATTTTGAAAAAAAATTTTATATATTTTTTTTAAACATAACGTATAGGGGCTGCACGTTAGTTCTATGCGATACTCAAAATATAAATTTTTATCTTAGAAACCAAACGGTTAAGAGCGTTAACTCTTCCAAAAGTCTCAAAATGGCTAGTATGGGGGTACAATCGAACTGATACATCGCTTGTTTTCAAGCAAAAATATATATTTTTTATATTTTACTTAGATGAACTTTAGGCTTCTCAACATTTCATGTATAGAGACCTTTTTGACAAAATTCAACACTACTGAGTTATAAGTGATTGAATTTTAATACTTGTCGCCATTTTGCAAAAAATTGACAAAATGGATTTTGCTAACAAACATACACAGGATGCTTAAGAATTCTATACTGTCACAAAAATAAAAATTCAAATATGTATTAATAAGCTCACACTGACCTAAACTATATTCAAAATCTTATGAGCGTATGTATGGTGGGTCGATCGACTCATCACACTAAACGTGTTTTGAAAAAAAAATACTTTTATTTTTTAATTTTTAATTTTTTTTTATAGTATCGTAAGTATAGTCGAAAGCTCTATTTTGTATAAAAAATTTAAGTCGATTTCTTAAATATAAGCCTCATACGAGCGTTAACTATATGCAGAGTCGCATAAAAGCTCGTTCGAGGTCTCGGTCAATATATGGTAAGACTCGGCTTTTATTAAAAAAAAAATAATTAAAAATTGCTTTTATATGCAAATTAAAATTCCAAACACTTTTTGCATTAGACATTTTTTATTAGGATTTTATTTAGCAAAGTTTTGACACTTTGAATTTTTACATTAGCCGCCATTTTGAAAAAAAAATTTATATATTTTTTTTAAACATAACGTATAGGGGCTGCACGTTAGTTCTATGCGATACTTAAAATTTAAATTTTTATCTTAGAAACCAAACGGTTAAGAGCGTTAACTCTTCCAAAAGTCTCAAAATGGCTAGTATGGGGGTACAATCGAACTGATACATCGCTTGTTTTCAAGCAAAAATATATATTTTTTATATTTTACTTAGATGAACTTTAGGCTTCTCAACATTTCATGTATAGAGACCTTTTTGACAAAATTCAAAACTACTGAGTTATAAGTGATTGAATTTTAATACTTGTCGCCATTTTGCAAAAAATTGACAAAATGGATTTTGCTAACAAACATACACAGGATGCTTAAGAATTCTATACTGTCACAAAAATAAAAATTCAAATATGTATTAATAAGCTCACACTGACCTAAACTATATTGAAAATCTTATGAGCGTATGTATGGTGGGTCGATCGACTCATCACACTAAACGTGTTTTGAAAAAAAAATACTTTTATTTTTTAATTTTTTTTTATAGTATCGTAAGTATAGTCAAAAGCTCTATTTTGTATAAAAAATTCAAGTCGATTTCTTAAATAGAAGCCTCATACGAGCGTTAACTATATGCAGAGTCGCATAAAAGCTCGTTCGAGGTCTCGGTCAATATATATTAAGACTCGGTTTTTATTAAAAAAAAATAATTAAAAATTGCTTTTATATGCAAATTAAAATTCCAAACACTTTTTGCATCAGACATTTTTTAGTAGGATTTGATTTAGCAAAGTTATGACACTTTGAATTTTTACATTTGCCGCCATTTTGAAAAAAAAATTTATATATTTTTTTTAAACATAACGTATAGGGGCTGCACGTTAGTTCTATGCGATACTCAAAATTTTAATTTTTATGTTTGAAACCAAACAGTTAAGAGCGTTAACTCTTCCGAAAGTCTCAAAATGGCTAGTATGGGGGTACGATCGAACTGATACATCGCTTGTTTTCAAGCAAAAATATATATTTTTTATTTTTTACTTAAATGAACTTTAGGCTTCTCAACATTTCATGTATAGAGACCTTTTTGACAAAATTCAACACTACTGAGTTATAAGTGATTGAATTTTAATACTTGTCGCCATTTTGCAAAAAATTGACAAAATGGATTTTGCTAACAAACATACACAGGATGCTTAAGAATTCTATACTGTCACAAAAATTAAAATTCAAATATGTATAAATAAGCTCACACTGACCCAAACTATATTGAAAATCTTATGAGCGTATGTATGGTGGGTCGATCGACTCATCACACTAAACGTGTTTTGAAAAAAAAATACTTTTATTTTTTAATTTTAAATTTTTTTTTATAGTATCGTAAGTATAGTCGAAAGCTCTATTTTGTATAAAAAATTTAAGTCGATTTCTTAAATAGAAGCCTCATACGAGCGTTAACTATATGCAGAGTCGCATAAAAGCTCGTTCGAGGTCTCGGTCAATATATGGTAAGACTCGGTTTTTATTAAAAAAAAAATAATTAAAAATTGCTTTTATATGCAAATTAAAATTCCAAACACTTTTTGCATTAGACATTTTATATTAGGATTTCATTTAGCAAAGTTATGACACTTTGAATTTTTACATTAGCCGCCATTTTAAAAAAATTTTATATATTTTTTTTAAACATAACGTATAGGGGCTGCACTCAAAATTTAAATTTTTATCTTTGAAACCAAACGGTTAAGAGCGTTAATTCTTCCAAAAGTCTCAAAATGGCTAGTATGGGGGTACAATCGAACTGATACATCGCTTGTTTTCAAGCAAAAATATATATTTTTTATATTTTACTTAGATGAACTTTAGGCTTCTCAACATTTCATGTATAGAGACCTTTTTGACAAAATTCAACACTACTGAGTTATAAGTGATTGAATTTTAATACTTGTCGCCATTTTGCAAAAAATCGACAAAATGTATTTTGCTAACAAACATACACAGGATGCTTAAGAATTCTATACTGTCACAAAAATTAAAATTCAAATATGTATAAATAAGCTCACACTGACCTAAACTATATTGAAAATCTTATGAGCGTATGTATGGTGGGTCGATCGACTCATCACA
Organism: Plectrocnemia conspersa; assembly: GCF_051122295.1. Taxonomy (NCBI): domain Eukaryota; kingdom Metazoa; phylum Arthropoda; class Insecta; order Trichoptera; family Polycentropodidae; genus Plectrocnemia; species Plectrocnemia conspersa. Next base: position 713,665 of record NW_028277174.1, on the reverse strand, counting down.
CTAAACGTGTTTTGAAAAAAAAATACTTTTATTTTTTAATTTTTAATTTTTTTTTATAGTATCGTAAGTATAGTCAAAAGCTCTATTACGTATAAAAAATTCAAGTCGATTTCTTAAATAGAAGCCTCATACGAGCGTTAACTATATGCAGAGTCGCATAAAAGCTCGTTCGAGGTCTCGGTCAATATATTTAAAGACTTGGTTTTTATTAAAAAAACAATAATTAAAAATTGCTTTTATATGCAAATTAAAATTCCAAACACTTTTTGCATTAGACATTTTTTAGTAGGAATTGATTTAGCAAAGTTATGACACTTTGAATTTTTACATTTGCCGCCATTTTGAAAAAAAAATTTATATATTTTTTTTAAATATAACGTATAGGGGCTGCACGTTACTTCTATGCGATACCCAAAATTTTAATTTTTATGTTTGAAACCAAACAGTTAAGAGCGTTAACTCTTCCGAAAGTCTCAAAATGGCTAGTATGGGGGTACGATCGAACTGATACATCGCTTGTTTTCAAGCAAATATATATATTTTTTATATTTTACTTAGATGAACTTTAGGCTTCTCAACATTTCATGTATAGAGACCTTTTTGACAAAATTTAACACTACTGAGTTATAAGTGATTGAATTTTAATACTTGTCGCCATTTTGCAAAAAATTGACAAAATGGATTTTGCTAACAAACATACACAGGATGCTTAAGAATTCTATACTGTCACAAAAATTAAAATTCAAATATGTATAAATAAGCTCACACTGACCTAAACTATATTAAAAATCTTATGAGCGTATGTGTGGTGGGTCGATCGACTCATCACACTAAACGTGTTTTGAAAAAAAAATACTTTTATTTTTTAATTTTAAATTTTTTTTTATAGTATCGTAAGTATAGTCGAAAGCTCTATTTTGTATAAAAAATTCAAATCGATTTCTTAAATAGAAGCCTAATATGAGCGTTAACTATATGCAGAGTCGCATAAAAGCTCGTTCGAGGTCTCGGTCAATATATGGTAAGACTCGGTTTTTATTAAAAAAAAAATAATTAAAAATTGCTTTTATATGCAAATTAAAATTCCAAACACTTTTTGCATTAGACATTTTTTAGTAGGATTTGATTTAGCAAAGTTATGACACTTTGAATTTTTACATTTGCCGCCATTTTGAAAAAAAAATTTATATATTTTTTTTAAACATAACGTATAGGGGCTGCACGTTACTTCTATGTGATACCTAAAATTTTAATTTTTATGTTCGAAACCAAACAGTTAAGAGCGTTAACTCTTCCGAAAGTCTCAAAATGGCTAGTATGGGGGTACGATCGAACTGATACATCGCTTGTTTTCAAGCAAAAATATATATTTTTTATATCTTACTTAGATGAACTTTAGGCTTCTCAACATTTCATTTATAGAGACCTTTTTGACAAAATTTAACACTACTGAGTTATAAGTGATTGAATTTTAATACTTGTCGCCATTTTGCAAAAAATTGACAAAATCGATTTTGCTAACAAACATACACAGGATGCTTAAGAATTCTATACTGTCACAAAAATTAAAATTCAAATATGTATTAATAAGCTCACACTGACCTAAACTATATTGAAAATCTTCTGAGCGTATGTATGGTGGGTCGATCGACTCATCACACTAAACGTGTTTTGAAAAAAAAATACTTTTATTTTTTAATTTTTAATTTTTTTTTATAGTATCGTAAGTATAGTCGAAAGCTCTATTTTGTATAAAAAATTCAAGTCGATTTCTTAAATAGAAGCCTCATACGAGCGTTAACTATATGCAGAGTCGCATAAAAGCTCGTTCGAGGTCTCGGTCAATATATGGTAAGACTCGGTTTTTATTAAAAAAAAAATAATTAAAAATTGCTTTTATATGCAATTTAAAATTCCAAACACTTTTTGCATCAGACATTTGTTAGTAGGATTACATTTAGCAAAGTTATGACACTTTGAATTTTTACATTTGCCGCCATTTTAAAAAAAAATTTTATATATTTTTTTTAAACATAACGTATAGGGGCTGCAGGTTAGTTCTATGCGATACTCAAAATTTAAATTTTTATGTTTGAAACCAAACAGTTAAGAGCGTTAACTCTTCCGAAAGTCTCAAAATGGCTAGTATGGGGGTACGATCGAACTGATACATCGCTTGTTTTCAAGCAAAAATATATATTTTTTATATTTTACTTAGATGAACTTTTGGCTTCTCAACATTTCATGTATAGAGACCTTTTTGACAAAATTCAACACTACTGAGTTATAAGTGATTGAATTTTAATACTTGTCGCCATTTTGCAAAAAATCGACAAAATGGATTTATCTAACAAACATACACAGGATGCTTAAGAATTCTATACTGTGACAAAAATTAAAATTCAAATATGTATAAATAAGCTCACACTGACCTAAACTATATTAAAAATCTTATGAGCGTATGTATGGTGGGTCGATCGACGCATCACACTAAACGTGTTTTGAAAAAAAAATACTTTTATTTTTTAATTTTAAATTTTTTTTTATAGTATCGTAAGTATAGTCGAAAGCTCTCTTACGTATAAAAAATTTAAGTCGATTTCTTAAATAGAAGCCTCATACGAGCGTTAACTATATGCAGAGTCGCATAAAAGCTCGTTCGAGGTCTCGGTCAATAATTAGTAAGACTCGGTTTTTATTAAAAAAACAATAATTAAAAATTGCTTTTATATGCAAATTAAAATTCCAAACACTTTTTGCATTAGACATTTTTAAGTAGGATTTTATTTAGCAAAGTTATGACACTTTGAATTTTTACATTAGCCGCCATTTTGAAAAAAAATTTTATATATTTTTTTTAAACATAACGTATAGGGGCTGCACGTTAGTTCTATGCGATACTTAAAATTTAAATTTTAATCTCTGAAACAAAGCAGTTAAGAGCGTTAACTCTTCCGAAAGTCTCAAAATGGCTAGTATGGGGGTACGATCGAACTGATACATCGCTTGTTTTCAAGCAAAAATATATATTTTTTATATTTTACTTAGATAAACTTTAGGCTTCTCAATATTTTATGTATAGAGACCTTTTTGACAAAATTCAACACTACTGAGTTATAAGTGATTGAATTTTAATACTTGTCGCCATTTTGCAAAAAATTGACAAAATGGATTTTGCTAACAAACATACACAGGATGCTTAAGAATTCTATACTGTCACAAAAATTAAAATTCAAATATGTATAAATAAGCTCACACTGACCTAAACTATATTCAAAATCTTATGAGCGTATGTATGGTGGGTCGATCGACTCATCACACTAAACGTGTTTTGAAAAAAAAATACTTTAATTTTTTAATTTTTAATTTTTTTTTATAGTATTGTAAGTATAGTCGAAAGCTCTATTTTGTATAAAAAATTCAAGTCGATTTCTTAAATAGAAGCCTCATACGAGCGTTAACTATATGCAGAGTCGCATAAAAGCTCGTTCGAGGTCTCGGTCAATATATGGTAAGACTCGGTTTTTATTAAAAAAAAAATAATAAAAATTTGCTTTTATATGCAAATTAAAATTCCAAACACTATTTGCATTAGACATTTTTTAGTAGGATTTTATTTAGCAAAGTTATGACACTTTGAATTTTTACATTAGCCGCCATTTTGAAAAAAAATTTTATATATTTTTTTTAAACATAACGTATAGGGGCTGCACGTTAGTTCTATGCGATTCTCAAAATTTAAATTTTTATCTTCGAAACCAAACAGTTAAGAGCGTTAACTCTTCCGAAAGTCTCAAAATGGCTAGTATGGGGGTACGATCGAACTGATACATCGCTTGTTTTCAAGCAAAAATATATATTTTTTATATTTTACTTAGATGAACTTTAGGCTTCTCAACATTTCATGTATAGAGACCTTTTTGACAAAATTCAACAATACTGAGTTATAAGTGATTAATTTTAATACTTGTCGCCATTTTGCAAAAAATTGACAAAATGGATTTTGCTAACAAACATACACAGGATGCTTAAGAATTCTATACTGTCACAAAAATTAAAATTTAAATATGTATTAATAAGCTCACACTGACCTTAACTATATTGAAAATCTTATGAGCGTATGTATGGTGGGTCGATCGACTCATCACACTAAACGTGTTTTGAAAAAAAAATACTTTTATTTTTTAATTTTTAATTTTTTTTTATAGTATCGTAAGTATAGTCGAAAGCTCTATTTTGTATTAAAAATTTAAGTCGATTTCTTAAATAGAAACCTCGTACGAGCATTAACTATATGCAGAGTCGCATAAAAGCTCGTTCGAGGTCTCGGTCAATATATGGTAAGACTCGGTTTTTATTAAAAAAAAAATAATTAAAAATTGCTTTTATATGCAAATTAAAATTCCAAACACTTTTTGCATTAGACATTTTTTAGTAGGATTTTATTTAGCAAAGTTATGACACTTTAAATTTTTACATTAGCCGCCATTTTGAAAAAAAAATTTATATATTTTTTTTAAACATAACGTATAGGGGCTGCACGTTAGTTCTATGCGATACTTAAAATTTAAATTTTTATCTTCGAAACCAAACAGTTAAGAGCGTTAACTCTTCCGAAAGTCTCAAAATGGCTAGTATGGGGGTACGATCGAACTGATACATCGCTTGTTTTCAAGCAAAAATATATATTTTTTATATTTTATTCTGATGAACTTTAGGCTTCTAAACATTTCATGTATAGAGACCTTTTTGACAAAATTCAACACTCCTGAGTTATAAGTGATTGAATTTCAATACTTGTCGCCATTTTGCAAAAAATTGACAAAATGGATTTTGCTAACAAACATACACAGAATGCTTAAGAATTCTATACTGTCACAAAAATTGAAATTTAAATATGTATAAATAGGCTCACACTGACCTTAACTATATTTATAATCTTATGAGCGTATCTATGGTGGGTCGATCGACTCATCACACTAAACCTGTTTTGAAAAAAAAATACTTTTATTTTTTAATTTTTATTTTTTATTATAGTATCGTAAGTATAGTCGAAAGCTTTATTTTGTATTAAAAATTCAAGTCGATTTCTAAAATAGAAACCTCGTACGAGCATTAACTATATGCAGAGTCGCATAAAAGCTCGTTCGAGGTCTCGGTCAATATATGGTAAGACTCGGTTTTTATTAAAAAAAAAATAATTAAAAATTGCTTTTATATGCAAATTAAAATTCCAAACACTTTGTGCATTAGACATTTTTTAGTAGGATTTTATTTAGCAAAGTTATGACACTTTGAATTTTTACATTAGCCGCCATTTTGAAAAAAAATTTTATATATTTTTTTTAAACATAACGTATAGTTCTATGCGATACTCAAAATTTAAATTTTTATCTTCGAAACCAAACAGTTAAGAGCGTTAACTCTTCCGAAAGTCTCAAAATGGCTAGTATGGGGGTACAATCGAACTGATACGTCGCTTGTTTTCAAGCAAAAATATATATTTTTTATATTTTACTTAGATGAACTTTAGGCTTCTCAATATTTCATGTATTGAGACCTTTTTGACAAAATTCAACACTACTGAGTTATAAGTGATTGAATTTTAATACTTGTCGCCATTTTGCAAAAAATTGACAAAATGGATTTTGCTAACAAACATACACAGGATGCTTAAGAATTCTATACTGTCACAAAAATTGAAATTAAAATATTTATAAATAAGCTCACACTGACCTTAACTATATTGAAAATCTTATGAGCGTATGTATGGTGGGTCGATCGACTCATCACACTAAACGTGTTTTGAAAAAAAAATACTTTTATTTTTTAATTTTTAATTTTTTTTTATAGTATCGTAAGTATAGTCGAAAGCTCTATTTTGTAATAAAAATTCAAGTCGATTTCTTAAATAGAAACCTCGTACGAGCGTTAACTATATGCAGAGTCGCATAAAAGCTCGTTCGAGGTCTCGGTCAATATATGGTAAGACTCGGTTTTTTTAAAAAAAAAAAAATAATTAAAAATTGCTTTTATATGCAAATTAAAATTCCAAACACTTTTTGCATTAGACATTTTTTAGTAGGATTTCATTTAGCAAAGTTATGACACTTTGAATTTTTACATTAGCCGCCATTTTGAAAAAAAAATTTTATATATTTTTTTTAAACATAACGTATAGGGGCTGCACGTTAGTTCTATGCGATACTCAAAATTTAAATTTTTATCTTCGAAACAAAACAGTTAAGAGCGTTAACTCTTCCGAAAGTCTCAAAATGGCTAGTATGGGGGTACGATCGAACTGATACATCGCTTGTTTTCAAGCAAAAATATATATTTTTTATATTTTACTTAGATGAACTTTAGGCTTCTCAACATTTCATGTATAGAGACCGGTTTGACAAAATTCAACACTACTGAGTTATGAGTGATTTAATTTTAATACTTGTCGCCATTTTGCAAAAAATTAACAAAATGGATTTTGCTAACAAACATACACAGGATGCTTAAGAATTCTATACTGTCACAAAAATTAAAATTTAAATATTTATAAATAAGCTCACACTGACCTTAACTATATAGAAAATCTTATGAGCGTATGTATGGTGGGTCGATCGACTCATCACACTAAACGTGTTTTGAAAAAAAAATACTTTTATTTTTTAATTTTTAATTTTTTTTTATAGTATCGTAAGTATAGTCGAAAGCCCTATTTTGTATTAAAAATTCAAGTCGATTTCTTAAATAGAAACCTCGTACGAGCGTTAACTATATGCAGAGTCGCATAAAAGCTCGTTCGAGGTCTCGGTCAATATATGGTAAGACTCGGTTTTTATTAAAAAAAAAATAATTAAAAATTGCTTTTATATGCAAATTAAAATTCCAAACACTTTTTGCATTAGACATTTATTAGTAGGATTTCATTTAGCAAAGTTATGACACTTTGAATTTTTACATTAGCCGCCATTTTGAAAAAAAAATTTATATATTTTTTTTAAACATAACGTATAGGGGCTGCACGTTAGTTCTATGCGATACTCAAAATTTAATTTTTTTCTTCGAAACCAAACAGTTAAGAGCGTTAACTCTTCCGAAAGTCTCAAAATGGCTAGTATGGGGGTACGATCGAACTGATACATCGCTTGTATTCAAGCAAAAATATATATTTTTTATATTTCACTTAGATGAACTTTAGGCTTTTCAACATTTCATGTATAGAGACCTTTTTGACAAAATTCAACACTACTGAGTTATAAGTGATTAAATTTTAATACTTGTCGCCATTTTGCAAAAAATTGACAAAATGGATTTTGCTAACAAACATACACAGGATGCTTAAGAATTCTATACTGTCAAAAAAATTGAAATTTAAATAATTATAAATAAGCTCACACTGACCTTAACTATATTGAAAATCTTATGAGCGTATGTATGGTGGGTCGATCGACTCATCACACTAAACGTGTTTTGAAAAAAATATACTTTTATTTTTTAATTTTAAATTTTTTTTTATAGTATCGTAAGTATAGTCGAAAGCTCTATTTTGTATTAAAAATTCAAGTCGATTTCTTAAATAGAAACCTCGTACGAGCGTTAACTATATGCAGAGTCGCATAAAAGCTCGTTCGAGGTCTCGGTCAATATATGGTAAGACTCGGTTTTTATTAAAAAAAAAATAATTAAAAATTGCTTTTATATGCAAATTAAAATTCCAAACACTTTTTGCATTAGACATTTTTTAGTAGGATTTCATTTAGCAAAGTTATGACACTTTGAATTTTTACATTAGCCGCCATTTTGAAAAAAAATTTTGTATATTTTTTTTAAACATAACGTATAGGGGCTGCACGTTAGTTCTATGCGATACTCAAAATTTAAATTTTAATCTTCGAAACCAAACAGTTAAGAGCGTTAACTCTTTCGAAAGTCTCAAAATGGCTAGTATGGGGGTACGATCGAACTGATACATCGCTTGTATTCAAGCAAAAATATATATTTTTTATATTTCACTTAGATGAACTTTAGGCTTCTCAACATTTAATGTATAGAGACCTTTTTGACAAAATTTAACACTACTGAGTTATAAGTGATTAAATTTTAATACTTGTCGCCATTTTGCAAAAAATTGACAAAATGGATTTTGCTAACAAACATACACAGGATGCTTAAGAATTCTATACTGTCACAAAAATTGAAATTTAAATAATTATAAATAAGCTCACACTGACCTTAACTATATTGAAAATCTTATGAGCGTATGTATGGTGGGTCGATCGACTCATCACACTAAACGTGTTTTGAAAAAAAAATACTTTTATTTTTTAATTTTTAATTTTTTTTTATAGTATCGTAAGTATAGTCGAAAGCTCTATTTTGTATAAAAAATTCAAGTCGATTTTTTAAATAGAAACCTCGTACGAGCGTTAACTATATGCAGAGACGCATAAAAGCTCGTTCGAGGTCTCGGTCAATATATGGTAAGACTCGGTTTTTATTAAAAAAAAAATAATTAAAAATTGCTTTTATATGCAAATTAAAATTCCAAACACTTTTTGCATTAGACATTTTTTAGTAGGATTACATTTAGCAAAGTTATGACACTTTGAATTTTTACATTAGCCGCCATTTTGAAAAACAATTTTATATATTTTTTTTAAACATAACGTATAGGGGCTGCACGTTAGTTCTATGCGATACTCAAAATTTAAATTTTTATCTTCGAAACCAAACAGTTAAGAGCGTTAACTCTTCCGAAAGTCTCAAAATGGCTAGTATGGGGGTACGATCGAACTGATACATCGCTTGTATTCAAGCAAAAATATATATTTTTTATATTTCACTTAGATGAACTTTAGGCTTCTCAACATTTCATGTATAGAGACCTTTTTGACAAAATTCAACACTACTGAGTTTTAAGTGATTGAATTTTAATACTTGTCGCCATTTTGCAAAAAATTGACAAAATGGATTTTGCTAACAAACATACACAGGATGCTTAAGAATTCTATACTGTCACAAAAATTGAAATTTAAATATTTATAAATAAGCTCACACTGACCTTAACTATATTGAAAATCTTATGAGCGTATGTATGGTGGGTCGATCGACTCATCACACTAAACGTGTTTTGAAAAAAAAATACTTTTATTTTTTAATTTTTAATTTTTTTTTATAGTATCGTAAGTATAGTCGAAAGCTCTATTTTGTTTAAAAAATTTAAGTCGATTTCTTAAATAGAAACCTCGTACGAGCGTTAACTATATGCAGAGTCGCATAAAAGCTCGTTCGAGGTCTCGGTCAATATATGGTAAGACTCGGTTTTTATAAAAAAAAAAATAATTAAAAATTGCTTTTATATGCAAATTAAAATTCCAAACACTTTTTGCATTAGACATTTTTTAGTAGGATTTCATTTAGCAAAGTTATGACACTTTCAATTTTAACATTAGCTGCCATTTTGAAAAAAAATTTTATATATTTTTTTTAAACATAACGTATAGGGGCTGCACGTTAGTTTTATGCGATACACAAAATTTTAATTTTTATCTTTGAAACCAAACAGTTAAGAGCGTTAACTCTTCCGAAAGTCTCAAAATGGCTAGTATGGGGGTACGATCGAACTGATACATCGCTTGTTTTCAAGCAAAAATATATATTTTTTATATTTTACTTAGATGAACTTTAGGCTTCTCAACATTTCATGTATAGAGACCTTTTTGACAAAATTCAACACTACTGAGTTATAAGTGATTGAATTTTAATACTTGTCGCCATTTTGCAAAAAATTGACAAAATGGATTTTGCTAACAAACATACACAAGATGCTTAGGAATTCTATACTGTCACAAAAATTGAAATTTAAATAATTATAAATAAGCTCACACTGACCTTAACTATATTGAAAATCTTATGAGCGTATGTATGGTGGGTCGATCGACTCATCACACTAAACGTGTTTTGAAAAAAAAATACTTTTATTTTTTAATTTTTAATTTTTTTTTATAGTATCGTAAGTATAGTCGAAAGCTCTATTTTGTATTAAAAATTCAAGTCGATTTCTTAAATAGAAACCTCGTACGAGCGTTAACTATATGCAGAGTCGCATAAAAGCTCGTTCGAGGTCTCGGTCAATATATGGTAAGACTCGGGTTTTATTAAAAAAAAAATAATTAAAAATTGCTTTTATATGCAAATTAAAATTCCAAACACTTTTTGCATTAGACATTTTTTAGTAGGATTTCATTTAGCAAAGTTATGACACTTTGAATTTTTACATTAGCCGCCATTTTGAAAAACAATTTTATATATTCTTTTTAAACATAACGTATAGGGGCTGCACGTTAGTTCTATGCGATACTCAAAATTTAAATTTTTATCTTCGAAACCAAACAGTTAAGAGCGTTAACTCTTCCGAAAGTCTCAAAATGGCTAGTATGGGGGTACGATCGAACTGATACATCGCTTGTATTCAAGCAAAAATATATATTTTTTATATTTCACTTAGATGAACTTTAGGCTTCTCAACATTTCATGTATAGAGACCTTTTTGACAAAATTCAACACTACTGAGTTATAAGTGATTGAATTTTAATACTTGTCGCCATTTTGCAAAAAATTGACAAAATGGATTTTGCTAACAAACATACACAGGATGCTTAAGAATTCTATACTGTCACAAAAATTAAAATTTAAATATGTATAAATAAGCTCACACTGACCTTAACTATATAGAAAATCTTATGAGCGTATGTATGGTGGGTCGATCGACTCATCACACTAAACGTGTTTTGAAAAAAAAATACTTTTATTTTTTAATTTTTAATTTTTTTTTATAGTATCGTAAGTATAGTCGAAAGCCCTATTTTGTATTAAAAATTCAAGTCGATTTCTTAAATAGAAACCTCGTACGAGCGTTAACTATATGCAGAGTCGCATAAAAGCTCGTTCGAGGTCTCGGTCAATATATGGTAAGACTCGGTTTTTATTAAAAAAAAAATAATTAAAAATTGCTTTTATATGCAAATTAAAATTCCAAACACTTTTTGCATTAGACATTTTTTAGTAGGATTTCATTTAGCAAAGTTATGACACTTTCAATTTTAACATTAGCTGCCATTTTGAAAAAAAATTTTATATATTTTTTTTAAACATAACGTATAGGGGCTGCACGTTAGTTTTATGCGATACACAAAATTTTAATTTTTATCTTTGAAACCAAACAGTTAAGAGCGTTAACTCTTCCGAAAGTCTCAAAATGGCTAGTATGGGGGTACGATCGAACTGATACATCGCTTGTTTTCAAGCAAAAATATATATTTTTTATATTTTACTTAGATGAACTTTAGGCTTCTCAACATTTCATGTATAGAGACCTTTTTGACAAAATTCAACACTACTGAGTTATAAGTGATTGAATTTTAATACTTGTCGCCATTTTGCAAAAAATTGACAAAATGGATTTTGCTAACAAACATACACAAGATGCTTAGGAATTCTATACTGTCACAAAAATTGAAATTTAAATAATTATAAATAAGCTCACACTGACCTTAACTATATTGAAAATCTTATGAGCGTATGTATGGTGGGTCGATCGACTCATCACACTAAACGTGTTTTGAAAAAAAAATACTTTTATTTTTTAATTTTTAATTTTTTTTTATAGTATCGTAAGTATAGTCGAAAGCTCTATTTTGTATTAAAAATTCAAGTCGATTTCTTAAATAGAAACCTCGTACGAGCGTTAACTATATGCAGAGTCGCATAAAAGCTCGTTCGAGGTCTCGGTTAATATATGGTAAGACTCGGTTTTTATTAAAAAAAAAATAATTAAAAATTGCTTTTATATGCGAATTAAAATTCCAAACACTTTTTGCATTAGACATTTTTTAGTAGGATTTTATTTAGCAAAGTTATGACACTTTGAATTTTTACATTAGCCGCCATTTTCAAAAAAAATTTTATATATTTTTTTTAAACATAAGGTATAGGGGCTGCACGTTAGTTCTATGCGATACTCATAATTTAAATTTTTATCTTCGAAACCAAACAGTTAAGAGCGTTAACTCTTCCGAAAGTCTCAAAATGGCTAGTATGGGGGTACGATCGAACTGATACATCGCTTGTTTTCAAGCAAAAATATATATTTTTTATATTTCACTTAGATTACCTTTAGGCTTCTCAACATTTCATGTATAGAGACCTTTTTGACAAAATTCAACACTACTGAGTTATAAGTGATTGAATTTTATTACTTGTCACCATTTTGCAAAAAATTGACAAAATGGATTTTGCTAACAAACATACACAGGATGCTTAAGAATTCTATACTGTCACTAAAATTGAAATTAAAATATTTATAAATAAGCTCACACTGACCTTAACTATATTGAAAATCTTATGAGCGTATGTATGGTGGGTCGATCGACTCATCACACTAAACGTGTTTTGAAAAAAAAATACTTTTATATTTTAATTTTTAATTTTTTTTTATAGTATCGTAAGTATAGTCGAAAGCTCTATTTTGTTATAAAAATTCAAGTCGATTTCTTTAATAGAAACCTCGTACGAGCAATAACTATATGCAGAGTCGCATAAAAGCTCGTTCGAGGTCTCGGTCAATATATGGTAAGACTCGGTTTTTATTAAAAAAAAAATAATTAAAAATTGCTTTTATATGCAAATTAAAATTCCAAACACTTTTTGCATTAGACATTTATTAGTAGGATTTCATTTAGCAAAGTTATGACACTTTGAATTTTTACATTAGCCGCCATTTCGAAAAAAAAATTTATATATTTTTTTTAAACATAACGTATAGGGGCTGCACGTTAGTTCTATGCGATACTTAAAATTTAATTTTTTTCTTCGAAACCAAACAGTTAAGAGCGTTAACTCTTCCGAAAGTCTCAAAATGGCTAGTATGGGGGTACGATCGAACTGATACATCGCTTGTTTTCAAGCAAAAATATATATTTTTTATATTTCACTTAGATGAACTTTAGGCTTCTCAACATTTCATGTATAGAGACCTTTTTGACAAAATTCAACACTACTGAGTTATAAGTGATTGAATTTTAATACTTGTCGCCATTTTGCAAAAAATTGACAAAATGGATTTTGCTAACAAACATACACAGGTTGCTTAAGAATTCTATACTGTCACAAAAATTGAAATTTAAATATTTATAAATAAGCTCACATTGACCTTAACTATATAGAAAATCTTATGAGCGTATGTATGGTGGGTCGATCGACTCATCACACTAAACGTGTTTTGAAAAAAAAATACTTTTATTTTTTAATTTTTTATTTTTTTTATAGTATCGTAAGTATAGTCGAAAGCTCTATTTTGTATTAAAAATTCAAGTCGATTCCTTAAATAAAAACCTCGTACGAGCGTTAACTATATGCAGAGTCGCATAAAAGCTCGTTCGAGGTCTCGGTCAATATATGGTAAGACTCGGTTTTTTTAAAAAAAAAAATAATTAAAAATTGCTTTTATATGCAAATTAAAATTCCAAACACTTTTTGCATTAGACATTTTTTAGTAGGATTTCATTTAGCAAAGTTATGACACTTTCAATTTTTACATTAGCCGCCATTTTGAAAAAAAATTTTATATATTTTTTTTAAACATAACGTATAGGGGCTGCACGTTAGTTTTATGCGATACTTAAAATTTAAATTTTTATCGTCGAAACCAAACAGTTAAGAGCGTTAACTCTTCCGAAAGTCTCAAAATGGCTAGTATGGGGGTACGATCGAACTGATACATCGCTTGTTTTCGAGCAAAAATATATATTTTTTATATTTTACTTAGATGAACTTTAGGCTTTTAAACATTTCATGTATAGAGACCTTTATGACAAAATTCAACACTACTGAGTTATAAGTGATTCAATTTTAATACTTGTCGCCATTTTGCAAAAAATTGACAAAATGGATTTTGCTAACAAACATACACAGGATGCTTAAGAATTCTATACTGTCACAAAAATTAAAATTTAAATAATTATAAATAAGCTCACACTGACCTTAACTATATTGAAAATCTTATGAGCGTATGTATGGTGGGTCGATCGACTCATCACACTAAACGTGTTTTGAAAAAAAAATACTTTTATTTTTTAATTTTTAATTTTTTTTTATAGTATCGTAAGTATAGTCGAAAGCTCTATTTTGTATTAAAAATTCAAGTCGATTTCTTAAATAGAAACCTCGTACGAGCGTTAACTATATGCAGAGTCGCATAAAAGCTCGTTCGAGGTCTCGGTTAATATATGGTAAGACTCGGTTTTTATTAAAAAAAAAATAATTAAAAATTGCTTTTATATGCGAATTAAAATTCCAAACACTTTTTGCATTAGACATTTTTTAGTAGGATTTTATTTAGCAAAGTTATGACACTTTGAATTTTTACATTAGCCGCCATTTTCAAAAAAAATTTTATATATTTTTTTTAAACATAAGGTATAGGGGCTGCACGTTAGTTCTATGCGATACTCAAAATTTAAATTTTTATCTTCGAAACCAAACAGTTAAGAGCGTTAACTCTTCCGAAAGTCTCAAAATGGCTAGTATGGGGGTACGATCGAACTGATACATCGCTTGTTTTCAAGCAAAAATATATATTTTTTATATTTCACTTAGATTACCTTTAGGCTTCTCAACATTTCATGTATAGAGACCATTTTGACAAAATTCAACACTACTGAGTTATAAGTGATTGAATTTTAATACTTGTCACCATTTTGCAAAAAATTGACAAAATGGATTTTGCTAACAAACATACACAGGATGCTTAAGAATTCTATACTGTTACTAAAATTGAAATTTAAATATTTATAAATAAGCTCACACTGACCTTAACTATATTGAAAATCTTATGAGCGTATGTATGGTGGGTCGATCGACTCATCACACTAAACGTGTTTTGAAAAAAAAATACTTTTATATTTTAATTTTTAATTTTTTTTTATAGTATCGTAAGTATAGTCGAAAGCTCTATTTTGTTATAAAAATTCAAGTCGATTTCTTCAATAGAAACCTCGTACGAGCAATAACTATATGCAGAGTCGCATAAAAGCTCGTTCGAGGTCTCGGTCAATATATGGTAAGACTCGGTTTTTATTAAAAAAAAAATAATTAAAAATTGCTTTTATATGCAAATTAAAATTCCAAACACTTTTTGCATTAGACATTTATTAGTAGGATTTCATTTAGCAAAGTTATGACACTTTGAATTTTTACATTAGCCGCCATTTTGAAAAAAAATTTTATATATTTTTTTTAAACATAACGTATAGGGTCTGCACGTTAGTTCTATGCGATACTCAAAATTTAATTTTTTTCTTCGAAACCAAACAGTTAAGAGCGTTAACTCTTCCGAAAGTCTCAAAATGGCTAGTATGGGGGTACGATCGAACTGATACATCGCTTGTATTCAAGCAAAAATATATATTTTTTATATTTCACTTAGATGAACTTTAGGCTTCTCAACATTTCATGTATAGAGACCTTCTTGACAAAATTCAACACTACTGAGTTATAAGTGATTGAATTTTAATACTTGTCGCCATTTTGCAAAAAATTGACAAAATGGATTTTGCTAACAAACATACACAGGTTGCTTAAGAATTCTATACTGTCACAAAAATTGAAATTTAAATATTTATAAATAAGCTCACATTGACCTTAACTATATAGAAAATCTTATGAGCGTATGTATGGTGGGTCGATCGACTCATCACACTAAACGTGTTTTGAAAAAAAAATACTTTTATTTTTTAATTTTTTATTTTTTTTATAGTATCGTAAGTATAGTCGAAAGCTCTATTTTGTATTAAAAATTCAAGTCGATTCCTTAAATAGAAACCTCGTACGAGCGTTAACTATATGCAGAGTCGCATAAAAGCTCGTTCGAGGTCTCGGTCAATATATGGTAAGACTCGGTTTTTATTAAAAAAAAAATAATTAAAAATTGCTTTTATATGCAAATTAAAATTCCAAACACTTTTTGCATTAGACATTTTTTAGTAGGATTTCATTTAGCAAAGTTATGACACTTTCAATTTTTACATTAGCCGCCATTTTGAAAAAAAATTTTATATATTTTTTTTAAACATAACGTATAGGGGCTGCACGTTAGTTTTATGCGATACTTAAAATTTAAATTTTTATCGTCGAAACCAAACAGTTAAGAGCGTTAACTCTTCCGAAAGTCTCAAAATGGCTAGTATGGGGGTACGATCGAACTGATACATCGCTTGTTTTCGAGCAAAAATATATATTTTTTATATTTTACTTAGATGAACTTTAGGCTTTTAAACATTTCATGTATAGAGACCTTTTTGACAAAATTCAACACTACTGAGTTATAAGTGATTCAATTTTAATACTTGTCGCCATTTTGCAAAAAATTGACAAAATGGATTTTGCTAACAAACATACACAGGATGCTTAAGAATTCTATACTGTCACAAAAATTGAAATTTAAATAATTATAAATAAGCTCACACTGACCTTAACTATATTGAAAATCTTATGAGCGTATGTATGGTGGGTCGATCGACTCATCACACTAAACGTGTTTTGAAAAAAAAATACTTTTATTTTTTAATTTTTAATTTTTTTTTATAGTATCGTAAGTATAGTCGAAAGCTCTATTTTGTATTAAAAATTCAAGTCGATTTCTTAAATAGAAACCTCGTACGAGCGTTAACTATATGCAGAGTCGCATAAAAGCTCGTTCGAGGTCTCGGTTAATATATGGTAAGACTCGGTTTTTATTAAAAAAAAAATAATTAAAAATTGCTTTTATATGCGAATTAAAATTCCAAACACTTTTTGCATTAGACATTTTTTAGTAGGATTTTATTTAGCAAAGTTATGACACTTTGAATTTTTACATTAGCCGCCATTTTCAAAAAAAATTTTATATATTTTTTTTAAACATAAGGTATAGGGGCTGCACGTTAGTTCTATGCGATACTCAAAATTTAAATTTTTATCTTCGAAACCAAACAGTTAAGAGCGTTAACTCTTCCGAAAGTCTCAAAATGGCTAGTATGGGGGTACGATCGAACTGATACATCGCTTGTTTTCAAGCAAAAATATATATTTTTTATATTTCACTTAGATTACCTTTAGGCTTCTCAACATTTCATGTATAGAGTTCTTTTTGACAAAATTCAACACTACTGAGTTATAAGTGATTGAATTTTAATACTTGTCACCATTTTGCAAAAAATTGACAAAATGGATTTTGCTAACAAACATACACAGGATGCTTAAGAATTCTATACTGTTACTAAAATTGAAATTTAAATATTTATAAATAAGCTCACACTGACCTTAACTATATTGAAAATCTTATGAGCGTATGTATCGTGGGTCGATCGACTCATCACACTAAACGTGTTTTGAAAAAAAAATACTTTTATATTTTAATTTTTAATTTTTTTTTATAGTATCGTAAGTATAGTCGAAAGCTCTATTTTGTTATAAAAATTCAAGTCGATTTCTTTAATAGAAACCTCGTACGAGCAATAACTATATGCAGAGTCGCATAAAAGCTCGTTCGAGGTCTCGGTCAATATATGGTAAGACTCGGTTTTTATTAAAAAAAAAAATAATTAAAAATTGCTTTTATATGCAAATTAAAATTCCAAACACTTTTTGCATTAGACATTTATTAGTAGGAATTAATTTAGCAAAGTTAGGACACTTTGAATTTTTACATTAGCCGCCATTTTGAAAAAAAATTTTATATATTTTTTTTAAACATAACGTATAGGGTCTGCACGTTAGTTCTATGCGATACTCAAAATTTAATTTTTTTCTTCGAAACCAAACAGTTAAGAGCGTTAACTCTTCCGAAAGTCTCAAAATGGCTAGTATGGGGGTACGATCGAACTGATACATCGCTTGTATTCAAGCAAAAATATATATTTTTTATATTTCACTTAGATGAACTTTAGGCTTCTCAACATTTCATGTATAGAGACCTTTTTGACAAAATTCAACACTACTGAGTTATAAGTGATTGAATTTTAATACTTGTCGCCATTTTGCAAAAAATTGACAAAATGGATTTTGCTAACAAACATACACAGGTTGCTTAAGAATTCTATACTGTCACAAAAATTGAAATTTAAATATTTATAAATAAGCTCACATTGACCTTAACTATATAGAAAATCTTATGAGCGTATGTATGGTGGGTCGATCGACTCATCACACTAAACGTGTTTTGAAAAAAAAATACTTTTATTTTTCAATTTTTTATTTTTTTTATAGTATCGTAAGTATAGTCGAAAGCTCTATTTTGTTTAAAAAATTCAAGTCGATTCCTTAAATAGAAACCTCGTACGAGCGTTAACTATAAGCAGAGTCGCATAAAAGCTCGTTCGAGGTCTCGGTCAATATATGGTAAGACTCGGTTTTTATTAAAAAAAAAATAATTAAAAATTGCTTTTATATGCAAATTAAAATTCCAAACACTTTTTGCATTAGATATTTTTTAGTAGGATTTCATTTAGCAAAGTTATGACACTTTCAATTTTTACATTAGCCGCCATTTTAAAAAAAAATTTTATATATTTTTTTTAAACATAACGTATAGGGGCTGCACGTTAGTTTTATGCGATACTTAAAATTTAAATTTTTATCGTCGAAACCAAACAGTTAAGAGCGTTAACTCTTCCGAAAGTCTCAAAATGGCTAGTATGGGGGTACGATCGAACTGATACATCGCTTGTTTTCAAGCAAAAATATATATTTTTTATATTTTACTTAGATGAACTTTAGGCTTCTCAACATTTCATGTATAGAGACCTTTTTGACAAAATTAAACACTACTGAGTTATAAGTGATTGAATTTTAATACTTGTCGCCATTTTGCAAAAAATTGACAAAATGGATTTTGCTAACAAACATACACAGGATGCTTAAGAATTCTATACTGTCACAAAAATTTAAATTTAAATAATTATAAATAAGCTCACACTGACCTTAACTATATTGAAAATCTTATGAGCGTATGTATGGTGGGTCGATCGACTCATCACACTAAACGTGTTTTGAAAAAAAATACTTTTATTTTTTAATTTTTAATTTTTTTTTATAGTATCGTAAGTATAGTCGAAAGCTCTATTTTGTATTAAAAATTCAAGTCGATTTCTTAAATAGAAACCTCGTACGAGCGTTAACTATATGCAGAGTCGCATAAAAGCTCGTTCGAGGTCTCGGTCAATATATGGTAAGACTTCGTTTTTATTATAAAAAAAATAATTAAAAATTGCTTTTATATGCAAATTAAAATTCCAAACACTTTTTGCATTAGACATTTTTTAGTAGGATTTTATTTAGCAAAGTTATGACACTTTTAATTTTTACATTAGCCGCCATTTTGAAAAAAAATTTTATATATTTTTTTTAAACATAACGTATAGGGGCTGCACGTTAGTTTTATGCGATACTCAAAATTTAAATTTTTATCTTTGAAACCAAACAGTTAAGAGCGTTAACTCTTCCGAAAGTCTCAAAATGGCTAGTATGGGGGTACGATCGAACTGATACATCGCTTGTTTTTAAAGCAAAAATATATATTTTTTATATTTTACTTAGATGAACTTTAGGCTTCTCAACATTTCATGTATAAAGACCTTTTTGACAAAATTTACCACTACTGAGTTATAAGTGATTGAATTTTAATACTTGTCGCCATTTTGCAAAAAATTGACAAAATGGATTTTGCTAACAAACATACACAAGATGCTTAGGAATTCTATACTGTCACAAAAATTGAAATTTAAATATTTATAAATAAGCTCACACTGACCTTAACTATATTGAAAATCTTATGAGCGTATGTATGGTGGGTCGATCGACTCATCACACTAAACGTGTTTTGAAAAAAAAATACTTTTATTTTTTAATATTTAATTTTTTTTTATAGTATCGTAAGTATAGTCGAAAGCTCTATTTTGTTATAAAAATTCAAGTCGATTTCTTAAATAGAAGCCTCATACGAGCGTTAACTATATGCAGAGTCGCATAAAAGCTCGTTCGAGGTCTCGGTCAATATATGGTAAGACTCGGTTTTTATTAAAAAAAAAATAATTAAAAATTGCTTTTATATGCAAATTAAAATTCCAAACACTTTTTGCATTAGACATTTTTTATTAGGATTTCATTTAGCAAAGTTATGACACTTTGAATTTTTACATTAGCCGCCATTTTGAAAAAAAATTTTATATATTTTTTTTAAACATAACGTATAGGGGCTGCACGTTAGTTCTATGCGATACTCAAAATTTAAATTTTAATCTTCGAAACCAAACAGTTAAGAGCGTTAACTTTTTCGAAAGTCTCAAAATGGCTAGTATGGGGGTACGATCGAACTGATACATCGCTTGTTTTCAAGCAAAAATATATATTTTTTATATTTTACTTAGATGAACTTTAGGCTTCTTAACATTTTATGTATAGAGACCTTTTTGACAAAATTCAACACTACTGAGTTATAAGTGATTGAATTTTAATACTTGTCGCCATTTTGCAAAAAATTGACAAAATGGATTTTGCTAACAAACATACACAGGATGCTTAAGGATTCTATACTGTCACTAAAATTGAAATTAAAATATTTATAAATAAGCTCACACTGACCTTAACTATATTGAAAATCTTATGAGCGTATGTATGGTGGGTCGATCGACTCATCACACTAAACGTGTTTTGAAAAAAAAATACTTTTATATTTTAATTTTTAATTTTTTTTTATAGTATCGTAAGTATAGTCGAAAGCTCTATTTTGTTATAAAAATTCAAGTCGATTTCTTAAATAGAAACCTCGTACGAGCAATAACTATATGCAGAGTCGCATAAAAGCTCGTTCGAGGTCTCGGTCAATATATGGTAAGACTCGGTTTTTATTAAAAAAAAAAAAATTAAAAATTGCTTTTATATGCAAATTAAAATTCCTAACACTTTTTGCATTAGACATTTATTAGTAGGATTTCATTTAGCAAAGTTATGACACTTTGAATTTTTACATTAGCCGCCATTTTGAAAAAAAATTTTATATATTTTTTTTAAACATAACGTATAGGGGCTGCACGTTAGTTCTATGCGATACTCAAAATTTAATTTTTTTCTTCGAAACCAAACAGTTAAGAGCGTTAACTCTTCCGAAAGTCTCAAAATGGCTAGTATGGGGGTACGATCGAACTGATACATCGCTTGTATTCAAGCAAAAATATATATTTTTTATATTTCACTTAGATGAACTTTAGGCTTCTCAACATTTCATGTATAGAGACCTTTTTGACAAAATTCAACACTACTGAGTTATAAGTGATTGAATTTTAATACTTGTCGCCATTTTGCAAAAAATTGACAAAATGGATTTTGCTAACAAACATACACAGGTTGCTTAAGAATTCTATACTGTCACAAAAATTGAAATTTAAATATTTATAAATAAGCTCACATTGACCTTAACTATATAGAAAATCTTATGAGCGTATGTATGGTGGGTCGATCGACTCATCACACTAAACGTGTTTTGAAAAAAAAATACTTTTATTTTTTAATTTTTTATTTTTTTTATAGTATCGTAAGTATAGTCAAAAGCTCTATTTTGTATTAAAAATTCAAGTCGATTCCTTCAATAGAAACCTCGTACGAGCGTTAACTATATGCAGAGTCGCATAAAAGCTCGTTCGAGGTCTCGGTCAATATATGGTATGACTCGGTTTTTATTAAAAAAAAAATAATTAAAAATTGCTTTTATATGCAAATTAAAATTCCAAACACTTTTTGCATTAGACATTTTTTAGTAGGATTTCATTTAGCAAAGTTATGACACTTTCAATTTTTACATTAGCCGCCATTTTAAAAAAAAATTTTATATATTTTTTTTAAACATAACGTATAGGGGCTGCACGTTAGTTTTATGCGATACTTAAAATTTAAATTTTTATCGTCGAAACCAAACAGTTAAGAGCGTTAACTCTTCCGAAAGTCTCAAAATGGCTAGTATGGGGGTACGATCGAACTGATACATCGCTTGTTTTCGAGCAAAAATATATATTTTTTATATTTTACTTAGATGAACTTTAGGCTTTTAAACATTTCATGTATAGAGACCTTTTTGACAAAATTTACCACTACTGAGTTATAAGTGATTGAATTTTAATACTTGTCGCCATTTTGCAAAAAATTGACAAAATGGATTTTGCTAACAAACATACACAGGATGCTTAAGAATTCTATACTGTCACAAAAATTAAAATTTAAATAATTATAAATAAGCTCACACTGACCTTAACTATATTGAAAATCTTATGAGCGTATGTATGGTGGGTCGATCGACTCATCACACTAAACGTGTTTTGAAAAAAAATACTTTTATTTTTTAATTTTTAATTTTTTTTTATAGTATCGTAAGTATAGTCGAAAGCTCTATTTTGTATTAAAAATTCAAGTCGATTTCTTAAATAGAAACCTCGTACGAGCGTTAACTATATGCAGAGTCGCATAAAAGCTCGTTCGAGGTCTCGGTCAATATATGGTAAGACTCGGTTTTTATTAAAAAAAAAATAATTAAAAATTGCTTTTATATGCAAATTAAAATTCCAAACACTTTTTGCATTAGACATTTTTTAGTAGGATTTTATTTAGCAAAGTTATGACACTTTGAATTTTTACATTAGCCGCCATTTTGAAAAAAAAATTTATATATTTTTTTAAACATAACGTATAGGGGCTGCACGTTAGTTCTATGCGATACTCAAAATTTACATTTTTATCTTCGAAACCAAACAGTTAAGAGCGTTAACTCTTCCGAAAGTCTCAAAATGGCTAGTATGGGGGTACGATCGAACTGATACATCGCTTGTTTTCAAGCAAAAATATATATTTTTTATATTTTACTTAGATGAACTTTAGGCTTCTTAACATTTCATGTATAGAGACCTTTTTGACAAAATTCAACACTACTGAGTTATAAGTGATTGAATTTTATTACTTGTCGCCATTTTGCAAAAAATTGACAAAATGGATTTTGCTAACAAACATACACAGGATGCTTAAGAATTCTATACTGTCACAAAAATTGAAATTTAAATATTTATAAATAAGCTTACACTGACCTTAACTATATTGAAAATCTTATGAGCGTATGTATGGTGGGTCGATCGACTCATCACACTAAACGTGTTTTGAAAAAAAAATACTTTTATTTTTTAATTTTTAATTTTTTTTTATAGTATCGTAAGTATAGTCGAAAGCTTTATTTTGTAATAAAAATTTAAGTCGATTTCTTAAATAGAAACCTCGTACGAGCGTTAACTATATGCAGAGTCGCATAAAAGCTCGTTCGAGGTCTCGGTCAATATATGGTAAGACTCGGTTTTTATTAAAAAAAAAATAATTAAAAATTGCTTTTATATGCAAATTAAAATTCCAAACACTTTTTGCATTAGACATTTTTTAGTAGGATTTTATTTAGCAAAGTTATGACACTTTGAATTTTTACATTAGTCGCCATTTTGAAAAAAAAATTTATATATTTTTTTTAAACATAACGTATAGGGGCTGCACGTTAGTTCTATGCGATACTCAAAATTTAAATTTTTATCTTCGAAACCAAACAGTTAAGAGCGTTAACTCTTCCGAAAGTCTCAAAATGGCTAGTATGGGGGTACGATCGAACTGATACATCGCTTGTTTTCAAGCAAAAATATATATTTTTTATATTTTACTTAGACGAACTTTAGGCTTCTCAACATTTCATGTATAGAGACCTTTTTGACAAAATTCAACACTACTGAGGGATAGGTGATTGAATATTAATACTTGTCGCCATTTTGCAAAAAATTGACAAAATGGATTTTGCTAACAAACATACACAGGATGCTTAAGAATTCTATACTGTCACAAAAATTGAAATTTAAATATTTATAAATAAGCTCACTTTGACCTTAACTATATTAAAAATCTTATGAGCGTATGTATGGTGGGTCGATCGACTCATCACACTAAACGTGTTTTGAAAAAAAAATACTTTTATTTTTTAATTTTTAATTTTTTTTTATAGTATCGTAAGTATAGTCGAAATCTCTATTTTGTATTAAAAATTCAAGTCGATTTCTTAAATAGAAACCTCGTACGAGCGTTAACTATATGCAGAGTCGCATAAAAGCTCGTTCGAGGTCTCGGTCAATATATGGTAAGACTCGGTTTTTATTAAAAAAAAAATAATTAAAAATTGCTTTTATATGCAAATTAAAATTCCAAACACTTTTTGCATTAGACATTTTTAAGTAAGATTTCCATTAGCAAAGTTATGACACTTTGAATTTTTACATTAGCCGCCATTTTGAAAAAAAATTTTATATATTTTTTTTAAACAAAACGTATAGGGGCTGCACGTTAGTTCTATGCGATACTCAAAATTTAAATTTTTATCTTCGAAACCAAATAGTTAAGAGCGTTAACTCTTCCGAAAGTCTCAAAATGGCTAGTATGGGGGTACGATTGAACTGATACATCGCTTGTTTTCAAGCAAAAATATATATTTTTTATATTTTACTTAGATGAACTTTAGGCTTCTCAACATTTCATGTATAGAGACCTTTTTGACAAAATTCAACACTACTGAGTTATAAGTGATTGAATTTTAATACTTGTCGCCATTTTGCAAAAAATTGACAAAATGGATTTTGCTAACAAACATACACAGGATGCTTAAGAATTCTATACTGTCACAAAAATTGAAATTTAAATATTAATAAATAAGCTCACACTGACCTTAACTATATTGAAAATCTTATGAGCGTATGTATGGTGGGTCGATCGACTCATCACACTAAACGTGTTTTGAAAAAAAAATACTTTTATTTTTTAATATTTAATTTTTTTTTATAGTATCGTAAGTATAGTCGAAAGCTCTATTTTGTTATAAAAATTCAAGTCGATTTCTTAAATAGAAGCCTCATACGAGCGTTAACTATATGCAGAGTCGCATAAAAGCTCGTTCGAGGTCTCGGTCAATATATGGTAAGACTCGGTTTTTATTAAAAAAAAAATAATTAAAAATTGCTTTTATATGCAAATTAAAATTCCAAACACTTTTTGCATTAGACATTTTTTATTAGGATTTCATTTAGCAAAGTTATGACACTTTGAATTTTTACATTAGCCGCCATTTTGAAAAAAAATTTTATATATTTTTTTTAAACATAACGTATAGGGGCTGCACGTTAGTTCTATGCGATACTCAACATTTAAATTTTAATCTTCGAAACCAAACAGTTAAGAGCGTTAACTCTTCCGAAAGTCTCAAAATGGCTAGTATGGGGGTACGATCGAACTGATACATCGCTTGTTTTCAAGCAAAAATATATATTTTTTATATTTCACTTAGATTACCTTTAGGCTTCTCAACATTTCATGTATAGAGACCTTTTTGACAAAATTTAACACTACTGAGTTATAAGTGATTGAATTTTAATACTTGTCGCCATTTTGCAAAAAATTGACAAAATGGATTTTGCTAACAAACATACACAGGATGCTTAAGAATTCTATACTGTCACAAAAATTAAAATTCAAATATGTATAAATAAGCTCACACTGACCTAAACTATATTGAAAATCTTATGAGCGTATGTATGGTGGGTCGATCGACTCATCACACTAAACGTGTTTTGAAAAAAAAATACTTTTATTTTTTAATTTTTAATTTTTTTTTATAGTATCGTAAGTATAGTCGAAAGCTCTATTTTGTATAAAAAATTCAAGTCGATTTCTTAAATAGAAGCCTCATACGAGCGTTAACTATATGCAGAGTCGCATAAAAGCTCGTTCGAGGTCTCGGTCAATATATGGTAAGACTCGGTTTTTATTAAAAAAAAAATAATTAAAAATTGCGTTTATATGCAAATTAAAATTCCAAACACTTTTTGCATTAGACATTTTTTAGTAGGATTTCATTTAACAAAGTTATGACACTTTGAATTTTTACATTAGCCGCCATTTTGAAAAAAAATTTTATATATTTTTTTTAAACATAACGTATAGGGGCTGCACGTTAGTTCTATGCGATACTCAAAATTTAAATTTTTATCTTCGAAACCAAACAGTTAAGAGCGTTAACTCTTCCGAAAGTCTCAAAATGGCTAGTATGGGGGTACGATCGAACTGATACATCGCTTGTTTTCAAGCAAAAATATATATTTTTTATATTTTATTCTGATGAACTTTAGGCTTCTCAACATTTCATGTATAGAGACCTTTTTGACAAAATTCAACACTACTGAGTTATAAGTGATTGAATTTTAATACTTGTCGCCATTTTGCAAAAAATTGACAAAATGGATTTTGCTAACAAACATACACAGGATGCTTAAGAATTCTATACTGTCACAAAAATTAAAATTCAAATATGTATAAATAAGCTCACACTGACCTAAACTATATTGAAAATCTTATGAGCGTATGTATGGTGGGTCGATCGACTCATCACACTAAACGTGTTTTGAAAAAAAAATACTTTTATTTTTTAATTTTTAATTTTTTTTTATAGTATCGTAAGTATAGTCGAAAGCTCTATTTTGTATAAAAAATTCAAGTCGAGTTCTTAAATAGAAGCCTCATACGAGCGTTAACTATATGCAGAGTCGCATAAAAGCTCGTTCGAGGTCTCGGTCAATATATGGTAAGACTCGGTTTTTATTAAAAAAAAAATAATTAAAAATTGCGTTTATATGCAAATTACAATTCCAAACACTTTTTGCATTAGACATTTTTTAGTAGGATTTCATTTAACAAAGTTATGACACTTTGAATTTTTACATTAGCCGCCATTTTGAAAAAAAATTTTATATATTTTTTTTAAACATAACGTATAGGGGCTGCACGTTAGTTCTATGCGATACTCAAAATTTAAATTTTTATCTTCGAAACCAAACAGTTAAGAGCGTTAACTCTTCCGAAAGTCTCAAAATGGCTAGTATGGGGGTACGATCGAACTGATACATCGCTTGTTTTCAAGCAAAAATATATATTTTTTATATTTTATTCTGATGAACTTTAGGCTTCTCAACATTTCATGTATAGAGACCTTTTTGACAAAATTCAACACTACTGAGTTATAAGTGATTGAATTTTAATACTTGTCGCCATTTTGCAAAAAATTGACAAAATGGATTTTGCTAACAAACATACACAGGATGCTTAAGAATTCTATACTGTCACAAAAATTAAAATTCAAATATGTATAAATAAGCTCACACTGACCTAAACTATATTGAAAATCTTATGAGCGTATGTATGGTGGGTCGATCGACTCATCACACTAAACGTGTTTTGAAAAAAAAATACTTTTATTTTTTAATTTTTAATTTTTTTTTATAGTATCGTAAGTATAGTCGAAAGCTCTATTTTGTATAAAAAATTCAAGTCGATTTCTTAAATAGAAGCCTCATACGAGCGTTAACTATATGCAGAGTCGCATAAAAGCTCGTTCGAGGTCTCGGTCAATATATGGTAAGACTCGGTTTTTATTAAAAAAAAAATAATTAAAAATTGCGTTTATATGCAAATTAAAATTCCAAACACTTTTTGCATTAGACATTTTTCAGTAGAATTTCATTTAGCAAAGTTATGACACTTTGAATTTTTACATTAGCTGCCATTTTGAAAAAAAAATTTATATATTTTTTTTAAACATAACGTATAGTGCCTGCACGTTAGTTCTATGCGATACTCAAAATTTAAATTTTTATCTTCGAAACCAAACAGTTAAGAGCGGTAACTCTTCCGAAAGTCTCAAAATGGCTAGTATGGGGGTACGATCGAACTGATACATCGCTTGTTTTCAAGCAAAAATATATATTTTTTATATTTTATTCTGATGAACTTTAGGCTTCTCAACATTTCATGTATAGAGACCTTTTTGACAAAATTCAACACTACTGAGTTATAAGTGATTGAATTTTAATACTTGTCGCCATTTTGCAAAAAATTGACAAAATGGATTTTGCTAACAAACATACACAGGATGCTTAAGAATTCTATACTGTCACAAAAATTAAAATTCAAATATGTATAAATAAGCTCACACTGACCTAAACTATATTGAAAATCTTATGAGCGTATGTATGGTGGGTCGATCGACTCATCACACTAAACGTGTTTTGAAAAAAAAATACTTTTATTTTTTAATTTTTAATTTTTTTTTATAGTATCGTAAGTATAGTCTAAAGCTCTATTTTGTATAAAAAATTTAAGTCTATTTCTCAAATAGAAGCCCCATACGAGCGTTAACTATATGCAGAGTCGCATAAAAGCTCGTTCGAGGTCTCGGTCAATATATGGTAAGACTCGGTTTTTTAAAAAAAAAAATAATTAAAAATTGCGTTTATATGCAAATTAAAATTCCAAACACTTTTTGCATTCAACATTTTTTAGTAGGATTTCATTTAACAAAGTTATGACACTTTGAATTTTTACATTAGCCGCCATTTTGAAAAAAAATTTTATATATTTTTTTTTAACATAACGTATAGGGGCTGCACGTTAGTTCTATGCGATACTCAAAATTTAAATTTTTATCTTCGAAACCAAACAGTTAAGAGCGTTAACTCTTCCGAAAGTCTCAAAATGGCTAGTATGGGGGTACGATCGAACTGATACATCGCTTGTTTTCAAGCAAAAATATATATTTTTTATATTTTATTCTGATGAACTTTAGGCTTCTCAACATTTCATGTATAGAGACCTTTTTGACAAAATTCAACACTACTGAGTTATAAGTGATTGAATTTTAATACTTGTCGCCATTTTGCAAAAAATTGACAAAATGGATTTTGCTAACAAACATACACAGGATGCTTAAGAATTCTATACTGTCACAAAAATTAAAATTCAAATATGTATAAATAAGCTCACACTGACCTAAACTATATTGAAAATCTTATGAGCGTATGTATGGTGGGTCGATCGACTCATCACACTAAACGTGTTTTGAAAAAAAAATACTTTTATTTTTTAATTTTAAATTTTTTTTTATAGTATCGTAAGTATAGTCGAGAGCTCTATTTTGTATAAAAAATTCAAGTCGATTTCTTAAATAGAAGCCCCATACGAGCGTTAACTATATGCAGAGTCGCATAAAAGCTCGTTCGAGGTCTCGGTCAATATATGGTAAGACTCGGTTTTTATTAAAAAAAAAATAATTAAAAATTGCGTTTATATGCAAATTAAAATTTCAAACACTTTTCGCATTAGACATTTTTTAGTAGGATTTCATTTAACAAAGTTATGACACTTTGAATTTTTACATTAGCCGCCATTTTGAAAAAAAATTTTATATATTTTTTTTAAACATAACGTATAGGGGCTGCACGTTAGTTCTATGCGATACTCAAAATTTAAATTTTTATCTTCGAAACCAAACAGTCAGGAGCGTTAACTCTTCCGAAAGTCTCAAAATGGCTAGTATGGGGGTACGATCGAACTGATACATCGCTTGTTTTTAAGCAAAAATATATATTTTTTATATTTTATTCTGATGAACTTTAGGCTTCTCAACATTTCATGTATAGAGACCTTTTTGACAAAATTCAACACTACTGAGTTATAAGTGATTGAATTTCACAAAAATTAAAATTCAAATATGTATAAATAAGCTCACACTGACCTAAACTATATTGAAAATCTTATGAGCGTATGTATGGTGGGTCGATCGACTCATCACACTAAACGTGTTTTGAAAAAAAAATACTTTTATTTTTTAATTTTTAATTTTTTTTTATAGTATCGTAAGTATAGTCGAAAGCTCTATTTTGTATAAAAAATTCAAGTCGATTTCTTAAATAGAAGCCTCATACGAGCGTTAACTATATGCAGAGTCGCATAAAAGCTCGTTCGAGGTCTCGGTCAATATATGGTAAGACTCGGTTTTTATTAAAAAAAAAATAATTAAAAATTGCTTTTATATGCAAATTAAAATTCCAAACACTTTTTGCATTAGACATTTTTTAGTAGGATTTCATTTAGCAAAGTTATGACACTTTGAATTTTTACATTAGCTGCCATTTTGAAAAAAAATTTTATATATTTTTTTTAAACATAACGTATAGTGCCTGCACGTTAGTTCTATGCGATACTCAAAATTTAAATTTTTATCTCTGAAACCAAACAGTTAAGAGCGTTAACTCTTCCGAAAGTCTCAAAATGGCTAGTATGGGGGTACGATCGAACTGATACATCGCTTGTTTTCAAGCAAAAATATATATTTTTTATATTTTATTCTGATGAACTTTAGGCTTCTAAACATTTCATGTATAGAGACCTTTTTGACAAAATTGAACACTACTGAGTTATAAGTGATTGAATTTCAATACTTGTCGCCATTTTGCAAAAAATTGACAAAATGGATTTTGCTAACAAACATACACAGGATGCTTAAGAATTCTATACTGTCACAAAAATTGAAATTTAAATATGTATAAATAAGCTCACACTGACCTTAACTATATTGAAAATCTTATGAGCGTATGAATTGTAGGTCGATCGACTCATCACACTAAACGTGTTTTGAAAAAAAAATACTTTTATTTTTTAATTTTTAATTTTTTTTTATAGTATCGTAAGTATAGTCGAAAGCTCTATTTTGTATTAAAAATTCAAGTCTATTTCTTAAATAGAAACCTCGTACGAGCATTAACTATATGCAGAGTCGCATAAAAGCTCGTTCGAGGTCTCGGTCAATATATGGTAAGACTCGGTTTTTATTAAAAAAAAAATTATTAAAAATTGCTTTTATATGCAAATTAAAATTCCAAACACTTTTTGCATTAGACATTTTTTAGTAGGATTTCATTTAGCAAAGTTATGACACTTTGAATTTTTACATAAGCTGCCATTTTGAAAAAAAATTTTATATATTTTTTTTAAACATAACGTATAGTGCCTGCACGTTAGTTCTATGCGATACTCAAAATTTAAATTTTTATCTTCGAAACCAAACAGTTAAGAGCGTTAACTCTTCCGAAAGTCTCAAAATGGCTAGTATGGGGGTACGATCGAACTGATACATCGCTTGTTTTCAAGCAAAAATATATATTTTTTATATTTTATTCTGATGAACTTTAGGCTTCTAAACATTTCATGTATAGAAACCTTTTTGACAAAATTGAACACTACTGAGTTATAAGTGATTGAATTTCAATACTTGTCGCCATTTTGCAAAAAATTGACAAAATGGATTTTGCTAACAAACATACACAGGATGCTTAAGAATTCTATACTGTCACAAAAATTTAAATTTAAATATGTATAAATAAGCTCACACTGACCTTAACTATATTGAAAATCTTATGAGCGTATGAATGTTAGGTCGATCGACTCATCACACTAAACGTGTTTTGAAAAAAAAATACTTTTATTTTTTAATTTTTAATTTTTTTTTATAGTATCGTAAGTATAGTCGAAAGCTCTATTTTGTATAAAAAATTCAAGTCGATTTCTTAAATAGAAGCCTCATACGAGCGTTAACTATATGCAGAGTCGCATAAAAGCTCGTTCGAGGTCTCGGTCAATATATGGTAAGACTCGGTTTTTATTAAAAAAAAAATAATTAAAAATTGCGTTTATATGCAAATTAAAATTCCAAACACTTTTTGCATTAGACATTTTTTAGTAGGATTTCATTTAACAAAGTAATGACACTTTGAATTTTTACATTAGCCGCCATTTTGAAAAAAAAAATTATATATTTTTTTTAAACATAACGTATAGGGGCTGCACGTTAGTTCTATGCGATACTCAAAATTTAAATTTTTATCTTCGAAACCAAACAGTTAAGAGCGTTAACTCTTCCGAAAGTCTCAAAATGGCTAGTATGGGGGTACGATCGAACTGATACATCGCTTGTTTTCAAGCAAAAATATATATTTTTTATATTTTATTCTGATGAACTTTAGGCTTCTCAACATTTCATGTATAGAGACCTTTTTGACAAAATTCAACACTACTGAGTTATAAGTGATTGAATTTTAATACTTGTCGCCATTTTGCAAAAAATTGACAAAATGGATTTTGCTAACAAACATACACAGGATGCTTAAGAATTCTATACTGTCACAAAAATTAAAATTCAAATATGTATAAATAAGCTCACACTGACCTAAACTATATTTAAAATCTTATGAGCGTATGTATGGTGGGTCGATCGACTCATCACACTAAACGTGTTTTGAAAAAAAAATACTTTTATTTTTTAATTTTTAATTTTTTTTTATAGTATCGTAAGTATAGTCGTAAGCTTTATTTTGTATAAAAAATTCAAGTCGATTTCTTAAATACAAGCCTCATACGAGCGTTAACTATATGCAGAGTCGCATAAAAGCTCGTTCGAGGTCTCGGTCAATATATCGTAAGACTCGGTTTTTATTAAAAAAAATAATTAAAAATTGCGTTTATATGCAAATTAAAATTCCAAACACTTTTTGCATTAGACATTTTTTAGTAGGATTTCATTTACCAAAGTTATGACACTTTGAATTTTTACATTAGCCGCCATTTTGAAAAAAAATTTTATATATTTTTTTTAAACATAACGTATAGGGGCTGCACGTTAGTTCTATGCGATACTCAAAATTTAAATTTTTATCTTCGAAACCAAACAGTTAAGAGCGTTAACTCTTCCGAAAGTCTCAAAATGGCTAGTATGGGGGTACGATCGAACTGATACATCGCTTGTTTTCAAGCAAAAATATATATTTTTTATATTTTATTCTGATGAACTTTAGGCTTCTCAACATTTCATGTGTAGAGACCTTTTTGACAAAATTCAACACTACTGAGTTATAAGTGATTGAATTTTAATACTTGTCGCCATTTTGCAAAAAATTGACAAAATGGATTTTGCTAACAAACATACACAGGATGCTTAAGAATTCTATACTTTCACAAAAATTAAAATTCAAATATGTATAAATAAGCTCACACTGACCTAAACTATATTGAAAATCTTATGAGCGTATGTATGGTGGGTCGATCGACTCATCACACTAAACGTGTTTTGAAAAAAAAATACTTTTATTTTTTAATTTTTAATTTTTTTTTATAGTATCGTAAGTATAGTCGAAAGCTCTTCTCAACATTTCATGTGTAGAGACCTTTTTGCCAAAATTCAACACTACTGAGTTATAAGTGATTGAATTTTAATACTTGTCGTCATTTTGCAAAAAATTGACAAAATGGATTTTGCTAACAAACATACACAGGATGCTTAAGAATTCTATACTGTCACAAAAATTGAAATTCAAATATGTATAAATAAGCTCACACTGACCTAAACTATATTGAAAATCTTATGAGCGTATGTATGGTGGGTCGATCGACTCATCACACTAAACGTGTTTTGAAAAAAAAATACTTTTATTTTTTAATTTTTAATTTTTTTTTATAGTATCGTAAGTATAGTCTTAAGCTCTATTTTGTATAAAAAATTTAAGTCTATTTCTCAAATAGAAGCCCCATACGAGCGTTAACTATATGCAGAGTCGCATAAAAGCTCGTTCGAGGTCTCGGTCAATATATGGTAAGACTCGGTTTTTTAAAAAAAAAAATAATTAAAAATTGCGTTTATATGCAAATTAAAATTCCAAACACTTTTTGCATTCAACATTTTTTAGTAGGATTTCATTTAACAAAGTTATGACACTTTGAATTTTTACATTAGCCGCCATTTTGAAAAAAAATTTTATATATTTTTTTTAAACATAACGTATAGGGGCTGCACGTTAGTTCTATGCGATACTCAAAATTTAAATTTTTATCTTCGAAACCAAACAGTTAAGAGCGTTAACTCTTCCGAAAGTCTCAAAATGGCTAGTATGGGGGTACGATCGAACTGATACATCGCTTGTTTTCAAGCAAAAATATATATTTTTTATATTTTATTCTGATGAACTTTAGGCTTCTCAACATTTCATGTATAGAGACCTTTTTGACAAAATTCAACACTACTGAGTTATAAGTGATTGAATTTTAATACTTGTCGCCATTTTGCAAAAAATTGACAAAATGGATTTTGCTAACAAACATACACAGGATGCTTAAGAATTCTATACTGTCACAAAAATTAAAATTCAAATATGTATAAATAAGCTCACACTGACCTAAACTATATTGAAAATCTTATGAGCGTATGTATGGTGGGTCGATCGACTCATCACACTAAACGTGTTTTGAAAAAAAAATACTTTTATTTTTTAATTTTTAATTTTTTTTTATAGTATCGTAAGTATAGTCGAGAGCTCTATTTTGTATAAAAAATTCAAGTCGATTTCTTAAATAGAAGCCCCATACGAGCGTTAACTATATGCAGAGTCGCATAAAAGCTCGTTCGAGGTCTCGGTCAATATATGGTAAGACTCGGTTTTTATTAAAAAAAAAATAATTAAAAATTGCGTTTATATGCAAATTAAAATTTCAAACACTTTTCGCATTAGACATTTTTTAGTAGGATTTCATTTAACAAAGTTATGACACTTTGAATTTTTACATTAGCCGCCATTTTGAAAAAAAATTTTATATATTTTTTTTAAACATAACGTATAGGGGCTGCACGTTAGTTCTATGCGATACTCAAAATTTAAATTTTTATCTTCGAAACCAAACAGTCAGGAGCGTTAACTCTTCCGAAAGTCTCAAAATGGCTAGTATGGGGGTACGATCGAACTGATACATCGCTTGTTTTTAAGCAAAAATATATATTTTTTATATTTTATTCTGATGAACTTTAGGCTTCTCAACATTTCATGTATAGAGACCTTTTTGACAAAATTCAACACTACTGAGTTATAAGTGATTGAATTTCACAAAAATTAAAATTCAAATATGTATAAATAAGCTCACACTGACCTAAACTATATTGAAAATCTTATGAGCGTATGTATGGTGGGTCGATCGACTCATCACACTAAACGTGTTTTGAAAAAAAATACTTTTATTTTTTAATTTTTAATTTTTTTTTATAGTATCGTAAGTATAGTCGAAAGCTCTATTTTGTATAAAAAATTCAAGTCGATTTCTTAAATAGAAGCCTCATACGAGCGTTAACTATATGCAGAGTCGCATAAAAGCTCGTTCGAGGTCTCGGTCAATATATGGTAAGACTCGGTTTTTATTAAAAAAAAAATAATTTAAAATTGCGTTTATATGCAAAATAAAATTCCAAACACTTTTTGCATAAGACATTTTTTAGTAGGATTTCATTTAACAAAGTTATGACACTTTGAATTTTTACATTAGCCGCCATTTTGAAAAAAAATTTTATATATTTTTTTTAAACATAACGTATAGGGGCTGCACGTTAGTTCTATGCGATACTCAAAATTTAAATTTTTATCTTCGAAACCAAACAGTTAAGAGCGTTAACTCTTCCGAAAGTCTCAAAATGGCTAGTATGGGGGTACGATCGAACTGATACATCGCTTGTTTTCAAGCAAAAATATATATTTTTTATATTTTATTCTGATGAACTTTAGGCTTCTCAACATTTCATGTATAAAGACCTTTTTGACAAAATTCAACACTACTGAGTTATAAGTGATTGAATTTTAATACTTGTCGCCATTTTGCAAAAAATTGACAAAATGGATTTTGCTAACAAACATACACAGGATGCTTAAGAATTCTATACTTTCACAAAAATTAAAATTCAAATATGTATAAATAAGCTCACACTGACCTAAACTATATTGAAAATCTTATGAGCGTATGTATGGTGGGTCGATCGACTCATCACACTAAACGTGTTTTGAAAAAAAAATACTTTTATTTTTTAATTTTTAATTTTTTTTTATAGTATCGTAAGTATAGTCGAAAGCTCTATTTTGTATAAAAAATTTAAGTCGATTTCTTAAATAG
The DNA here is from genome assembly GCF_051122295.1 of Plectrocnemia conspersa. NCBI lineage: Eukaryota > Metazoa > Arthropoda > Insecta > Trichoptera > Polycentropodidae > Plectrocnemia > Plectrocnemia conspersa. The sequence continues at coordinate 677,710 of NW_028277174.1, read as the reverse complement.
AAACCTCGTACGAGCATTACCTATATGCAGAGTCGCATAAAAGCTCGTTCGAGGTCTCGGTCAATATATGGTAAGACTCGGTTTTTATTAAAAAAAAAATAATTAAAAATTGCGTTTATATGCAAATTAAAATTCCTAACACTTTTTGCATTAGACATTATTTAGTAGGATTTCATTTAACAAAGTTATGACACTTTGAATTTTTACATTAGCCGCCATTTTGAAAAAAAATTTTATATATTATTTTTAAACATAACGTATAGGGGCTGCACGTTAGTTCTATGCGATACTCAAAATTTAAATTTTTATCTTCGAAACCAAACAGTTAAGAGCGTTAACTCTTCCGAAAGTCTCAAAATGGCTAGTATGGGGGTACGATCGAACTGATACATCGCTTGTTTTCAAGCTAAAATATATATTTTTTATATTTTATTCTGATGAACTTTAGGCTTCTCAACATTTCATGTATAGAGACCTTTTTGACAAAATTCAACACTACTGAGTTATAAGTGATTGAATTTTAATACTTGTCGCCATTTTGCAAAAAATTTAAAAATGGATTTTGCTAACAAACATACACAGGATGCTTAAGAATTCTATACTGTCACAAAAATTAAAATTCAAATATGTATAAATAAGCTCACACTGACCTAAACTATATTGAAAATCTTATGAGCGTATGTATGGTGGGTCGATCGACTCATCACACTAAACGTGTTTTGAAAAAAAAATACTTTTATTTTTTAATTTTTAATTTTTTTTTATAGTATCGTAAGTATAGTCGAAAGCTCTATTTTGTATAAAAAATTCAAGTCGATTTCTTAAATAGAAGCCTCATACGAGCGTTAACTATATGCAGAGTCGCATAAAAGCTCGTTCGAGGTCTCGGTCAATATATGGTAAGACTCGGTTTTTATTAAAAAAAAAATTATTAAAAATTGCTTTTATATGCAAATTAAAATTCCAAACACTTTTTGCATTAGACATTTTTTAGTAGGATTTCATTTAGCAAAGTTATGACACTTTGAATTTTTACATTAGCTGCCATTTTGAAAAAAAATTTTATATATTTTTTTTAAACATAACGTATAGTGCCTGCACGTTAGTTCTATGCGATACTCAAAATTTAAATTTTTATCTCTGAAACCAAACAGTTAAGAGCGTTAACTCTTCCGAAAGTCTCAAAATGGCTAGTATGGGGGTACGATCGAACTGATACATCGCTTGTTTTCAAGCAAAAATATATATTTTTTATATTTTATTCTGATGAACTTTAGGCTTCTAAACATTTCATGTATAGAGACCTTTTTGACAAAATTGAACACTACTGAGTTATAAGTGATTGAATTTCAATACTTGTCGCCATTTTGCAAAAAATTGACAAAATGGATTTTGCTAACAAACATACACAGGATGCTTAAGAATTCTATACTGTCACAAAAATTGAAATTTAAATATGTATAAATAAGCTCACACTGACCTTAACTATATTGAAAATCTTATGAGCGTATGAATTGTAGGTCGATCGACTCATCACACTAAACGTGTTTTGAAAAAAAAATACTTTTATTTTTTAATTTTTAATTTTTTTTTATAGTATCGTAAGTATAGTCAAAAGCTCTATTTTGTATTAAAAATTCAAGTCTATTTCTTAAATAGAAACCTCGTACGAGCATTAACTATATGCAGAGTCGCATAAAAGCTCGTTCGAGGTCTCGGTCAATATATGGTAAGACTCGGTTTTTATTAAAAAAAAAATTATTAAAAATTGCTTTTATATGCAAATTAAAATTCCAAACACTTTTTGCATTAGACATTTTTTAGTAGGATTTCATTTAGCAAAGTTATGACACTTTGAATTTTTACATAAGCTGCCATTTTGAAAAAAAATTTTATATATTTTTTTTAAACATAACGTATAGTGCCTGCACGTTAGTTCTATGCGATACTCAAAATTTAAATTTTTATCTTCGAAACCAAACAGTTAAGAGCGTTAACTCTTCCGAAAGTCTCAAAATGGCTAGTATGGGGGTACGATCGAACTGATACATCGCTTGTTTTCAAGCAAAAATATATATTTTTTATATTTTATTCTGATGAACTTTAGGCTTCTAAACATTTCATGTATAGAAACCTTTTTGACAAAATTGAACACTACTGAGTTATAAGTGATTGAATTTCAATACTTGTCGCCATTTTGCAAAAAATTGACAAAATGGATTTTGCTAACAAACATACACAGGATGCTTAAGAATTCTATACTTTCACAAAAATTAAAATTCAAATATGTATAAATAAGCTCACACTGACCTAAACTATATTGAAAATCTTATGAGCGTATGTATGGTGGGTCGATCGACTCATCACACTAAACGTGTTTTGAAAAAAAAATACTTTTATTTTTTAATTTTTAATTTTTTTTTATAGTATCGTAAGTATAGTCGAAAGCTCTATTTTGTATAAAAAATTTAAGTCGATTTCTTAAATAGAAACCTCGTACGAGCATTACCTATATGCAGAGTCGCATAAAAGCTCGTTCGAGGTCTCGGTCAATATATGGTAAGACTCGGTTTTTATTAAAAAAAAAATAATTAAAAATTGCGTTTATATGCAAATTAAAATTCCTAACACTTTTTGCATTAGACATTATTTAGTAGGATTTCATTTAACAAAGTTATGACACTTTGAATTTTTACATTAGCCGCCATTTTGAAAAAAAATTATATATATTATTTTTAAACATAACGTATAGGGGCTGCACGTTAGTTCTATGCGATACTCAAAATTTAAATTTTTATCTTCGAAACCAAACAGTTAAGAGCGTTAACTCTTCCGAAAGTCTCAAAATGGCTAGTATGGGGGTACGATCGAACTGATACATCGCTTGTTTTCAAGCTAAAATATATATTTTTTATATTTTATTCTGATGAACTTTAGGCTTCTCAACATTTCATGTATAGAGACCTTTTTGACAAAATTCAACACTACTGAGTTATAAGTGATTGAATTTTAATACTTGTCGCCATTTTGCAAAAAATTTAAAAATGGATTTTGCTAACAAACATACACAGGATGCTTAAGAATTCTATACTGTCACAAAAATTAAAATTCAAATATGTATAAATAAGCTCACACTGACCTAAACTATATTGAAAATCTTATGAGCGTATGTATGGTGGGTCGATCGACTCATCACACTAAACGTGTTTTGAAAAAAAAATACTTTTATTTTTTAATTTTTAATTTTTTTTTATAGTATCGTAAGTATAGTCGAAAGCTCTATTTTGTATAAAAAATTCAAGTCGATTTCTTAAATAGAAGCCTCATACGAGCGTTAACTATATGCAGAGTCGCATAAAAGCTCGTTCGAGGTCTCGGTCAATATATGGTAAGACTCGGTTTTTATTAAAAAAAAAATAATTAAAAATTGCGTTTATATGCAAATTAAAATTCCAAACACTTTTTGCATTAGACATTTTTTAGTAGGATTTCATTTAACAAAGTAATGACACTTTGAATTTTTACATTAGCCGCCATTTTGAAAAAAAAAATTATATATTTTTTTTAAACATAACGTATAGGGGCTGCACGTTAGTTCTATGCGATACTCAAAATTTAAATTTTTATCTTCGAAACCAAACAGTTAAGAGCGTTAACTCTTCCGAAAGTCTCAAAATGGCTAGTATGGGGGTACGATCGAACTGATACATCGCTTGTTTTCAAGCAAAAATATATATTTTTTATATTTTATTCTGATGAACTTTAGGCTTCTCAACATTTCATGTATAGAGACCTTTTTGACAAAATTCAACACTACTGAGTTATAAGTGATTGAATTTTAATACTTGTCGCCATTTTGCAAAAAATTGACAAAATGGATTTTGCTAACAAACATACACAGGATGCTTAAGAATTCTATACTGTCACAAAAATTAAAATTCAAATATGTATAAATAAGCTCACACTGACCTAAACTATATTGAAAATCTTATGAGCGTATGTATGGTGGGTCGATCGACTCATCACACTAAACGTGTTTTGAAAAAAAAATACTTTTATTTTTTAATTTTTAATTTTTTTTTATAGTATCGTAAGTATAGTCGTAAGCTTTATTTTGTATAAAAAATTCAAGTCGATTTCTTAAATACAAGCCTCATACGAGCGTTAACTATATGCAGAGTCGCATAAAAGCTCGTTCGAGGTCTCGGTCAATATATCGTAAGACTCGGTTTTTATTAAAAAAAATAATTAAAAATTGCGTTTATATGCAAATTAAAATTCCAAACACTTTTTGCATTAGACATTTTTTAGTAGGATTTCATTTACCAAAGTTATGACACTTTGAATTTTTACATTAGCCGCCATTTTGAAAAAAAATTTTATATATTTTTTTTAAACATAACGTATAGGGGCTGCACGTTAGTTCTATGCGATACTCAAAATTTAAATTTTTATCTTCGAAACCAAACAGTTAAGAGCGTTAACTCTTCCGAAAGTCTCAAAATGGCTAGTATGGGGGTACGATCGAACTGATACATCGCTTGTTTTCAAGCAAAAATATATATTTTTTATATTTTATTCTGATGAACTTTAGGCTTCTCAACATTTCATGTGTAGAGACCTTTTTGACAAAATTCAACACTACTGAGTTATAAGTGATTGAATTTTAATACTTGTCGCCATTTTGCAAAAAATTGACAAAATGGATTTTGCTAACAAACATACACAGGATGCTTAAGAATTCTATACTGTCACAAAAATTAAAATTCAAATATGTATAAATAAGCTCACACTGACCTAAACTATATTGAAAATCTTATGAGCGTATGTATGGTGGGTCGATCGACTCATCACACTAAACGTGTTTTGAAAAAAAAATACTTTTATTTTTTAATTTTTAATTTTTTTTTATAGTATCGTAAGTATAGTCGAGAGCTCTATTTTGTATAAAAAATTCAAGTCGATTTCTTAAATAGAAGCCCCATACGAGCGTTAACTATATGCAGAGTCGCATAAAAGCTCGTTCGAGGTCTCGGTCAATATATGGTAAGACTCGGTTTTTATTAAAAAAAAAATAATTAAAAATTGCGTTTATATGCAAATTAAAATTTCAAACACTTTTCGCATTAGACATTTTTTAGTAGGATTTGATTTAACAAAGTTATGACACTTTGAATTTTTACATTAGCCGCCATTTTGAAAAAAAATTTTATATATTTTTTTTAAACATAACGTATAGGGGCTGCACGTTAGTTCTATGCGATACTCAAAATTTAAATTTTTATCTTCGAAACCAAACAGTCAGGAGCGTTAACTCTTCCGAAAGTCTCAAAATGGCTAGTATGGGGGTACGATCGAACTGATACATCGCTTGTTTTTAAGCAAAAATATATATTTTTTATATTTTATTCTGATGAACTTTAGGCTTCTCAACATTTCATGTATAGAGACCTTTTTGACAAAATTCAACACTACTGAGTTATAAGTGATTGAATTTCACAAAAATTAAAATTCAAATATGTATAAATAAGCTCACACTGACCTAAACTATATTGAAAATCTTATGAGCGTATGTATGGTGGGTCGATCGACTCATCACACTAAACGTGTTTTGAAAAAAAATACTTTTATTTTTTAATTTTTAATTTTTTTTTATAGTATCGTAAGTATAGTCGAAAGCTCTATTTTGTATAAAAAATTCAAGTCGATTTCTTAAATAGAAGCCTCATACGAGCGTTAACTATATGCAGAGTCGCATAAAAGCTCGTTCGAGGTCTCGGTCAATATATGGTAAGACTCGGTTTTTATTAAAAAAAAAATAATTAAAAATTGCGTTTATATGCAAAATAAAATTCCAAACACTTTTTGCATAAGACATTTTTTAGTAGGATTTCATTTAACAAAGTTATGACACTTTGAATTTTTACATTAGCCGCCATTTTGAAAAAAAATTTTATATATTTTTTTTAAACATAACGTATAGGGGCTGCACGTTAGTTCTATGCGATACTCAAAATTTAAATTTTTATCTTCGAAACCAAACAGTTAAAAGCGTTAACTCTTCCGAAAGTCTCAAAATGGCTAGTATGGGGGTACGATCGAACTGATACATCGCTTGTTTTCAAGCAAAAATATATATTTTTTATATTTTATTCTGATGAACTTTAGGCTTCTCAACATTTCATGTATAAAGACCTTTTTGACAAAATTCAACACTACTGAGTTATAAGTGATTGAATTTTAATACTTGTCGCCATTTTGCAAAAAATTGACAAAATGGATTTTGCTAACAAACATACACAGGATGCTTAAGAATTCTATACTTTCACAAAAATTAAAATTCAAATATGTATAAATAAGCTCACACTGACCTAAACTATATTGAAAATCTTATGAGCGTATGTATGGTGGGTCGATCGACTCATCACACTAAACGTGTTTTGAAAAAAAAATACTTTTATTTTTTAATTTTTAATTTTTTTTTATAGTATCGTAAGTATAGTCGAAAGCTCTATTTTGTATAAAAAATTTAAGTCGATTTCTTAAATAGAAACCTCGTACGAGCATTACCTATATGCAGAGTCGCATAAAAGCTCGTTCGAGGTCTCGGTCAATATATGGTAAGACTCGGTTTTTATTAAAAAAAAAATAATTAAAAATTGCGTTTATATGCAAATTAAAATTCCTAACACTTTTTGCATTAGACATTATTTAGTAGGATTTCATTTAACAAAGTTATGACACTTTGAATTTTTACATTAGCCGCCATTTTGAAAAAAAATTTTATATATTATTTTTAAACATAACGTATAGGGGCTGCACGTTAGTTCTATGCGATACTCAAAATTTAAATTTTTATCTTCGAAACCAAACAGTTAAGAGCGTTAACTCTTCCGAAAGTCTCAAAATGGCTAGTATGGGGGTACGATCGAACTGATACATCGCTTGTTTTCAAGCTAAAATATATATTTTTTATATTTTATTCTGATGAACTTTAGGCTTCTCAACATTTCATGTATAGAGACCTTTTTGACAAAATTCAACACTACTGAGTTATAAGTGATTGAATTTTAATACTTGTCGCCATTTTGCAAAAAATTTAAAAATGGATTTTGCTAACAAACATACACAGGATGCTTAAGAATTCTATACTGTCACAAAAATTAAAATTCAAATATGTATAAATAAGCTCACACTGACCTAAACTATATTGAAAATCTTATGAGCGTATGTATGGTGGGTCGATCGACTCATCACACTAAACGTGTTTTGAAAAAAAAATACTTTTATTTTTTAATTTTTAATTTTTTTTTATAGTATCGTAAGTATAGTCGAAAGCTCTATTTTGTATAAAAAATTCAAGTCGATTTCTTAAATAGAAGCCTCATACGAGCGTTAACTATATGCAGAGTCGCATAAAAGCTCGTTCGAGGTCTCGGTCAATATATGGTAAGACTCGGTTTTTATTAAAAAAAAAATTATTAAAAATTGCTTTTATATGCAAATTAAAATTCCAAACACTTTTTGCATTAGACATTTTTTAGTAGGATTTCATTTAGCAAAGTTATGACACTTTGAATTTTTACATTAGCTGCCATTTTGAAAAAAAATTTTATATATTTTTTTTAAACATAACGTATAGTGCCTGCACGTTAGTTCTATGCGATACTCAAAATTTAAATTTTTATCTCTGAAACCAAACAGTTAAGAGCGTTAACTCTTCCGAAAGTCTCAAAATGGCTAGTATGGGGGTACGATCGAACTGATACATCGCTTGTTTTCAAGCAAAAATATATATTTTTTATATTTTATTCTGATGAACTTTAGGCTTCTAAACATTTCATGTATAGAGACCTATTTGACAAAATTGAACACTACTGAGTTATAAGTGATTGAATTTCAATACTTGTCGCCATTTTGCAAAAAATTGACAAAATGGATTTTGCTAACAAACATACACAGGATGCTTAAGAATTCTATACTGTCACAAAAATTGAAATTTAAATATGTATAAATAAGCTCACACTGACCTTAACTATATTGAAAATCTTATGAGCGTATGAATTGTAGGTCGATCGACTCATCACACTAAACGTGTTTTGAAAAAAAAATACTTTTATTTTTTAATTTTTAATTTTTTTTTATAGTATCGTAAGTATAGTCGAAAGCTCTATTTTGTATTAAAAATTCAAGTCTATTTCTTAAATAGAAACCTCGTACGAGCATTAACTATATGCAGAGTCGCATAAAAGCTCGTTCGAGGTCTCGGTCAATATATGGTAAGACTCGGTTTTTATTAAAAAAAAAATAATTAAAAATTGCTTTTATATGCAAATTAAAATTCCAAACACTTTTTGCATTAGACATTTTTTAGTAGGATTTCATTTAGAAAAGTTATGACACTTTGAATTCTTACATTAGCTGCCATTTTGAAAAAAAATTTTATATATTTTTTTTAAACATAACGTATAGTGCCTGCACGTTAGTTTTATGCGATACTCAAAATTTAAATTTTTATCTTCGAAACCAAACAGTTAAGAGCGTTAACTCTTCCGAAAGTCTCAAAATGGCTAGTATGAGGGTACGATCGAACTGATACATCGCTTGTTTTCAAGCAAAAATATATATTTTTTTTATTTTATTCTGATGAACTTTAGGCTTCTAAACATTTCATGTATAGAGACCTTTTTGACAAAATTGAACACTACTGAGTTATAAGTGATTGAATTTCAATACTTGTCGCCATTTTGCAAAAAATTGACAAAATGGATTTTGCTAACAAACATACACAGGATGCTTAAGAATTCTATACTGTCACAAAAATTGAAATTTAAATATGTATAAATAAGCTCACACTGACCTTAACTATATTGAAAATCTTATGAGCGTATGAATGTTAGGTCGATCGACTCATCACACTAAACGTGTTTTGAAAAAAAAATACTTTTATTTTTTAATTTTTCATTTTTTTTTATAGTATCGTAAGTATAGTCGAAAGCTCTATTTTGTATTAAAAATTCAAGTCTATTTCTTAAATAGAAACCTCGTACGAGCATTAACTATATGCAGAGTCGCATAAAAGCTCGTTCGAGGTCTCGGTCAATATATGGTAAGACTCGGTTTTTATTAAAAAAAAAATAATTAAAAATTGCTTTTATATGCAAATTAAAATTCCAAACACTTTTTGCATTAGACATTTTTTAGTAGGATTTCATTTAGCAAAGTTATGACACTTTGAATTTTTACATTAGCTGCCATTTTGAAAAAAAAAATTATATATTTTTTTTAAACATAACGTATAGTGCCTGCACGTTAGTTCTATGCGATACTCAAAATTTAAATTTTTATCTTCGAAACCAAACAGTTAAGAGCGTTAACTCTTCCGAAAGTCTCAAAATGGCTAGTATGGGGGTACGATCGAACTGATACATCGCTTGTTTTCAAGCAAAAATATATATTTTTTATATTTTATTCTGATGAACTTTAGGCTTCTAAACATTTCATGTATAGAGACCTTTTTGACAAAATTGAACACTACTGAGTTATAAGTGATTGAATTTCAATACTTGTCGCCATTTTGCAAAAAATTGACAAAATGGATTTTGCTAACAAACATACACAGGATGCTTAAGAATTCTATACTGTCACAAAAATTGAAATTTAAATATATATAAATAAGCTCACACTGACCTTAACTATATTGAAAATCTTATGAGCGTATGAATGTTAGGTCGATCGACTCATCACACTAAACGTGTTTTGAAAAAAAAATACTTTTATTTTTTAATTTTTAATTTTTTTTTATAGTATCGTAAGTATAGTCGAAAGCTTTATTTTGTATTAAAAATTCAAGTCTATTTCTTAAATAGAAACCTCGTACGAGCATTAACTATATGCAGAGTCGCATAAAAGCTCGTTCGAGGTCTCGGTCAATATATGGTAAGACTCGGTTTTTATTAAAAAAAAAATAATTAAAAATTGCGTTTATATGCAAATTAAAATTCCAAACACTTTTTGCATAAGACATTTTTTAGTAGGATTTTATTTAACAAAGTTATGACACTTTGAATTTTTACATTAGCCGCCATTTTGAAAAAAAATTTTATATATTTTTTTTAAACATAACGTATAGGGGCTGCACGTTAGTTCTATGCGATACTCAAAATTTAAATTTTTATCTTCGAAACCAAACAGTTAAGAGCGTTAACTCTTCCGAAAGTCTCAAAATGGCTAGTATGGAGGTACGATCGAACTGATACATCGCTTGTTTTCAAGCAAAAATATATATTTTTTATATTTTATTCTGATGAACTTTAGGCTTCTAAACATTTCATGTATAGAGACCTTTTTGACAAAATTGAACACTACTGAGTTATAAGTGATTGAATTTCAATACTTGTCGCCATTTTGCAAAAAATTGACAAAATGGATTTTGCTAACAAACATACACAGGATGCTTAAGAATTCTATACTGTCACAAAAATTGAAATTTAAATATGTATAAATAAGCTCACACTGACCTTAACTATATTGAAAATCTTATGAGCGTATGAATGTTAGGTCGATCGACTCATCACACTAAACGTGTTTTGAAAAAAAAATACTTTTATTTTTTAATTTTTAATTTTTTTATATAGTATCGTAAGTATAGTCGAAAGCTCTATTTTGTATTAAAAATTCAAGTCTATTTCTTAAATAGAAACCTCGTACGAGCATTAACTATATGCAGAGTCGCATAAAAGCTCGTTCGAGGTCTCGGTCAATATATGGTAAGACTCGGTTTTTATTAAAAAAAAAATAATTAAAAATTGCTTTTATATGCAAATTAAAATTCCAAACACTTTTTGCATTAGACATTTTTTAGTAGGATTTCATTTAGCAAAGTTATGACACTTTGAATTTTTACATTAGCTGCCATTTTGAAAAAAAAATTTATATATTTTTTTTAAACATAACGTATAGTGCCTGCACGTTAGTTCTATGCGATACTCAAAATTTAAATTTTTATCTTCGAAACCAAACAGTTAAGAGCGTTAACTCTTCCGAAAGTCTCAAAATGGCTAGTATGGGGGTACGATCGAACTGATACATCGCTTGTTTTCAAGCAAAAATATATATTTTTTATATTTTATTCTGATGAACTTTAGGCTTCTAAACATTTCATGTATAGAGACCTTTTTGACAAAATTGAACACTACTGAGTTATAAGTGATTGAATTTCAATACTTGTCGCCATTTTGCAAAAAATTGACAAAATGGATTTTGCTAACAAACATACACAGGATGCTTAAGAATTCTATACTGTCACAAAAATTGAAATTTAAATATGTATAAATAAGCTCACACTGACCTTAACTATATTGAAAATCTTATGAGCGTATGAATGTTAGGTCGATCGACTCATCACACTAAACGTGTTTTGAAAAAAAAATACTTTTATTTTTTAATTTTTAATTTTTTTTTATAGTATCGTAAGTATAGTCGAAAGCTCTATTTTGTATTAAAAATTCAAGTCTATTTCTTAAATAGAAACCTCGTACGAGCATTAACTATATGCAGAGTCGCATAAAAGCTCGTTCGAGGTCTCGGTCAATATATGGTAAGACTCGGTTTTTATTAAAAAAAAAATAATTAAAAATTGCTTTTATATGCAAATTAAAATTCCAAACACTTTTTGCATTAGACATTTTTTAGTAGGATTTGATTTAGAAAAGTTATGACACTTTGAATTCTTACATTAGCTGCCATTTTGAAAAAAAATTTTATATATTTTTTTTAAACATAACGTATAGTGCCTGCACGTTAGTTTTATGCGATACTCAAAATTTAAATTTTTATCTTCGAAACCAAACAGTTAAGAGCGTTAACTCTTCCGAAAGTCTCAAAATGGCTAGTATGGGGGTACGATCGAACTGATACATCGCTTGTTTTCAAGCAAAAATATATATTTTTTTTATTTTATTCTGATGAACTTTAGGCTTCTAAACATTTCATGTATAGAGACCTTTTTGACAAAATTGAACACTACTGAGTTATAAGTGATTGAATTTCAATACTTGTCGCCATTTTGCAAAAAATTGACAAAATGGATTTTGCTAACAAACATACACAGGATGCTTAAGAATTCTATACTGTCACAAAAATTGAAATTTAAATATGTATAAATAAGCTCACACTGACCTTAACTATATTGAAAATCTTATGAGCGTATGAATGTTAGGTCGATCGACTCATCACACTAAACGTGTTTTGAAAAAAAAATACTTTTATTTTTTAATTTTTAATTTTTTTTTATAGTATCGTAAGTATAGTCGAAAGCTTTATTTTGTATTAAAAATTCAAGTCTATTTCTTAAATAGAAACCTCGTACGAGCATTAACTATATGCAGAGTCGCATAAAAGCTCGTTCGAGGTCTCGGTCAATATATGGTAAGACTCGGTTTTTATTAAAAAAAAAATAATTAAAAATTGCGTTTATATGCAAATTAAAATTCCAAACACTTTTTGCATAAGACATTTTTTAGTAGGATTTTATTTAACAAAGTTATGACACTTTGAATTTTTACATTAGCCGCCATTTTAAAAAAAAATTTTATATATTTTTTTTAAACATAACGTATAGGGGCTGCACGTTAGTTCTATGCGATACTCAAAATTTAAATTTTTATCTTCGAAACCAAACAGTTAAGAGCGTTAACTCTTCCGAAAGTCTCAAAATGGCTAGTATGGAGGTACGATCGAACTGATACATCGCTTGTTTTCAAGCAAAAATATATATTTTTTATATTTTATTCTGATGAACTTTAGGCTTCTAAACATTTCATGTATAGAGACCTTTTTGACAAAATTGAACACTACTGAGTTATAAGTGATTGAATTTCAATACTTGTCGCCATTTTGCAAAAAATTGACAAAATGGATTTTGCTAACAAACATACACAGGATGCTTAAGAATTCTATACTGTCACAAAAATTGAAATTCAAATATGTATAAATAAGCTCACACTGACCTTAACTATATTGAAAATCTTATGAGCGTATGAATGGTAGGTCGATCGACTCATCACACTAAACGTGTTTTGAAAAAAAAATACTTTTATTTTTTAATTTTTAATTTTTTTTTATAGTATCGTAAGTATAGTCGAAAGCTCTATTTTGTATTAAAAATTCAAGTCTATTTCTTAAATAGAAACCTCGTACGAGCATTAACTATATGCAGAGTCGCATAAAAGCTCGTTCGAGGTCTCGGTCAATATATGGTAAGACTCGGTTTTTATTAAAAAAAAAATAATTAAAAATTGCTTTTATATGCAAATTAAAATTCCAAACACTTTTTGCATTAGACATTTTTTAGTAGGATTTCATTTAGAAAAGTTATGACACTTTGAATTCTTACATTAGCTGCCATTTTGAAAAAAAATTTTATATATTTTTTTTAAACATAACGTATAGTGCCTGCACGTTAGTTTTATGCGATACTCAAAATTTAAATTTTTATCTTCGAAACCAAACAGTTAAGAGCGTTAACTCTTCCGAAAGTCTCAAAATGGCTAGTATGGGGGTACGATCGAACTGATACATCGCTTGTTTTCAAGCAAAAATATATATTTTTTATATTTTATTCTGATGAACTTTAGGCTTCTAAACATTTCATGTATAGAAACCTTTTTGACAAAATTGAACACTACTGAGTTATAAGTGATTGAATTTCAATACTTGTCGCCATTTTGCAAAAAATTGACAAAATGGATTTTGCTAACAAACATACACAGGATGCTTAAGAATTCTATACTGTCACAAAAATTGAAATTTAAATATGTATAAATAAGCTCACACTGACCTTAACTATATTGAAAATCTTATGAGCGTATGAATGTTAGGTCGATCGACTCATCACACTAAACGTGTTTTGAAAAAAAAATACTTTTATTTTTTAATTTTTAATTTTTTTATATAGTATCGTAAGTATAGTCGAAAGCTCTATTTTGTATTAAAAATTCAAGTCTATTTCTTAAATAGAAACCTCGTACGAGCATTAACTATATGCAGAGTCGCATAAAAGCTCGTTCGAGGTCTCGGTCAATATATGGTAAGACTCGGTTTTTATTAAAAAAAAAATAATTAAAAATTGCTTTTATATGCAAATTAAAATTCCAAACACTTTTTGCATTAGACATTTTTTAGTAGGATTTCATTTAGCAAAGTTATGACACTTTGAATTTTTACATTAGCTGCCATTTTGAAAAAAAAATTTATATATTTTTTTTAAACATAACGTATAGTGCCTGCACGTTAGTTCTATGCAATACTCAAAATTTAAATTTTTATCTTCGAAACCAAACAGTTAAGAGCGTTAACTCTTCCGAAAGTCTCAAAATGGCTAGTATGGGGGTACGATCGAACTGATACATCGCTTGTTTTCAAGCAAAAATATATATTTTTTATATTTTATTCTGATGAACTTTAGGCTTCTAAACATTTCATGTATAGAGACCTTTTTGACAAAATTGAACACTACTGAGTTATAAGTGATTGAATTTCAATACTTGTCGCCATTTTGCAAAAAATTGACAAAATGGATTTTGCTAACAAACATACACAGGATGCTTAAGAATTCTATACTGTCACAAAAATTGAAATTTAAATATGTATAAATAAGCTCACACTGACCTTAACTATATTGAAAATCTTATGAGCGTATGAATGTTAGGTCGATCGACTCATCACACTAAACGTGTTTTGAAAAAAAAATACTTTTATTTTTTAATTTTTAATTTTTTTTTATAGTATCGTAAGTATAGTCGAAAGCTTTATTTTGTATTAAAAATTCAAGTCTATTTCTTAAATAGAAACCTCGTACGAGCATTAACTATATGCAGAGTCGCATAAAAGCTCGTTCGAGGTCTCGGTCAATATATGGTAAGACTCGGTTTTTATTAAAAAAAAAATAATTAAAAATTGCGTTTATATGCAAATTAAAATTCCAAACACTTTTTGCATAAGACATTTTTTAGTAGGATTTTATTTAACAAAGTTATGACACTTTGAATTTTTACATTAGCCGCCATTTTGAAAAAAAATTTTATATATTTTTTTTAAACATAACGTATAGGGGCTGCACGTTAGTTCTATGCGATACTCAAAATTTAAATTTTTATCTTCGAAACCAAACAGTTAAGAGCGTTAACTCTTCCGAAAGTCTCAAAATGGCTAGTATGGAGGTACGATCGAACTGATACATCGCTTGTTTTCAAGCAAAAATATATATTTTTTATATTTTATTCTGATGAACTTTAGGCTTCTAAACATTTCATGTATAGAGACCTTTTTGACAAAATTGAACACTACTGAGTTATAAGTGATTGAATTTCAATACTTGTCGCCATTTTGCAAAAAATTGACAAAATGGATTTTGCTAACAAACATACACAGGATGCTTAAGAATTCTATACTGTCACAAAAATTGAAATTCAAATATGTATAAATAAGCTCACACTGACCTTAACTATATTGAAAATCTTATGAGCGTATGAATGGTAGGTCGATCGACTCATCACACTAAACGTGTTTTGAAAAAAAAATACTTTTATTTTTTAATTTTTAATTTTTTTTTATAGTATCGTAAGTATAGTCGAAAGCTCTATTTTGTATTTAAAATTCAAGTCTATTTCTTAAATAGAAACCTCGTACGAGCATTAACTATATGCAGAGTCGCATAAAAGCTCGTTCGAAGTCTCGGTCAATATATGGTAAGACTCGGTTTTTATTAAAAAAAAAATAATTAAAAATTGCTTTTATATGCAAATTAAAATTCCAAACACTTTTTGCATTAGACATTTTTTAGTAGGATTTTATTTAGCAAAGTTATGACACTTTGAATTTTTACATTAGCTGCCATTTTGAAAAAAAAATTTATATATTTTTTTTAAACATAACGTATAGTGCCTGCACGTTAGTTCTATGCGATACTCAAAATTTAAATTTTTATCTTCGAAACCAAACAGTTAAGAGCGTTAACTCTTCCGAAAGTCTCAAAATGGCTAGTATGGGGGTACGATCGAACTGATACATCGCTTGTTTTCAAGCAAAAATATATATTTTTTATATTTTATTCTGATGAACTTTAGGCTTCTAAACATTTCATGTATAGAGACCTTTTTGACAAAATTGAACACTACTGAGTTATAAGTGATTGAATTTCAATACTTGTCGCCATTTTGCAAAAAATTGACAAAATGGATTTTGCTAACAAACATACACAGGATGCTTAAGAATTCTATACTGTCACAAAAATTGAAATTTAAATATGTATAAATAAGCTCACACTGACCTTAACTATATTGAAAATCTTATGAGCGTATGAATGTTAGGTCGATCGACTCATCACACTAAACGTGTTTTGAAAAAAAAATACTTTTATTTTTTAATTTTTAATTTTTTTTTATAGTATCGTAAGTATAGTCGAAAGCTCTATTTTGTATTAAAAATTCAAGTCTATTTCTTAAATAGAAACCTCGTACGAGCATTAACTATATGCAGAGTCGCATAAAAGCTCGTTCGAGGTCTCGGTCAATATATGGTAAGACTCGGTTTTTATTAAAAAAAAAATAATTAAAAATTGCTTTTATATGCAAATTAAAATTCCAAACACTTTTTGCATTAGACATTTTTTAGTAGGATTTTATTTAGAAAAGTTATGACACTTTGAATTCTTACATTAGCTGCCATTTTGAAAAAAAATTTTATATATTTTTTTTAAACATAACGTATAGTGCCTGCACGTTAGTTTTATGCGATACTCAAAATTTAAATTTTTATCTTCGAAACCAAACAGTTAAGAGCGTTAACTCTTCCGAAAGTCTCAAAATGGCTAGTATGGGGGTACGATCGAACTGATACATCGCTTGTTTTCAAGCAAAAATATATATTTTTTTTATTTTATTCTGATGAACTTTAGGCTTCTAAACATTTCATGTATAGAGACCTTTTTGACAAAATTGAACACTACTGAGTTATAAGTGATTGAATTTCAATACTTGTCGCCATTTTGCAAAAAATTGACAAAATGGATTTTGCTAACAAACATACACAGGATGCTTAAGAATTCTATACTGTCACAAAAATTGAAATTTAAATATGTATAAATAAGCTCACACTGACCTTAACTATATTGAAAATCTTATGAGCGTATGAATGTTAGGTCGATCGACTCATCACACTAAACGTGTTTTGAAAAAAAAATACTTTTATTTTTTAATTTTTCATTTTTTTTTATAGTATCGTAAGTATAGTCGAAAGCTCTATTTTGTATTAAAAATTCAAGTCTATTTCTTAAATAGAAACCTCGTACGAGCATTAACTATATGCAGAGTCGCATAAAAGCTCGTTCGAGGTCTCGGTCAATATATGGTAAGACTCGGTTTTTATTAAAAAAAAAATAATTAAAAATTGCTTTTATATGCAAATTAAAATTCCAAACACTTTTTGCATTAAACATTTTTTAGTAGGATTTCATTTAGCAAAGTTATGACACTTTGAATTTTTACATTAGCTGCCATTTTGAAAAAAAAAATTATATATTTTTTTTAAACATAACGTATAGTGCCTGCACGTTAGTTCTATGCGATACTCAAAATTTAAATTTTTATCTTCGAAACCAAACAGTTAAGAGCGTTAACTCTTCCGAAAGTCTCAAAATGGCTAGTATGGGGGTACGATCGAACTGATACATCGCTTGTTTTCAAGCAAAAATATATATTTTTTTTATTTTATTCTGATGAACTTTAGGCTTCTAAACATTTCATGTATAGAGACCTTTTTGACAAAATTGAACACTACTGAGTTATAAGTGATTGAATTTCAATACTTGTCGCCATTTTGCAAAAAATTGACAAAATGGATTTTGCTAACAAACATACACAGGATGCTTAAGAATTCTATACTGTCACAAAAATTGAAATTTAAATATGTATAAATAAGCTCACACTGACCTTAACTATATTGAAAATCTTATGAGCGTATGAATGTTAGGTCGATCGACTCATCACACTAAACGTGTTTTGAAAAAAAAATACTTTTATTTTTTAATTTTTAATTTTTTTTTATAGTATCGTAAGTATAGTCGAAAGCTTTATTTTGTATTAAAAATTCAAGTCTATTTCTTAAATAGAAACCTCGTACGAGCATTAACTATATGCAGAGTCGCATAAAAGCTCGTTCGAGGTCTCGGTCAATATATGGTAAGACTCGGTTTTTATTAAAAAAAAAATAATTAAAAATTGCGTTTATATGCAAATTAAAATTCCAAACACTTTTTGCATAAGACATTTTTTAGTAGGATTTTATTTAACAAAGTTATGACACTTTGAATTTTTACATTAGCCGCCATTTTGAAAAAAAATTTTATATATTTTTTTTAAACATAACGTATAGGGGCTGCACGTTAGTTCTATGCGATACTCAAAATTTAAATTTTTATCTTCGAAACCAAACAGTTAAGAGCGTTAACTCTTCCGAAAGTCTCAAAATGGCTAGTATGGAGGTACGATCGAACTGATACATCGCTTGTTTTCAAGCAAAAATATATATTTTTTATATTTTATTCTGATGAACTTTAGGCTTCTAAACATTTCATGTATAGAGACCTTTTTGACAAAATTGAACACTACTGAGTTATAAGTGATTGAATTTCAATACTTGTCGCCATTTTGCAAAAAATTGACAAAATGGATTTTGCTAACAAACATACACAGGATGCTTAAGAATTCTATACTGTCACAAAAATTGAAATTTAAATATATATAAATAAGCTCACACTGACCTTAACTATATTGAAAATCTTATGAGCGTATGAATGTTAGGTCGATCGACTCATCACACTAAACGTGTTTTGAAAAAAAAATACTTTTATTTTTTAATTTTTAATTTTTTTTTATAGTATCGTAAGTATAGTCGAAAGCTTTATTTTGTATTAAAAATTCAAGTCTATTTCTTAAATAGAAACCTCGTACGAGCATTAACTATATGCAGAGTCGCATAAAAGCTCGTTCGAGGTCTCGGTCAATATATGGTAAGACTCGGTTTTTATTAAAAAAAAAATAATTAAAAATTGCGTTTATATGCAAATTAAAATTCCAAACACTTTTTGCATAAGACATTTTTTAGTAGGATTTTATTTAACAAAGTTATGACACTTTGAATTTTTACATTAGCCGCCATTTTGAAAAAAAATTTTATATATTTTTTTTAAACATAACGTATAGGGGCTGCACGTTAGTTCTATGCGATACTCAAAATTTAAATTTTTATCTTCGAAACCAAACAGTTAAGAGCGTTAACTCTTCCGAAAGTCTCAAAATGGCTAGTATGGAGGTACGATCGAACTGATACATCGCTTGTTTTCAAGCAAAAATATATATTTTTTATATTTTATTCTGATGAACTTTAGGCTTCTAAACATTTCATGTATAGAGACCTTTTTGACAAAATTGAACACTACTGAGTTATAAGTGATTGAATTTCAATACTTGTCGCCATTTTGCAAAAAATTGACAAAATGGATTTTGCTAACAAACATACACAGGATGCTTAAGAATTCTATACTGTCACAAAAATTGAAATTCAAATATGTATAAATAAGCTCACACTGACCTTAACTATATTGAAAATCTTATGAGCGTATGAATGGTAGGTCGATCGACTCATCACACTAAACGTGTTTTGAAAAAAAAATACTTTTATTTTTTAATTTTTAATTTTTTTTTATAGTATCGTAAGTATAGTCGAAAGCTCTATTTTGTATTTAAAATTCAAGTCTATTTCTTAAATAGAAACCTCGTACGAGCATTAACTATATGCAGAGTCGCATAAAAGCTCGTTCGAGGTCTCGGTCAATATATGGTAAGACTCGGTTTTTATTAAAAAAAAAATAATTAAAAATTGCTTTTATATGCAAATTAAAATTCCAAACACTTTTTGCATTAGACATTTTTTAGTAGGATTTCATTTAGCAAAGTTATGACACTTTGAATTTTTACATTAGCTGCCATTTTGAAAAAATAATTTATATATTTTTTTTAAACATAACGTATAGTGCCTGCACGTTAGTTCTATGCGATACTCAAAATTTAAATTTTTATCTTCGAAACCAAACAGTTAAGAGCGTTAACTCTTCCGAAAGTCTCAAAATGGCTAGTATGGGGGTACGATCGAACTGATACATCGCTTGTTTTCAAGCAAAAATATATATTTTTTATATTTTATTCTGATGAACTTTAGGCTTCTCAACATTTCATGTATAGAGACCTTTTTGACAAAATTGAACACTACTGAGTTATAAGTGATTGAATTTCAATACTTGTCGCCATTTTGCAAAAAATTGACAAAATGGATTTTGCTAACAAACATACACAGGATGCTTAAGAATTCTATACTGTCACAAAAATTGAAATTTAAATAGGTATAAATAAGCTCACACTGACCTTAACTATATTGAAAATCTTATGAGCGTATGAATGTTAGGTCGATCGACTCATCACACTAAACGTGTTTTGAAAAAAAAATACTTTTATTTTTTAATTTTTAATTTTTTTTTATAGTATCGTAAGTATAGTCGAAAGCTCTATTTTGTATTAAAAATTCAAGTCTATTTCTTAAATAGAAACCTCGTACGAGCATTAACTATATGCAGAGTCGCATAAAAGCTCGTTCGAGGTCTCGGTCAATATATGGTAAGACTCGGTTTTTATTAAAAAAAAAATAATTAAAAATTGCTTTTATATGCAAATTAAAATTCCAAACACTTTTTGCATTAGACATTTTTTAGTAGGATTTCATTTAGAAAAGTTATGACACTTTGAATTCTTACATTAGCTGCCATTTTGAAAAAAAATTTTATATATTTTTTTTAAACATAACGTATAGTGCCTGCACGTTAGTTTTATGCGATACTCAAAATTTAAATTTTTATCTTCGAAACCAAACAGTTAAGAGCGTTAACTCTTCCGAAAGTCTCAAAATGGCTAGTATGGGGGTACGATCGAACTGATACATCGCTTGTTTTCAAGCAAAAATATATATTTTTTTTATTTTATTCTGATGAACTTTAGGCTTCTAAACATTTCATGTATAGAGACCTTTTTGACAAAATTGAACACTACTGAGTTATAAGTGATTGAATTTCAATACTTGTCGCCATTTTGCAAAAAATTGACAAAATGGATTTTGCTAACAAACATACACAGGATGCTTAAGAATTCTATACTGTCACAAAAATTGAAATTTAAATATGTATAAATAAGCTCACACTGACCTTAACTATATTGAAAATCTTATGAGCGTATGAATGTTAGGTCGATCGACTCATCACACTAAACGTGTTTTGAAAAAAAAATACTTTTATTTTTTAATTTTTCATTTTTTTTTATAGTATCGTAAGTATAGTCGAAAGCTCTATTTTGTATTAAAAATTCAAGTCTATTTCTTAAATAGAAACCTCGTACGAGCATTAACTATATGCAGAGTCGCATAAAAGCTCGTTCGAGGTCTCGGTCAATATATGGTAAGACTCGGTTTTTATTAAAAAAAAAATAATTAAAAATTGCTTTTATATGCAAATTAAAATTCCAAACACTTTTTGCATTAGACATTTTTTAGTAGGATTTCATTTAGCAAAGTTATGACACTTTGAATTTTTACATTAGCTGCCATTTTGAAAAAAAAAATTATATATTTTTTTTAAACATAACGTATAGTGCCTGCACGTTAGTTCTATGCGATACTCAAAATTTAAATTTTTATCTTCGAAACCAAACAGTTAAGAGCGTTAACTCTTCCGAAAGTCTCAAAATGGCTAGTATGGGGGTACGATCGAACTGATACATCGCTTGTTTTCAAGCAAAAATATATATTTTTTATATTTTATTCTGATGAACTTTAGGCTTCTAAACATTTCATGTATAGAAACCTTTTTGACAAAATTGAACACTACTGAGTTATAAGTGATTGAATTTCAATACTTGTCGCCATTTTGCAAAAAATTGACAAAATGGATTTTGCTAACAAACATACACAGGATGCTTAAGAATTCTATACTGTCACAAAAATTGAAATTTAAATATGTATAAATAAGCTCACACTGACCTTAACTATATTGAAAATCTTATGAGCGTATGAATGTTAGGTCGATCGACTCATCACACTAAACGTGTTTTGAAAAAAAAATACTTTTATTTTTTAATTTTTAATTTTTTTATATAGTATCGTAAGTATAGTCGAAAGCTCTATTTTGTATTAAAAATTCAAGTCTATTTCTTAAATAGAAACCTCGTACGAGCATTAACTATATGCAGAGTCGCATAAAAGCTCGTTCGAGGTCTCGGTCAATATATGGTAAGACTCGGTTTTTATTAAAAAAAAAATAATTAAAAATTGCTTTTATATGCAAATTAAAATTCCAAACACTTTTTGCATTAGACATTTTTTAGTAGGATTTCATTTAGCAAAGTTATGACACTTTGAATTTTTACATTAGCTGCCATTTT
This sequence comes from Plectrocnemia conspersa, assembly GCF_051122295.1. Classification (NCBI taxonomy): domain Eukaryota; kingdom Metazoa; phylum Arthropoda; class Insecta; order Trichoptera; family Polycentropodidae; genus Plectrocnemia; species Plectrocnemia conspersa. The sequence goes on along the minus strand of NW_028277174.1, from coordinate 655,169 downwards.
GAAAAAAAATTTTATATATTTTTTTTAAACATAACGTATAGTGCCTGCACGTTAGTTCTATGCGATACTTAAAATTTAAATTTTTATCTTCAAAACCAAACAGTTAAGAGCGTTAACTCTTCCGAAAGTCTCAAAATGGCTAGTATGGGGGTACGATCGAACTGATACATCGCTTGTTTTCAAGCAAAAATATATATTTTTTTTATTTTATTCTGATGAACTTTAGGCTTCTAAACATTTCATGTATAGAGACCTTTTTGACAAAATTGAACACTACTGAGTTATAAGTGATTGAATTTCAATACTTGTCGCCATTTTGCAAAAAATTGACAAAATGGATTTTGCTAACAAACATACACAGGATGCTTAAGAATTCTATACTGTCACAAAAATTGAAATTTAAATATGTATAAATAAGCTCACACTGACCTTAACTATATTGAAAATCTTATGAGCGTATGAATGTTAGGTCGATCGACTCATCACACTAAACGTGTTTTGAAAAAAAAATACTTTTATTTTTTAATTTTTTTTTATAGTATCGTAAGTATAGTCGAAAGCTCTATTTTGTATTAAAAATTCAAGTCTATTTCTTAAATAGAAACCTCGTACGAGCATTAACTATATGCAGAGTCGCATAAAAGCTCGTTCGAGGTCTCGGTCAATATATGGTAAGACTCGGTTTTTATTAAAAAAAATAATTAAAAATTGCTTTTATATGCAAATTAAAATTCCAAACACTTTTTGCATTAGACATTTTTTAGTAGGATTTCATTTAGCAAAGTTATGACACTTTGAATTTTTACATTAGCTGCCATTTTGAAAAAAAAAATTATATATTTTTTTTAAACATAACGTATAGTGCCTGCACGTTAGTTCTATGCGATACTCAAAATTTAAATTTTTATCTTCGAAACCAAACAGTTAAGAGCGTTAACTCTTCCGAAAGTCTCAAAATGGCTAGTATGGGGGTACGATCGAACTGATACATCGCTTGTTTTCAAGCAAAAATATATATTTTTTATATTTTATTCTGATGAACTTTAGGCTTCTAAACATTTCATGTATAGAGACCTTTTTGACAAAATTGAACACTACTGAGTTATAAGTGATTGAATTTCAATACTTGTCGCCATTTTGCAAAAAATTGACAAAATGGATTTTGCTAACAAACATACACAGGATGCTTAAGAATTCTATACTGTCACAAAAATTGAAATTTAAATATGTATAAATAAGCTCACACTGACCTTAACTATATTGAAAATCTTATGAGCGTATGAATGTTAGGTCGATCGACTCATCACACTAAACGTGTTTTGAAAAAAAAATACTTTTATTTTTTAATTTTTAATTTTTTTTTATAGTATCGTAAGTATAGTCGAAAGCTCTATTTTGTATTTAAAATTCAAGTCTATTTCTTAAATAGAAACCTCGTACGAGCATTAACTATATGCAGAGTCGCATAAAAGCTCGTTCGAGGTCTCGGTCAATATATGGTAAGACTCGGTTTTTATTAAAAAAAAAATAATTAAAAATTGCTTTTATATGCAAATTAAAATTCCAAACACTTTTTGCATTAGACATTTTTTAGTAGGATTTCATTTAGCAAAGTTATGACACTTTGAATTTTTACATTAGCTGCCATTTTGAAAAAAAAATTTATATATTTTTTTTAAACATAACGTATAGTGCCTGCACGTTAGTTCTATGCGATACTCAAAATTTAAATTTTTATCTTCGAAACCAAACAGTTAAGAGCGTTAACTCTTCCGAAAGTCTCAAAATGGCTAGTATGGGGGTACGATCGAACTGATACATCGCTTGTTTTCAAGCAAAAATATATATTTTTTATATTTTATTCTGATGAACTTTAGGCTTCTAAACATTTCATGTATAGAGACCTTTTTGACAAAATTGAACACTACTGAGTTATAAGTGATTGAATTTCAATACTTGTCGTTATTTTGCAAAAAATTGACAAAATGGATTTTGCTAACAAACATACACAGGATGCTTAAGAATTCTATACTGTCACAAAAATTGAAATTTAAATATGTATAAATAAGCTCACACTGACCTTAACTATATTGAAAATCTTATGAGCGTATGAATGTTAGGTCGATCGACTCATCACACTAAACGTGTTTTGAAAAAAAAATACTTTTATTTTTTAATTTTTAATTTTTTTTTATAGTATCGTAAGTATAGTCGAAAGCTCTATTTTGTATTAAAAATTCAAGTCTATTTCTTAAATAGAAACCTCGTACGAGCATTAACTATATGCAGAGTCGCATAAAAGCTCGTTCGAGGTCTCGGTCAATATATGGTAAGACTCGGTTTTTATTAAAAAAAAAATAATTAAAAATTGCTTTTATATGCAAATTAAAATTCCAAACACTTTTTGCATTAGACATTTTTTAGTAGGATTTCATTTAGCAAAGTTATGACACTTTGAATTTTTACATTAGCTGCCATTTTGAAAAAAAAAATTATATATTTTTTTTAAACATAACGTATAGTGCCTGCACGTTAGTTCTATGCGATACTCAAAATTTAAATTTTTATCTTCGAAACCAAACAGTTAAGAGCGTTAACTCTTCCGAAAGTCTCAAAATGGCTAGTATGGGGGTACGATCGAACTGATACATCGCTTGTTTTCAAGCAAAAATATATATTTTTTATATTTTATTCTGATGAACTTTAGGCTTCTAAACATTTCATGTATAGAGACCTTTTTGTCAAAATTGAACACTACTGAGTTATAAGTGATTGAATTTCAATACTTGTCGCCATTTTGCAAAAAATTGACAAAATGGATTTTGCTAACAAACATACACAGGATGCTTAAGAATTCTATACTGTCACAAAAATTGAAATTTAAATATGTATAAATAAGCTCACACTGACCTTAACTATATTGAAAATCTTATGAGCGTATGAATGGTAGGTCGATCGACTCATCACACTAAACGTGTTTTGAAAAAAAAATACTTTTATTTTTTAATTTTTAATTTTTTTTTATAGTATCGTAAGTATAGTCGAAAGCTCTATTTTGTATTAAAAAATCAAGTCTATTTCTTAAATAGAAACCTCGTACGAGCATTAACTATATGCAGAGTCGCATAAAAGCTCGTTCGAGGTCTCGGTCAATATATGGTAAGACTCGGTTTTTATTAAAAAAAAAATAATTAAAAATTGCTTTTATATGCAAATTAAAATTCCAAACACTTTTTGCATTAGACATTTTTTAGTAGGATTTCATTTAGCAAAGTTATGACACTTTGAATTTTTACATTAGCTGCCATTTTGAAAAAAAATTTTATATATTTTTTTTAAACATAACGTATAGTGCCTGCACGTTAGTTCTATGCGATACTCAAAATTTAAATTTTTATCTTTGAAACCAAACAGTTAAGAGCGTTAACTCTTCCGAAAGTCTCAAAATGGCTAGTATGGGGGTACGATCGAACTGATACATCGCTTGTTTTCAAGCAAAAATATATATTTTTTATATTTTATTCTGATGAACTTTAGGCTTCTAAACATTTCATGTATAGAGACCTTTTTGACAAAATTGAACACTACTGAGTTATAAGTGATTGAATTTCAATACTTGTCGCCATTTTGCAAAAAATTGACAAAATGGATTTTGCTAACAAACATACACAGGATGCTTAAGAATTCTATACTGTCACAAAAATTTAAATTTAAATATGTATAAATAAGCTCACACTGACCTTAACTATATTGAAAATCTTATGAGCGTATGAATGTTAGGTCGATCGACTCATCACACTAAACGTGTTTTGAAAAAAAAATACTTTTATTTTTTAATTTTTTTTTATAGTATCGTAAGTATAGTCGAAAGCTCTATTTTGTATTAAAAATTCAAGTCTATTTCTTAAATAGAAACCTCGTACGAGCATTAACTATATGCAGAGTCGCATAAAAGCTCGTTCGAGGTCTCGGTCAATATATGGTAAGACTCGGTTTTTATTAAAAAAAAAATAATTAAAAATTGCTTTTATATGCAAATTAAAATTCCAAACACTTTTTGCATTAGACATTTTTTAGTAGGATTTCATTTAGCAAAGTTATGACACTTTGAATTTTTACATTAGCTGCCATTTTGAAAAAAAATTTTATATATTTTTTTTAAACATAACGTATAGTGCCTGCACGTTAGTTCTATGCGATACTCAAAATTTAAATTTTTATCTTCGAAACCAAACAGTTAAGAGCGTTAACTCTTCCGAAAGTCTCAAAATGGCTAGTATGGGGGTACGATCGAACTGATACATCGCTTGTTTTCAAGCAAAAATATATATTTTTTATATTTTATTCTGATGAACTTTAGGCTTCTAAACATTTCATGTATAGAGACCTTTTTGACAAAATTGAACACTACTGAGTTATAAGTGATTGAATTTCAATACTTGTCGCCATTTTGCAAAAAATTGACAAAATGGATTTTGCTAACAAACATACACAGGATGCTTAAGAATTCTATACTGTCACAAAAATTTAAATTTAAATATGTATAAATAAGCTCACACTGACCTTAACTATATTGAAAATCTTATGAGCGTATGAATGTTAGGTCGATCGACTCATCACACTAAACGTGTTTTGAAAAAAAAATACTTTTATTTTTTAATTTTTAATTTTTTTTTATAGTATCGTAAGTATAGTCGAAAGCTCTATTTTGTATTAAAAATTCAAGTCTATTTCTTAAATAGAAACCTCGTACGAGCATTAACTATATGCAGAGTCGCATAAAAGCTCGTTCGAGGTCTCGGTCAATATATGGTAAGACTCGGTTTTTATTAAAAAAAAAATAATTAAAAATTGCTTTTATATGCAAATTAAAATTCCAAACACTTTTTGCATTAGACATTTTTTAGTAGGATTTCATTTAGCAAAGTTATGACACTTTGAATTTTTACATTAGCTGCCATTTTGAAAAAAAAATTTATATATTTTTTTTAAACATAACGTATAGTGCCTGCACGTTAGTTCTATGCGATACTCAAAATTTAAATTTTTATCTTCGAAACCAAACAGTTAAGAGCGTTAACTCTTCCGAAAGTCTCAAAATCGCTAGTATGGGGGTACGATCGAACTGATACATCGCTTGTTTTCAAGCAAAAATATATATTTTTTTTATTTTATTCTGATGAACTTTAGGCTTCTAAACATTTCATGTATAGAGACCTTTTTGACAAAATTGAACACTACTGAGTTATAAGTGATTGAATTTCAATACTTGTCGCCATTTTGCAAAAAATTGACAAAATGGATTTTGCTAACAAACATACACAGGATGCTTAAGAATTCTATACTGTCACAAAAATTGAAATTTAAATATGTATAAATAAGCTCACACTGACCTTAACTATATTGAAAATCTTATGAGCGTATGAATGTTAGGTCGATCGACTCATCACACTAAACGTGTTTTGAAAAAAAAATACTTTTATTTTTTAATTTTTAATTTTTTTTTATAGTATCGTAAGTATAGTCGAAAGCTCTATTTTGTATTAAAAATTCAAGTCTATTTCTTAAATAGAAACCTCGTACGAGCATTAACTATATGCAGAGTCGCATAAAAGCTCGTTCGAGGTCTCGGTCAATATATGGTAAGACTCGGTTTTTATTAAAAAAAAAATAATTAAAAATTGCTTTTATATGCAAATTAAAATTCCAAACACTTTTTGCATTAGACATTTTTTAGTAGGATTTCATTTAGCAAAGTTATGACACTTTGAATTTTTACATTAGCTGCCATTTTGAAAAAAAATTTTATATATTTTTTTTAAACATAACGTATAGTGCCTGCACGTAAGTTCTATGCGATACTCAAAATTTAAATTTTTATCTTCGAAACCAAACAGTTAAGAGCGTTAACTCTTCCGAAAGTCTCAAAATGGCAAGTATGGGGGTACGATCGAACTGATACATCGCTTGTTTTCAAGCAAAAATATATATTTTTTATATTTTATTCTGATGAACTTTAGGCTTCTAAGCATTTCATGTATAGAGACATTTTTGACAAAATTGAACACTACTGAGTTATAAGTGATTGAATTTCAATACTTGTCGCCATTTTGCAAAAAATTGACAAAATGGATTTTGCTAACAAACATACACAGGATGCTTAAGAATTCTATACTGTCACAAAAATTGAAATTTAAATATGTATAAATAAGCTCACACTGACCTTAACTATATTGAAAATCTTATGAGCGTATGAATGTTAGGTCGATCGACTCATCACACTAAACGTGTTTTGAAAAAAAAATACTTTTATTTTTTAATTTTTAATTTTTTTTTATAGTATCGTAAGTATAGTCGAAAGCTCTATTTTGTATTAAAAATTCAAGTCTATTTCTTAAATAGAAACCTCGTACGAGCATTAACTATATGCAGAGTCGCATAAAAGCTCGTTCGAGGTCTCGGTCAATATATGGTAAGACTCGGTTTTTATTAAAAAAAAAATAATTAAAAATTGCTTTTATATGCAAATTAAAATTCCAAACACTTTTTGCATTAGACATTTTTTAGTAGGATTTCATTTAGCAAAGTTATGACACTTTGAATTTTTACATTAGCTGCCATTTTGAAAAAAAATTTTATATATTTTTTTTAAACATAACGTATAGTGCCTGCACGTAAGTTCTATGCGATACTCAAAATTTAAATTTTTATCTTCGAAACCAAACAGTTAAGAGCGTTAACTCTTCCGAAAGTCTCAAAATGGCAAGTATGGGGGTACGATCGAACTGATACATCGCTTGTTTTCAAGCAAAAATATATATTTTTTATATTTTATTCTGATGAACTTTAGGCTTCTAAACATTTCATGTATAGAGACATTTTTGACAAAATTGAACACTACTGAGTTATAAGTGATTGAATTTCAATACTTGTCGCCATTTTGCAAAAAATTGACAAAATGGATTTTGCTAACAAACATACACAGGATGCTTAAGAATTCTATACTGTCACAAAAATTGAAATTTAAATATGTATAAATAAGCTCACACTGACCTTAACTATATTGAAAATCTTATGAGCGTATGAATGGTAGGTCGATCGACTCATCACACTAAACGTGTTTTGAAAAAAAAATACTTTTATTTTTTAATTTTTAATTTTTTTTTATAGTATCGTAAGTATAGTCGAAAGCTCTATTTTGTATTAAAAATTTAAGTCTATTTCTTAAATAGAAACCTCGTACGAGCATTAACTATATGCAGAGTCGCATAAAAGCTCGTTCGAGGTCTCGGTCAATATATGGTAAGACTCGGTTTTTATTAAAAAAAAAATAATTAAAAATTGCTTTTATATGCAAATTAAAATTCCAAACACTTTTTGCATTAGACATTTTTTAGTAGGATTTCATTTAGCAAAGTTATGACACTTTGAATTTTTACATTAGCTGCCATTTTGAAAAAAAATTTTATATATTTTTTTTAAACATAACGTATAGTGCCTGCACGTTAGTTCTATGCGATACTCAAAATTTTAATTTTTATCTTCGAAACCAAACAGTTAAGAGCGTTAACTTTTCCGAAAGTCTCAAAATGGCTAGTATGGGGGTACGATCGAACTGATACATCGCTTGTTTTCAAGCAAAAATATATATTTTTTTTATTTTATTCTGATGAACTTTAGGCTTCTAAACATTTCATGTATAGAGACCTTTTTGACAAAATTGAACACTACTGAGTTATAAGTGATTGAATTTCAATACTTGTCGCCATTTTGCAAAAAATTGACAAAATGGATTTTGCTAACAAACATACACAGGATGCTTAAGAATTCTATACTGTCACAAAAATTGAAATTTAAATATGTATAAATAAGCTCACACTGACCTTAACTATATTGAAAATCTTATGAGCGTATGAATGTTAGGTCGATCGACTCATCACACTAAACGTGTTTTGAAAAAAAAATACTTTTATTTTTTAATTTTTAATTTTTTTTTATAGTATCGTAAGTATAGTCGAAAGCTCTATTTTGTATTAAAAATTCAAGTCTATTTCTTAAATAGAAACCTCGTACGAGCATTAACTATATGCAGAGTCGCATAAAAGCTCGTTCGAGGTCTCGGTCAATATATGGTAAGACTCGGTTTTTATTAAAAAAAAAATAATTAAAAATTGCTTTTATATGCAAATTAAAATTCCAAACACTTTTTGCATTAGACATGTTTTAGTAGGATTTCATTTAGCAAAGTTATGACACTTTGAATTTTTACATTAGCTGCCATTTTGAAAAAAAAATTTATATATTTTTTTTAAACATAACGTATAGTGCCTGCACGTTAGTTCTATGCGATACTCAAAATTTAAATTTTTATCTTCGAAACCAAACAGTTAAGAGCGTTAACTCTTCCGAAAGTCTCAAAATGGCTAGTATGGGGGTACGATCGAACTGATACATCGCTTGTTTTCAAGCAAAAATATATATTTTTTTTATTTTATTCTGATGAACTTTAGGCTTCTAAACATTTCATGTATAGAGACATTTTTGACAAAATTGAACACTACTGAGTTATAAGTGATTGAATTTCAATACTTGTCGCCATTTTGCAAAAAATTGACAAAATGGATTTTGCTAACAAACATACACAGGATGCTTAAGAATTCTATACTGTCACAAAAATTGAAATTTAAATATGTATAAATAAGCTCACACTGACCTTAACTATATTGAAAATCTTATGAGCGTATGAATGGTAGGTCGATCGACTCATCACACTAAACGTGTTTTGAAAAAAAAATACTTTTATTTTTTAATTTTTAATTTTTTTTTATAGTATCGTAAGTATAGTCGAAAGCTCTATTTTGTATTAAAAATTCAAGTCTATTTCTTAAATAGAAACCTCGTACGAGCATTAACTATATGCAGAGTCGCATAAAAGCTCGTTCGAGGTCTCGGTCAATATATGGTAAGACTCGGTTTTTATTAAAAAAAAAATAATTAAAAATTGCTTTTATATGCAAATTAAAATTCCAAACACTTTTTGCATTAGACATTTTTTAGTAGGATTTCATTTAGCAAAGTTATGACACTTTGAATTTTTACATTAGCTGCCATTTTGAAAAAAAATTTTATATATTTTTTTTAAACATAACGTATAGTGCCTGCACGTTAGTTCTATGCGATACTCAAAATTTAAATTTTTATCTTAGAAACCAAACAGTTAAGAGCGTTAACTCTTCCGAAAGTCTCAAAATGGCTAGTATGGGGGTACATTCGAACTGATACATCGCTTGTTTTCAAGCAAAAATATATATTTTTTATATTTTATTCTGATGAACTTTAGGCTTCTAAACATTTCATGTATAGAGACCTTTTTGACAAAATTGAACACTACTGAGTTATAAGTGATTGAATTTCAATACTTGTCGCCATTTTGCAAAAAATTGACAAAATGGATTTTGCTAACAAACATACACAGGATGCTTAAGAATTCTATACTGTCACAAAAATTGAAATTTAAATATGTATAAATAAGCTCACACTGACCTTAACTATATTGAAAATCTTATGAGCGTATGAATGTTAGGTCGATCGACTCATCACACTAAACGTGTTTTGAAAAAAAAATACTTTTATTTTTTAATTTTTTTTTATAGTATCGTAAGTATAGTCGAAAGCTCTATTTTGTATTAAAAATTCAAGTCTATTTCTTAAATAGAAACCTCGTACGAGCATTAACTATATGCAGAGTCGCATAAAAGCTCGTTCGAGGTCTCGGTCAATATATGGTAAGACTCGGTTTTTATTAAAAAAAAAATAATTAAAAATTGCTTTTATATGCAAATTAAAATTCCAAACACTTTTTGCATTAGACATTTTTTAGTAGGATTTCATTTAGCAAAGTTATGACACTTTGAATTTTTACATTAGCTGCCATTTTGAAAAAAAGTTTTATATATTTTTTTTAAACATAACGTATAGTGCCTGCACGTTAGTTCTATGCGATACTCAAAATTTAAATTTTTATCTTCGAAACCAAACAGTTAAGAGCGTTAACTCTTCCGAAAGTCTCAAAATGGCTAGTATGGGGGTACGATCGAACTGATACATCGCTTGTTTTCAAGCAAAAATATATATTTTTTTTATTTTATTCTGATGAACTTTAGGCTTCTAAACATTTCATGTATAGAGACCTTTTTGACAAAATTGAACACTACTGAGTTATAAGTGATTGAATTTCAATACTTGTCGCCATTTTGCAAAAAATTGACAAAATGGATTTTGCTAACAAACATACACAGGATGCTTAAGAATTCTATACTGTCACAAAAATTGAAATTTAAATATGTATAAATAAGCTCACACTGACCTTAACTATATTGAAAATCTTATGAGCGTATGAATGGTAGGTCGATCGACTCATCACACTAAACGTGTTTTGAAAAAAAAATACTTTTATTTTTTAATTTTTAATTTTTTTTTATAGTATCGTAAGTATAGTCGAAAGCTCTATTTTGTATTAAAAATTCAAGTCTATTTCTTAAATAGAAACCTCGTACGAGCATTAACTATATGCAGAGTCGCATAAAAGCTCGTTCGAGGTCTCGGTCAATATATCGTAAGACTCGGTTTTTATTAAAAAAAAAATAATTAAAAATTGCTTTTATATGTAAATTAAAATTCCAAACACTTTTTGCATTAGACATTTTTTAGTAGGATTTCATTTAGCAAAGTTATGACACTTTGAATTTTCACATTAGCTGCCATTTTGAAAAAAAATTTTATATATTTTTTTTAAACATAACGTATAGTGCCTGCACGTTAGTTCTATGCGATACTCAAAATTTAAATTTTTATCTTCGAAACCAAACAGTTAAGAGCGTTAACTCTTCCGAAAGTCTCAAAATGGCTAGTATGGGGGTACGATCGAACTGATACATCGCTTGTTTTCAAGCAAAAATATATATTTTTTTTATTTTATTCTGATGAACTTTAGGCTTCTAAACATTTCATGTATAGAGACCTTTTTGACAAAATTGAACACTACTGAGTTATAAGTGATTGAATTTCAATACTTGTCGCCATTTTGCAAAAAATTGACAAAATTGATTTTGCTAACAAACATACACAGGCTGCTTAAGAATTCTATACTGTCACAAAAATTGAAATTTAAATATGTATAAATAAGCTCACACTGACCTTAACTATATTGAAAATCTTATGAGCGTATGAATGGTAGGTCGATCGACTCATCACACTAAACGTGTTTTGAAAAAAAAATACTTTATTTTTTAATTTTTAATTTTTTTTTATAGTATCGTAAGTATAGTCGAAAGCTCTATTTTGTATTAAAAATTCAAGTCTATTTCTTAAATAGAAACCTCGTACGAACATTAACTATATGCAGAGTCGCATAAAAGCTCGTTCGAGGTCTCGGGCAATATATGGTAAGACTCGGTTTTTATTAAAAAAAAAATAATTAAAAATTGCTTTTATATGCAAATTAAAATTCCAAACACTTTTTGCATTAGACATTTTTTAGTAGGATTTCATTTAGCAAAGTTATGACACTTTGAATTTTTACATTAGCTGCCATTTTGAAAAAAAATTTTATATATTTTTTTTAAACATAACGTATAGTGCCTGCACGTTAGTTCTATGCGATACTCAAAATTTAAATTTTTATCTTCGAAACCAAACAGTTAAGAGCGTTAACTCTTCCGAAAGTCTCAAAATGGCTAGTATGGGGGTACGATCGAACTGATACATCGCTTGTTTTCAAGCAAAAATATATATTTTTTATATTTTATTCTGATGAACTTTAGGCTTCTAAACATTTCATGTATAGAGACCTTTTTGACAAAATTGAACACTACTGAGTTATAAGTGATTGAATTTCAATACTTGTCGCCATTTTGCAAAAAATTGACAAAATGGATTTTGCTAACAAACATACACAGGATGCTTAAGAATTCTATACTGTCACAAAAATTGAAATTTAAATATGTATAAATAAGCTCACACTGACCTTAACTATATTAAAAATCTTATGAGCGTATGAATGGTAGGTCGATCGACTCATCACACTAAACGTGTTTTGAAAAAAAAATACTTTTATTTTTTAATTTTTAATTTTTTTTTATAGTATCGTAAGTATAGTCGAAAGCTCTATTTTGTATTAAAAATTCAAGTCTATTTCTTAAATAGAAACCTCGTACGAGCATTAACTATATGCAGAGTCGCATAAAAGCTCGTTCGAGGTCTCGGTCAATATATGGTAAGACTCGGTTTTTATTAAAAAAATAATAATTAAAAATTGCTTTTATATGCAAATTAAAATTCCAAACACTTTTTGCATTAGACATTTTTTAGTAGGATTTCATTTAGAAAGGTTATGACACTTTGAATTCTTACATTAGCTGCCATTTTGAAAAAAAATTTTATATATTTTTTTTAAACATAACGTATAGTGCCTGCACGTTAGTTTTATGCGATACTCAAAATTTAAATTTTTATCTTCGAAACCAAACAGTTAAGAGCGTTAACTCTTCCGAAAGTCTCAAAATGGCTAGTATGGGGGTACGATCGAACTGATACATCGCTTGTTTTCAAGCAAAAATATATATTTTTTTTATTTTATTCTGATGAACTTTAGGCTTCTAAACATTTCATGTATAGAGACCTTTTTGACAAAATTGAACACTACTGAGTTATAAGTGATTGAATTTCAATACTTGTCGCCATTTTGCAAAAAATTGACAAAATGGATTTTGCTAACAAACATACACAGGATGCTTAAGAATTCTATACTGTCACAAAAATTGAAATTTAAATATGTATAAATAAGCTCACACTGACCTTAACTATATTGAAAATCTTATGAGCGTATGAATGTTAGGTCGATCGACTCATCGCACTAAACGTGTTTTGAAAAAAAAATACTTTTATTTTTTAATTTTTCATTTTTTTTTATAGTATCGTAAGTATAGTCGAAAGCTCTATTTTGTATTAAAAATTCAAGTCTATTTCTTAAATAGAAACCTCGTACGAGCATTAACTATATGCAGAGTCGCATAAAAGCTCGTTCGAGGTCTCGGTCAATATATGGTAAGACTCGGTTTTTATTAAAAAAAAAATAATTAAAAATTGCTTTTATATGCAAATTTAAATTCCAAACACTTTTTGCATTAGACATTTTTTAGTAGGATTTCATTTAGCAAAGTTATGACACTTTGAATTTTTACATTAGCTGCCATTTTGAAAAAAAAAATTATATATTTTTTTTAAACATAACGTATAGTGCCTGCACGTTAGTTCTATGCGATACTCAAAATTTAAATTTTTATCTTCGAAACCAAACAGTTAAGAGCGTTAACTCTTCCGAAAGTCTCAAAATGGCTAGTATGGGGGTACGATCGAACTGATACATCGCTTGTTTTCAAGCAAAAATATATATTTTTTATATTTTATTCTGATGAACTTTAGGCATCTAAACATTTCATGTATAGAGACCTTTTTGACAAAATTGAACACTACTGAGTTATAAGTGATTGAATTTCAATACTTGTCGCCATTTTGCAAAAAATTGACAAAATGGATTTTGCTAACAAACATACACAGGATGCTTAAGAATTCTATACTGTCACAAAAATTGAAATTTAAATATGTATAAATAAGCTCACACTGACCTTAACTATATTGAAAATCTTATGAGCGTATGAATGGTAGGTCGATCGACTCATCACACTAAACGTGTTTTGAAAAAAAAATACTTTTATTTTTTAATTTTTAATTTTTTTTTATAGTATCGTAAGTATAGTCGAAAGCTCTATTTTGTATTAAAAATTCAAGTCTATTTCTTACATAGAAACCTCGTACGAGCATTAACTATATGCAGAGTCGCATAAAAGCTCGTTCGAGGTCTCGGTCAATATATAGTAAGACTTGGTTTTTATTAAAAAAAAAATAATTAAAAATTGCTTTTTTATGCAAATTAAAATTCCAAACACTTTTTGCATTAGACATTTTTTAGTAGGATTTCATTTAGCAAAGTTATGACACTTTGAATTTTTACATTAGCTGCCATTTTGAAAAAAATTTTTATATATTTTTTTTAAACATAACGTATAGTGCCTGCACGTTAGTTCTATGCGATACTCAAAATTTAAATTTTTATCTTCGAAACCAAACAGTTAAGAGCGTTAACTCTTCCGAAAGTCTCAAAATGGCTAGTATGGGGGTACGATCGAACTGATACATCGCTTGTTTTCAAGCAAAAATATATATTTTTTTTATTTTATTCTGATGAACTTTAGGCTTCTAAACATTTCATGTATAGAGACCTTTTTGACAAAATTGAACACTACTGAGTTATAAGTGATTGAATTTCAATACTTGTCGCCATTTTGCAAAAAATTGACAAAATGGATTTTGCTAACAAACATACACAGGATGCTTAAGAATTCTATACTGTCACAAAAATTGAAATTTAAATATGTATAAATAAGCTCACACTGACCTTAACTATATTGAAAATCTTATGAGCGTATGAATGTTAGGTCGATCGACTCATCACACTAAACGTGTTTTGAAAAAAAAATACTTTTATTTTTTAATTTTTAATTTTTTTTTATAGTATCGTAAGTATAGTCGAAAGCTCTATTTTGTATTAAAAATTCAAGTCTATTTCTTAAATAGAAACCTCGTACGAGCATTAACTATATGCAGAGTCGCATAAAAGCTCGTTCGAGGTCTCGGTCAATATATGGTAAGACTCGGTTTTTATTAAAAAAAAAATAATTAAAAATTGCTTTTATATGCAAATTAAAATTCCAAACACTTTTTGCATTAGACATGTTTTAGTAGGATTTCATTTAGCAAAGTTATGACACTTTGAATTTTTACATTAGCTGCCATTTTGAAAAAAAATTTTATATATTTTTTTTAAACATAACGTATAGTGCCTGCACGTTAGTTCTATGCGATACTCAAAATTTAAATTTTTATCTTAGAAACCAAACAGTTAAGAGCGTTAACTCTTCCGAAAGTCTCAAAATGGCTAGTATGGGGGTACATTCGAACTGATACATCGCTTGTTTTCAAGCAAAAATATATATTTTTTATATTTTATTCTGATGAACTTTAGGCTTCTAAACATTTCATGTATAGAGACCTTTTTGACAAAATTGAACACTACTGAGTTATAAGTGATTGAATTTCAATACTTGTCGCCATTTTGCAAAAAATTGACAAAATGGATTTTGCTAACAAACATACACAGGATGCTTAAGAATTCTATACTGTCACAAAAATTGAAATTTAAATATGTATAAATAAGCTCACACTGACCTTAACTATATTGAAAATCTTATGAGCGTATGAATGTTAGGTCGATCGACTCATCACACTAAACGTGTTTTGAAAAAAAAATACTTTTATTTTTTAATTTTTAATTTTTTTTTATAGTATCGTAAGTATAGTCGAAAGCTCTATTTTGTATTAAAAATTCAAGTCTATTTCTTAAATAGAAACCTCGTACGAGCATTAACTATATGCAGAGTCGCATAAAAGCTCGTTCGAGGTCTCGGTCAATATATGGTAAGACTCGGTTTTTATTAAAAAAAAAATAATTAAAAATTGCTTTTATATGCAAATTAAAATTCCAAACACTTTTTGCATTAGACATTTTTTAGTAGGATTTTATTTAGCAAAGTTATGACACTTTGAATTTTTACATTAGCTGCCATTTTGAAAAAAAGTTTTATATATTTTTTTTAAACATAACGTATAGTGCCTGCACGTTAGTTCTATGCGATACTCAAAATTTAAATTTTTATCTTCGAAACCAAACAGTTAAGAGCGTTAACTCTTCCGAAAGTCTCAAAATGGCTAGTATGGGGGTACGATCGAACTGATACATCGCTTGTTTTCAAGCAAAAATATATATTTTTTTTATTTTATTCTGATGAACTTTAGGCTTCTAAACATTTCATGTATAGAGACCTTTTTGACAAAATTGAACACTACTGAGTTATAAGTGATTGAATTTCAATACTTGTCGCCATTTTGCAAAAAATTGACAAAATGGATTTTGCTAACAAACATACACAGGCTGCTTAAGAATTCTATACTGTCACAAAAATTGAAATTTAAATATGTATAAATAAGCTCACACTGACCTTAACTATATTGAAAATCTTATGAGCGTATGAATGGTAGGTCGATCGACTCATCACACTAAACGTGTTTTGAAAAAAAAATACTTTTATTTTTTAATTTTTAATTTTTTTTTATAGTATCGTAAGTATAGTCGAAAGCTCTATTTTGTATTAAAAATTCAAGTCTATTTCTTAAATAGAAACCTCGTACGAGCATTAACTATATGCAGAGTCGCATAAAAGCTCGTTCGAGGTCTCGGTCAATATATGGTAAGACTCGGTTTTTATTAAAAAAAAAATAATTAAAAATTGCTTTTATATGCAAATTAAAATTCCAAACACTTTTTGCATTAGACATTTTTTAGTAGGATTTCATTTAGCAAAGTTATGACACTTTGAATTTTTACATTAGCTGCCATTTTGAAAAAAAATTTTATATATTTTTTTTAAACATAACGTATAGTGCCTGCACGTTAGTTCTATGCGATACTCAAAATTTAAATTTTTATCTTTGAAACCAAACAGTTAAGAGCGTTAACTCTTCCGAAAGTCTCAAAATGGCTAGTATGGGGGTACGATCGAACTGATACATCGCTTGTTTTCAAGCAAAAATATATATTTTTTTTATTTTATTCTGATGAACTTTAGGCTTCTAAACATTTCATGTATAAAGACCTTTTTGACAAAATTGAACACTACTGAGTTATAAGTGATTGAATTTCAATACTTGTCGCCATTTTGCAAAAAATTGACAAAATGGATTTTGCTAACAAACATACACAGGATGCTTAAGAATTCTATACTGTCACAAAAATTGAAATTTAAATATGTATAAATAAGCTCACACTGACCTTAACTATATTGAAAATCTTATGAGCGTATGAATGGTAGGTCGATCGACTCATCACACTAAACGTGTTTTGAAAAAAAAATACTTTTATTTTTTAATTTTTAATTTTTTTTTATAGTATCGTAAGTATAGTCGAAAGCTCTATTTTGTATTAAAAATTCAAGTCTATTTCTTAAATAGAAACCTCGTACGAGCATTAACTATATGCAGAGTCGCATAAAAGCTCGTTCGAGGTCTCGGTCAATATATGGTAAGACTCGGTTTTTATTAAAAAAAAAATAATTAAAAATTGCTTTTATATGCAAATTAAAATTCCAAACACTTTTTGCATTAGACATTTTTTAGTAGGATTTTATTTAGCAAAGTTATGACACTTTGAATTTTTACATTAGCTGCCATTTTGAAAAAAAATTTTATATATTTTTTTTAAACATAACGTATAGTGCCTGCACGTTAGTTCTATGCGATACTCAAAATTTAAATTTTTATCTTCGAAACCAAACAGTTAAGAGCGTTAACTCTTCCGAAAGTCTCAAAATGGCTAGTATGGGGGTACGATCGAACTGATACATCGCTTGTTTTCAAGCAAAAATATATATTTTTTTTATTTTATTCTGATGAACTTTAGGCTTCTAAACATTTTATGTATAGAGACCTTTTTGACAAAATTGAACACTACTGAGTTATAAGTGATTGAATTTCAATACTTGTCGCCATTTTGCAACAAATTGACAAAATGGATTTTGCTAACAAACATACACAGGATGCTTAAGAATTCTATACTGTCACAAAAATTGAAATTTAAATATGTATAAATAAGCTCACACTGACCTTAACTATATTGAAAATCTTATGAGCGTATGAATGGTAGGTCGATCGACTCATCACACTAAACGTGTTTTGAAAAAAAAATACTTTTATTTTTTAATTTTTAATTTTTTTTTATAGTATCGTAAGTATAGTCGAAAGCTCTATTTTGTAATAAAAATTCAAGTCTATTTCTTACATAGAAACCTCGTACGAGCATTAACTATATGCAGAGTCGCATAAAAGCTCGTTCGAGGTCTCGGTCAATATATGGTAAGACTTGGTTTTTATTAAAAAAAAAATAATTAAAAATTGCTTTTATATGCAAATTAAAATTCCAAACACTTTTTGCATTAGACATTTTTTAGTAGGATTTCATTTAGCAAAGTTATGACACTTTAAATTTTTACATTAGCTGCCATTTTGAAAAAAATTTTTATATATTTTTTTTAAACATAACGTATAGTGCCTGCACGTTAGTTCTATGCGATACTTAAAATTTAAATTTTTATCTTCGAAACCAAACAGTTAAGAGCGTTAACTCTTCCGAAAGTCTCAAAATGGCTAGTATGGGGGTACGATCGAACTGATACATCGCTTGTTTTCAAGCAAAAATATATATTTTTTTTATTTTATTCTGATGAACTTTAGGCTTCTAAACATTTCATGTATAGAGACCTTTTTGACAAAATTGAACACTACTGAGTTATAAGTGATTGAATTTCAATACTTGTCGCCATTTTGCAAAAAATTGACAAAATGGATTTTGCTAACAAACATACACAGGATGCTTAAGAATTCTATACTGTCACAAAAATTGAAATTTAAATATGTATAAATAAGCTCACACTGACCTTAACTATATTGAAAATCTTATGAGCGTATGAATGTTAGGTCGATCGACTCATCACACTAAACGTGTTTTGAAAAAAAAATACTTTTATTTTTTAATTTTTAATTTTTTTTTATAGTATCGTAAGTATAGTCGAAAGCTCTATTTTGTATTAAAAATTCAAGTCTATTTCTTAAATAGAAACCTCGTACGAGCATTAACTATATGCAGAGTCGCATAAAAGCTCGTTCGAGGTCTCGGTCAATATATGGTAAGACTCGGTTTTTATTAAAAAAAAAATAATTAAAAATTGCTTTTATATGCAAATTAAAATTCCAAACACTTTTTGCATTAGACATTTTTTAGTAGGATTTCATTTAGCAAAGTTATGACACTTTGAATTTTTACATTAGCTGCCATTTTGAAAAAAAATTTTATATATTTTTTTTAAACATAACGTATAGTGCCTGCACGTTAGTTCTATGCGATACTCAAAATTTAAATTTTTATCTTAGAAACCAAACAGTTAAGAGCGTTAACTCTTCCGAAAGTCTCAAAATGGCTAGTATGGGGGTACATTCGAACTGATACATCGCTTGTTTTCAAGCAAAAATATATATTTTTTATATTTTATTCTGATGAACTTTAGGCTTCTAAACATTTCATGTATAGAGACCTTTTTGACAAAATTGAACACTACTGAGTTATAAGTGATTGAATTTCAATACTTGTCGCCATTTTGCAAAAAATTGACAAAATGGATTTTGCTAACAAACATACACAGGATGCTTAAGAATTCTATACTGTCACAAAAATTGAAATTTAAATATGTATAAATAAGCTCACACTGACCTTAACTATATTGAAAATCTTATGAGCGTATGAATGTTAGGTCGATCGACTCATCACACTAAACGTGTTTTGAAAAAAAAATACTTTTATTTTTTAATTTTTTTTTATAGTATCGTAAGTATAGTCGAAAGCTCTATTTTGTATTAAAAATTCAAGTCTATTTCTTAAATAGAAACCTCGTACGAGCATTAACTATATGCAGAGTCGCATAAAAGCTCGTTCGAGGTCTCGGTCAATATATGGTAAGACTCGGTTTTTATTAAAAAAAAAATAATTAAAAATTGCTTTTATATGCAAATTAAAATTCCAAACACTTTTTGCATTAGACATTTTTTAGTAGGATTTCATTTAGCAAAGTTATGACACTTTGAATTTTTACATTAGCTGCCATTTTGAAAAAAATTTTTATATATTTTTTTTAAACATAACGTATAGTGCCTGCACGTTAGTTCTATGCGATACTCAAAATTTAAATTTTTATCTTCGAAACCAAACAGTTAAGAGCGTTAACTCTTCCGAAAGTCTCAAAATGGCTAGTATGGGGGTACGATCGAACTGATACATCGCTTGTTTTCAAGCAAAAATATATATTTTTTTTATTTTATTCTGATGAACTTTAGGCTTCTAAACATTTCATGTATAGAGACCTTTTTGACAAAATTGAACACTACTGAGTTATAAGTGATTGAATTTCAATACTTGTCGCCATTTTGCAAAAAATTGACAAAATGGATTTTGCTAACAAACATACACAGGATGCTTAAGAATTCTATACTGTCACAAAAATTGAAATTTAAATATGTATAAATAAGCTCACACTGACCTTAACTATATTGAAAATCTTATGAGCGTATGAATGTTAGGTCGATCGACTCATCACACTAAACGTGTTTTGAAAAAAAAATACTTTTATTTTTTAATTTTTAATTTTTTTTTATAGTATCGTAAGTATAGTCGAAAGCTCTATTTTGTATTAAAAATTCAAGTCTATTTCTTAAATAGAAACCTCGTACGAGCATTAACTATATGCAGAGTCGCATAAAAGCTCGTTCGAGGTCTCGGTCAATATATGGTAAGACTCGGTTTTTATTAAAAAAAAAATAATTAAAAATTGCTTTTATATGCAAATTAAAATTCCAAACACTTTTTGCATTAGACATTTTTTAGTAGGATTTCATTTAGCAAAGTTATGACACTTTGAATTTTTACATTAGCTGCCATTTTGAAAAAAAATTTTATATATTTTTTTTAAACATAACGTATAGTGCCTGCACGTTAGTTCTATGCGATACTCAAAATTTAAATTTTTATCTTCGAAACCAAACAGTTAAGAGCGTTAACTCTTCCGAAAGTCTCAAAATGGCTAGTATGGGGGTACGATCGAACTGATACATCGCTTGTTTTCAAGCAAAAATATATATTTTTTTTATTTTATTCTGATGAACTTTAGGCTTCTAAACATTTCATGTATAAAGACCTTTTTGACAAAATTGAACACTACTGAGTTATAAGTGATTGAATTTCAATACTTGTCGCCATTTTGCAAAAAATTGACAAAATGGATTTTGCTAACAAACATACACAGGATGCTTAAGAATTCTATACTGTCACAAAAATTGAAATTTAAATATGTATAAATAAGCTCACACTGACCTTAACTATATTGAAAATCTTATGAGCGTATGAATGTTAGGTCGATCGACTCATCACACTAAACGTGTTTTGAAAAAAAAATACTTTTATTTTTTAATTTTTTTTTATAGTATCGTAAGTATAGTCGAAAGCTCTATTTTGTATTAAAAATTCAAGTCTATTTCTTAAATAGAAACCTCGTACGAGCATTAACTATATGCAGAGTCGCATAAAAGCTCGTTCGAGGTCTCGGTCAATATATGGTAAGACTCGGTTTTTATTAAAAAAAAAATAATTAAAAATTGCTTTTATATGCAAATTAAAATTCCAAACACTTTTTGCATTAGACATTTTTTAGTAGGATTTCATTTAGCAAAGTTATGACACTTTGAATTTTTACATTAGCTGCCATTTTGAAAAAAAGTTTTATATATTTTTTTTAAACATAACGTATAGTGCCTGCACGTTAGTTCTATGCGATACTCAAAATTTAAATTTTTATCTTCGAAACCAAACAGTTAAGAGCGTTAACTCTTCCGAAAGTCTCAAAATGGCTAGTATGGGGGTACGATCGAACTGATACATCGCTTGTTTTCAAGCAAAAATATATATTTTTTTTATTTTATTCTGATGAACTTTAGGCTTCTAAACATTTCATGTATAGAGACCTTTTTGACAAAATTGAACACTACTGAGTTATAAGTGATTGAATTTCAATACTTGTCGCCATTTTGCAAAAAATTGACAAAATGGATTTTGCTAACAAACATACACAGGATGCTTAAGAATTCTATACTGTCACAAAAATTGAAATTTAAATATGTATAAATAAGCTCACACTGACCTTAACTATATTGAAAATCTTATGAGCGTATGAATGGTAGGTCGATCGACTCATCACACTAAACGTGTTTTGAAAAAAAAATACTTTTATTTTTTAATTTTTAATTTTTTTTTATAGTATCGTAAGTATAGTCGAAAGCTCTATTTTGTATTAAAAATTCAAGTCTATTTCTTAAATAGAAACCTCGTACGAGCATTAACTATATGCAGAGTCGCATAAAAGCTCGTTCGAGGTCTCGGTCAATATATGGTAAGACTCGGTTTTTATTAAAAAAAAAATAATTAAAAATTGCTTTTATATGCAAATTAAAATTCCAAACACTTTTTGCATTAGACATTTTTTAGTAGGATTTCATTTAGCAAAGTTATGACACTTTGAATTTTTACATTAGCTGCCATTTTGAAAAAAAATTTTATATATTTTTTTTAAACATAACGTATAGTGCCTGCACGTTAGTTCTATGCGATACTCAAAATTTAAATTTTTATCTTCGAAACCAAACAGTTAAGAGCGTTAACTCTTCCGAAAGTCTCAAAATGGCTAGTATGGGGGTACGATCGAACTGATACATCGCTTGTTTTCAAGCAAAAATATATATTTTTTTTATTTTATTCTGATGAACTTTAGGCTTCTAAACATTTCATGTATAAAGACCTTTTTGACAAAATTGAACACTACTGAGTTATAAGTGATTGAATTTCAATACTTGTCGCCATTTTGCAAAAAATTGACAAAATGGATTTTGCTAACAAACATACACAGGATGCTTAAGAATTCTATACTGTCACAAAAATTGAAATTTAAATATGTATAAATAAGCTCACACTGACCTTAACTATATTGAAAATCTTATGAGCGTATGAATGGTAGGTCGATCGACTCATCACACTAAACGTGTTTTGAAAAAAAAATACTTTTATTTTTTAATTTTTAATTTTTTTTTATAGTATCGTAAGTATAGTCGAAAGCTCTATTTTGTATTAAAAATTCAAGTCTATTTCTTAAATAGAAACCTTGTACGAGCATTAACTATATGCAGAGTCGCATAAAAGCTCGTTCGAGGTCTCGGTCAATATATGGTAAGACTCGGTTTTTATTAAAAAAAAAATAATTAAAAATTGCTTTTATATGCAAATTAAAATTCCAAACACTTTTTGCATTAGACATTTTTTAGTAGGATTTCATTTAGCAAAGTTATGACACTTTGAATTTTTACATTAGCTGCCATTTTGAAAAAAAATTTTATATATTTTTTTTAAACATAACGTATAGTGCCTGCACGTTAGTTCTATGCGATACTCAAAATTTAAATTTTTATCTTCGAAACCAAACAGTTAAGAGCGTTAACTCTTCCGAAAGTCTCAAAATGGCTAGTATGGGGGTACGATCGAACTGATACATCGCTTGTTTTCAAGCAAAAATATATATTTTTTTTATTTTATTCTGATGAACTTTAGGCTTCTAAACATTTCATGTATAGAGACCTTTTTGACAAAATTGAACACTACTGAGTTATAAGTGATTGAATTTCAATACTTGTCGCCATTTTGCAACAAATTGACAAAATGGATTTTGCTAACAAACATACACAGGATGCTTAAGAATTCTATACTGTCACAAAAATTGAAATTTAAATATGTATAAATAAGCTCACACTGACCTTAACTATATTGAAAATCTTATGAGCGTATGAATGGTAGGTCGATCGACTCATCACACTAAACGTGTTTTGAAAAAAAAATACTTTTATTTTTTAATTTTTAATTTTTTTTTATAGTATCGTAAGTATAGTCGAAAGCTCTATTTTGTATTAAAAATTCAAGTCTATTTCTTACATAGAAACCTCGTACGAGCATTAACTATATGCAGAGTCGCATAAAAGCTCGTTCGAGGTCTCGGTCAATATATGGTAAGACTTGGTTTTTATTAAAAAAAAAATAATTAAAAATTGCTTTTATATGCAAATTAAAATTCCAAACACTTTTTGCATTAGACATTTTTTAGTAGGATTTCATTTAGCAAAGTTATGACACTTTGAATTTTTACATTAGCTGCCATTTTGAAAAAATTTTTTATATATTTTTTTTAAACATAACGTATAGTGCCTGCACGTTAGTTCTATGCGATACTCAAAATTTAAATTTTTATCTTCGAAACCAAACAGTTAAGAGCGTTAACTCTTCCGAAAGTCTCAAAATGGCTAGTATGGGGGTACGATCGAACTGATACATCGCTTGTTTTCAAGCAAAAATATATATTTTTTTTATTTTATTCTGATGAACTTTAGGCTTCTAAACATTTCATGTATAGAGACCTTTTTGACAAAATTGAACACTACTGAGTTATAAGTGATTGAATTTCAATACTTGTCGCCATTTTGCAAAAAATTGACAAAATGGATTTTGCTAACAAACATACACAGGATGCTTAAGAATTCTATACTGTCACAAAAATTGAAATTTAAATATGTATAAATAAGCTCACACTGACCTTAACTATATTGAAAATCTTATGAGCGTATGAATGTTAGGTCGATCGACTCATCACACTAAACGTGTTTTGAAAAAAAAATACTTTTATTTTTTAATTTTTAATTTTTTTTTATAGTATCGTAAGTATAGTCGAAAGCTCTATTTTGTATTAAAAATTCAAGTCTATTTCTTAAATAGAAACCTCGTACGAGCATTAACTATATGCAGAGTCGCATAAAAGCTCGTTCGAGGTCTCGGTCAATATATGGTAAGACTCGGTTTTTATTAAAAAAAAAATAATTAAAAATTGCTTTTATATGCAAATTAAAATTCCAAACACTTTTTGCATTAGACATTTTTTAGTAGGATTTCATTTAGCAAAGTTATGACACTTTGAATTTTTACATTAGCTGCCATTTTGAAAAAAAATTTTATATATTTTTTTTAAACATAACGTATAGTGCCTGCACGTTAGTTCTATGCGATACTCAAAATTTAAATTTTTATCTTAGAAACCAAACAGTTAAGAGCGTTAACTCTTCCGAAAGTCTCAAAATGGCTAGTATGGGGGTACATTCGAACTGATACATCGCTTGTTTTCAAGCAAAAATATATATTTTTTATATTTTATTCTGATGAACTTTAGGCTTCTAAACATTTCATGTATAGAGACCTTTTTGACAAAATTGAACACTACTGAGTTATAAGTGATTGAATTTCAATACTTGTCGCCATTTTGCAAAAAATTGACAAAATGGATTTTGCTAACAAACATACACAGGATGCTTAAGAATTCTATACTGTCACAAAAATTGAAATTTAAATATGTATAAATAAGCTCACACTGACCTTAACTATATTGAAAATCTTATGAGCGTATGAATGTTAGGTCGATCGACTCATCACACTAAACGTGTTTTGAAAAAAAAATACTTTTATTTTTTAATTTTTTTTTATAGTATCGTAAGTATAGTCGAAAGCTCTATTTTGTATTAAAAATTCAAGTCTATTTCTTAAATAGAAACCTCGTACGAGCATTAACTATATGCAGAGTCGCATAAAAGCTCGTTCGAGGTCTCGGTCAATATATGGTAAGACTCGGTTTTTATTAAAAAAAAAATAATTAAAAATTGCTTTTATATGCAAATTAAAATTCCAAACACTTTTTGCATTAGACATTTTTTAGTAGGATTTCATTTAGCAAAGTTATGACACTTTGAATTTTTACATTAGCTGCCATTTTGAAAAAAAGTTTTATATATTTTTTTTAAACATAACGTATAGTGCCTGCACGTTAGTTCTATGCGATACTCAAAATTTAAATTTTTATCTTCGAAACCAAACAGTTAAGAGCGTTAACTCTTCCGAAAGTCTCAAAATGGCTAGTATGGGGGTACGATCGAACTGATACATCGCTTGTTTTCAAGCAAAAATATATATTTTTTTTATTTTATTCTGATGAACTTTAGGCTTCTAAACATTTCATGTATAGAGACCTTTTTGACAAAATTGAACACTACTGAGTTATAAGTGATTGAATTTCAATACTTGTCGCCATTTTGCAAAAAATTGACAAAATGGATTTTGCTAACAAACATACACAGGATGCTTAAGAATTCTATACTGTCACAAAAATTGAAATTTAAATATGTATAAATAAGCTCACACTGACCTTAACTATATTGAAAATCTTATGAGCGTATGAATGGTAGGTCGATCGACTCATCACACTAAACGTGTTTTGAAAAAAAAATACTTTTATTTTTTAATTTTTAATTTTTTTTTATAGTATCGTAAGTATAGTCGAAAGCTCTATTTTGTATTAAAAATTCAAGTCTATTTCTTAAATAGAAACCTCGTACGAGCATTAACTATATGCAGAGTCGCATAAAAGCTCGTTCGAGGTCTCGGTCAATATATGGTAAGACTCGGTTTTTATTAAAAAAAAAATAATTAAAAATTGCTTTTATATGCAAATTAAAATTCCAAACACTTTTTGCATTAGACATTTTTTAGTAGGATTTCATTTAGCAAAGTTATGACACTTTGAATTTTTACATTAGCTGCCATTTTGAAAAAAAATTTTATATATTTTTTTTAAACATAACGTATAGTGCCTGCACGTTAGTTCTATGCGATACTTAAAATTTAAATTTTTATCTTCGAAACCAAACAGTTAAGAGCGTTAACTCTTCCGAAAGTCTCAAAATGGCTAGTATGGGGGTACGATCGAACTGATACATCGCTTGTTTTCAAGCAAAAATATATATTTTTTTTATTTTATTCTGATGAACTTTAGGCTTCTAAACATTTCATGTATAAAGACCTTTTTGACAAAATTGAACACTACTGAGTTATAAGTGATTGAATTTCAATACTTGTCGCCATTTTGCAAAAAATTGACAAAATGGATTTTGCTAACAAACATACACAGGATGCTTAAGAATTCTATACTGTCACAAAAATTGAAATTTAAATATGTATAAATAAGCTCACACTGACCTTAACTATATTGAAAATCTTATGAGCGTATGAATGGTAGGTCGATCGACTCATCACACTAAACGTGTTTTGAAAAAAAAATACTTTTATTTTTTAATTTTTAATTTTTTTTTATAGTATCGTAAGTATAGTCGAAAGCTCTATTTTGTATTAAAAATTCAAGTCTATTTCTTAAATAGAAACCTCGTACGAGCATTAACTATATGCAGAGTCGCATAAAAGCTCGTTCGAGGTCTCGGTCAATATATGGTAAGACTCGGTTTTTATTAAAAAAAAAATAATTAAAAATTGCTTTTATATGCAAATTAAAATTCCAAACACTTTTTGCATTAGACATTTTTTAGTAGGATTTCATTTAGCAAAGTTATGACACTTTGAATTTTTACATTAGCTGCCATTTTGAAAAAAAATTTTATATATTTTTTTTAAACATAACGTATAGTGCCTGCACGTTAGTTCTATGCGATACTCAAAATTTAAATTTTTATCTTCGAAACCAAACAGTTAAGAGCGTTAACTCTTCCGAAAGTCTCAAAATGGCTAGTATGGGGGTACGATCGAACTGATACATCGCTTGTTTTCAAGCAAAAATATATATTTTTTTTATTTTATTCTGATGAACTTTAGGCTTCTAAACATTTCATGTATAGAGACCTTTTTGACAAAATTGAACACTACTGAGTTATAAGTGATTGAATTTCAATACTTGTCGCCATTTTGCAACAAATTGACAAAATGGATTTTGCTAACAAACATACACAGGATGCTTAAGAATTCTATACTGTCACAAAAATTGAAATTTAAATATGTATAAATAAGCTCACACTGACCTTAACTATATTGAAAATCTTATGAGCGTATGAATGGTAGGTCGATCGACTCATCACACTAAACGTGTTTTGAAAAAAAAATACTTTTATTTTTTAATTTTTAATTTTTTTTTATAGTATCGTAAGTATAGTCGAAAGCTCTATTTTGTATTAAAAATTCAAGTCTATTTCTTACATAGAAACCTCGTACGAGCATTAACTATATGCAGAGTCGCATAAAAGCTCGTTCGAGGTCTCGGTCAATATATGGTAAGACTTGGTTTTTATTAAAAAAAAAATAATTAAAAATTGCTTTTATATGCAAATTAAAATTCCAAACACTTTTTGCATTAGACATTTTTTAGTAGGATTTCATTTAGCAAAGTTATGACACTTTGAATTTTTACATTAGCTGCCATTTTGAAAAAAATTTTTATATATTTTTTTTAAACATAACGTATAGTGCCTGCACGTTAGTTCTATGCGATACTCAAAATTTAAATTTTTATCTTCGAAACCAAACAGTTAAGAGCGTTAACTCTTCCGAAAGTCTCAAAATGGCTAGTATGGGGGTACGATCGAACTGATACATCGCTTGTTTTCAAGCAAAAATATATATTTTTTTTATTTTATTCTGATGAACTTTAGGCTTCTAAACATTTCATGTATAAAGACCTTTTTGACAAAATTGAACACTACTGAGTTATAAGTGATTGAATTTCAATACTTGTCGCCATTTTGCAAAAAATTGACAAAATGGATTTTGCTAACAAACATACACAGGATGCTTAAGAATTCTATACTGTCACAAAAATTGAAATTTAAATATGTATAAATAAGCTCACACTGACCTTAACTATATTGAAAATCTTATGAGCGTATGAATGGTAGGTCGATCGACTCATCACACTAAACGTGTTTTGAAAAAAAAATACTTTTATTTTTTAATTTTTAATTTTTTTTTATAGTATCGTAAGTATAGTCGAAAGCTCTATTTTGTATTAAAAATTCAAGTCTATTTCTTAAATAGAAACCTCGTACGAGCATTAACTATATGCAGAGTCGCATAAAAGCTCGTTCGAGGTCTCGGTCAATATATGGTAAGACTCGGTTTTTATTAAAAAAAAAATAATTAAAAATTGCTTTTATATGCAAATTAAAATTCCAAACACTTTTTGCATTAGACATTTTTTAGTAGGATTTCATTTAGCAAAGTTATGACACTTTGAATTTTTACATTAGCTGCCATTTTGAAAAAAAATTTTATATATTTTTTTTAAACATAACGTATAGTGCCTGCACGTTAGTTCTATGCGATACTCAAAATTTAAATTTTTATCTTCGAAACCAAACAGTTAAGAGCGTTAACTCTTCCGAAAGTCTCAAAATGGCTAGTATGGGGGTACGATCGAACTGATACATCGCTTGTTTTCAAGCAAAAATTTATATTTTTTTTATTTTATTCTGATGAACTTTAGGCTTCTAAACATTTCATGTATAGAGACCTTTTTGACAAAATTGAACACTACTGAGTTATAAGTGATTGAATTTCAATACTTGTCGCCATTTTGCAAAAAATTGACAAAATGGATTTTGCTAACAAACATACACAGGATGCTTAAGAATTCTATACTGTCACAAAAATTGAAATTTAAATATGTATAAATAAGCTCACACTGACCTTAACTATATTGAAAATCTTATGAGCGTATGAATGTTAGGTCGATCGACTCATCACACTAAACGTGTTTTGAAAAAAAAATACTTTTATATTTTAATTTTTAATTTTTTTTTATAGTATCGTAAGTATAGTCGAAAGCTCTATTTTGTATTAAAAATTCAAGTCTATTTCTTAAATAGAAACCTCGTACGAGCATTAACTATATGCAGAGTCGCATAAAAGCTCGTTCGAGGTCTCGGTCAATATATGGTAAGACTCGGTTTTTATAAAAAAAAAAATAATTAAAAATTGCTTTTATATGCAAATTAAAATTCCAAACACTTTTTGCATTAGACATTTTTTAGTAGGATTTCATTTAGCAAAGTTATGACACTTTGAATTTTTACATTAGCTGCCATTTTGAAAAAAAGTTTTATATATTTTTTTTAAACATAACGTATAGTGCCTGCACGTTAGTTCTATGCGATACTCAAAATTTAAATTTTTATCTTCGAAACCAAACAGTTAAGAGCGTTAACTCTTCCGAAAGTCTCAAAATGGCTAGTATGGGGGTACGATCGAACTGATACATCGCTTGTTTTCAAGCAAAAATATATATTTTTTTTATTTTATTCTGATGAACTTTAGGCTTCTAAACATTTCATGTATAGAGACCTTTTTGACAAAATTGAACACTACTGAGTTATAAGTGATTGAATTTCAATACTTGTCGCCATTTTGCAAAAAATTGACAAAATGGATTTTGCTAACAAACATACACAGGATGCTTAAGAATTCTATACTGTCACAAAAATTGAAATTTAAATATGTATAAATAAGCTCACACTGACCTTAACTATATTGAAAATCTTATGAGCGTATGAATGGTAGGTCGATCGACTCATCACACTAAACGTGTTTTGAAAAAAAAATACTTTTATTTTTTAATTTTTAATTTTTTTTTATAGTATCGTAAGTATAGTCGAAAGCTCTATTTTGTATTAAAAATTCAAGTCTATTTCTTAAATAGAAACCTCGTACGAGCATTAACTATATGCAGAGTCGCATAAAAGCTCGTTCGAGGTCTCGGTCAATATATGGTAAGACTCGGTTTTTATTAAAAAAAAAATAATTAAAAATTGCTTTTATATGCAAATTAAAATTCCAAACACTTTTTGCATTAGACATTTTTTAGTAGGATTTCATTTAGCAAAGTTATGACACTTTGAATTTTTACATTAGCTGCCATTTTAAAAAAATTTTATATATTTTTTTTAAACATAACGTATAGTGCCTGCACGTTAGTTCTATGCGATACTCAAAATTTAAATTTTTATCTTCGAAACCAAACAGTTAAGAGCGTTAACTCTTCCGAAAGTCTCAAAATGGCTAGTATGGGGGTACGATCGAACTGATACATCGCTTGTTTTCAAGCAAAAATATATATTTTTTTTATTTTATTCTGATGAACTTTAGGCTTCTAAACATTTCATGTATAAAGACCTTTTTGACAAAATTGAACACTACTGAGTTATAAGTGATTGAATTTCAATACTTGTCGCCATTTTGCAAAAAATTGACAAAATGGATTTTGCTAACAAACATACACAGGATGCTTAAGAATTCTATACTGTCACAAAAATTGAAATTTAAATATGTATAAATAAGCTCACACTGACCTTAACTATATTGAAAATCTTATGAGCGTATGAATGGTAGGTCGATCGACTCATCACACTAAACGTGTTTTGAAAAAAAAATACTTTTATTTTTTAATTTTTAATTTTTTTTCATAGTATCGTAAGTATAGTCGAAAGCTCTATTTTGTATTAAAAATTCAAGTCTATTTTTTAAATAGAAACCTCGTACGAGCATTAACTATATGCAGAGTCGCATAAAAGCTCGTTCGAGGTCTCGGTCAATATATGGTAAGACTCGGTTTTTATTAAAAAAAAAATAATTAAAAATTGCTTTTATATGCAAATTAAAATTCCAAACACTTTTTGCATTAGACATTTTTTAGTAGGATTTCATTTAGCAAATTATGACACTTTGAATTTTTACATTAGCTGCCATTTTAAAAAAAAATTTTATATATTTTTTTTAAACATAACGTATAGTGCCTGCACGTTAGTTCTATGCGATACTCAAAATTTAAATTTTTATCTTCGAAACCAAACAGTTAAGAGCGTTAACTCTTCCGAAAGTCTCAAAATGGCTAGTATGGGGGTACGATCGAACTGATACATCGCTTGTTTTCAAGCAAAAATATATATTTTTTTTATTTTATTCTGATGAACTTTAGGCTTCTAAACATTTCATGTATAGAGACCTTTTTGACAAAATTGAACACTACTGAGTTATAAGTGATTGAATTTCAATACTTGTCGCCATTTTGCAAAAAATTGACAAAATGGATTTTGCTAACAAACATACACAGGATGCTTAAGAATTCTATACTGTCACAAAAATTGAAATTTAAATATGTATAAATAAGCTCACACTGACCTTAACTATATTGAAAATCTTATGAGCGTATGAATGTTAGGTCGATCGACTCATCACACTAAACGTGTTTTGAAAAAAAAATACTTTTATTTTTTAATTTTTAATTTTTTTTTATAGTATCGTAAGTATAGTCGAAAGCTCTATTTTGTATTAAAAATTCAAGTCTATTTCTTAAATAGAAACCTCGTACGAGCATTAACTATATGCAGAGTCGCATAAAAGCTCGTTCGAGGTCTCGGTCAATATATGGTAAGACTCGGTTTTTATTAAAAAAAAAATAATTAAAAATTGCTTTTATATGCAAATTAAAATTCCAAACACTTTTTGCATTAGACATTTTTTAGTAGGATTTCATTTAGCAAAGTTATGACACTTTGAATTTTTACATTAGCTGCCATTTTGAAAAAAAATTTTATATATTTTTTTTAAACATAACGTATAGTGCCTGCACGTTAGTTCTATGCGATACTCAAAATTTAAATTTTTATCTTCGAAACCAAACAGTTAAGAGCGTTAACTCTTCCGAAAGTCTCAAAATGGCTAGTATGGGGGTACGATCGAACTGATACATCGCTTGTTTTCAAGCAAAAATATATATTTTTTTTATTTTATTCTGATGAACTTTAGGCTTCTAAACATTTCATGTATAGAGACCTTTTTGACAAAATTGAACACTACTGAGTTATAAGTGATTGAATTTCAATACTTGTCGCCATTTTGCAAAAAATTGACAAAATGGATTTTGCTAACAAACATACACAGGATGCTTAAGAATTCTATACTGTCACAAAAATTGAAATTTAAATATGTATAAATAAGCTCACACTGACCTTAACTATATTGAAAATCTTATGAGCGTATGAATGTTAGGTCGATCGACTCATCACACTAAACGTGTTTTGAAAAAAAAATACTTTTATTTTTTAATTTTTAATTTTTTTTTATAGTATCGTAAGTATAGTCGAAAGCTCTATTTTGTATTAAAAATTCAAGTCTATTTCTTAAATAGAAACCTCGTACGAGCATTAACTATATGCAGAGTCGCATAAAAGCTCGTTCGAGGTCTCGGTCAATATATGGTAAGACTCGGTTTTTATTAAAAAAAAAATAATTAAAAATTGCTTTTATATGCAAATTAAAATTCCAAACACTTTTTGCATTAGACATTTTTTAGTAGGATTTCATTTAGCAAAGTTATGACACTTTGAATTTTTACATTAGCTGCCATTTTGAAAAAAAATTTTATATATTTTTTTTAAACATAACGTATAGTGCCTGCACGTTAGTTCTATGCGATACTCAAAATTTAAATTTTTATCTTCGAAACCAAACAGTTAAGAGCGTTAACTCTTCCGAAAGTCTCAAAATGGCTAGTATGGGGGTACGATCGAACTGATACATCGCTTGTTTTCAAGCAAAAATATATATTTTTTATATTTTATTCTGATGAACTTAAGGCTTCTAAACATTTCATGTATAGAGACCTTTTTGACAAAATTGAACACTACTGAGTTATAAGTGATTGAATTTCAATACTTGTCGCCATTTTGCAAAAAATTGACAAAATGGATTTTGCTAACAAACATACACAGGATGCTTAAGAATTCTATACTGTCACAAAAATTGATATTTAAATATGTATAAATAAGCTCACACTGACCTTAACTATATTGAAAATCTTATGAGCGTATGAATGGTAGGTCGATCGACTCATCACACTAAACGTGTTTTGAAAAAAAAATACTTTTATTTTTTAATTTTTAATTTTTTTTTATAGTATCGTAAGTATAGTCGAAAGCTCTATTTTGTATTAAAAATTCAAGTCTATTTCTTAAATAGAAACCTCGTACGAGCATTAACTATATGCAGAGTCGCATAAAAGCTCGTTCGAGGTCTCGGTCAATATATGGTAAGACTCGGTTTTTATTAAAAAAAAAATAATTAAAAATTGCTTTTATATGCAAATTAAAATTCCAAACACTTTTTGCATTAGACATTTTTTAGTAGGATTTCATTTAGCAAAGTTATGACACTTTGAATTTTTACATTAGCTGCCATTTTAAAAAAAAATTTTATATATTTTTTTTAAACATAACGTATAGTGCCTGCACGTTAGTTCTATGCGATACTCAAAATTTAAATTTTTATCTTCGAAACCAAACAGTTAAGAGCGTTAACTCTTCCGAAAGTCTCAAAATGGCTAGTATGGGGGTACGATCGAACTGATACATCGCTTGTTTTCAAGCAAAAATATATATTTTTTTTATTTTATTCTGATGAACTTTAGGCTTCTAAACATTTCATGTATAGAGACCTTTTTGACAAAATTGAACACTACTGAGTTATAAGTGATTGAATTTCAATACTTGTCGCCATTTTGCAAAAAATTGACAAAATGGATTTTGCTAACAAACATACACAGGATGCTTAAGAATTCTATACTGTCACAAAAATTGAAATTTAAATATGTATAAATAAGCTCACACTGACCTTAACTATATTGAAAATCTTATGAGCGTATGAATGGTAGGTCGATCGACTCATCACACTAAACGTGTTTTGAAAAAAAAATACTTTTATTTTTTAATTTTTAATTTTTTTTTATAGTATCGTAAGTATAGTCGAAAGCTCTATTTTGTATTAAAAATTCAAGTCTATTTCTTAAATAGAAACCTCGTACGAGCATTAACTATATGCAGAGTCGCATAAAAGCTCGTTCGAGGTCTCGGTCAATATATGGTAAGACTCGGTTTTTATTAAAAAAAAAATAATTAAAAATTGCTTTTATATGCAAATTAAAATTCCAAACACTTTTTGCATTAGACATTTCTTAGTAGGATTTTATTTAGCAAAGTTATGACACTTTGAATTTTTACATTAGCTGCCATTTTGAAAAAAAATTTTATATATTTTTTTTAAACATAACGTATAGTGCCTGCACGTTAGTTCTATGCGATACTCAAAATTTAAATTTTTATCTTCGAAACCAAACAGTTAAGAGCGTTAACTCTTTCGAAAGTCTCAAAATGGCTAGTATGGGGGTACGATCGAACTGATACATCGCTTGTTTTCAAGCAAAAATATATATTTTTTTTATTTTATTCTGATGAACTTTAGGCTTCTAAACATTTCATGTATAGAGACCTTTTTGACAAAATTGAACACTACTGAGTTATAAGTGATTGAATTCCAATACTTGTCGCCATTTTGCAAAAAATTGACAAAATGGATTTTGCTAACAAACATACACAGGATGCTTAAGAATTCTATACTGTCACAAAAATTGAAATTTAAATATGTATAAATAAGCTCACACTGACCTTAACTATATTGAAAATCTTATGAGCGTATGAATGTTAGGTCGATCGACTCATCACACTAAACGTGTTTTGAAAAAAAAATACTTTTATTTTTTAATTTTTAATTTTTTTTTATAGTATCGTAAGTATAGTCGAAAGCTCTATTTTGTATTAAAAATTCAAGTCTATTTCTTAAATAGAAACCTCGTACGAGCATTAACTATATGCAGAGTCGCATAAAAGCTCGTTCGAGGTCTCGGTCAATATATGGTAAGACTCGGTTTTTATTAAAAAAAAAATAATTAAAAATTGCTTTTATATGCAAATTAAAATTCCAAACACTTTTTGCATTAGACATTTTTTAGTAGGATTTCATTTAGCAAAGTTATGACACTTTGAATTTTTACATTAGCTGCCATTTTAAAAAAAAATTTTATATATTTTTTTTAAACATAACGTATAGTGCCTGCACGTTAGTTCTATGCGATACTCAAAATTTAAATTTTTATCTTCGAAACCAAACAGTTAAGAGCGTTAACTCTTCCGAAAGTCTCAAAATGGCTAGTATGGGGGTACGATCGAACTGATACATCGCTTGTTTTCAAGCAAAAATATATATTTTTTTTATTTTATTCTGATGAACTTTAGGCTTCTAAACATTTCATGTATAGAGACCTTTTTGACAAAATTGAACACTACTGAGTTATAAGTGATTGAATTTCAATACTTGTCGCCATTTTGCAAAAAATTGACAAAATGGATTTTGCTAACAAACATACACAGGATGCTTAAGAATTCTATACTGTCACAAAAATTGAAATTTAAATATGTATAAATAAGCTCACACTGACCTTAACTATATTGAAAATCTTATGAGCGTATGAATGTTAGGTCGATCGACTCATCACACTAAACGTGTTTTGAAAAAAAAATACTTTTATTTTTTAATTTTTAATTTTTTTTTATAGTATCGTAAGTATAGTCGAAAGCTCTATTTTGTATTAAAAATTCAAGTCTATTTCTTAAATAGAAACCTCGTACGAGCATTAACTATATGCAGAGTCGCATAAAAGCTCGTTCGAGGTCTCGGTCAATATATGGTAAGACTCGGTTTTTATTAAAAAAAAAATAATTAAAAATTGCTTTTATATGTAAATTGAAATTCCAAACACTTTTTGCATTAGACATTTTTTATTAGGATTTTATTTAGCAAAGTTATGACACTTTGAATTTTTACATTAGCTGCCATTTTGAAAAAAAATTTTATATATTTTTTTTAAACATAACGTATAGTGCCTGCACGTTAGTTCTATGCGATACTCAAAATTTAAATTTTTATCTTCGAAACCAAACAGTTAAGAGCGTTAACTCTTCCGAAAGTCTCAAAATGGCTAGTATGGGGGTACGATCGAACTGATACATCGCTTGTTTTCAAGCAAAAATATATATTTTTTTTATTTTATTCTGATGAACTTTAGGCTTCTAAACATTTCATGTATAGAGACCTTTTTGACAAAATTGAACACTACTGAGTTATAAGTGATTGAATTTCAATACTTGTCGCCATTTTGCAAAAAATTGACAAAATGGATTTTGCTAACAAACATACACAGGATGCTTAAGAATTCTATACTGTCACAAAAATTGAAATTTAAATATGTATAAATAAGCTCACACTGACCTTAACTATATTGAAAATCTTATGAGCGTATGAATGTTAGGTCGATCGACTCATCACACTAAACGTGTTTTGAAAAAAAAATACTTTTATTTTTTAATTTTTAATTTTTTTTTATAGTAATGTAAGTATAGTCGAAAGCTCTATTTTGTATTAAAAATTCAAGTCTATTTCTTAAATAGAAACCTCGTACGAGCATTAACTATATGCAGAGTCGCATAAAAGCTCGTTCGAGGTCTCGGTCAATATATGGTAAGACTCGGTTTTTATTAAAAAAAAAATAATTAAAAATTGCTTTTAT
Organism: Plectrocnemia conspersa; assembly: GCF_051122295.1. Classification (NCBI taxonomy): domain Eukaryota; kingdom Metazoa; phylum Arthropoda; class Insecta; order Trichoptera; family Polycentropodidae; genus Plectrocnemia; species Plectrocnemia conspersa. The sequence continues at coordinate 617,970 of NW_028277174.1, read as the reverse complement.
ATGCAAATTAAAATTCCAAACACTTTTTGCATTAGACATTTTTTAGTAGGATTTCATTTAGCAAAGTTATGACACTTTGAATTTTTACATTAGCTGCCATTTTGAAAAAAAATTTTATATATTTTTTTTAAACATAACGTATAGTGCCTGCACGTTAGTTCTATGCGATTCTCAAAATTTAAATTTTTATCTTCGAAACCAAACAGTTAAGAGCGTTAACTCTTCCGAAAGTCTCAAAATGGCTAGTATGGGGGTACGATCGAACTGATACATCGCTTGTTTTCAAGCAAAAATATATATTTTTTTTATTTTATTCTGATGAACTTTAGGCTTCTAAACATTTCATGTATAGAGACCTTTTTGACAAAATTGAACACTACTGAGTTATAAGTGATTGAATTTCAATACTTGTCGCCATTTTGCAAAAAATTGACAAAATGGATTTTGCTAACAAACATACACAGGATGCTTAAGAATTCTATACTGTCACAAAAATTGAAATTTAAATATGTATAAATAAGCTCACACTGACCTTAACTATATTGAAAATCTTATCAGCGTATGAATGGTAGGTCGATCGACTCATCACACTAAACGTGTTTTGAAAAAAAAATACTTTTATTTTTTAATTTTTAATTTTTTTTTATAGTATCGTAAGTATAGTCGAAAGCTCTATTTTGTATTAAAAATTCAAGTCTATTTCTTAAATAGAAACCTCGTACGAGCATTTACTATATGCAGAGTCGCATAAAAGCTCGTTCGAGGTCTCGGTCAATATATGGTAAGACTCGGTTTTTATTAAAAAAAAAATAATTAAAAATTGCTTTTATATGCAAATTAAAATTCCAAACACTTTTTGCATTAGACATTTTTTAGTAGGATTTCATTTAGCAAAGTTATGACACTTTGAATTTTTACATTAGCTGCCATTTTGAAAAAAAATTTTATATATTTTTTTTAAACATAACGTATAGTGCCTGCACGTTAGTTCTATGCGATACTCAAAATTTAAATTTTTATCTTCGAAACCAAACAGTTAAGAGCGTTAACTCTTCCGAAAGTCTCAAAATGGCTAGTATGGGGGTACGATCGAACTGATACATCGCTTGTTTTCAAGCAAAAATATATATTTTTTTTATTTTATTCTGATGAACTTTAGGCTTCTAAACATTTCATGTATAGAGACCTTTTTGACAAAATTGAACACTACTGAGTTATAAGTGATTGAATTTCAATACTTGTCGCCATTTTGCAAAAAATTGACAAAATGGATTTTGCTAACAAACATACACAGGATGCTTAAGAATTCTATACTGTCACAAAAATTGAAATTTATATATGTATAAATAAGCTCACACTGACCTTAACTATATTGAAAATCTTATGAGCGTATGAATGTTAGGTCGATCGACTCATCACACTAAACGTGTTTTGAAAAAAAAATACTTTTATTTTTTAATTTTTAATTTTTTTTTATAGTATCGTAAGTATAGTCGAAAGCTCTATTTTGTATTAAAAATTCAAGTCTATTTCTTAAATAGAAACCTCGTACGAGCATTAACTATATGCAGAGTCGCATAAAAGCTCGTTCGAGGTCTCGGTCAATATATGGTAAGACACGGTTTTTATTAAAAAAAAAATAATTAAAAATTGCTTTTATATGTAAATTAAAATTCCAAACACTTTTTGCATTAGACATTTTTTAGTAGGATTTCATTTAGCAAAGTTATGACACTTTGAATTTTTACATTAGCTGCCATTTTGAAAAAAAATTTTATATAATTTTTTTAAACATAACGTATAGTGCCTGCACGTTAGTTCTATGCGATACTCAAAATTTAAATTTTTATCTTCGAAACCAAACAGTTAAGAGCGTTAACTCTTCCGAAAGTCTCAAAATGGCTAGTATGGGGGTACGATCGAACTGATACATCGCTTGTTTTCAAGCAAAAATATATATTTTTTTTATTTTATTCTGATGAACTTTAGGCTTCTAAACATTTCATGTATAGAGACCTTTTTGACAAAATTGAACACTACTGAGTTATAAGTGATTGAATTTCAATACTTGTCGCCATTTTGCAAAAAATTGACAAAATGGATTTTGCTAACAAACATACACAGGATGCTTAAGAATTCTATACTGTCACAAAAATTGAAATTTAAATATGTATAAATAAGCTCACACTGACCTTAACTATATTGAAAATCTTATGAGCGTATGAATGGTAGGTCGATCGACTCATCACACTAAACGTGTTTTGAAAAAAAAATACTTTTATTTTTTAATTTTTAATTTTTTTTTATAGTATCGTAAGTATAGTCGAAAGCTCTATTTTGTATTAAAAATTCAAGTCTATTTCTTAAATAGAAACCTCGTACGAGCATTAACTATATGCAGAGTCGCATAAAAGCTCGTTCGAGGTCTCGGTCAATATATGGTAAGACTCGGTTTTTATTAAAAAAAAAATAATTAAAAATTGCTTTTATATGCAAATTAAAATTCCAAACACTTTTTGCATTAGACATTTTTTAGTAGGATTTCATTTAGCAAAGTTATGACACTTTGAATTTTTACATTAGCTGCCATTTTAAAAAAAAATTTTATATATTTTTTTTAAACATAACGTATAGTGCCTGCACGTTAGTTCTATGCGATACTCAAAATTTAAATTTTTATCTTCGAAACCAAACAGTTAAGAGCGTTAACTCTTCCGAAAGTCTCAAAATGGCTAGTATGGGGGTACGATCGAACTGATACATCGCTTGTTTTCAAGCAAAAATATATATTTTTTATATTTTATTCTGATGAACTTTAGGCTTCTAAACATTTCATGTATAGAGACCTTTTTGACAAAATTGAACACTACTGAGTTATAAGTGATTGAATTTCAATACTTGTCGCCATTTTGCAAAAAATTGACAAAATGGATTTTGCTAACAAACATACACAGGATGCTTAAGAATTCTATACTGTCACAAAAATTGAAATTTAAATATGTATAAATAAGCTCACACTGACCTTAACTATATTTAAAATCTTATGAGCGTATGAATGGTAGGTCGATCGACTCATCACACTAAACGTGTTTTGAAAAAAAAATACTTTTATTTTTTAATTTTTAATTTTTTTTTATAGTATCGTAAGTATAGTCGAAAGCTCTATTTTGTATTAAAAATTCAAGTCTATTTCTTAAATAGAAACCTCGTACGAGCATTAACTATATGCAGAGTCGCATAAAAGCTCGTTCGAGGTCTCGGTCAATATATGGTAAGACTCGGTTTTTATTAAAAAAAAAATAATTAAAAATTGCTTTTATATGCAAATTAAAATTCCAAACACTTTTTGCATTAGACATTTTTTAGTAGGATTTCATTTAGCAAAGTTATGACACTTTGAATTTTTACATTAGCTGCCATTTTAAAAAAAAATTTTATATATTTTTTTTAAACATAACGTATAGTGCCTGCACGTTAGTTCTATGCGATACTCAAAATTTAAATTTTTATCTTCGAAACCAAACAGTTAAGAGCGTTAACTCTTCCGAAAGTCTCAAAATGGCTAGTATGGGGGTACGATCGAACTGATACATCGCTTGTTTTCAAGCAAAAATATATATTTTTTTTATTTTATTCTGATGAACTTTAGGCTTCTAAACATTTCATGTATAGAGACCTTTTTGACAAAATTGAACACTACTGAGTTATAAGTGATTGAATTTCAATACTTGTCGCCATTTTGCAAAAAATTGACAAAATGGATTTTGCTAACAAACATACACAGGATGCTTAAGAATTCTATACTGTCACAAAAATTGAAATTTAAATATGTATAAATAAGCTCACACTGACCTTAACTATATTGAAAATCTTATGAGCGTATGAATGTTAGGTCGATCGACTCATCACACTAAACGTGTTTTGAAAAAAAAATACTTTTATTTTTTAATTTTTAATTTTTTTTTATAGTATCGTAAGTATAGTCGAAAGCTCTATTTTGTATTAAAAATTCAAGTCTATTTCTTAAATAGAAACCTCGTACGAGCATTAACTATATGCAGAGTCGCATAAAAGCTCGTTCGAGGTCTCGGTCAATATATGGTAAGACTCGGTTTTTATTAAAAAAAAAATAATTAAAAATTGCTTTTATATGCAAATTAAAATTCCAAACACTTTTTGCATTGGACATTTTTTAGTAGGATTTTATTTAGCAAAGTTATGACACTTTGAATTTTTACATTAGCTGCCATTTTGAAAAAAAATTTTATATATTTTTTTTAAACATAACGTATAGTGCCTGCACGTTAGTTCTATGCGATACTCAAAATTTAAATTTTTATCTTCGAAACCAAACAGTTAAGAGCGTTAACTCTTCCGAAAGTCTCAAAATGGCTAGTATGGGGGTACGATCGAACTGATACATCGCTTGTTTTCAAGCAAAAATATATATTTTTTATATTTTATTCTGATGAACTTTAGGCTTCTAAACATTTCATGTATAGAGACCTTTTTGACAAAATTGAACACTACTGAGTTATAAGTGATTGAATTTCAATACTTGTCGCCATTTTGCAAAAAATTGACAAAATGGATTTTGCTAACAAACATACACAGGATGCTTAAGAATTCTATACTGTCACAAAAATTGAAATTTAAATATGTATAAATAAGCTCACACTGACCTTAACTATATTTAAAATCTTATGAGCGTATGAATGGTAGGTCGATCGACTCATCACACTAAACGTGTTTTGAAAAAAAAATACTTTTATTTTTTAATTTTTAATTTTTTTTTATAGTATCGTAAGTATAGTCGAAAGCTCTATTTTGTATTAAAAATTCAAGTCTTTTTCTTAAATAGAAACCTCGTACGAGCATTAACTATATGCAGAGTCGCATAAAAGCTCGTTCGAGGTCTCGGTCAATATATGGTAAGACTCGGTTTTTATTAAAAAAAAAATAATTAAAAATTGCTTTTATATGCAAATTAAAATTCCAAACACTTTTTGCATTAGACATTTTTTAGTTGGATTTCATTTAGCAAAGTTATGACACTTTGAATTTTTACATTAGCTGCCATTTTGAAAAAAAATTTTATATATTTTTTTTAAACATAACGTATAGTGCCTGCACGTTAGTTCTATGCGATACTCAAAATTTAAATTTTTATCTTCGAAACCAAACAGTTAAGAGCGTTAACTCTTCCGAAAGTCTCAAAAATATATATTTTTTTTATTTTATTCTGATGAACTTTAGGCTTCTAAACATTTCATGTATAGAGACCTTTTTGACAAAATTAAACACTACTGAGTTATAAGTGATTGAATTTCAATACTTGTCGCCATTTTGCAAAAAATTGACAAAATGGATTTTGCTAACAAACATACACAGGATGCTTAAGAATTCTATACTGTCACAAAAATTGAAATTTAAATATGTATAAATAAGCTCACACTGACCTTAACTATATTGAAAATCTTATGAGCGTATGAATGGTAGGTCGATCGACTCATCACACTAAACGTGTTTTGAAAAAAAAATACTTTTATTTTTTAATTTTTAATTTTTTTTTATAGTATCGTAAGTATAGTCGAAAGCTCTATTTTGTATTAAAAATTCAAGTCTATTTCTTAAATAGAAACCTCGTACGAGCATTAACTATATGCAGAGTCGCATAAAAGCTCGTTCGAGGTCTCGGTCAATATATGGTAAGACTCGGTTTTTATTAAAAAAAAAATAATTAAAAATTGCTTTTATATGCAAATTAAAATTCCAAACACTTTTTGCATTAGACATTTTTTAGTAGGATTTCATTTAGCAAAGTTATGACACTTTGAATTTTTACATTAGCTGCCATTTTGAAAAAAAATTTTATATATTTTTTTTAAACATAACGTATAGTGCCTGCACGTTAGTTCTATGCGATACTTAAAATTTAAATTTTTATCTTCGAAACCAAACAGTTAAGAGCGTTAACTCTTCCGAAAGTCTCAAAATGGCTAGTATGGGGGTACGATCGAACTGATACATCGCTTGTTTTCAAGCAAAAATATATATTTTTTATATTTTATTCTGATGAACTTTAGGCTTCTAAACATTTCATGTATAGAGACCTTTTTGACAAAATTGAACACTACTGAGTTATAAGTGATTGAATTTTAATACTTGTCGCCATTTTGCAAAAAATTGACAAAATGGATTTTGCTAACAAACATACACAGGATGCTTAAGAATTCTATACTGTCACAAAAATTGAAATTTAAATATGTATAAATAAGCTCACACTGACCTTAACTATATTGAAAATCTTATGAGCGTATGAATGGTAGGTCGATCGACTCATCACACTAAACGTGTTTTGAAAAAAAAATACTTTTATTTTTTAATTTTTAATTTTTTTTTATAGTATCGTAAGTATAGTCGAAAGCTTTATTTTGTATTAAAAATTTAAGTCTATTTCTTAAATAGAAACCTCGTACGAGCATTAACTATATGCAGAGTCGCATAAAAGCTCGTTCGAGGTCTCGGTCAATATATGGTAAGACTCGGTTTTTATTAAAAAAAAAATAATTAAAAATTGCTTTTATATGCAAATTAAAATTCCAAACACTTTTTGCATTAGACATTTTTTAGTAGGATTTTATTTAGCAAAGTTATGACACTTTGAATTTTTACATTAGCTGCCATTTTGAAAAAAAATTTTATATATTTTTTTTAAACATAACGTATAGTGCCTGCACGTTAGTTCTATGCGATACTCAAAATTAAAATTATTATCTTCGAAACCAAACAGTTAAGAGCGTTAACTCTTCCGAAAGTCTCAAAATGGCTAGTATGGGGGTACGATCGAACTGATACATCGCTTGTTTTCAAGCAAAAATATATATTTTTTTTATTTTATTCTGATGAACTTTAGGCTTCTAAACATTTCATGTATAGAGACCTTTTTGACAAAATTGAACACTACTGAGTTATAAGTGATTGAATTTCAATACTTGTCGCCATTTTGCAAAAAATTGACAAAATGGATTTTGCTAACAAACATACACAGGATGCTTAAGAATTCTATACTGTCACAAAAATTGAAATTTAAATATGTATAAATAAGCTCACACTGACCTTAACTATATTGAAAATCTTATGAGCGTATGAATGTTAGGTCGATCGACTCATCACACTAAACGTGTTTTGAAAAAAAAATACTTTTATTTTTTAATTTTTAATTTTTTTTTATAGTATCGTAAGTATAGTCGAAAGCTCTATTTTGTATTAAAAATTCAAGTCTATTTCTTAAATAGAAACCTCGTACGAGCATTAACTATATGCAGAGTCGCATAAAAGCTCGTTCGAGGTCTCGGTCAATATATGGTAAGACTCGGTTTTTATTAAAAAAAAAATAATTAAAAATTGCTTTTATATGCAAATTAAAATTCCAAACACTTTTTGCATTAGACATTTTTTAGTAGGATTTCATTTAGCAAAGTTATGACACTTTGAATTTTTACATTAGCTGCCATTTTGAAAAAAAATTTTATATATTTTTTTTAAACATAACGTATAGTGCCTGCACGTTAGTTCTATGCGATACTCAAAATTTAAATTTTTATCTTCGAAACCAAACAGTTAAGAGCGTTAACTCTTCCGAAAGTCTCAAAATGGCTAGTATGGGGGTACGATCGAACTGATACATCGCTTGTTTTCAAGCAAAAATATATATTTTTTTTATTTTATTCTGATGAACTTTAGGCTTCTAAACATTTCATGTATAGAGACCTTTTTGACAAAATTGAACACTACTGAGTTATAAGTGATTGAATTTCAATTATTGTCGCCATTTTGCAAAAAATTGACAAAATGGATTTTGCTAACAAACATACACAGGATGCTTAAGAATTCTATACTGTCACAAAAATTGAAATTTAAATATGTATAAATAAGCTCACACTGACCTTAACTATATTGAAAATCTTATGAGCGTATGAATGGTAGGTCGATCGACTCATCACACTAAACGTGTTTTGAAAAAAAAATACTTTTATTTTTTAATTTTTAATTTTTTTTTATAGTATCGTAAGTATAGTCGAAAGCTTTATTTTGTATTAAAAATTCAAGTCTATTTCTTAAATAGAAACCTCGTACGAGCATTAACTATATGCAGAGTCGCATAAAAGCTCGTTCGAGGTCTCGGTCAATATATGGTAAGACTCGGTTTTTATTAAAAAAAAAATAATTAAAAATTGCTTTTATATGCAAATTAAAATTCCAAACACTTTTTGCATTAGACATTTTTTAGTAGGATTTGATTTAGCAAAGTTATGACACTTTGAATTTTTACATTAGCTGCCATTTTGAAAAAAAATTTTATATATTTTTTTTAAACATAACGTATAGTGCCTGCACGTTAGTTCTATGCGATACTCAAAATTTAAATTTTTATCTTCGAAACCAAACAGTTAAGAGCGTTAACTCTTCCGAAAGTCTCAAAATGGCTAGTATGGGGGTACGATCGAACTGATACATCGCTTGTTTTCAAGCAAAAATATATATTTTTTTTATTTTATTCTGATGAACTTTAGGCTTCTAAACATTTCATGTATAGAGACCTTTTTGACAAAATTGAACACTACTGAGTTATAAGTGATTGAATTTCAATACTTGTCGCCATTTTGCAAAAAATTGACAAAATGGATTTTGCTAACAAACATACACAGGATGCTTAAGAATTCTATACTGTCACAAAAATTGAAATTTAAATATGTATAAATAAGCTCACACTGACCTTAACTATATTGAAAATCTTATGAGCGTATGAATGTTAGGTCGATCGACTCATCACACTAAACGTGTTTTGAAAAAAAAATACTTTTATTTTTTAATTTTTAATTTTTTTTTATAGTATCGTAAGTATAGTCGAAAGCTCTATTTTGTATTAAAAATTCAAGTCTATTTCTTAAATAGAAACCTCGTACGAGCATTAACTATATGCAGAGTCGCATAAAAGCTCGTTCGAGGTCTCGGTCAATATATGGTAAGACTCGGTTTTTATTAAAAAAAAAATAATTAAAAATTGCTTTTATATGCAAATTAAAATTCCAAACACTTTTTGCATTAGACATTTTTTAGTAGGATTTCATTTAGCAAAGTTATGACACTTTGAATTTTTACATTAGCTGCCATTTTGAAAAAAAATTTTATATATTTTTTTTAAACATAACGTATAGTGCCTGCACGTTAGTTCTATGCGATACTCAAAATTTAAATTTTTATCTTCGAAACCAAACAGTTAAGAGCGTTAACTCTTCCGAAAGTCTCAAAATGGCTAGTATGGGGGTACGATCGAACTGATACATCGCTTGTTTTCAAGCAAAAATATATATTTTTTTTATTTTATTCTGATGAACTTTAGGCTTCTAAACATTTCATGTATAGAGACCTTTTTGACAAAATTGAACACTACTGAGTTATAAGTGATTGAATTTCAATACTTGTCGCCATTTTGCAAAAAATTGACAAAATGGATTTTGCTAACAAACATACACAGGATGCTTAAGAATTCTATACTGTCACAAAAATTGAAATTTAAATATGTATAAATAAGCTCACACTGACCTTAACTATATTGAAAATCTTATGAGCGTATGAATGGTAGGTCGATCGACTCATCACACTAAACGTGTTTTGAAAAAAAAATACTTTTATTTTTTAATTTTTAATTTTTTTTTATAGTATCGTAAGTATAGTCGAAAGCTCTATTTTGTATAAAAAATTCAAGTCTATTTCTTAAATAGAAACCTCGTACGAGCATTAACTATATGCAGAGTCGCATAAAAGCTCGTTCGAGGTCTCGGTCAATATATGGTAAGACTCGGTTTTTATTAAAAAAAAAATAATTAAAAATTGCTTTTATATGCAAATTAAAATTCCAAACACTTTTTGCATTAGACATTTTTTAGTAGGATTTCATTTAGCAAAGTTATGACACTTTGAATTTTTACATTAGCTGCAATTTTGAAAAAAAATTTTATATATTTTTTTTAAACATAACGTATAGTGCCTGCACGTTAGTTCTATGCGATACTCAAAATTTAAATTTTTATCTTCGAAACCAAACAGTTAAGAGCGTTAACTCTTCCGAAAGTCTCAAAATGGCTAGTATGGGGGTACGATCGAACTGATACATCGCTTGTTTTCAAGCAAAAATATATATTTTTTTTATTTTATTCTGATGAACTTTAGGCTTCTAAACATTTCATGTATAGAGACCTTTTTGACAAAATTAAACACTACTGAGTTATAAGTGATTGAATTTCAATACTTGTCGCCATTTTGCAAAAAATTGACAAAATGGATTTTGCTAACAAACATACACAGGATGCTTAAGAATTCTATACTGTCACAAAAATTGAAATTTAAATATGTATAAATAAGCTCACACTGACCTTAACTATATTGAAAATCTTATGAGCGTATGAATGTTAGGTCGATCGACTCATCACACTAAACGTGTTTTGAAAAAAAAATACTTTTATTTTTTAATTTTTAATTTTTTTTTATAGTATCGTAAGTATAGTCGAAAGCTCTATTTTGTATTAAAAATTCAAGTCTATTTCTTAAATAGAAACCTCGTACGAGCATTAACTATATGCAGAGTCGCATAAAAGCTCGTTCGGGGTCTCGGTCAATATATGGTAAGACTCGGTTTTTATTAAAAAAAAATAATTAAAAATTGCTTTTATATGCAAATTAAAATTCCAAACACTTTTTGCATTAGACATTTTTTAGTAGGATTTCATTTAGCAAAGTTATGACACTTTGAATTTTTACATTAGCTGCCATTTTGAAAAAAAATTTTATATATTTTTTTTAAACATAACGTATAGTGCCTGCACGTTAGTTCTATGCGATACTCAAAATTTAAATTTTTATCTTCGAAACCAAACAGTTAAGAGCGTTAACTCTTCCGAAAGTCTCAAAATGGCTAGTATGGGGGTACGATCGAACTGATACATCGCTTGTTTTCAAGCAAAAATATATATTTTTTATATTTTATTCTGATGAACTTTAGGCTTCTAAACATTTCATGTATAGAGACCTTTTTGACAAAATTGAACACTACTGAGTTATAAGTGATTGAATTTCAATACTTGTCGCCATTTTGCAAAAAATTGACAAAATGGATTTTGCTAACAAACATACACAGGATGCTTAAGAATTCTATACTGTCACAAAAATTGAAATTTAAATATGTATAAATAAGCTCACACTGACCTTAACTATATTGAAAATCTTATGAGCGTATGAATGGTAGGTCGATCGACTCATCACACTAAACGTGTTTTGAAAAAAAAATACTTTTATTTTTTAATTTTTAATTTTTTTTTATAGTATCGTAAGTATAGTCGAAAGCTCTATATTGTATTAAAAATTCAAGTCTATTTCTTAAATAGAAACCTCGTACGAGCATTAACTATATGCAGAGTCGCATAAAAGCTCGTTCGAGGTCTCGGTCAATATATGGTAAGACTCGGTTTTTATTAAAAAAAAAATAATTAAAAATTGCTTTTATATGCAAATTAAAATTCCAAACACTTTTTGCATTAGACATTTTTTAGTAGGATTTCATTTAGCAAAGTTATGACACTTTGAATTTTTACATTAGCTGCCATTTTGAAAAAAAATTTTATATATTTTTTTTAAACATAACGTATAGTGCCTGCACGTTAGTTCTATGCGATACTCAAAATTTAAATTTTTATCTTCGAAACCAAACAGTTAAGAGCGTTAACTCTTCCGAAAGTCTCAAAATGGCTAGTATGGGGGTACGATCGAACTGATACATCGCTTGTTTTCAAGCAAAAATATATATTTTTTTTATTTTATTCTGATGAACTTTAGGCTTCTAAACATTTCATGTATAGAGACCTTTTTGACAAAATTGAACACTACTGAGTTATAAGTGATTGAATTTCAATACTTGTCGCCATTTTGCAAAAAATTGACAAAATGGATTTTGCTAACAAACATACACAGGATGCTTAAGAATTCTATACTGTCACAAAAATTGAAATTTAAATATGTATAAATAAGCTCACACTGACCTTAACTATATTGAAAATCTTATGAGCGTATGAATGGTAGGTCGATCGACTCATCACACTAAACGTGTTTTGAAAAAAAAATACTTTTATTTTTTAATTTTTAATTTTTTTTTATAGTATCGTAAGAATAGTCGAAAGCTCTATTTTGTATTAAAAATTCAAGTCTATTTCTTAAATAGAAACCTCGTACGAGCATTAACTATATGCAGAGTCGCATAAAAGCTCGTTCGAGGTCTCGGTCAATATATGGTAAGACTCGGTTTTTATTAAAAAAAAAATAATTAAAAATTGCTTTTATATGCAAATTAAAATTCCAAACACTTTTTGCATTAGACATTTTTTAGTAGGATTTCATTTAGCAAAGTTATGACACTTTGAATTTTTACATTAGCTGCCATTTTAAAAAAAAATTTTATATATTTTTTTTAAACATAACGTATAGTGCCTGCACGTTAGTTCTATGCGATACTCAAAATTTAAATTTTTATCTTCGAAACCAAACAGTTAAGAGCGTTAACTCTTCCGAAAGTCTCAAAATGGCTAGTATGGGGGTACGATCGAACTGATACATCGCTTGTTTTCAAGCAAAAATATATATTTTTTATATTTTATTCTGATGAACTTTAGGCTTCTAAACATTTCATGTATAGAGACCTTTTTGACAAAATTGAACACTACTGAGTTATAAGTGATTGAATTTCAATACTTGTCGCCATTTTGCAAAAAATTGACAAAATGGATTTTGCTAACAAACATACACAGGATGCTTAAGAATTCTATACTGTCACAAAAATTGAAATTTAAATATGTATAAATAAGCTCACACTGACCTTAACTATATTTAAAATCTTATGAGCGTATGAATGGTAGGTCGATCGACTCATCACACTAAACGTGTTTTGAAAAAAAAATACTTTTATTTTTTAATTTTTAATTTTTTTTTATAGTATCGTAAGTATAGTCGAAAGCTCTATTTTGTATTAAAAATTCAAGTCTATTTCTTAAATAGAAACCTCGTACGAGCATTAACTATATGCAGAGTCGCATAAAAGCTCGTTCGAGGTCTCGGTCAATATATGGTAAGACTCGGTTTTTATTAAAAAAAAAATAATTAAAAATTGCTTTTATATGCAAATTAAAATTCCAAACACTTTTTGCATTAGACATTTTTTAGTAGGATTTCATTTAGCAAAGTTATGACACTTTGAATTTTTACATTAGCTGCCATTTTGAAAAAAAAATTTATAAATTTTTTTTAAACATAACGTATAGTGCCTGCACGTTAGTTCTATGCGATACTTTAAATTTAAATTTTTATCTTCGAAACCAAACAGTTAAGAGCGTTAACTCTTCCGAAAGTCTCAAAATGGCTAGTATGGGGGTACGATCGAACTGATACATCGCTTGTTTTCAAGCAAAAATATATATTTTTTTTATTTTATTCTGATGAACTTTAGGCTTCTAAACATTTCATGTATAGAGACCTTTTTGACAAAATTGAACACTACTGAGTTATAAGTGATTGAATTTCAATACTTGTCGCCATTTTGCAAAAAATTGACAAAATGGATTTTGCTAACAAACATACACAGGATGCTTAAGAATTCTATACTGTCACAAAAATTGAAATTTAAATATGTATAAATAAGCTCACACTGACCTTAACTATATTGAAAATCTTATGAGCGTATGAATGTTAGGTCGATCGACTCATCACACTAAACGTGTTTTGAAAAAAAAATACTTTTATTTTTTAATTTTTAATTTTTTTTTATAGTATCGTAAGTATAGTCGAAAGCTCTATTTTGTATTAAAAATTCAAGTTTATTTCTTAAATAGAAACCTCGTACGAGCATTAACTATATGCAGAGTCGCATAAAAGCTCGTTCGAGGTCTCGGTCAATATATGGTAAGACTCGGTTTTTATTAAAAAAAAAATAATTAAAAATTGCTTTTATATGCAAATTAAAATTCCAAACACTTTTTGCATTAGACATTTTTTAGTAGGATTTCATTTAGCAAAGTTATGACACTTTGAATTTTTACATTAGCTGCCATTTTGAAAAAAAATTTTATATATTTTTTTTAAACATAACGTATAGTGCCTGCACGTTAGTTCTATGCGATACTCAAAATTTAAATTTTTATCTTCGAAACCAAACAGTTAAGAGCGTTAACTCTTCCGAAAGTCTCAAAATGGCTAGTATGGGGGTACGATCGAACTGATACATCGCTTGTTTTCAAGCAAAAATATATATTTTTTTTATTTTATTCTGATGAACTTTAGGCTTCTAAACATTTCATGTATAGAGACCTTTTTGACAAAATTGAACACTACTGAGTTATAAGTGATTGAATTTCAATACTTGTCGCCATTTTGCAAAAAATTGACAAAATGGATTTTGCTAACAAACATACACAGGATGCTTAAGAATTCTATACTGTCACAAAAATTGAAATTTAAATATGTATAAATAAGCTCACACTGACCTTAACTATATTGAAAATCTTATGAGCGTATGAATGGTAGGTCGATCGACTCATCACACTAAACGTGTTTTGAAAAAAAAATACTTTTATTTTTTAATTTTTAATTTTTTTTTATAGTATCGTAAGTATAGTCGAAAGCTCTATTTTGTATTAAAAATTCAAGTCTATTTCTTAAATAGAAACCTCGTACGAGCATTAACTATATGCAGAGTCGCATAAAAGCTCGTTCGAGGTCTCGGTCAATATATGGTAAGACTCGGTTTTTATTAAAAAAAAAATAATTAAAAATTGCTTTTATATGCAAATTAAAATTCCAAACACTTTTTGCATTAGACATTTTTTAGTAGGATTTCATTTAGCAAAGTTATGACACTTTGAATTTTTACATTAGCTGCCATTTTGAAAAAAAATTTTATATATTTTTTTTAAACATAACGTATAGTGCCTGCACGTTAGTTCTATGCGATACTCAAAATTTAAATTTTTATCTTCGAAACCAAACAGTTAAGAGCGTTAACTCTTCCGAAAGTCTCAAAATGGCTAGTATGGGGGTACGATCGAACTGATACATCGCTTGTTTTCAAGCAAAAATATATATTTTTTTTATTTTATTCTGATGAACTTTAGGCTTCTAAACATTTCATGTATAGAGACCTTTTTGACAAAATTGAACACTACTGAGTTATAAGTGATTGAATTTCAATACTTGTCGCCATTTTGCAAAAAATTGACAAAATGGATTTTGCTAACAAACATACACAGGATGCTTAAGAATTTTATACTGTCACAAAAATTGAAATTTAAATATGTATAAATAAGCTCACACTGACCTTAACTATATTGAAAATCTTATGAGCGTATGAATGTTAGGTCGATCGACTCATCACACTAAACGTGTTTTGAAAAAAAAATACTTTTATTTTTTAATTTTTAATTTTTTTTTATAGTATCGTAAGTATAGTCGAAAGCTCTATTTTGTATTAAAAATTCAAGTCTATTTCTTAAATAGAAACCTCGTACGAGCATTAACTATATGCAGAGTCGCATAAAAGCTCGTTCGAGGTCTCGGTCAATATATGGTAAGACTCGGTTTTTATTAAAAAAAAAATAATTAAAAATTGCTTTTATATGCAAATTAAAATTCCAAACACTTTTTGCATTAGACATTTTTTAGTAGGATTTCATTTAGCAAAGTTATGACACTTTGAATTTTTACATTAGCTGCCATTTTGAAAAAAAATTTTATATATTTTTTTTAAACATAACGTATAGTGCCTGCACGTTAGTTCTATGCGATACTCAAAATTTAAATTTTTATCTTCGAAACCAAACAGTTAAGAGCGTTAACTCTTCCGAAAGTCTCAAAATGGCTAGTATGGGGGTACGATCGAACTGATACATCGCTTGTTTTCAAGCAAAAATATATAT
Organism: Plectrocnemia conspersa; assembly: GCF_051122295.1. NCBI lineage: Eukaryota > Metazoa > Arthropoda > Insecta > Trichoptera > Polycentropodidae > Plectrocnemia > Plectrocnemia conspersa. The sequence continues at coordinate 601,954 of NW_028277174.1, read as the reverse complement.
TTTTTTTATTTTATTCTGATGAACTTTAGGCTTCTAAACATTTCATGTATAGAGACCTTTTTGACAAAATTGAACACTACTGAGTTATAAGTGATTGAATTTCAATACTTGTCGCCATTTTGCAAAAAATTGACAAAATGGATTTTGCTAACAAACATACACAGGATGCTTAAGAATTCTATACTGTCACAAAAATTGAAATTTAAATATGTATAAATAAGCTCACACTGACCTTAACTATATTGAAAATCTTATGAGCGTATGAATGTTAGGTCGATCGACTCATCACACTAAACGTGTTTTGAAAAAAAAATACTTTTATTTTTTAATTTTTAATTTTTTTTTATAGTATCGTAAGTATAGTCGAAAGCTCTATTTTGTATTAAAAATTCAAGTCTATTTCTTAAATAGAAACCTCGTACGAGCATTAACTATATGCAGAGTCGCATAAAAGCTCGTTCGAGGTCTCGGTCAATATATGGTAAGACTCGGTTTTTATTAAAAAAAAAATAATTAAAAATTGCTTTTATATGCAAATTAAAATTCCAAACACTTTTTGCATTAGACATTTTTTAGTAGGATTTCATTTAGCAAAGTTATGACACTTTGAATTTTTACATTAGCTGCCATTTTGAAGAAAATTTTTATATATTTTTTTTAAACATAACGTATAGTGCCTGCACGTTAGTTCTATGCGATACTCAAAATTTAAATTTTTATCTTCGAAACCAAACAGTTAAGAGCGTTAACTCTTCCGAAAGTCTCAAAATGGCTAGTATGGGGGTACGATCGAACTGATACATCGCTTGTTTTCAAGCAAAAATATATATTTTTTTTATTTTATTCTGATGAACTTTAGGCTTCTAAACATTTCATGTATAGAGACCTTTTTGACAAAATTGAACACTACTGAGTTATAAGTGATTGAATTTCAATACTTGTCGCCATTTTGCAAAAAATTGACAAAATGGATTTTGCTAACAAACATACACAGGATGCTTAAGAATTCTATACTGTCACAAAAATTGAAATTTAAATATGTATAAATAAGCTCACACTGACCTTAACTATATTGAAAATCTTATGAGCGTATGAATGTTAGGTCGATCGACTCATCACACTAAACGTGTTTTGAAAAAAAAATACTTTTATTTTTTAATTTTAAATTTTTTTTTATAGTATCGTAAGTATAGTCGAAAGCTCTATTTTGTATTAAAAATTCAAGTCAATTTCTTAAATAGAAACCTCGTACGAGCATTAACTATATGCAGAGTCGCATAAAAGCTCGTTCGAGGTCTCGGTCAATATATGGTAAGACTCGGTTTTTATTAAAAAAAAAATAATTAAAAATTGCTTTTATATGCAAATTAAAATTCCAAACACTTTTTGCATTAGACATTTTTTAGTAGGATTTCATTTAGCAAAGTTATGACACTTTGAATTTTTACATTAGCTGCCATTTTGAAAAAAAATTTTATATATTTTTTTTAAACATAACGTATAGTGCCTGCACGTTAGTTCTATGCGATACTCAAAATTTAAATTTTTATCTTCGAAACCAAACAGTTAAGAGCGTTAACTCTTCCGAAAGTCTCAAAATGGCTAGTATGGGGGTACGATCGAACTGATACATCGCTTGTTTTCAAGCAAAAATATATATTTTTTTTATTTTATTCTGATGAACTTTAGGCTTCTAAACATTTCATGTATAGAGACCTTTTTGACAAAATTGAACACTACTGAGTTATAAGTGATTGAATTTCAATACTTGTCGCCATTTTGCAAAAAATTGACAAAATGGATTTTGCTAACAAACATACACAGGATGCTTAAGAATTCTATACTGTCACAAAAATTGAAATTTAAATATGTATAAATAAGCTCACACTGACCTTAACTATATTGAAAATCTTATGAGCGTATGAATGTTAGGTCGATCGACTCATCACACTAAACGTGTTTTGAAAAAAAAATACTTTTATTTTTTAATTTTAAATTTTTTTTTATAGTATCGTAAGTATAGTCGAAAGCTCTATTTTGTATTAAAAATTCAAGTCAATTTCTTAAATAGAAACCTCGTACGAGCATTAACTATATGCAGAGTCGCATAAAAGCTCGTTCGAGGTCTCGGTCAATATATGGTAAGACTCGGTTTTTATTAAAAAAAAAATAATTAAAAATTGCTTTTATATGCAAATTAAAATTCCAAACACTTTTTGCATTAGACATTTTTTAGTAGGATTTCATTTAGCAAAGTTATGACACTTTGAATTTTTACATTAGCTGCCATTTTGAAAAAAAATTTTATATATTTTTTTTAAACATAACGTATAGTGCCTGCACGTTAGTTCTATGCGATACTTAAAATTTAAATTTTTATCTTCGAAACCAAACAGTTAAGAGCGTTAACTCTTCCGAAAGTCTTAAAATGGCTAGTATGGGGGTACGATCGAACTGATACATCGCTTGTTTTCAAGCAAAAATATATATTTTTTATATTTTATTCTGATGAACTTTAGGCTTCTAAACATTTCATGTATAGAGACCTTTTTGACAAAATTGAACACTACTGAGTTATAAGTGATTGAATTTCAATACTTGTCGCCATTTTGCAAAAAATTGACAAAATGGATTTTGCTAACAAACATACACAGGATGCTTAAGAATTCTATACTGTCACAAAAATTGAAATTTAAATATGTATAAATAAGCTCACACTGACCTTAACTATATTGAAAATTTTATGAGCGTATGAATGGTAGGTCGATCGACTCATCACACTAAACGTGTTTTGAAAAAAAAATACTTTTATTTTTTAATTTTTAATTTTTTTTTATAGTATCGTAAGTATAGTCGAAAGCTCTATTTTGTATTAAAAATTCAAGTCTATTTCTTAAATAGAAACCTCGTACGAGCATTAACTATATGCAGAGTCGCATAAAAGCTCGTTCGAGGTCTCGGTCAATATATGGTAAGACTCGGTTTTTATTAAAAAAAAAATAATTAAAAATTGCTTTTATATGCAAATTAAAATTCCAAACACTTTTTGCATTAGACATTTTTTAGTAGGATTTCATTTAGCAAAGTTATGACACTTTGAATTTTTACATTAGCTGCCATTTTGAAAAAAAATTTTATATATTTTTTTTAAACATAACGTATAGTGCCTGCACGTTAGTTCTATGCGATACTCAAAATTTAAATTTTTATCTTCGAAACCAAACAGTTAAGAGCGTTAACTCTTCCGAAAGTCTCAAAATGGCTAGTATGGGGGTACGATCGAACTGATACATCGCTTGTTTTCAAGCAAAAATATATATTTTTTTTATTTTATTCTGATGAACTTTAGGCTTCTAAACATTTCATGTATAGAGACCTTTTTGACAAAATTGAACACTACTGAGTTATAAGTGATTGAATTTCAATACTTGTCGCCATTTTGCAAAAAATTGACAAAATGGATTTTGCTAACAAACATACACAGGATGCTTAAGAATTCTATACTGTCACAAAAATTGAAATTTAAATATGTATAAATAAGCTCACACTGACCTTAACTATATTGAAAATCTTATGAGCGTATGAATGTTAGGTCGATCGACTCATCACACTAAACGTGTTTTGAAAAAAAAATACTTTTATTTTTTAATTTTTAATTTTTTTTTATAGTATCGTAAGTATAGTCGAAAGCTCTATTTTGTATTAAAAATTCAAGTCTATTTCTTAAATAGAAACCTCGTACGAGCATTCTCTATATGCAGAGTCGCATAAAAGCTCGTTCCAGGTCTCGGTCAATATATGGTAAGACTCGGTTTTTATTAAAAAAAAAAAAATTAAAAATTGCTTTTATATGCAAATTAAAATTCCAAACACTTTTTGCATTAGACATTTTTTAGTAGGATTTCATTTAGCAAAGTTATGACACTTTGAATTTTTACATTAGCTGCCATTTTGAAGAAAATTTTTATATATTTTTTTTAAACATAACGTATAGTGCCTGCACGTTAGTTCTATGCGATACTCAAAATTTAAATTTTTATCTTCGAAACCAAACAGTTAAGAGCGTTAACTCTTCCGAAAGTCTCAAAATGGCTAGTATGGGGGTACGATCGAACTGATACATCGCTTGTTTTCAAGCAAAAATATATATTTTTTTTATTTTATTCTGATGAACTTTAGGCTTCTAAACATTTCATGTATAGAGACCTTTTTGACAAAATTGAACACTACTGAGTTATAAGTGATTGAATTTCAATACTTGTCGCCATTTTGCAAAAAATTGACAAAATGGATTTTGCTAACAAACATACACAGGATGCTTAAGAATTCTATACTGTCACAAAAATTGAAATTTAAATATGTATAAATAAGCTCACACTGACCTTAACTATATTGAAAATCTTATGAGCGTATGAATGTTAGGTCGATCGACTCATCACACTAAACGTGTTTTGAAAAAAAAATACTTTTATTTTTTAATTTTAAATTTTTTTTTATAGTATCGTAAGTATAGTCGAAAGCTCTATTTTGTATTAAAAATTCAAGTCAATTTCTTAAATATAAACCTCGTACGAGCATTAACTATATGCAGAGTCGCATAAAAGCTCGTTCGAGGTCTCGGTCAATATATGGTAAGACTCGGTTTTTAATAAAAAAAAAATAATTAAAAATTGCTTTTATATGCAAATTAAAATTCCAAACACTTTTTGCATTAGACATTTTTTAGTAGGATTTCATTTAGCAAAGTTATGACACTTTGAATTTTTACATTAGCTGCCATTTTGAAAAAAAATTTTATATATTTTTTTTAAACATAACGTATAGTGCCTGCACGTTAGTTCTATGCGATACTTAAAATTTAAATTTTTATCTTCGAAACCAAACAGTTAAGAGCGTTAACTCTTCCGAAAGTCTTAAAATGGCTAGTATGGGGGTACGATCGAACTGATACATCGCTTGTTTTCAAGCAAAAATATATATTTTTTATATTTTATTCTGATGAACTTTAGGCTTCTAAACATTTCATGTATAGAGACCTTTTTGACAAAATTGAACACTACTGAGTTATAAGTGATTGAATTTCAATACTTGTCGCCATTTTGCAAAAAATTGACAAAATGGATTTTGCTAACAAACATACACAGGATGCTTAAGAATTCTATACTGTCACAAAAATTGAAATTTAAATATGTATAAATAAGCTCACACTGACCTTAACTATATTGAAAATCTTATGAGCGTATGAATGGTAAGTCGATCGACTCATCACACTAAACGTGTTTTGAAAAAAAAATACTTTTATTTTTTAATTTTTAATTTTTTTTTATAGTATCGTAAGTATAGTCGAAAGCTCTATTTTGTATTAAAAATTCAAGTCTATTTCTTAAATAGAAACCTCGTACGAGCATTAACTATATGCAGAGTCGCATAAAAGCTCGTTCGAGGTCTCGGTCAATATATGGTAAGACTCGGTTTTTATTAAAAAAAAAATAATTAAAAATTGCTTTTATATGCAAATTAAAATTCCAAACACTTTTTGCATTAGACATTTTTTAGTAGGATTTCATTTAGCAAAGTTATGACACTTTGAATTTTTACATTAGCTGCCATTTTGAAAAAAAATTTTATATATTTTTTTTAAACATAACGTATAGTGCCTGCACGTTAGTTCTATGCGATACTCAAAATTTAAATTTTTATCTTCGAAACCAAACAGTTAAGAGCGTTAACTCTTCCGAAAGTCTCAAAATGGCTAGTATGGGGGTACGATCGAACTGATACATCGCTTGTTTTCAAGCAAAAATATATATTTTTTTTATTTTATTCTGATGAACTTTAGGCTTCTAAACATTTCATGTATAGAGACCTTTTTGACAAAATTGAACACTACTGAGTTATAAGTGATTGAATTTCAATACTTGTCGCCATTTTGCAAAAAATTGACAAAATGGATTTTGCTAACAAACATACACAGGATGCTTAAGAATTCTATACTGTCACAAAAATTGAAATTTAAATATGTATAAATAAGCTCACACTGACCTTAACTATATTGAAAATCTTATGAGCGTATGAATGGTAGGTCGATCGACTCATCACACTAAACGTGTTTTGAAAAAAAAATACTTTTATTTTTTAATTTTTAATTTTTTTTTATAGTATCGTAAGAATAGTCGAAAGCTCTATTTTGTATTAAAAATTCAAGTCTATTTCTTAAATAGAAACCTCGTACGAGCATTAACTATATGCAGAGTCGCATAAAAGCTCGTTCGAGGTCTCGGTCAATATATGGTAAGACTCGGTTTTTATTAAAAAAAAAATAATTAAAAATTGCTTTTATATGCAAATTAAAATTCCAAACACTTTTTGCATTAGACATTTTTTAGTAGGATTTCATTTAGCAAAGTTATGACACTTTGAATTTTTACATTAGCTGCCATTTTAAAAAAAAATTTTATATATTTTTTTTAAACATAACGTATAGTGCCTGCACGTTAGTTCTATGCGATACTCAAAATTTAAATTTTTATCTTCGAAACCAAACAGTTAAGAGCGTTAACTCTTCCGAAAGTCTCAAAATGGCTAGTATGGGGGTACGATCGAACTGATACATCGCTTGTTTTCAAGCAAAAATATATATTTTTTATATTTTATTCTGATGAACTTTAGGCTTCTAAACATTTCATGTATAGAGACCTTTTTGACAAAATTGAACACTACTGAGTTATAAGTGATTGAATTTCAATACTTGTCGCCATTTTGCAAAAAATTGACAAAATGGATTTTGCTAACAAACATACACAGGATGCTTAAGAATTCTATACTGTCACAAAAATTGAAATTTAAATATGTATAAATAAGCTCACACTGACCTTAACTATATTTAAAATCTTATGAGCGTATGAATGGTAGGTCGATCGACTCATCACACTAAACGTGTTTTGAAAAAAAAATACTTTTATTTTTTAATTTTTAATTTTTTTTTATAGTATCGTAAGTATAGTCGAAAGCTCTATTTTGTATTAAAAATTCAAGTCTATTTCTTAAATAGAAACCTCGTACGAGCATTAACTATATGCAGAGTCGCATAAAAGCTCGTTCGAGGTCTCGGTCAATATATGGTAAGACTCGGTTTTTATTAAAAAAAAAATAATTAAAAATTGCTTTTATATGCAAATTAAAATTCCAAACACTTTTTGCATTAGACATTTTTTAGTAGGATTTCATTTAGCAAAGTTATGACACTTTGAATTTTTACATTAGCTGCCATTTTGAAAAAAAAATTTATAAATTTTTTTTAAACATAACGTATAGTGCCTGCACGTTAGTTCTATGCGATACTTTAAATTTAAATTTTTATCTTCGAAACCAAACAGTTAAGAGCGTTAACTCTTCCGAAAGTCTCAAAATGGCTAGTATGGGGGTACGATCGAACTGATACATCGCTTGTTTTCAAGCAAAAATATATATTTTTTTTATTTTATTCTGATGAACTTTAGGCTTCTAAACATTTCATGTATAGAGACCTTTTTGACAAAATTGAACACTACTGAGTTATAAGTGATTGAATTTCAATACTTGTCGCCATTTTGCAAAAAATTGACAAAATGGATTTTGCTAACAAACATACACAGGATGCTTAAGAATTCTATACTGTCACAAAAATTGAAATTTAAATATGTATAAATAAGCTCACACTGACCTTAACTATATTGAAAATCTTATGAGCGTATGAATGTTAGGTCGATCGACTCATCACACTAAACGTGTTTTGAAAAAAAAATACTTTTATTTTTTAATTTTTAATTTTTTTTTATAGTATCGTAAGTATAGTCGAAAGCTCTATTTTGTATTAAAAATTCAAGTTTATTTCTTAAATAGAAACCTCGTACGAGCATTAACTATATGCAGAGTCGCATAAAAGCTCGTTCGAGGTCTCGGTCAATATATGGTAAGACTCGGTTTTTATTAAAAAAAAAATAATTAAAAATTGCTTTTATATGCAAATTAAAATTCCAAACACTTTTTGCATTAGACATTTTTTAGTAGGATTTCATTTAGCAAAGTTATGACACTTTGAATTTTTACATTAGCTGCCATTTTGAAAAAAAATTTTATATATTTTTTTTAAACATAACGTATAGTGCCTGCACGTTAGTTCTATGCGATACTCAAAATTTAAATTTTTATCTTCGAAACCAAACAGTTAAGAGCGTTAACTCTTCCGAAAGTCTCAAAATGGCTAGTATGGGGGTACGATCGAACTGATACATCGCTTGTTTTCAAGCAAAAATATATATTTTTTTTATTTTATTCTGATGAACTTTAGGCTTCTAAACATTTCATGTATAGAGACCTTTTTGACAAAATTGAACACTACTGAGTTATAAGTGATTGAATTTCAATACTTGTCGCCATTTTGCAAAAAATTGACAAAATGGATTTTGCTAACAAACATACACAGGATGCTTAAGAATTCTATACTGTCACAAAAATTGAAATTTAAATATGTATAAATAAGCTCACACTGACCTTAACTATATTGAAAATCTTATGAGCGTATGAATGGTAGGTCGATCGACTCATCACACTAAACGTGTTTTGAAAAAAAAATACTTTTATTTTTTAATTTTTAATTTTTTTTTATAGTATCGTAAGTATAGTCGAAAGCTCTATTTTGTATTAAAAATTCAAGTCTATTTCTTAAATAGAAACCTCGTACGAGCATTAACTATATGCAGAGTCGCATAAAAGCTCGTTCGAGGTCTCGGTCAATATATGGTAAGACTCGGTTTTTATTAAAAAAAAAATAATTAAAAATTGCTTTTATATGCAAATTAAAATTCCAAACACTTTTTGCATTAGACATTTTTTAGTAGGATTTCATTTAGCAAAGTTATGACACTTTGAATTTTTACATTAGCTGCCATTTTGAAAAAAAATTTTATATATTTTTTTTAAACATAACGTATAGTGCCTGCACGTTAGTTCTATGCGATACTCAAAATTTAAATTTTTATCTTCGAAACCAAACAGTTAAGAGCGTTAACTCTTCCGAAAGTCTCAAAATGGCTAGTATGGGGGTACGATCGAACTGATACATCGCTTGTTTTCAAGCAAAAATATATATTTTTTTTATTTTATTCTGATGAACTTTAGGCTTCTAAACATTTCATGTATAGAGACCTTTTTGACAAAATTGAACACTACTGAGTTATAAGTGATTGAATTTCAATACTTGTCGCCATTTTGCAAAAAATTGACAAAATGGATTTTGCTAACAAACATACACAGGATGCTTAAGAATTTTATACTGTCACAAAAATTGAAATTTAAATATGTATAAATAAGCTCACACTGACCTTAACTATATTGAAAATCTTATGAGCGTATGAATGTTAGGTCGATCGACTCATCACACTAAACGTGTTTTGAAAAAAAAATACTTTTATTTTTTAATTTTTAATTTTTTTTTATAGTATCGTAAGTATAGTCGAAAGCTCTATTTTGTATTAAAAATTCAAGTCTATTTCTTAAATAGAAACCTCGTACGAGCATTAACTATATGCAGAGTCGCATAAAAGCTCGTTCGAGGTCTCGGTCAATATATGGTAAGACTCGGTTTTTATTAAAAAAAAAATAATTAAAAATTGCTTTTATATGCAAATTAAAATTCCAAACACTTTTTGCATTAGACATTTTTTAGTAGGATTTCATTTAGCAAAGTTATGACACTTTGAATTTTTACATTAGCTGCCATTTTGAAAAAAAATTTTATATATTTTTTTTAAACATAACGTATAGTGCCTGCACGTTAGTTCTATGCGATACTCAAAATTTAAATTTTTATCTTCGAAACCAAACAGTTAAGAGCGTTAACTCTTCCGAAAGTCTCAAAATGGCTAGTATGGGGGTACGATCGAACTGATACATCGCTTGTTTTCAAGCAAAAATATATATTTTTTTTATTTTATTCTGATGAACTTTAGGCTTCTAAACATTTCATGTATAGAGACCTTTTTGACAAAATTGAACACTACTGAGTTATAAGTGATTGAATTTCAATACTTGTCGCCATTTTGCAAAAAATTGACAAAATGGATTTTGCTAACAAACATACACAGGATGCTTAAGAATTCTATACTGTCACAAAAATTGAAATTTAAATATGTATAAATAAGCTCACACTGACCTTAACTATATTGAAAATCTTATGAGCGTATGAATGTTAGGTCGATCGACTCATCACACTAAACGTGTTTTGAAAAAAAAATACTTTTATTTTTTAATTTTTAATTTTTTTTTATAGTATCGTAAGTATAGTCGAAAGCTCTATTTTGTATTAAAAATTCAAGTCTATTTCTTAAATAGAAACCTCGTACGAGCATTAACTATATGCAGAGTCGCATAAAAGCTCGTTCGAGGTCTCGGTCAATATATGGTAAGACTCGGTTTTTATTAAAAAAAAAATAATTAAAAATTGCTTTTATATGCAAATTAAAATTCCAAACACTTTTTGCATTAGACATTTTTTAGTAGGATTTCATTTAGCAAAGTTATGACACTTTGAATTTTTACATTAGCTGCCATTTTGAAGAAAATTTTTATATATTTTTTTTAAACATAACGTATAGTGCCTGCACGTTAGTTCTATGCGATACTCAAAATTTAAATTTTTATCTTCGAAACCAAACAGTTAAGAGCGTTAACTCTTCCGAAAGTCTCAAAATGGCTAGTATGGGGGTACGATCGAACTGATACATCGCTTGTTTTCAAGCAAAAATATATATTTTTTTTATTTTATTCTGATGAACTTTAGGCTTCTAAACATTTCATGTATAGAGACCTTTTTGACAAAATTGAACACTACTGAGTTATAAGTGATTGAATTTCAATACTTGTCGCCATTTTGCAAAAAATTGACAAAATGGATTTTGCTAACAAACATACACAGGATGCTTAAGAATTCTATACTGTCACAAAAATTGAAATTTAAATATGTATAAATAAGCTCACACTGACCTTAACTATATTGAAAATCTTATGAGCGTATGAATGTTAGGTCGATCGACTCATCACACTAAACGTGTTTTGAAAAAAAAATACTTTTATTTTTTAATTTTAAATTTTTTTTTATAGTATCGTAAGTATAGTCGAAAGCTCTATTTTGTATTAAAAATTCAAGTCAATTTCTTAAATAGAAACCTCGTACGAGCATTAACTATATGCAGAGTCGCATAAAAGCTCGTTCGAGGTCTCGGTCAATATATGGTAAGACTCGGTTTTTATTAAAAAAAAAATAATTAAAAATTGCTTTTATATGCAAATTAAAATTCCAAACACTTTTTGCATTAGACATTTTTTAGTAGGATTTCATTTAGCAAAGTTATGACACTTTGAATTTTTACATTAGCTGCCATTTTGAAAAAAAATTTTATATATTTTTTTTAAACATAACGTATAGTGCCTGCACGTTAGTTCTATGCGATACTCAAAATTTAAATTTTTATCTTCGAAACCAAACAGTTAAGAGCGTTAACTCTTCCGAAAGTCTCAAAATGGCTAGTATGGGGGTACGATCGAACTGATACATCGCTTGTTTTCAAGCAAAAATATATATTTTTTTTATTTTATTCTGATGAACTTTAGGCTTCTAAACATTTCATGTATAGAGACCTTTTTGACAAAATTGAACACTACTGAGTTATAAGTGATTGAATTTCAATACTTGTCGCCATTTTGCAAAAAATTGACAAAATGGATTTTGCTAACAAACATACACAGGATGCTTAAGAATTCTATACTGTCACAAAAATTGAAATTTAAATATGTATAAATAAGCTCACACTGACCTTAACTATATTGAAAATCTTATGAGCGTATGAATGTTAGGTCGATCGACTCATCACACTAAACGTGTTTTGAAAAAAAAATACTTTTATTTTTTAATTTTAAATTTTTTTTTATAGTATCGTAAGTATAGTCGAAAGCTCTATTTTGTATTAAAAATTCAAGTCAATTTCTTAAATAGAAACCTCGTACGAGCATTAACTATATGCAGAGTCGCATAAAAGCTCGTTCGAGGTCTCGGTCAATATATGGTAAGACTCGGTTTTTATTAAAAAAAAAATAATTAAAAATTGCTTTTATATGCAAATTAAAATTCCAAACACTTTTTGCATTAGACATTTTTTAGTAGGATTTCATTTAGCAAAGTTATGACACTTTGAATTTTTACATTAGCTGCCATTTTGAAAAAAAATTTTATATATTTTTTTTAAACATAACGTATAGTGCCTGCACGTTAGTTCTATGCGATACTTAAAATTTAAATTTTTATCTTCGAAACCAAACAGTTAAGAGCGTTAACTCTTCCGAAAGTCTTAAAATGGCTAGTATGGGGGTACGATCGAACTGATACATCGCTTGTTTTCAAGCAAAAATATATATTTTTTATATTTTATTCTGATGAACTTTAGGCTTCTAAACATTTCATGTATAGAGACCTTTTTGACAAAATTGAACACTACTGAGTTATAAGTGATTGAATTTCAATACTTGTCGCCATTTTGCAAAAAATTGACAAAATGGATTTTGCTAACAAACATACACAGGATGCTTAAGAATTCTATACTGTCACAAAAATTGAAATTTAAATATGTATAAATAAGCTCACACTGACCTTAACTATATTGAAAATTTTATGAGCGTATGAATGGTAGGTCGATCGACTCATCACACTAAACGTGTTTTGAAAAAAAAATACTTTTATTTTTTAATTTTTAATTTTTTTTTATAGTATCGTAAGTATAGTCGAAAGCTCTATTTTGTATTAAAAATTCAAGTCTATTTCTTAAATAGAAACCTCGTACGAGCATTAACTATATGCAGAGTCGCATAAAAGCTCGTTCGAGGTCTCGGTCAATATATGGTAAGACTCGGTTTTTATTAAAAAAAAAATAATTAAAAATTGCTTTTATATGCAAATTAAAATTCCAAACACTTTTTGCATTAGACATTTTTTAGTAGGATTTCATTTAGCAAAGTTATGACACTTTGAATTTTTACATTAGCTGCCATTTTGAAAAAAAATTTTATATATTTTTTTTAAACATAACGTATAGTGCCTGCACGTTAGTTCTATGCGATACTCAAAATTTAAATTTTTATCTTCGAAACCAAACAGTTAAGAGCGTTAACTCTTCCGAAAGTCTCAAAATGGCTAGTATGGGGGTACGATCGAACTGATACATCGCTTGTTTTCAAGCAAAAATATATATTTTTTTTATTTTATTCTGATGAACTTTAGGCTTCTAAACATTTCATGTATAGAGACCTTTTTGACAAAATTGAACACTACTGAGTTATAAGTGATTGAATTTCAATACTTGTCGCCATTTTGCAAAAAATTGACAAAATGGATTTTGCTAACAAACATACACAGGATGCTTAAGAATTCTATACTGTCACAAAAATTGAAATTTAAATATGTATAAATAAGCTCACACTGACCTTAACTATATTGAAAATCTTATGAGCGTATGAATGTTAGGTCGATCGACTCATCACACTAAACGTGTTTTGAAAAAAAAATACTTTTATTTTTTAATTTTTAATTTTTTTTTATAGTATCGTAAGTATAGTCGAAAGCTCTATTTTGTATTAAAAATTCAAGTCTATTTCTTAAATAGAAACCTCGTACGAGCATTCTCTATATGCAGAGTCGCATAAAAGCTCGTTCCAGGTCTCGGTCAATATATGGTAAGACTCGGTTTTTATTAAAAAAAAAAAAATTAAAAATTGCTTTTATATGCAAATTAAAATTCCAAACACTTTTTGCATTAGACATTTTTTAGTAGGATTTCATTTAGCAAAGTTATGACACTTTGAATTTTTACATTAGCTGCCATTTTGAAGAAAATTTTTATATATTTTTTTTAAACATAACGTATAGTGCCTGCACGTTAGTTCTATGCGATACTCAAAATTTAAATTTTTATCTTCGAAACCAAACAGTTAAGAGCGTTAACTCTTCCGAAAGTCTCAAAATGGCTAGTATGGGGGTACGATCGAACTGATACATCGCTTGTTTTCAAGCAAAAATATATATTTTTTTTATTTTATTCTGATGAACTTTAGGCTTCTAAACATTTCATGTATAGAGACCTTTTTGACAAAATTGAACACTACTGAGTTATAAGTGATTGAATTTCAATACTTGTCGCCATTTTGCAAAAAATTGACAAAATGGATTTTGCTAACAAACATACACAGGATGCTTAAGAATTCTATACTGTCACAAAAATTGAAATTTAAATATGTATAAATAAGCTCACACTGACCTTAACTATATTGAAAATCTTATGAGCGTATGAATGTTAGGTCGATCGACTCATCACACTAAACGTGTTTTGAAAAAAAAATACTTTTATTTTTTAATTTTAAATTTTTTTTTATAGTATCGTAAGTATAGTCGAAAGCTCTATTTTGTATTAAAAATTCAAGTCAATTTCTTAAATATAAACCTCGTACGAGCATTAACTATATGCAGAGTCGCATAAAAGCTCGTTCGAGGTCTCGGTCAATATATGGTAAGACTCGGTTTTTAATAAAAAAAAAATAATTAAAAATTGCTTTTATATGCAAATTAAAATTCCAAACACTTTTTGCATTAGACATTTTTTAGTAGGATTTCATTTAGCAAAGTTATGACACTTTGAATTTTTACATTAGCTGCCATTTTGAAAAAAAATTTTATATATTTTTTTTAAACATAACGTATAGTGCCTGCACGTTAGTTCTATGCGATACTTAAAATTTAAATTTTTATCTTCGAAACCAAACAGTTAAGAGCGTTAACTCTTCCGAAAGTCTTAAAATGGCTAGTATGGGGGTACGATCGAACTGATACATCGCTTGTTTTCAAGCAAAAATATATATTTTTTATATTTTATTCTGATGAACTTTAGGCTTCTAAACATTTCATGTATAGAGACCTTTTTGACAAAATTGAACACTACTGAGTTATAAGTGATTGAATTTCAATACTTGTCGCCATTTTGCAAAAAATTGACAAAATGGATTTTGCTAACAAACATACACAGGATGCTTAAGAATTCTATACTGTCACAAAAATTGAAATTTAAATATGTATAAATAAGCTCACACTGACCTTAACTATATTGAAAATCTTATGAGCGTATGAATGGTAAGTCGATCGACTCATCACACTAAACGTGTTTTGAAAAAAAAATACTTTTATTTTTTAATTTTTAATTTTTTTTTATAGTATCGTAAGTATAGTCGAAAGCTCTATTTTGTATTAAAAATTCAAGTCTATTTCTTAAATAGAAACCTCGTACGAGCATTAACTATATGCAGAGTCGCATAAAAGCTCGTTCGAGGTCTCGGTCAATATATGGTAAGACTCGGTTTTTATTAAAAAAAAAATAATTAAAAATTGCTTTTATATGCAAATTAAAATTCCAAACACTTTTTGCATTAGACATTTTTTAGTAGGATTTCATTTAGCAAAGTTATGACACTTTGAATTTTTACATTAGCTGCCATTTTGAAAAAAAATTTTATATATTTTTTTTAAACATAACGTATAGTGCCTGCACGTTAGTTCTATGCGATACTCAAAATTTAAATTTTTATCTTCGAAACCAAACAGTTAAGAGCGTTAACTCTTCCGAAAGTCTCAAAATGGCTAGTATGGGGGTACGATCGAACTGATACATCGCTTGTTTTCAAGCAAAAATATATATTTTTTTTATTTTATTCTGATGAACTTTAGGCTTCTAAACATTTCATGTATAGAGACCTTTTTGACAAAATTGAACACTACTGAGTTATAAGTGATTGAATTTCAATACTTGTCGCCATTTTGCAAAAAATTGACAAAATGGATTTTGCTAACAAACATACACAGGATGCTTAAGAATTCTATACTGTCACAAAAATTGAAATTTAAATATGTATAAATAAGCTCACACTGACCTTAACTATATTGAAAATCTTATGAGCGTATGAATGTTAGGTCGATCGACTCATCACACTAAACGTGTTTTGAAAAAAAAATACTTTTATTTTTTAATTTTTAATTTTTTTTTATAGTATCGTAAGTATAGTCGAAAGCTCTATTTTGTATTAAAAATTCAAGTCTATTTCTTAAATAGAAACCTCGTACGAGCATTAACTATATGCAGAGTCGCATAAAAGCTCGTTCGAGGTCTCGGTCAATATATGGTAAGACTCGGTTTTTATTAAAAAAAAAATAATTAAAAATTGCTTTTATATGCAAATTAAAATTCCAAACACTTTTTGCATTAGACATTTTTTAGTAGGATTTCATTTAGCAAAGTTATGACACTTTGAATTTTTACATTAGCTGCCATTTTGAAAAAAAATTTTATATATTTTTTTTAAACATAACGTATAGTGCCTGCACGTTAGTTCTATGCGATACTCAAAATTTAAATTTTTATCTTCGAAACCAAACAGTTAAGAGCGTTAACTCTTCCGAAAGTCTCAAAATGGCTAGTATGGGGGTACGATCGAACTGATACATCGCTTGTTTTCAAGCAAAAATATATATTTTTTTTATTTTATTCTGATGAACTTTAGGCTTCTAAACATTTCATGTATAGAGACCTTTTTGACAAAATTGAACACTACTAAGTTATAAGTGATTGAATTTCAATACTTGTCGCCATTTTGCAAAAAATTGACAAAATGGATTTTGCTAACAAACATACACAGGATGCTTAAGAATTCTATACTGTCACAAAAATTGAAATTTAAATATGTATAAATAAGCTCACACTGACCTTAACTATATTGAAAATCTTATGAGCGTATGAATGTTAGGTCGATCGACTCATCACACTAAACGTGTTTTGAAAAAAAAATACTTTTATTTTTTAATTTTTAATTTTTTTTTATAGTATCGTAAGTATAGTCGAAAGCTCTATTTTGTATTAAAAATTAAAGTCTATTTCTTAAATAGAAACCTCGTACGAGCATTAACTATATGCAGAGTCGCATAAAAGCTCGTTCGAGGTCTCGGTCAATATATGGTAAGACTCGGTTTTTATTAAAAAAAAAAAAATTAAAAATTGCTTTTATATGCAAATTAAAATTCCAAACACTTTTTGCATTAGACATTTTTTAGTAGGATTTCATTTAGCAAAGTTATGACACTTTGAATTTTTACATTAGCTGCCATTTTTAAAAAAAATTTTATATATTTTTTTTAAACATAACGTATAGTGCCTGCACGTTAGTTCTATGCGATACTCAAAATTTAAATTTTTATCTTCGAAACCAAACAGTTAAGAGCGTTAACTCTTCCGAAAGTCTCAAAATGGCTAGTATGGGGGTACGATCGAACTGATACATCGCTTGTTTTCAAGCAAAAATATATATTTTTTTTATTTTATTCTGATGAACTTTAGGCTTCTAAACATTTCATGTATAGAGACCTTTTTGACAAAATTGAACACTACTGAGTTATAAGTGATTGAATTTCAATACTTGTCGCCATTTTGCAAAAAATTGACAAAATGGATTTTGCTAACAAACATACACAGGATGCTTAAGAATTCTATACTGTCACAAAAATTGAAATTTAAATATGTATAAATAAGCTCACACTGACCTTAACTATATTGAAAATCTTATGAGCGTATGAATGTTAGGTCGATCGACTCATCA
The DNA here is from genome assembly GCF_051122295.1 of Plectrocnemia conspersa. Taxonomy (NCBI): domain Eukaryota; kingdom Metazoa; phylum Arthropoda; class Insecta; order Trichoptera; family Polycentropodidae; genus Plectrocnemia; species Plectrocnemia conspersa. Next base: position 584,236 of record NW_028277174.1, on the reverse strand, counting down.
CACTAAACGTGTTTTGAAAAAAAAATACTTTTATTTTTTAATTTTAAATTTTTTTTTATAGTATCGTAAGTATAGTCGAAAGCTCTATTTTGTATTAAAAATTCAAGTCAATTTCTTAAATAGAAACCCCGTACGAGCATTAACTATATGCAGAGTCGCATAAAAGCTCGTTCGAGGTCTCGGTCAATATATGGTAAGACTCGGTTTTTATTAAAAAAAAAATAATTAAAAATTGCTTTTATATGCAAATTAAAATTCCAAACACTTTTTGCATTAGACATTTTTTAGTAGTATTTCATTTAGCAAAGTTATGACACTTTGAATTTTTACATTAGCTGCCATTTTAAAAAAAAATTTTATATATTTTTTTTAAACATAACGTATAGTGCCTGCACGTTAGTTCTATGCGATACTTAAAATTTAAATTTTTATCTTCGAAACCAAACAGTTAAGAGCGTTAACTCTTCCGAAAGTCTTAAAATGGCTAGTATGGGGGTACGATCGAACTGATACATCGCTTGTTTTCAAGCAAAAATATATATTTTTTATATTTTATTCTGATGAACTTTAGGCTTCTAAACATTTCATGTATAGAGACCTTTTTGACAAAATTGAACACTACTGAGTTATAAGTGATTGAATTTCAATACTTGTCGCCATTTTGCAAAAAATTGACAAAATGGATTTTGCTAACAAACATACACAGGATGCTTAAGAATTCTATACTGTCACAAAAATTGAAATTTAAATATGTATAAATAAGCTCACACTGACCTTAACTATATTGAAAATCTTATGAGCGTATGAATGGTAGGTCGATCGACTCATCACACTAAACGTGTTTTGAAAAAAAAATACTTTTATTTTTTAATTTTTAATTTTTTTTTATAGTATCGTAAGTATAGTCGAAAGCTCTATTTTGTATTAAAAATTCAAGTCTATTTCTTAAATAGAAACCTCGTACGAGCATTAACTATATGCAGAGTCGCATAAAAGCTCGTTCGAGGTCTCGGTCAATATATGGTAAGACTCGGTTTTTATTAAAAAAAAAATAATTAAAAATTGCTTTTATATGCAAATTAAAATTCCAAACACTTTTTGCATTAGACATTTTTTAGTAGGATTTCATTTAGCAAAGTTATGACACTTTGAATTTTTACATTAGCTGCCATTTTGAAAAAAAAATTTATATATTTTTTTTAAACATAACGTATAGTGCCTGCACGTTAGTTCTATGCGATACTCAAAATTTAAATTTTTATCTTCGAAACCAAACAGTTAAGAGCGTTAACTCTTCCGAAAGTCTCAAAATGGCTAGTATGGGGGTACGATCGAACTGATACATCGCTTGTTTTCAAGCAAAAATATATATTTTTTTTATTTTATTCTGATGAACTTTAGGCTTCTAAACATTTCATGTATAGAGACCTTTTTGACAAAATTGAACACTACTGAGTTATAAGTGATTGAATTTCAATACTTGTCGCCATTTTGCAAAAAATTGACAAAATGGATTTTGCTAACAAACATACACAGGATGCTTAAGAATTCTATACTGTCACAAAAATTGAAATTTAAATATGTATAAATAAGCTCACACTGACCTTAACTATATTGAAAATCTTATGAGCGTATGAATGTTAGGTCGATCGACTCATCACACTAAACGTGTTTTGAAAAAAAAATACTTTTATTTTTTAATTTTTAATTTTTTTTTATAGTATCGTAAGTATAGTCGAAAGCTCTATTTTGTATTAAAAATTCAAGTCTATTTCTTAAATAGAAACCTCGTACGAGCATTCTCTATATGCAGAGTCGCATAAAAGCTCGTTCCAGGTCTCGGTCAATATATGGTAAGACTCGGTTTTTATTAAAAAAAAAAAAATTAAAAATTGCTTTTATATGCAAATTAAAATTCCAAACACTTTTTGCATTAGACATTTTTTAGTAGGATTTCATTTAGCAAAGTTATGACACTTTGAATTTTTACATTAGCTGCCATTTTGAAGAAAATTTTTATATATTTTTTTTAAACATAACGTATAGTGCCTGCACGTTAGTTCTATGCGATACTCAAAATTTAAATTTTTATCTTCGAAACCAAACAGTTAAGAGCGTTAACTCTTCCGAAAGTCTCAAAATGGCTAGTATGGGGGTACGATCGAACTGATACATCGCTTGTTTTCAAGCAAAAATATATATTTTTTTTATTTTATTCTGATGAACTTTAGGCTTCTAAACATTTCATGTATAGAGACCTTTTTGACAAAATTGAACACTACTGAGTTATAAGTGATTGAATTTCAATACTTGTCGCCATTTTGCAAAAAATTGACAAAATGGATTTTGCTAACAAACATACACAGGATGCTTAAGAATTCTATACTGTCACAAAAATTGAAATTTAAATATGTATAAATAAGCTCACACTGACCTTAACTATATTGAAAATCTTATGAGCGTATGAATGTTAGGTCGATCGACTCATCACACTAAACGTGTTTTGAAAAAAAAATACTTTTATTTTTTAATTTTAAATTTTTTTTTATAGTATCGTAAGTATAGTCGAAAGCTCTATTTTGTATTAAAAATTCAAGTCAATTTCTTAAATAGAAACCTCGTACGAGCATTAACTATATGCAGAGTCGCATAAAAGCTCGTTCGAGGTCTCGGTCAATATATGGTAAGACTCGGTTTTTATTAAAAAAAAAATAATTAAAAATTGCTTTTATATGCAAATTAAAATTCCAAACACTTTTTGCATTAGACATTTTTTAGTAGTATTTCATTTAGCAAAGTTATGACACTTTGAATTTTTACATTAGCTGCCATTTTGAAAAAAAATTTTATATATTTTTTTTAAACATAACGTATAGTGCCTGCACGTTAGTTCTATGCGATACTTAAAATTTAAATTTTTATCTTCGAAACCAAACAGTTAAGAGCGTTAACTCTTCCGAAAGTCTTAAAATGGCTAGTATGGGGGTACGATCGAACTGATACATCGCTTGTTTTCAAGCAAAAATATATATTTTTTATATTTTATTCTGATGAACTTTAGGCTTCTAAACATTTCATGTATAGAGACCTTTTTGACAAAATTGAACACTACTGAGTTATAAGTGATTGAATTTCAATACTTGTCGCCATTTTGCAAAAAATTGACAAAATGGATTTTGCTAACAAACATACACAGGATGCTTAAGAATTCTATACTGTCACAAAAATTGAAATTTAAATATGTATAAATAAGCTCACACTGACCTTAACTATATTGAAAATCTTATGAGCGTATGAATGGTAGGTCGATCGACTCATCACACTAAACGTGTTTTGAAAAAAAAATACTTTTATTTTTTAATTTTAAATTTTTTTTTATAGTATCGTAAGTATAGTCGAAAGCTCTATTTTGTATTAAAAATTCAAGTCTATTTCTTAAATAGAAACCTCGTACGAGCATTAACTATATGCAGAGTCGCATAAAAGCTCGTTCGAGGTCTCGGTCAATATATGGTAAGACTCGGTTTTTATTAAAAAAAAAATAATTAAAAATTGCTTTTATATGCAAATTAAAATTCCAAACACTTTTTGCATTAGACATTTTTTAGTAGGATTTCATTTAGCAAAGTTATGACACTTTGAATTTTTACATTAGCTGCCATTTTGAAAAAAAATTTTATATATTTTTTTTAAACATAACGTATAGTGCCTGCACGTTAGTTCTATGCGATACTCAAAATTTAAATTTTTATCTTCGAAACCAAACAGTTAAGAGCGTTAACTCTTCCGAAAGTCTCAAAATGGCTAGTATGGGGGTACGATCGAACTGATACATCGCTTGTTTTCAAGCAAAAATATATATTTTTTTTATTTTATTCTGATGAACTTTAGGCTTCTAAACATTTCATGTATAGAGACCTTTTTGACAAAATTGAACACTACTGAGTTATAAGTGATTGAATTTCAATACTTGTCGCCATTTTGCAAAAAATTGACAAAATGGATTTTGCTAACAAACATACACAGGATGCTTAAGAATTCTATACTGTCACAAAAATTGAAATTTAAATATGTATAAATAAGCTCACACTGACCTTAACTATATTGAAAATCTTATGAGCGTATGAATGTTAGGTCGATCGACTCATCACACTAAACGTGTTTTGAAAAAAAAATACTTTTATTTTTTAATTTTTAATTTTTTTTTATAGTATCGTAAGTATAGTCGAAAGCTCTATTTTGTATTAAAAATTCAAGTCTATTTCTTAAATAGAAACCTCGTACGAGCATTAACTATATGCAGAGTCGCATAAAAGCTCGTTCGAGGTCTCGGTCAATATATGGTAAGACTCGGTTTTTATTAAAAAAAAAATAATTAAAAATTGCTTTTATATGCAAATTAAAATTCCAAACACTTTTTGCATTAGATATTTTTTAGTAGGATTTCATTTAGCAAAGTTATGACACTTTGAATTTTTACATTAGCTGCCATTTTGAAAAAAAAAATTATATATTTTTTTTAAACATAACGTATAGTGCCTGCACGTTAGTTCTATGCGATACTCAAAATTTAAATTTTTATCTTCGAAACCAAACAGTTAAGAGCGTTAACTCTTCCGAAAGTCTCAAAATGGCTTGTATGGGGGTACGATCGAACTGATACATCGCTTGTTTTCAAGCAAAAATATATATTTTTTATATTTTATTCTGATGAACTTTAGGCTTCTAAACATTTCATGTATAGAGACCTTTTTGACAAAATTGAACACTACTAAGTTATAAGTGATTGAATTTCAATACTTGTCGCCATTTTGCAAAAAATTGACAAAATGGATTTTGCTAACAAACATACACAGGATGCTTAAGAATTCTATACTGTCACAAAAATTGAAATTTAAATATGTATAAATAAGCTCACACTGACCTTAACTATATTGAAAATCTTATGAGCGTATGAATGTTAGGTCGATCGACTCATCACACTAAACGTGTTTTGAAAAAAAAATACTTTTATTTTTTAATTTTTAATTTTTTTTTATAGTATCGTAAGTATAGTCGAAAGCTCTATTTTGTATTAAAAATTCAAGTCTATTTCTTAAATAGAAACCTCGTACGAGCATAAACTATATGCAGAGTCGCATAAAAGCTCGTTCGAGGTCTCGGTCAATATATGGTAAGACTCGGTTTTTATTAAAAAAAAAAAAATTAAAAATTGCTTTTATATGCAAATTAAAATTCCAAACACTTTTTGCATTAGACATTTTTTAGTAGGATTTCATTTAGCAAAGTTATGACACTTTGAATTTTTACATTAGCTGCCATTTTTAAAAAAAATTTTATATATTTTTTTTAAACATAACGTATAGTGCCTGCACGTTAGTTCTATGCGATACTCAAAATTTAAATTTTTATCTTCGAAACCAAACAGTTAAGAGCGTTAACTCTTCCGAAAGTCTCAAAATGGCTAGTATGGGGGTACGATCGAACTGATACATCGCTTGTTTTCAAGCAAAAATATATATTTTTTTTATTTTATTCTGATGAACTTTAGGCTTCTAAACATTTCATGTATAGAGACCTTTTTGACAAAATTGAACACTACTGAGTTATAAGTGATTGAATTTCAATACTTGTCGCCATTTTGCAAAAAATTGACAAAATGGATTTTGCTAACAAACATACACAGGATGCTTAAGAATTCTATACTGTCACAAAAATTGAAATTTAAATATGTATAAATAAGCTCACACTGACCTTAACTATATTGAAAATCTTATGAGCGTATGAATGTTAGGTCGATCGACTCATCACACTAAACGTGTTTTGAAAAAAAAATACTTTTATTTTTTAATTTTAAATTTTTTTTTATAGTATCGTAAGTATAGTCGAAAGCTCTATTTTGTATTAAAAATTCAAGTCAATTTCTTAAATAGAAACCTCGTACGAGCATTAACTATATGCAGAGTCGCATAAAAGCTCGTTCGAGGTCTCGGTCAATATATGGTAAGACTCGGTTTTTAATAAAAAAAAAATAATTAAAAATTGCTTTTATATGCAAATTAAAATTCCAAACACTTTTTGCATTAGACATTTTTTAGTAGGATTTCATTTAGCAAAGTTATGACACTTTGAATTTTTACATTAGCTGCCATTTTGAAAAAAAATTTTATATATTTTTTTTAAACATAACGTATAGTGCCTGCACGTTAGTTCTATGCGATACTTAAAATTTAAATTTTTATCTTCGAAACCAAACAGTTAAGAGCGTTAACTCTTCCGAAAGTCTTAAAATGGCTAGTATGGGGGTACGATCGAACTGATACATCGCTTGTTTTCAAGCAAAAATATATATTTTTTATATTTTATTCTGATGAACTTTAGGCTTCTAAACATTTCATGTATAGAGACCTTTTTGACAAAATTGAACACTACTGAGTTATAAGTGATTGAATTTCAATACTTGTCGCCATTTTGCAAAAAATTGACAAAATGGATTTTGCTAACAAACATACACAGGATGCTTAAGAATTCTATACTGTCACAAAAATTGAAATTTAAATATGTATAAATAAGCTCACACTGACCTTAACTATATTGAAAATCTTATGAGCGTATGAATGGTAGGTCGATCGACTCATCACACTAAACGTGTTTTGAAAAAAAAATACTTTTATTTTTTAATTTTTAATTTTTTTTTATAGTATCGTAAGTATAGTCGAAAGCTCTATTTTGTATTAAAAATTCAAGTCTATTTCTTAAATAGAAACCTCGTACGAGCATTAACTATATGCAGAGTCGCATAAAAGCTCGTTCGAGGTCTCGGTCAATATATGGTAAGACTCGGTTTTTATTAAAAAAAAAATAATTAAAAATTGCTTTTATATGCAAATTAAAATTCCAAACACTTTTTGCATTAGACATTTTTTAGTAGGATTTCATTTAGCAAAGTTATGACACTTTGAATTTTTACATTAGCTGCCATTTTGAAAAAAAATTTTATATATTTTTTTTAAACATAACGTATAGTGCCTGCACGTTAGTTCTATGCGATACTCAAAATTTAAATTTTTATCTTCGAAACCAAACAGTTAAGAGCGTTAACTCTTCCGAAAGTCTCAAAATGGCTAGTATGGGGGTACGATCGAACTGATACATCGCTTGTTTTCAAGCAAAAATATATATTTTTTTTATTTTATTCTGATGAACTTTAGGCTTCTAAACATTTCATGTATAGAGACCTTTTTGACAAAATTGAACACTACTGAGTTATAAGTGATTGAATTTCAATACTTGTCGCCATTTTGCAAAAAATTGACAAAATGGATTTTGCTAACAAACATACACAGGATGCTTAAGAATTCTATACTGTCACAAAAATTGAAATTTAAATATGTATAAATAAGCTCACACTGACCTTAACTATATTGAAAATCTTATGAGCGTATGAATGTTAGGTCGATCGACTCATCACACTAAACGTGTTTTGAAAAAAAAATACTTTTATTTTTTAATTTTTAATTTTTTTTTATAGTATCGTAAGTATAGTCGAAAGCTCTATTTTGTATTAAAAATTCAAGTCTATTTCTTAAATAGAAACCTCGTACGAGCATTAACTATATGCAGAGTCGCATAAAAGCTCGTTCGAGGTCTCGGTCAATATATGGTAAGACTCGGTTTTTATTAAAAAAAAAATAATTAAAAATTGCTTTTATATGCAAATTAAAATTCCAAACACTTTTTGCATTAGACATTTTTTAGTAGGATTTCATTTAGCAAAGTTATGACACTTTGAATTTTTACATTAGCTGCCATTTTGAAAAAAAAAATTATATATTTTTTTTAAACATAACGTATAGTGCCTGCACGTTAGTTCTATGCGATATGTAAAATTTAAATTTTTATCTTCGAAACCAAACAGTTAAGAGCGTTAACTCTTCCGAAAGTCTCAAAATGGCTTGTATGGGGGTACGATCGAACTGATACATCGCTTGTTTTCAAGCAAAAATATATATTTTTTATATTTTATTCTGATGAACTTTAGGCTTCTAAACATTTCATGTATAGAGACCTTTTTGACAAAATTGAACACTACTAAGTTATAAGTGATTGAATTTCAATACTTGTCGCCATTTTGCAAAAAATTGACAAAATGGATTTTGCTAACAAACATACACAGGATGCTTAAGAATTCTATACTGTCACAAAAATTGAAATTTAAATATGTATAAATAAGCTCACACTGACCTTAACTATATTGAAAATCTTATGAGCGTATGAATGTTAGGTCGATCGACTCATCACACTAAACGTGTTTTGAAAAAAAAATACTTTTATTTTTTAATTTTTAATTTTTTTTTATAGTATCGTAAGTATAGTCGAAAGCTCTATTTTGTATTAAAAATTCAAGTCTATTTCTTAAATAGAAACCTCGTACGAGCATTAACTATATGCAGAGTCGCATAAAAGCTCGTTCGAGGTCTCGGTCAATATATGGTAAGACTCGGTTTTTATTAAAAAAAAAAAAATTAAAAATTGCTTTTATATGCAAATTAAAATTCCAAACACTTTTTGCATTAGACATTTTTTAGTAGGATTTCATTTAGCAAAGTTATGACACTTTGAATTTTTACATTAGCTGCCATTTTTAAAAAAAATTTTATATATTTTTTTTAAACATAACGTATAGTGCCTGCACGTTAGTTCTATGCGATACTCAAAATTTAAATTTTTATCTTCGAAACCAAACAGTTAAGAGCGTTAACTCTTCCGAAAGTCTCAAAATGGCTAGTATGGGGGTACGATCGAACTGATACATCGCTTGTTTTCAAGCAAAAATATATATTTTTTTTATTTTATTCTGATGAACTTTAGGCTTCTAAACATTTCATGTATAGAGACCTTTTTGACAAAATTGAACACTACTGAGTTATAAGTGATTGAATTTCAATACTTGTCGCCATTTTGCAAAAAATTGACAAAATGGATTTTGCTAACAAACATACACAGGATGCTTAAGAATTCTATACTGTCACAAAAATTGAAATTTAAATATGTATAAATAAGCTCACACTGACCTTAACTATATTGAAAATCTTATGAGCGTATGAATGTTAGGTCGATCGACTCATCACACTAAACGTGTTTTGAAAAAAAAATACTTTTATTTTTTAATTTTTAATTTTTTTTTATAGTATCGTAAGTATAGTCGAAAGCTCTATTTTGTATTAAAAATTCAAGTCTATTTCTTAAATAGAAACCTCGTACGAGCATTAACTATATGCAGAGTCGCATAAAAGCTCGTTCGAGGTCTCGGTCAATATATGGTAAGACTCGGTTTTTATTAAAAAAAAAATAATTAAAAATTGCTTTTATATGCAAATTAAAATTCCAAACACTTTTTGCATTAGACATTTTTTAGTAGGATTTCATTTAGCAAAGTTATGACACTTTGAATTTTTACATTAGCTGCCATTTTGAAAAAAAAAATTATATATTTTTTTTAAACATAACGTATAGTGCCTGCACGTTAGTTCTATGCGATACTCAAAATTTAAATTTTTATCTTCGAAACCAAACAGTTAAGAGCGTTAACTCTTCCGAAAGTCTCAAAATGGCTTGTATGGGGGTACGATCGAACTGATACATCGCTTGTTTTCAAGCAAAAATATATATTTTTTATATTTTATTCTGATGAACTTTAGGCTTCTAAACATTTCATGTATAGAGACCTTTTTGACAAAATTGAACACTACTAAGTTATAAGTGATTGAATTTCAATACTTGTCGCCATTTTGCAAAAAATTGACAAAATGGATTTTGCTAACAAACATACACAGGATGCTTAAGAATTCTATACTGTCACAAAAATTGAAATTTAAATATGTATAAATAAGCTCACACTGACCTTAACTATATTGAAAATCTTATGAGCGTATGAATGTTAGGTCGATCGACTCATCACACTAAACGTGTTTTGAAAAAAAAATACTTTTATTTTTTAATTTTTAATTTTTTTTTATAGTATCGTAAGTATAGTCGAAAGCTCTATTTTGTATTAAAAATTCAAGTCTATTTCTTAAATAGAAACCTCGTACGAGCATTAACTATATGCAGAGTCGCATAAAAGCTCGTTCGAGGTCTCGGTCAATATATGGTAAGACTCGGTTTTTATTAAAAAAAAAAAAATTAAAAATTGCTTTTATATGCAAATTAAAATTCCAAACACTTTTTGCATTAGACATTTTTTAGTAGGATTTCATTTAGCAAAGTTATGACACTTTGAATTTTTACATTAGCTGCCATTTTTAAAAAAAATTTTATATATTTTTTTTAAACATAACGTATAGTGCCTGCACGTTAGTTCTATGCGATACTCAAAATTTAAATTTTTATCTTCGAAACCAAACAGTTAAGAGCGTTAACTCTTCCGAAAGTCTCAAAATGGCTAGTATGGGGGTACGATCGAACTGATACATCGCTTGTTTTCAAGCAAAAATATATATTTTTTTTATTTTATTCTGATGAACTTTAGGCTTCTAAACATTTCATGTATAGAGACCTTTTTGACAAAATTGAACACTACTGAGTTATAAGTGATTGAATTTCAATACTTGTCGCCATTTTGCAAAAAATTGACAAAATGGATTTTGCTAACAAACATACACAGGATGCTTAAGAATTCTATACTGTCACAAAAATTGAAATTTAAATATGTATAAATAAGCTCACACTGACCTTAACTATATTGAAAATCTTATGAGCGTATGAATGTTAGGTCGATCGACTCATCACACTAAACGTGTTTTGAAAAAAAAATACTTTTATTTTTTAATTTTAAATTTTTTTTTATAGTATCGTAAGTATAGTCGAAAGCTCTATTTTGTATTAAAAATTCAAGTCAATTTCTTAAATAGAAACCTCGTACGAGCATTAACTATATGCAGAGTCGCATAAAAGCTCGTTCGAGGTCTCGGTCAATATATGGTAAGACTCGGTTTTTATTAAAAAAAAAATAATTAAAAATTGCTTTTATATGCAAATTAAAATTCCAAACACTTTTTGCATTAGACATTTTTTAGTAGTATTTCATTTAGCAAAGTTATGACACTTTGAATTTTTACATTAGCTGCCATTTTGAAAAAAAATTTTATATATTTTTTTAAACATAACGTATAGTGCCTGCACGTTAGTTCTATGCGATACTCAAAATTTAAATTTTTATCTTCGAAACCAAACAGTTAAGAGCGTTAACTCTTCCGAAAGTCTCAAAATGGCTAGTATGGGGGTACGATCGAACTGATACATCGCTTGTTTTCAAGCAAAAATATATATTTTTTTTATTTTATTCTGATGAACTTTAGGCTTCTAAACATTTCATGTATAGAGACCTTTTTGACAAAATTGAACACTACTGAGTTATAAGTGATTGAATTTCAATATTTGTCGCCATTTTGCAAAAAATTGACAAAATGGATTTTGCTAACAAACATACACAGGATGCTTAAGAATTCTATACTGTCACAAAAATTGAAATTTAAATATGTATAAATAAGCTCACACTGACCTTAACTATATTGAAAATCTTATGAGCGTATGAATGTTAGGTCGATCGACTCATCACACTAAACGTGTTTTGAAAAAAAAATACTTTTATTTTTTAATTTTTAATTTTTTTTTATAGTATCGTAAGTATAGTCGAAAGCTCTATTTTGTATTAAAAATTCAAGTCTATTTTTTAAATAGAAACCTCGTACGAGCATTAACTATATGCAGAGTCGCATAAAAGCTCGTTCGAGGTCTCGGTCAATATATGGTAAGACTCGGTTTTTAATAAAAAAAAAATAATTAAAAATTGCTTTTATATGCAAATTAAAATTCCAAACACTTTTTGCATTAGACATTTTTTAGTAGGATTTCATTTAGCAAAGTTATGACACTTTGAATTTTTACATTAGCTGCCATTTTGAAAAAAATTTTTATATATTTTTTTTAAACATAACGTATAGTGCCTGCACGTTAGTTCTATGCGATACTCAAAATTTAAATTTTTATCTTCGAAACCAAACAGTTAAGAGCGTTAACTCTTCCGAAAGTCTCAAAATGGCTAGTATGGGGGTACGATCGAACTGATACATCGCTTGTTTTCAAGCAAAAATATATATTTTTTTTATTTTATTCTGATGAACTTTAGGCTTCTAAACATTTCATGTATAGAGACCTTTTTGACAAAATTGAACACTACTGAGTTATAAGTGATTGAATTTCAATACTTGTCGCCATTTTGCAAAAAATTGACAAAATGGATTTTGCTAACAAACATACACAGGATGCTTAAGAATTCTATACTGTCACAAAAATTGAAATTTAAATATGTATAAATAAGCTCACACTGACCTTAACTATATTGAAAATCTTATGAGCGTATGAATGTTAGGTCGATCGACTCATCACACTAAACGTGTTTTGAAAAAAAAATACTTTTATTTTTTAATTTTTAATTTTTTTTTATAGTATCGTAAGTATAGTCGAAAGCTCTATTTTGTATTAAAAATTCAAGTCTATTTCTTAAATAGAAACCTCGTACGAGCATTAACTATATGCAGAGTCGCATAAAAGCTCGTTCGAGGTCTCGGTCAATATATGGTAAGACTCGGTTTTTATTAAAAAAAAAATAATTAAAAATTGCTTTTATATGCAAATTAAAATTCCAAACACTTTTTGCATTAGACATTTTTTAGTAGGATTTCATTTAGCAAAGTTATGACACTTTGAATTTTTACATTAGCTGCCATTTTGAAAAAAAATTTTATATATTTTTTTTAAACATAACGTATAGTGCCTGCACGTTAGTTCTATGCGATACTCAAAATTTAAATTTTTATCTTAGAAACCAAACAGTTAAGAGCGTTAACTCTTCCGAAAGTCTCAAAATGGCTAGTATGGGGGTACATTCGAACTGATACATCGCTTGTTTTCAAGCAAAAATATATATTTTTTATATTTTATTCTGATGAACTTTAGGCTTCTAAACATTTCATGTATAGAGACCTTTTTGACAAAATTGAACACTACTGAGTTATAAGTGATTGAATTTCAATACTTGTCGCCATTTTGCAAAAAATTGACAAAATGGATTTTGCTAACAAACATACACAGGATGCTTAAGAATTCTATACTGTCACAAAAATTGAAATTTAAATATGTATAAATAAGCTCACACTGACCTTAACTATATTGAAAATCTTATGAGCGTATGAATGGTAGGTCGATCGACTCATCACACTAAACGTGTTTTGAAAAAAAAATACTTTTATTTTTTAATTTTTAATTTTTTTTTATAGTATCGTAAGTATAGTCGAAAGCTCTATTTTGTATTAAAAATTCAAGTCTATTTTTTGAATAGAAACCTCGTACGAGCATTAACTATATGCAGAGTCGCATAAAAGCTCGTTCGAGGTCTCGGTCAATATATGGTAAGACTCGGTTTTTAATAAAAAAAAAATAATTAAAAATTGCTTTTATATGCAAATTAAAATTCCAAACACTTTTTGCATTAGACATTTTTTAGTAGGATTTCATTTAGCAAAGTTATGACACTTTGAATTTTTACATTAGCTGCCATTTTGAAAAAAAAATTTATATATTTTTTTTAAACATAACGTATAGTGCCTGCACGTTAGTTCTATGCGATACTCAAAATTTAAATTTTTATCTTCGAAACCAAACAGTTAAGAGCGTTAACTCTTCCGAAAGTCTCAAAATGGCTAGTATGGGGGTACGATCGAACTGATACATCGCTTGTTTTCAAGCAAAAATATATATTTTTTTTATTTTATTCTGATGAACTTTAGGCTTCTAAACATTTCATGTATAGAGACCTTTTTGACAAAATTGAACACTACTGAGTTATAAGTGATTGAATTTCAATACTTGTCGCCATTTTGCAAAAAATTGACAAAATGGATTTTGCTAACAAACATACACAGGATGCTTAAGAATTCTATACTGTCACAAAAATTGAAATTTAAATATGTATAAATAAGCTCACACTGACCTTAACTATATTGAAAATCTTATGAGCGTATGAATGTTAGGTCGATCGACTCATCACACTAAACGTGTTTTGAAAAAAAAATACTTTTATTTTTTAATTTTTAATTTTTTTTATAGTATCGTAAGTATAGTCGAAAGCTCTATTTTGTATTAAAAATTCAAGTCTATTTCTTAAATAGAAACCTCGTACGAGCATTAACTATATGCAGAGTCGCATAAAAGCTCGTTCGAGGTCTCGGTCAATATATGGTAAGACTCGGTTTTTATTAAAAAAAAAATAATTAAAAATTGCTTTTATATGCAAATTAAAATTCCAAACACTTTTTGCATTAGACATTTTTTAGTAGGATTTCATTTAGCAAAGTTATGACACTTTGAATTTTTACATTAGCTGCCATTTTGAAGAAAATTTTTATATATTTTTTTTAAACATAACGTATAGTGCCTGCACGTTAGTTCTATGCGATACTCAAAATTTAAATTTTTATCTTCGAAACCAAACAGTTAAGAGCGTTAACTCTTCCGAAAGTCTCAAAATGGCTAGTATGGGGGTACGATCGAACTGATACATCGCTTGTTTTCAAGCAAAAATATATATTTTTTTTATTTTATTCTGATGAACTTTAGGCTTCTAAACATTTCATGTATAGAGACCTTTTTGACAAAATTGAACACTACTGAGTTATAAGTGATTGAATTTCAATACTTGTCGCCATTTTGCAAAAAATTGACAAAATGGATTTTGCTAACAAACATACACAGGATGCTTAAGAATTCTATACTGTCACAAAAATTGAAATTTAAATATGTATAAATAAGCTCACACTGACCTTAACTATATTGAAAATCTTATGAGCGTATGAATGTTAGGTCGATCGACTCATCACACTAAACGTGTTTTGAAAAAAAAATACTTTTATTTTTTAATTTTAAATTTTTTTTTATAGTATCGTAAGTATAGTCGAAAGCTCTATTTTGTATTAAAAATTCAAGTCAATTTCTTAAATAGAAACCTCGTACGAGCATTAACTATATGCAGAGTCGCATAAAAGCTCGTTCGAGGTCTCGGTCAATATATGGTAAGACTCGGTTTTTATTAAAAAAAAAATAATTAAAAATTGCTTTTATATGCAAATTAAAATTCCAAACACTTTTTGCATTAGACATTTTTTAGTAGGATTTCATTTAGCAAAGTTATGACACTTTGAATTTTTACATTAGCTGCCATTTTGAAAAAAAATTTTATATATTTTTTTTAAACATAACGTATAGTGCCTGCACGTTAGTTCTATGCGATACTTAAAATTTAAATTTTTATCTTCGAAACCAAACAGTTAAGAGCGTTAACTCTTCCGAAAGTCTTAAAATGGCTAGTATGGGGGTACGATCGAACTGATACATCGCTTGTTTTCAAGCAAAAATATATATTTTTTATATTTTATTCTGATGAACTTTAGGCTTCTAAACATTTCATGTATAGAGACCTTTTTGACAAAATTGAACACTACTGAGTTATAAGTGATTGAATTTCAATACTTGTCGCCATTTTGCAAAAAATTGACAAAATGGATTTTGCTAACAAACATACACAGGGTGCTTAAGAATTCTATACTGTCACAAAAATTTAAATTTAAATATGTATAAATAAGCTCACACTGACCTTAACTATATTGAAAATCTTATGAGCGTATGAATGGTAGGTCGATCGACTCATCACACTAAACGTGTTTTGAAAAAAAAATACTTTTATTTTTTAATTTTTAATTTTTTTTTATAGTATCGTAAGTATAGTCGAAAGCTCTATTTTGTATTAAAAATTCAAGTCTATTTCTTAAATAGAAACCTCGTACGAGCATTAACTATATGCAGAGTCGCATAAAAGCTCGTTCGAGGTCTCGGTCAATATATGGTAAGACTCGGTTTTTATTAAAAAAAAAATAATTAAAAATTGCTTTTATATGCAAATTAAAATTCCAAACACTTTTTGCATTAGACATTTTTTAGTAGGATTTCATTTAGCAAAGTTATGACACTTTGAATTTTTACATTAGCTGCCATTTTGAAAAAAAATTTTATATATTTTTTTAAACATAACGTATAGTGCCTGCACGTTAGTTCTATGCGATACTCAAAATTTAAATTTTTATCTTCGAAACCAAACAGTTAAGAGCGTTAACTCTTCCGAAAGTCTCAAAATGGCTAGTATGGGGGTACGATCGAACTGATACATCGCTTGTTTTCAAGCAAAAATATATATTTTTTTTATTTTATTCTGATGAACTTTAGGCTTCTAAACATTTCATGTATAGAGACCTTTTTGACAAAATTGAACACTACTGAGTTATAAGTGATTGAATTTCAATATTTGTCGCCATTTTGCAAAAAATTGACAAAATGGATTTTGCTAACAAACATACACAGGATGCTTAAGAATTCTATACTGTCACAAAAATTGAAATTTAAATATGTATAAATAAGCTCACACTGACCTTAACTATATTGAAAATCTTATGAGCGTATGAATGTTAGGTCAATCGACTCATCACACTAAACGTGTTTTGAAAAAAAAATACTTTTATTTTTTAATTTTTAATTTTTTTTTATAGTATCGTAAGTATAGTCGAAAGCTCTATTTTGTATTAAAAATTCAAGTCTATTTTTTAAATAGAAACCTCGTACGAGCATTAACTATATGCAGAGTCGCATAAAAGCTCGTTCGAGGTCTCGGTCAATATATGGTAAGACTCGGTTTTTAATAAAAAAAAAATAATTAAAAATTGCTTTTATATGCAAATTAAAATTCCAAACACTTTTTGCATTAGACATTTTTTAGTAGGATTTCATTTAGCAAAGTTATGACACTTTGAATTTTTACATTAGCTGCCATTTTGAAAAAAATTTTTATATATTTTTTTTAAACATAACGTATAGTGCCTGCACGTTAGTTCTATGCGATACTCAAAATTTAAATTTTTATCTTCGAAACCAAACAGTTAAGAGCGTTAACTCTTCCGAAAGTCTCAAAATGGCTAGTATGGGGGTACGATCGAACTGATACATCGCTTGTTTTCAAGCAAAAATATATATTTTTTTTATTTTATTCTGATGAACTTTAGGCTTCTAAACATTTCATGTATAGAGACCTTTTTGACAAAATTGAACACTACTGAGTTATAAGTGATTGAATTTCAATACTTGTCGCCATTTTGCAAAAAATTGACAAAATGGATTTTGCTAACAAACATACACAGGATGCTTAAGAATTCTATACTGTCACAAAAATTGAAATTTAAATATGTATAAATAAGCTCACACTGACCTTAACTATATTGAAAATCTTATGAGCGTATGAATGTTAGGTCGATCGACTCATCACACTAAACGTGTTTTGAAAAAAAAATACTTTTATTTTTTAATTTTTAATTTTTTTTTATAGTATCGTAAGTATAGTCGAAAGCTCTATTTTGTATTAAAAATTCAAGTCTATTTCTTAAATAGAAACCTCGTACGAGCATTAACTATATGCAGAGTCGCATAAAAGCTCGTTCGAGGTCTCGGTCAATATATGGTAAGACTCGGTTTTTATTAAAAAAAAAATAATTAAAAATTGCTTTTATATGCAAATTAAAATTCCAAACACTTTTTGCATTAGACATTTTTTAGTAGGATTTCATTTAGCAAAGTTATGACACTTTGAATTTTTACATTAGCTGCCATTTTGAAAAAAAATTTTATATATTTTTTTTAAACATAACGTATAGTGCCTGCACGTTAGTTCTATGCGATACTCAAAATTTAAATTTTTATCTTAGAAACCAAACAGTTAAGAGCGTTAACTCTTCCGAAAGTCTCAAAATGGCTAGTATGGGGGTACATTCGAACTGATACATCGCTTGTTTTCAAGCAAAAATATATATTTTTTATATTTTATTCTGATGAACTTTAGGCTTCTAAACATTTCATGTATAGAGACCTTTTTGACAAAATTGAACACTACTGAGTTATAAGTGATTGAATTTCAATACTTGTCGCCATTTTGCAAAAAATTGACAAAATGGATTTTGCTAACAAACATACACAGGATGCTTAAGAATTCTATACTGTCACAAAAATTGAAATTTAAATATGTATAAATAAGCTCACACTGACCTTAACTATATTGAAAATCTTATGAGCGTATGAATGTTAGGTCGATCGACTCATCACACTAAACGTGTTTTGAAAAAAAAATACTTTTATTTTTTAATTTTTTTTTATAGTATCGTAAGTATAGTCGAAAGCTCTATTTTGTATTAAAAATTCAAGTCTATTTCTTAAATAGAAACCTCGTACGAGCATTAACTATATGCAGAGTCGCATAAAAGCTCGTTCGAGGTCTCGGTCAATATATGGTAAGACTCGGTTTTTATTAAAAAAAAAATAATTAAAAATTGCTTTTATATGCAAATTAAAATTCCAAACACTTTTTGCATTAGACATTTTTTAGTAGGATTTCATTTAGCAAAGTTATGACACTTTGAATTTTTACATTAGCTGCCATTTTGAAAAAAAGTTTTATATATTTTTTTTAAACATAACGTATAGTGCCTGCACGTTAGTTCTATGCGATACTCAAAATTTAAATTTTTATCTTCGAAACCAAACAGTTAAGAGTGTTAACTCTTCCGAAAGTCTCAAAATGGCTAGTATGGGGGTACGATCGAACTGATACATCGCTTGTTTTCAAGCAAAAATATATATTTTTTTTATTTTATTCTGATGAACTTTAGGCTTCTAAACATTTCATGTATAGAGACCTTTTTGACAAAATTGAACACTACTGAGTTATAAGTGATTGAATTTCAATACTTGTCGCCATTTTGCAAAAAATTGACAAAATGGATTTTGCTAACAAACATACACAGGATGCTTAAGAATTCTATACTGTCACAAAAATTGAAATTTAAATATGTATAAATAAGCTCACACTGACCTTAACTATATTGAAAATCTTATGAGCGTATGAATGGTAGGTCGATCGACTCATCACACTAAACGTGTTTTGAAAAAAAAATACTTTTATTTTTTAATTTTTAATTTTTTTTTATAGTATCGTAAGTATAGTCGAAAGCTCTATTTTGTATTAAAAATTCAAGTCTATTTCTTAAATAGAAACCTCGTACGAGCATTAACTATATGCAGAGTCGCATAAAAGCTCGTTCGAGGTCTCGGTCAATATATGGTAAGACTCGGTTTTTATTAAAAAAAAAATAATTAAAAATTGCTTTTATATGCAAATTAAAATTCCAAACACTTTTTGCATTAGACATTTTTTAGTAGGATTTCATTTAGCAAAGTTATGACACTTTGAATTTTTACATTAGCTGCCATTTTGAAAAAAAATTTTATATATTTTTTTTAAACATAACGTATAGTGCCTGCACGTTAGTTCTATGCGATACTCAAAATTTAAATTTTTATCTTAGAAACCAAACAGTTAAGAGCGTTAACTCTTCCGAAAGTCTCAAAATGGCTAGTATGGGGGTACATTCGAACTGATACATCGCTTGTTTTCAAGCAAAAATATATATTTTTTATATTTTATTCTGATGAACTTTAGGCTTCTAAACATTTCATGTATAGAGACCTTTTTGACAAAATTGAACACTACTGAGTTATAAGTGATTGAATTTCAATACTTGTCGCCATTTTGCAAAAAATTGACAAAATGGATTTTGCTAACAAACATACACAGGATGCTTAAGAATTCTATACTGTCACAAAAATTGAAATTTAAATATGTATAAATAAGCTCACACTGACCTTAACTATATTGAAAATCTTATGAGCGTATGAATGGTAGGTCGATCGACTCATCACACTAAACGTGTTTTGAAAAAAAAATACTTTTATTTTTTAATTTTTAATTTTTTTTTATAGTATCGTAAGTATAGTCGAAAGCTCTATTTTGTATTAAAAATTCAAGTCTATTTCTTAAATAGAAACCTCGTACGAGCATTAACTATATGCAGAGTCGCATAAAAGCTCGTTCGAGGTCTCGGTCAATATATGGTAAGACTCGGTTTTTATTAAAAAAAAAATAATTAAAAATTGCTTTTATATGCAAATTAAAATTCCAAACACTTTTTGCATTAGACATTTTTTAGTAGGATTTTATTTAGCAAAGTTATGACACTTTGAATTTTTACATTAGCTGCCATTTTGAAAAAAATTTTTATATATTTTTTTTAAACATAACGTATAGTGCCTGCACGTTAGTTCTATGCGATACTCAAAATTTAAATTTTTATCTTCGAAACCAAACAGTTAAGAGCGTTAACTCTTCCGAAAGTCTCAAAATGGCTAGTATGGGGGTACGATCGAACTGATACATCGCTTGTTTTCAAGCAAAAATATATATTTTTTTTATTTTATTCTGATGAACTTTAGGCTTCTAAACATTTCATGTATAGAGACCTTTTTGACAAAATTGAACACTACTGAGTTATAAGTGATTGAATTTCAATACTTGTCGCCATTTTGCAAAAAATTGACAAAATGGATTTTGCTAACAAACATACACAGGATGCTTAAGAATTCTATACTGTCACAAAAATTGAAATTTAAATATGTATAAATAAGCTCACACTGACCTTAACTATATTGAAAATCTTATGAGCGTATGAATGTTAGGTCGATCGACTCATCACACTAAACGTGTTTTGAAAAAAAAATACTTTTATTTTTTAATTTTTAATTTTTTTTTATAGTATCGTAAGTATAGTCGAAAGCTCTATTTTGTATTAAAAATTCAAGTCTATTTCTTAAATAGAAACCTCGTACGAGCATTAACTATATGCAGAGTCGCATAAAAGCTCGTTCGAGGTCTCGGTCAATATATGGTAAGACTCGGTTTTTATTAAAAAAAAAATAATTAAAAATTGCTTTTATATGCAAATTAAAATTCCAAACACTTTTTGCATTAGACATTTTTTAGTAGGATTTCATTTAGCAAAGTTATGACACTTTGAATTTTTACATTAGCTGCCATTTTGAAAAAAAATTTTATATATTTTTTTTAAACATAACGTATAGTGCCTGCACGTTAGTTCTATGCGATACTCAAAATTTAAATTTTTATCTTAGAAACCAAACAGTTAAGAGCGTTAACTCTTCCGAAAGTCTCAAAATGGCTAGTATGGGGGTACATTCGAACTGATACATCGCTTGTTTTCAAGCAAAAATATATATTTTTTATATTTTATTCTGATGAACTTTAGGCTTCTAAACATTTCATGTATAGAGACCTTTTTGACAAAATTGAACACTACTGAGTTATAAGTGATTGAATTTCAATACTTGTCGCCATTTTGCAAAAAATTGACAAAATGGATTTTGCTAACAAACATACACAGGATGCTTAAGAATTCTATACTGTCACAAAAATTGAAATTTAAATATGTATAAATAAGCTCACACTGACCTTAACTATATTGAAAATCTTATGAGCGTATGAATGTTAGGTCGATCGACTCATCACACTAAACGTGTTTTGAAAAAAAAATACTTTTATTTTTTAATTTTTTTTTATAGTATCGTAAGTATAGTCGAAAGCTCTATTTTGTATTAAAAATTCAAGTCTATTTCTTAAATAGAAACCTCGTACGAGCATTAACTATATGCAGAGTCGCATAAAAGCTCGTTCGAGGTCTCGGTCAATATATGGTAAGACTCGGTTTTTATTAAAAAAAAAATAATTAAAAATTGCTTTTATATGCAAATTAAAATTCCAAACACTTTTTGCATTAGACATTTTTTAGTAGGATTTCATTTAGCAAAGTTATGACACTTTGAATTTTTACATTAGCTGCCATTTTGAAAAAAAGTTTTATATATTTTTTTTAAACATAACGTATAGTGCCTGCACGTTAGTTCTATGCGATACTCAAAATTTAAATTTTTATCTTCGAAACCAAACAGTTAAGAGCGTTAACTCTTCCGAAAGTCTCAAAATGGCTAGTATGGGGGTACGATCGAACTGATACATCGCTTGTTTTCAAGCAAAAATATATATTTTTTTTATTTTATTCTGATGAACTTTAGGCTTCTAAACATTTCATGTATAGAGACCTTTTTGACAAAATTGAACACTACTGAGTTATAAGTGATTGAATTTCAATACTTGTCGCCATTTTGCAAAAAATTGACAAAATGGATTTTGCTAACAAACATACACAGGATGCTTAAGAATTCTATACTGTCACAAAAATTGAAATTTAAATATGTATAAATAAGCTCACACTGACCTTAACTATATTGAAAATCTTATGAGCGTATGAATGGTAGGTCGATCGACTCATCACACTAAACGTGTTTTGAAAAAAAAATACTTTTATTTTTTAATTTTTAATTTTTTTTTATAGTATCGTAAGTATAGTCAAAAGCTCTATTTTGTATTAAAAATTCAAGTCTATTTCTTAAATAGAAACCTCGTACGAGCATTAACTATATGCAGAGTCGCATAAAAGCTCGTTCGAGGTCTCGGTCAATATATGGTAAGACTCGGTTTTTATTAAAAAAAAATAATTAAAAATTGCTTTTATATGCAAATTAAAATTCCAAACACTTTTTGCATTAGACATTTTTTAGTAGGATTTCATTTAGCAAAGTTATGACACTTTGAATTTTTACATTAGCTGCCATTTTGAAAAAAAATTTTATATATTTTTTTTAAACATAACGTATAGTGCCTGCACGTTAGTTCTATGCGATACTCAAAATTTAAATTTTTATCTTTGAAACCAAACAGTTAAGAGCGTTAACTCTTCCGAAAGTCTCAAAATGGCTAGTATGGGGGTACGATCGAACTGATACATCGCTTGTTTTCAAGCAAAAATATATATTTTTTTTATTTTATTCTGATGAACTTTAGGCTTCTAAACATTTCATGTATAAAGACCTTTTTGACAAAATTGAACACTACTGAGTTATAAGTGATTGAATTTCAATACTTGTCGCCATTTTGCAAAAAATTGACAAAATGGATTTTGCTAACAAACATACACAGGATGCTTAAGAATTCTATACTGTCACAAAAATTGAAATTTAAATATGTATAAATAAGCTCACACTGACCTTAACTATATTGAAAATCTTATGAGCGTATGAATGGTAGGTCGATCGACTCATCACACTAAACGTGTTTTGAAAAAAAAATACTTTTATTTTTTAATTTTTAATTTTTTTTTATAGTATCGTAAGTATAGTCGAAAGCTCTATTTTGTATTAAAAATTCAAGTCTATTTCTTAAATTGAAACCTCGTACGAGCATTAACTATATGCAGAGTCGCATAAAAGCTCGTTCGAGGTCTCGGTCAATATATGGTAAGACTCGGTTTTTATTAAAAAAAAAATAATTAAAAATTGCTTTTATATGCAAATTAAAATTCCAAACACTTTTTGCATTAGACATTTTTTAGTAGGATTTTATTTAGCAAAGTTATGACACTTTGAATTTTTACATTAGCTGCCATTTTGAAAAAAAATTTTATATATTTTTTTTAAACATAACGTATAGTGCCTGCACGTTAGTTCTATGCGATACTCAAAATTTAAATTTTTATCTTCGAAACCAAACAGTTAAGAGCGTTAACTCTTCCGAAAGTCTCAAAATGGCTAGTATGGGGGTACGATCGAACTGATACATCGCTTGTTTTCAAGCAAAAATATATATTTTTTTTATTTTATTCTGATGAACTTTAGGCTTCTAAACATTTTATGTATAGAGACCTTTTTGACAAAATTGAACACTACTGAGTTATAAGTGATTGAATTTCAATACTTGTCGCCATTTTGCAACAAATTGACAAAATGGATTTTGCTAACAAACATACACAGGATGCTTAAGAATTCTATACTGTCACAAAAATTGAAATTTAAATATGTATAAATAAGCTCACACTGACCTTAACTATATTGAAAATCTTATGAGCGTATGAATGGTAGGTCGATCGACTCATCACACTAAACGTGTTTTGAAAAAAAAATACTTTTATTTTTTAATTTTTAATTTTTTTTTATAGTATCGTAAGTATAGTCGAAAGCTCTATTTTGTATTAAAAATTCAAGTCTATTTCTTACATAGAAACCTCGTACGAGCATTAACTATATGCAGAGTCGCATAAAAGCTCGTTCGAGGTCTCGGTCAATATATGGTAAGACTTGGTTTTTATTAAAAAAAAAATAATTAAAAATTGCTTTTATATGCAAATTAAAATTCCAAACACTTTTTGCATTAGACATTTTTTAGTAGGATTTTATTTAGCAAAGTTATGACACTTTGAATTTTTACATTAGCTGCCATTTTGAAAAAAATTTTTATATATTTTTTTTAAACATAACGTATAGTGCCTGCACGTTAGTTCTATGCGATACTCAAAATTTAAATTTTTATCTTCGAAACCAAACAGTTAAGAGCGTTAACTCTTCCGAAAGTCTCAAAATGGCTAGTATGGGGGTACGATCGAACTGATACATCGCTTGTTTTCAAGCAAAAATATATATTTTTTTTATTTTATTCTGATGAACTTTAGGCTTCTAAACATTTCATGTATAGAGACCTTTTTGACAAAATTGAACACTACTGAGTTATAAGTGATTGAATTTCAATACTTGTCGCCATTTTGCAAAAAATTGACAAAATGGATTTTGCTAACAAACATACACAGGATGCTTAAGAATTCTATACTGTCACAAAAATTGAAATTTAAATATGTATAAATAAGCTCACACTGACCTTAACTATATTGAAAATCTTATGAGCGTATGAATGTTAGGTCGATCGACTCATCACACTAAACGTGTTTTGAAAAAAAAATACTTTTATTTTTTAATTTTTAATTTTTTTTTATAGTATCGTAAGTATAGTCGAAAGCTCTATTTTGTATTAAAAATTCAAGTCTATTTCTTAAATAGAAACCTCGTACGAGCATTAACTATATGCAGAGTCGCATAAAAGCTCGTTCGAGGTCTCGGTCAATATATGGTAAGACTCGGTTTTTATTAAAAAAAAAATAATTAAAAATTGCTTTTATATGCAAATTAAAATTCCAAACACTTTTTGCATTAGACATTTTTTAGTAGGATTTCATTTAGCAAAGTTATGACACTTTGAATTTTTACATTAGCTGCCATTTTGAAAAAAAATTTTATATATTTTTTTTAAACATAACGTATAGTGCCTGCACGTTAGTTCTATGCGATACTCAAAATTTAAATTTTTATCTTAGAAACCAAACAGTTAAGAGCGTTAACTCTTCCGAAAGTCTCAAAATGGCTAGTATGGGGGTACATTCGAACTGATACATCGCTTGTTTTCAAGCAAAAATATATATTTTTTATATTTTATTCTGATGAACTTTAGGCTTCTAAACATTTCATGTATAGAGACCTTTTTGACAAAATTGAACACTACTGAGTTATAAGTGATTAATTTTCAATACTTGTCGCCATTTTGCAAAAAATTGACAAAATGGATTTTGCTAACAAACATACACAGGATGCTTAAGAATTCTATACTGTCACAAAAATTGAAATTTAAATATGTATAAATAAGCTCACACTGACCTTAACTATATTGAAAATCTTATGAGCGTATGAATGTTAGGTCGATCGACTCATCACACTAAACGTGTTTTGAAAAAAAAATACTTTTATTTTTTAATTTTTTTTTATAGTATCGTAAGTATAGTCGAAAGCTCTATTTTGTATTAAAAATTCAAGTCTATTTCTTAAATAGAAACCTCGTACGAGCATTAACTATATGCAGAGTCGCATAAAAGCTCGTTCGAGGTCTCGGTCAATATATGGTAAGACTCGGTTTTTATTAAAAAAAAAATAATTAAAAAGTGCTTTTATATGCAAATTAAAATTCCAAACACTTTTTGCATTAGACATTTTTTAGTAGGATTTCATTTAGCAAAGTTATGACACTTTGAATTTTTACATTAGCTGCCATTTTGAAAAAAAGTTTTATATATTTTTTTTAAACATAACGTATAGTGCCTGCACGTTAGTTCTATGCGATACTCAAAATTTAAATTTTTATCTTCGAAACCAAACAGTTAAGAGCGTTAACTCTTCCGAAAGTCTCAAAATGGCTAGTATGGGGGTACGATCGAACTGATACATCGCTTGTTTTCAAGCAAAAATATATATTTTTTTTATTTTATTCTGATGAACTTTAGGCTTCTAAACATTTCATGTATAGAGACCTTTTTGACAAAATTGAACACTACTGAGTTATAAGTGATTGAATTTCAATACTTGTCGCCATTTTGCAAAAAATTGACAAAATGGATTTTGCTAACAAACATACACAGGATGCTTAAGAATTCTATACTGTCACAAAAATTGAAATTTAAATATGTATAAATAAGCTCACACTGACCTTAACTATATTGAAAATCTTATGAGCGTATGAATGGTAGGTCGATCGACTCATCACACTAAACGTGTTTTGAAAAAAAAATACTTTTATTTTTTAATTTTTAATTTTTTTTTATAGTATCGTAAGTATAGTCGAAAGCTCTATTTTGTATTAAAAATTCAAGTCTATTTCTTAAATAGAAACCTCGTACGAGCATTAACTATATGCAGAGTCGCATAAAAGCTCGTTCGAGGTCTCGGTCAATATATGGTAAGACTCGGTTTTTATTAAAAAAAAAATAATTAAAAATTGCTTTTATATGCAAATTAAAATTCCAAACACTTTTTGCATTAGACATTTTTTAGTAGGATTTCATTTAGCAAAGTTATGACACTTTGAATTTTTACATTAGCTGCCATTTTGAAAAAAAAATTTATATATTTTTTTTAAACATAACGTATAGTGCCTGCACGTTAGTTCTATGCGATACTCAAAATTTAAATTTTTATCTTCGAAACCAAACAGTTAAGAGCGTTAACTCTTCCGAAAGTCTCAAAATGGCTAGTATGGGGGTACGATCGAACTGATACATCGCTTGTTTTCAAGCAAAAATATATATTTTTTTTATTTTATTCTGATGAACTTTAGGCTTCTAAACATTTCATGTATAAAGACCTTTTTGACAAAATTGAACACTACTGAGTTATAAGTGATTGAATTTCAATACTTGTCGCCATTTTGCAAAAAATTGACAAAATGGATTTTGCTAACAAACATACACAGGATGCTTAAGAATTCTATACTGTCACAAAAATTGAAATTTAAATATGTATAAATAAGCTCACACTGACCTTAACTATATTGAAAATCTTATGAGCGTATGAATGTTAGGTCGATCGACTCATCACACTAAACGTGTTTTGAAAAAAAAATACTTTTATTTTTTAATTTTTTTTTATAGTATCGTAAGTATAGTCGAAAGCTCTATTTTGTATTAAAAATTCAAGTCTATTTCTTAAATAGAAACCTCGTACGAGCATTAACTATATGCAGAGTCGCATAAAAGCTCGTTCGAGGTCTCGGTCAATATATGGTAAGACTCGGTTTTTATTAAAAAAAAAATAATTAAAAATTGCTTTTATATGCAAATTAAAATTCCAAACACTTTTTGCATTAGACATTTTTTAGTAGGATTTCATTTAGCAAAGTTATGACACTTTGAATTTTTACATTAGCTGCCATTTTGAAAAAAAGTTTTATATATTTTTTTTAAACATAACGTATAGTGCCTGCACGTTAGTTCTATGCGATACTCAAAATTTAAATTTTTATCTTCGAAACCAAACAGTTAAGAGCGTTAACTCTTCCGAAAGTCTCAAAATGGCTAGTATGGGGGTACGATCGAACTGATACATCGCTTGTTTTCAAGCAAAAATATATATTTTTTTTATTTTATTCTGATGAACTTTAGGCTTCTAAACATTTCATGTATAGAGACCTTTTTGACAAAATTGAACACTACTGAGTTATAAGTGATTGAATTTCAATACTTGTCGCCATTTTGCAAAAAATTGACAAAATGGATTTTGCTAACAAACATACACAGGATGCTTAAGAATTCTATACTGTCACAAAAATTGAAATTTAAATATGTATAAATAAGCTCACACTGACCTTAACTATATTGAAAATCTTATGAGCGTATGAATGGTAGGTCGATCGACTCATCACACTAAACGTGTTTTGAAAAAAAAATACTTTTATTTTTTAATTTTTAATTTTTTTTTATAGTATCGTAAGTATAGTCGAAAGCTCTATTTTGTATTAAAAATTCAAGTCTATTTCTTAAATAGAAACCTCGTACGAGCATTAACTATATGCAGAGTCGCATAAAAGCTCGTTCGAGGTCTCGGTCAATATATGGTAAGACTCGGTTTTTATTAAAAAAAAAATAATTAAAAATTGCTTTTATATGCAAATTAAAATTCCAAACACTTTTTGCATTAGACATTTTTTAGTAGGATTTCATTTAGCAAAGTTATGACACTTTGAATTTTTACATTAGCTGCCATTTTGAAAAAAAATTTTATATATTTTTTTTAAACATAACGTATAGTGCCTGCACGTTAGTTCTATGCGATACTCAAAATTTAAATTTTTATCTTCGAAACCAAACAGTTAAGAGCGTTAACTCTTCCGAAAGTCTCAAAATGGCTAGTATGGGGGTACGATCGAACTGATACATCGCTTGTTTTCAAGCAAAAATATATATTTTTTTTATTTTATTCTGATGAACTTTAGGCTTCTAAACATTTCATGTATAGAGACCTTTTTGACAAAATTGAACACTACTGAGTTATAAGTGATTGAATTTCAATACTTGTCGCCATTTTGCAAAAAATTGACAAAATGGATTTTGCTAACAAACATACACAGGATGCTTAAGAATTCTATACTGTCACAAAAATTGAAATTTAAATATGTATAAATAAGCTCACACTGACCTTAACTATATTGAAAATCTTATGAGCGTATGAATGTTAGGTCGATCGACTCATCACACTAAACGTGTTTTGAAAAAAAAATACTTTTATTTTTTAATTTTTAATTTTTTTTTATAGTATCGTAAGTATAGTCGAAAGCTCTATTTTGTATTAAAAATTCAAGTCTATTTCTTAAATAGAAACCTCGTACGAGCATTAACTATATGCAGAGTCGCATAAAAGCTCGTTCGAGGTCTCGGTCAATATATGGTAAGACTCGGTTTTTATTAAAAAAAAAATAATTAAAAATTGCTTTTATATGCAAATTAAAATTCCAAACACTTTTTGCATTAGACATTTTTTAGTAGGATTTCATTTAGCAAAGTTATGACACTTTGAATTTTTACATTAGCTGCCATTTTGAAAAAAAGTTTTATATATTTTTTTTAAACATAACGTATAGTGCCTGCACGTTAGTTCTATGCGATACTCAAAATTTAAATTTTTATCTTCGAAACCAAACAGTTAAGAGCGTTAACTCTTCCGAAAGTCTCAAAATGGCTAGTATGGGGGTACGATCGAACTGATACATCGCTTGTTTTCAAGCAAAAATATATATTTTTTTTATTTTATTCTGATGAACTTTAGGCTTCTAAACATTTCATGTATAGAGACCTTTTTGACAAAATTGAACACTACTGAGTTATAAGTGATTGAATTTCAATACTTGTCGCCATTTTGCAAAAAATTGACAAAATGGATTTTGCTAACAAACATACACAGGATGCTTAAGAATTCTATACTGTCACAAAAATTGAAATTTAAATATGTATAAATAAGCTCACACTGACCTTAACTATATTGAAAATCTTATGAGCGTATGAATGGTAGGTCGATCGACTCATCACACTAAACGTGTTTTGAAAAAAAAATACTTTTATTTTTTAATTTTTAATTTTTTTTTATAGTATCGTAAGTATAGTCGAAAGCTCTATTTTGTATTAAAAATTCAAGTCTATTTCTTAAATAGAAACCTCGTACGAGCATTAACTATATGCAGAGTCGCATAAAAGCTCGTTCGAGGTCTCGGTCAATATATGGTAAGACTCGGTTTTTATTAAAAAAAAAATAATTAAAAATTGCTTTTATATGCAAATTAAAATTCCAAACACTTTTTGCATTAGACATTTTTTAGTAGGATTTCATTTAGCAAAGTTATGACACTTTGAATTTTTACATTAGCTGCCATTTTGAAAAAAAATTTTATATATTTTTTTTAAACATAACGTATAGTTCCTGCACGTTAGTTCTATGCGATACTCAAAATTTAAATTTTTATCTTCGAAACCAAACAGTTAAGAGCGTTAACTCTTCCGAAAGTCTCAAAATGGCTAGTATGGGGGTACGATCGAACTGATACATCGCTTGTTTTCAAGCAAAAATATATATTTTTTTTATTTTATTCTGATGAACTTTAGGCTTCTAAACATTTCATGTATAAAGACCTTTTTGACAAAATTGAACACTACTGAGTTATAAGTGATTGAATTTCAATACTTGTCGCCATTTTGCAAAAAATTGACAAAATGGATTTTGCTAACAAACATACACAGGATGCTTAAGAATTCTATACTGTCACAAAAATTGAAATTTAAATATGTATAAATAAGCTCACACTGACCTTAACTATATTAAAAATCTTATGAGCGTATGAATGTTAGGTCGATCGACTCATCACACTAAACGTGTTTTGAAAAAAAAATACTTTTATTTTTTAATTTTTAATTTTTTTTTATAGTATCGTAAGTATAGTCGAAAGCTCTATTTTGTATTAAAAATTCAAGTCTATTTCTTAAATAGAAACCTCGTACGAGCATTAACTATATGCAGAGTCGCATAAAAGCTCGTTCGAGGTCTCGGTCAATATATGGTAAGACTCGGTTTTTATTAAAAAAAAAATAATTAAAAATTGCTTTTATATGCAAATTAAAATTCCAAACACTTTTTGCATTAGACATTTTTTAGTAGGATTTCATTTAGCAAAGTTATGACACTTTGAATTTTTACATTAGCTGCCATTTTGAAAAAAAGTTTTATATATTTTTTTTAAACATAACGTATAGTGCCTGCACGTTAGTTCTATGCGATACTCAAAATTTAAATTTTTATCTTCGAAACCAAACAGTTAAGAGCGTTAACTCTTCCGAAAGTCTCAAAATGGCTAGTATGGGGGTACGATCGAACTGATACATCGCTTGTTTTCAAGCAAAAATATATATTTTTTTTATTTTATTCTGATGAACTTTAGGCTTCTAAACATTTCATGTATAGAGACCTTTTTGACAAAATTGAACACTACTGAGTTATAAGTGATTGAATTTCAATACTTGTCGCCATTTTGCAAAAAATTGACAAAATGGATTTTGCTAACAAACATACACAGGATGCTTAAGAATTCTATACTGTCACAAAAATTGAAATTTAAATATGTATAAATAAGCTCACACTGACCTTAACTATATTGAAAATCTTATGAGCGTATGAATGGTAGGTCGATCGACTCATCACACTAAACGTGTTTTGAAAAAAAAATACTTTTATTTTTTAATTTTTAATTTTTTTTTATAGTATCGTAAGTATAGTCGAAAGCTCTATTTTGTATTAAAAATTCAAGTCTATTTCTTAAATAGAAACCTCGTACGAGCATTAACTATATGCAGAGTCGCATAAAAGCTCGTTCGAGGTCTCGGTCAATATATGGTAAGACTCGGTTTTTATTAAAAAAAAAATAATTAAAAATTGCTTTTATATGCAAATTAAAATTCCAAACACTTTTTGCATTAGACATTTTTTAGTAGGATTTCATTTAGCAAAGTTATGACACTTTGAATTTTTACATTAGCTGCCATTTTGAAAAAAAATTTTATATATTTTTTTTAAACATAACGTATAGTTCCTGCACGTTAGTTCTATGCGATACTCAAAATTTAAATTTTTATCTTCGAAACCAAACAGTTAAGAGCGTTAACTCTTCCGAAAGTCTCAAAATGGCTAGTATGGGGGTACGATCGAACTGATACATCGCTTGTTTTCAAGCAAAAATATATATTTTTTTTATTTTATTCTGATGAACTTTAGGCTTCTAAACATTTCATGTATAAAGACCTTTTTGACAAAATTGAACACTACTGAGTTATAAGTGATTGAATTTCAATACTTGTCGCCATTTTGCAAAAAATTGACAAAATGGATTTTGCTAACAAACATACACAGGATGCTTAAGAATTCTATACTGTCACAAAAATTGAAATTTAAATATGTATAAATAAGCTCACACTGACCTTAACTATATTGAAAATCTTATGAGCGTATGAATGTTAGGTCGATCGACTCATCACACTAAACGTGTTTTGAAAAAAAAATACTTTTATTTTTTAATTTTTTTTTATAGTATCGTAAGTATAGTCGAAAGCTCTATTTTGTATTAAAAATTCAAGTCTATTTCTTAAATAGAAACCTCGTACGAGCATTAACTATATGCAGAGTCGCATAAAAGCTCGTTCGAGGTCTCGGTCAATATATGGTAAGACTCGGTTTTTATTAAAAAAAAAAATAATTAAAAATTGCTTTTATATGCAAATTAAAATTCCAAACACTTTTTGCATTAGACATTTTTTAGTAGGATTTCATTTAGCAAAGTTATGACACTTTGAATTTTTACATTAGCTGCCATTTTGAAAAAAAATTTTATATATTTTTTTTAAACATAACGTATAGTGCCTGCACGTTAGTTCTATGCGATACTCAAAATTTAAATTTTTATCTTCGAAACCAAACAGTTAAGAGCGTTAACTCTTCCGAAAGTCTCAAAATGGCTAGTATGGGGGTACGATCGAACTGATACATCGCTTGTTTTCAAGCAAAAATATATATTTTTTTTATTTTATTCTGATGAACTTTAGGCTTCTAAACATTTCATGTATAGAGACCTTTTTGACAAAATTGAACACTACTGAGTTATAAGTGATTGAATTTCAATACTTGTCGCCATTTTGCAAAAAATTGACAAAATGGATTTTGCTAACAAACATACACAGGATGCTTAAGAATTCTATACTGTCACAAAAATTGAAATTTAAATATGTATAAATAAGCTCACACTGACCTTAACTATATTGAAAATCTTATGAGCGTATGAATGTTAGGTCGATCGACTCATCACACTAA
Source organism: Plectrocnemia conspersa (assembly GCF_051122295.1). Classification (NCBI taxonomy): domain Eukaryota; kingdom Metazoa; phylum Arthropoda; class Insecta; order Trichoptera; family Polycentropodidae; genus Plectrocnemia; species Plectrocnemia conspersa. The sequence continues at coordinate 551,068 of NW_028277174.1, read as the reverse complement.
ACGTGTTTTGAAAAAAAAATACTTTTATTTTTTAATTTTTAATTTTTTTTTATAGTATCGTAAGTATAGTCGAAAGCTCTATTTTGTATTAAAAATTCAAGTCTATTTTTTAATTAGAAACCTCGTACGAGCATTAACTATATGCAGAGTCGCATAAAAGCTCGTTCGAGGTCTCGGTCAATATATGGTAAGACTCGGTTTTTATTAAAAAAAAAATAATTAAAAATTGCTTTTATATGCAAATTAAAATTCCAAACACTTTTTGCATTAGACATTTTTTAGTAGGATTTCATTTAGCAAAGTTATGACACTTTGAATTTTTACATTAGCTGCCATTTTGAAAAAAATTTTTATATATTTTTTTTAAACATAACGTATAGTGCCTGCACGTTAGTTCTATGCGATACTCAAAATTTAAATTTTTATCTTCGAAACCAAACAGTTAAGAGCGTTAACTCTTCCGAAAGTCTCAAAATGGCTAGTATGGGGGTACGATCGAACTGATACATCGCTTGTTTTCAAGCAAAAATATATATTTTTTTTATTTTATTCTGATGAACTTTAGGCTTCTAAACATTTCATGTATAGAGACCTTTTTGACAAAATTGAACACTACTGAGTTATAAGTGATTGAATTTCAATACTTGTCGCCATTTTGCAAAAAATTGACAAAATGGATTTTGCTAACAAACATACACAGGATGCTTAAGAATTCTATACTGTCACAAAAATTGAAATTTAAATATGTATAAATAAGCTCACACTGACCTTAACTATATTGAAAATCTTATGAGCGTATGAATGTTAGGTCGATCGACTCATCACACTAAACGTGTTTTGAAAAAAAAATACTTTTATTTTTTAATTTTTAATTTTTTTTTATAGTATCGTAAGTATAGTCGAAAGCTCTATTTTGTATTAAAAATTCAAGTCTATTTCTTAAATAGAAACCTCGTACGAGCATTAACTATATGCAGAGTCGCATAAAAGCTCGTTCGAGGTCTCGGTCAATATATGGTAAGACTCGGTTTTTATTAAAAAAAAAATAATTAAAAATTGCTTTTATATGCAAATTAAAATTCCAAACACTTTTTGCATTAGACATTTTTTAGTAGGATTTCATTTAGCAAAGTTATGACACTTTGAATTTTTACATTAGCTGCCATTTTGAAAAAAAATTTTATATATTTTTTTTAAACATAACGTATAGTGCCTGCACGTTAGTTCTATGCGATACTCAAAATTTAAATTTTTATCTTCGAAATCAAACAGTTAAGAGCGTTAACTCTTCCGAAAGTCTCAAAATGGCTAGTATGGGGGTACGATCGAACTGATACATCGCTTGTTTTCAAGCAAAAATATATATTTTTTTTATTTTATTCTGATGAACTTTAGGCTTCTAAACATTTCATGTATAGAGACCTTTTTGACAAAATTAAACACTACTGAGTTATAAGTGATTGAATTTCAATACTTGTCGCCATTTTGCAAAAAATTGACAAAATGGATTTTGCTAACAAACATACACAGGATGCTTAAGAATTCTATACTGTCACAAAAATTGAAATTTAAATATGTATAAATAAGCTCACACTGACCTTAACTATATTGAAAATCTTATGAGCGTATGAATGTTAGGTCGATCGACTCATCACACTAAACGTGTTTTGAAAAAAAAATACTTTTATTTTTTAATTTTTAATTTTTTTTTATAGTATCGTAAGTATAGTCGAAAGCTCTATTTTGTATTAAAAATTCAAGTCTATTTCTTAAATAGAAACCTCGTACGAGCATTAACTATATGCAGAGTCGCATAAAAGCTCGTTCGAGGTCTCGGTCAATATATGGTAAGACTCGGTTTTTATTAAAAAAAAAAAATTAAAAATTGCTTTTATATGCAAATTAAAATTCCAAACACTTTTTGCATTAGACATTTTTTAGTAGGATTATATTTAGCAAAGTTATGACACTTTGAATTTTTACATTAGCTGCCATTTTGAAAAAAATTTTTATATATTTTTTTTAAACATAACGTATAGTGCCTGCACGTTAGTTCTATGCGATACTCAAAATTTAAATTTTTATCTTCGAAACCAAACAGTTAAGAGCGTTAACTCTTCCGAAAGTCTCAAAATGGCTAGTATGGGGGTACGATCGAACTGATACATCGCTTGTTTTCAAGCAAAAATATATATTTTTTTTATTTTATTCTGATGAACTTTAGGCTTCTAAACATTTCATGTATAGAGACCTTTTTGACAAAATTGAACACTACTGAGTTATAAGTGATTGAATTTCAATACTTGTCGCCATTTTGCAAAAAATTGACAAAATGGATTTTGCTAACAAACATACACAGGATGCTTAAGAATTCTATACTGTCACAAAAATTGAAATTTAAATATGTATAAATAAGCTCACACTGACCTTAACTATATTGAAAATCTTATGAGCGTATGAATGTTAGGTCGATCGACTCATCACACTAAACGTGTTTTGAAAAAAAAATACTTTTATTTTTTAATTTTTAATTTTTTTTTATAGTATCGTAAGTATAGTCGAAAGCTCTATTTTGTATTAAAAATTTAAGTCTATTTCTTAAATAGAAACCTCGTACGAGCATTAACTATATGCAGAGTCGCATAAAAGCTCGTTCGAGGTCTCGGTCAATATATGGTAAGACTCGGTTTTTATTAAAAAAAAAATAATTAAAAATTGCTTTTATATGCAAATTAAAATTCCAAACACTTTTTGCATTAGACATTTTTTAGTAGGATTTCATTTAGCAAAGTTATGACACTTTGAATTTTTACATTAGCTGCCATTTTGAAAAAAATTTTTATATATTTTTTTTAAACATAACGTATAGTGCCTGCACGTTAGTTCTATGCGATACTCAAAATTTAAATTTTTATCTTCGAAACCAAACAGTTAAGAGCGTTAACTCTTCCGAAAGTCTCAAAATGGCTAGTATGGGGGTACGATCGAACTGATACATCGCTTGTTTTCAAGCAAAAATATATATTTTTTTTATTTTATTCTGATGAACTTTAGGCTTCTAAACATTTCATGTATAGAGACCTTTTTGACAAAATTGAACACTACTGAGTTATAAGTGATTGAATTTCAATACTTGTCGCCATTTTGCAAAAAATTGACAAAATGGATTTTGCTAACAAACATACACAGGATGCTTAAGAATTCTATACTGTCACAAAAATTGAAATTTAAATATGTATAAATAAGCTCACACTGACCTTAACTATATTGAAAATCTTATGAGCGTATGAATGTTAGGTCGATCGACTCATCACACTAAACGTGTTTTGAAAAAAAAATACTTTTATTTTTTAATTTTAAATTTTTTTTTATAGTATCGTAAGTATAGTCGAAAGCTCTATTTTGTATTAAAAATTCAAGTCTATTTCTTAAATAGAAACCTCGTACGAGCATTAACTATATGCAGAGTCGCATAAAAGCTCGTTCGAGGTCTCGGTCAATATATGGTAAGACTCGGTTTTTATTAAAAAAAAAAAATTAAAAATTGCTTTTATATGCAAATTAAAATTCCAAACACTTTTTGCATTAGACATTTTTTAGTAGGATTTCATTTAGCAAAGTTATGACACTTTGAATTTTTACATTAGCTGCCATTTTGAAAAAAAATTTTATATATTTTTTTTAAACATAACGTATAGTGCCTGCACGTTAGTTCTATGCGATACTCAAAATTTAAATTTTTATCTTCGAAACCAAACAGTTAAGAGCGTTAACTCTTCCGAAAGTCTCAAAATGGCTAGTATGGGGGTACGATCGAACTGATACATCGCTTGTTTTCAAGCAAAAATATATATTTTTTATATTTTATTCTGATGAACTTTAGGCTTCTAAACATTTCATGTATAGAGACCTTTTTGACAAAATTGAACACTACTGAGTTATAAGTGATTGAATTTCAATACTTGTCGCCATTTTGCAAAAAATTGACAAAATGGATTTTGCTAACAAACATACACAGGATGCTTAAGAATTCTATACTGTCACAAAAATTGAAATTTAAATATGTATAAATAAGCTCACACTGACCTTAACTATATTGAAAATCTTATGAGCGTATGAATGTTAGGTCGATCGACTCATCACACTAAACGTGTTTTGAAAAAAAAATACTTTTATTTTTTAATTTTTAATTTTTTTTTATAGTATCGTAAGTATAGTCGAAAGCTCTATTTTGTATTAAAAATTCAAGTCTATTTCTTAAATAGAAACCTCGTACGAGCATTAACTATATGCAGAGTCGCATAAAAGCTCGTTCGAGGTCTCGGTCAATATATGGTAAGACTCGGTTTTTATTAAAAAAAAAATAATTAAAAATTGCTTTTATATGCAAATTAAAATTCCAAACACTTTTTGCATTAGACATTTTTTAGTAGGATTTCATTTAGCAAAGTTATGACACTTTGAATTTTTACATTAGCTGCCATTTTGAAGAAAATTTTTATATATTTTTTTTAAACATAACGTATAGTGCCTGCACGTTAGTTCTATGCGATACTCAAAATTTAAATTTTTATCTTCGAAACCAAACAGTTAAGAGCGTTAACTCTTCCGAAAGTCTCAAAATGGCTAGTATGGGGGTACGATCGAACTGATACATCGCTTGTTTTCAAGCAAAAATATATATTTTTTTTATTTTATTCTGATGAACTTTAGGCTTCTAAACATTTCATGTATAGAGACCTTTTTGACAAAATTGAACACTACTGAGTTATAAGTGATTGAATTTCAATACTTGTCGCCATTTTGCAAAAAATTGACAAAATGGATTTTGCTAACAAACATACACAGGATGCTTAAGAATTCTATACTGTCACAAAAATTGAAATTTAAATATGTATAAATAAGCTCACACTGACCTTAACTATATTGAAAATCTTATGAGCGTATGAATGTTAGGTCGATCGACTCATCACACTAAACGTGTTTTGAAAAAAAAATACTTTTATTTTTTAATTTTAAATTTTTTTTTATAGTATCGTAAGTATAGTCGAAAGCTCTATTTTGTATTAAAAATTCAAGTCAATTTCTTAAATAGAAACCTCGTACGAGCATTAACTATATGCAGAGTCGCATAAAAGCTCGTTCGAGGTCTCGGTCAATATATGGTAAGACTCGGTTTTTATTAAAAAAAAAATAATTAAAAATTGCTTTTATATGCAAATTAAAATTCCAAACACTTTTTGCATTAGACATTTTTTAGTAGGATTTCATTTAGCAAAGTTATGACACTTTGAATTTTTACATTAGCTGCCATTTTGAAAAAAAATTTTATATATTTTTTTTAAACATAACGTATAGTGCCTGCACGTTAGTTCTATGCGATACTCAAAATTTAAATTTTTATCTTCGAAACCAAACAGTTAAGAGCGTTAACTCTTCCGAAAGTCTCAAAATGGCTAGTATGGGGGTACGATCGAACTGATACATCGCTTGTTTTCAAGCAAAAATATATATTTTTTTTATTTTATTCTGATGAACTTTAGGCTTCTAAACATTTCATGTATAGAGACCTTTTTGACAAAATTGAACACTACTGAGTTATAAGTGATTGAATTTCAATACTTGTCGCCATTTTGCAAAAAATTGACAAAATGGATTTTGCTAACAAACATACACAGGATGCTTAAGAATTCTATACTGTCACAAAAATTGAAATTTAAATATGTATAAATAAGCTCACACTGACCTTAACTATATTGAAAATCTTATGAGCGTATGAATGTTAGGTCGATCGACTCATCACACTAAACGTGTTTTGAAAAAAAAATACTTTTATTTTTTAATTTTAAATTTTTTTTTATAGTATCGTAAGTATAGTCGAAAGCTCTATTTTGTATTAAAAATTCAAGTCAATTTCTTAAATAGAAACCTCGTACGAGCATTAACTATATGCAGAGTCGCATAAAAGCTCGTTCGAGGTCTCGGTCAATATATGGTAAGACTCGGTTTTTATTAAAAAAAAAATAATTAAAAATTGCTTTTATATGCAAATTAAAATTCCAAACACTTTTTGCATTAGACATTTTTTAGTAGGATTTCATTTAGCAAAGTTATGACACTTTGAATTTTTACATTAGCTGCCATTTTGAAAAAAAATTTTATATATTTTTTTTAAACATAACGTATAGTGCCTGCACGTTAGTTCTATGCGATACTTAAAATTTAAATTTTTATCTTCGAAACCAAACAGTTAAGAGCGTTAACTCTTCCGAAAGTCTTAAAATGGCTAGTATGGGGGTACGATCGAACTGATACATCGCTTGTTTTCAAGCAAAAATATATATTTTTTATATTTTATTCTGATGAACTTTAGGCTTCTAAACATTTCATGTATAGAGACCTTTTTGACAAAATTGAACACTACTGAGTTATAAGTGATTGAATTTCAATACTTGTCGCCATTTTGCAAAAAATTGACAAAATGGATTTTGCTAACAAACATACACAGGATGCTTAAGAATTCTATACTGTCACAAAAATTGAAATTTAAATATGTATAAATAAGCTCACACTGACCTTAACTATATTGAAAATTTTATGAGCGTATGAATGGTAGGTCGATCGACTCATCACACTAAACGTGTTTTGAAAAAAAAATACTTTTATTTTTTAATTTTTAATTTTTTTTTATAGTATCGTAAGTATAGTCGAAAGCTCTATTTTGTATTAAAAATTCAAGTCTATTTCTTAAATAGAAACCTCGTACGAGCATTAACTATATGCAGAGTCGCATAAAAGCTCGTTCGAGGTCTCGGTCAATATATGGTAAGACTCGGTTTTTATTAAAAAAAAAATAATTAAAAATTGCTTTTATATGCAAATTAAAATTCCAAACACTTTTTGCATTAGACATTTTTTAGTAGGATTTCATTTAGCAAAGTTATGACACTTTGAATTTTTACATTAGCTGCCATTTTGAAAAAAAATTTTATAAATTTTTTTTAAACATAACGTATAGTGCCTGCACGTTAGTTCTATGCGATACTCAAAATTTAAATTTTTATCTTCGAAACCAAACAGTTAAGAGCGTTAACTCTTCCGAAAGTCTCAAAATGGCTAGTATGGGGGTACGATCGAACTGATACATCGCTTGTTTTCAAGCAAAAATATATATTTTTTTTATTTTATTCTGATGAACTTTAGGCTTCTAAACATTTCATGTATAGAGACCTTTTTGACAAAATTGAACACTACTGAGTTATAAGTGATTGAATTTCAATACTTGTCGCCATTTTGCAAAAAATTGACAAAATGGATTTTGCTAACAAACATACACAGGATGCTTAAGAATTCTATACTGTCACAAAAATTGAAATTTAAATATGTATAAATAAGCTCACACTGACCTTAACTATATTGAAAATCTTATGAGCGTATGAATGTTAGGTCGATCGACTCATCACATTAAACGTGTTTTGAAAAAAAAATACTTTTATTTTTTAATTTTTAATTTTTTTTTATAGTATCGTAAGTATAGTCGAAAGCTCTATTTTGTATTAAAAATTCAAGTCTATTTCTTAAATAGAAACCTCGTACGAGCATTAACTATATGCAGAGTCGCATAAAAGCTCGTTCGAGGTCTCGGTCAATATATGGTAAGACTCGGTTTTTATTAAAAAAAAAATAATAAAAAATTGCTTTTATATGCAAATTAAAATTCCAAACACTTTTTGCATTAGACATTTTTTAGTAGGATTTTATTTAGCAAAGTTATGACACTTTGAATTTTTACATTAGCTGCCATTTTGAAAAAAAATTTTATATATTTTTTTTAAACATAACGTATAGTGCCTGCACGTTAGTTCTATGCGATACTCAAAATTTAAATTTTTATCTTCGAAACCAAACAGTTAAGAGCGTTAACTCTTCCGAAAGTCTCAAAATGGCTAGTATGGGGGTACGATCGAACTGATACATCGCTTGTTTTCAAGCAAAAATATATATTTTTTATATTTTATTCTGATGAACTTTAGGCTTCTAAACATTTCATGTATAGAGACCTTTTTGACAAAATTGAACACTACTGAGTTATAAGTGATTGAATTTCAATACTTGTCGCCATTTTGCAAAAAATTGACAAAATGGATTTTGCTAACAAACATACACAGGATGCTTAAGAATTCTATACTGTCACAAAAATTGAAATTTAAATATGTATAAATAAGCTCACACTGACCTTAACTATATTGAAAATCTTATGAGCGTATGAATGGTAGGTCGATCGACTCATCACACTAAACGTGTTTTGAAAAAAAAATACTTTTATTTTTTAATTTTAAATTTTTTTTTATAGTATCGTAAGTATAGTCGAAAGCTCTATTTTGTATTAAAAATTCAAGTCTATTTCTTAAATAGAAACCTCGTACGAGCATTAACTATATGCAGAGTCGCATAAAAGCTCGTTCGAGGTCTCGGTCAATATATGGTAAGACTCGGTTTTTATTAAAAAAAAAATAATTAAAAATTGCTTTTATATGCAAATTAAAATTCCAAACACTTTTTGCATTAGACATTTTTTAGTAGGATTTCATTTAGCAAAGTTATGACACTTTGACTTTTTACATTAGCTGCCATTTTGAAAAAAAATTTTATATATTTTTTTTAAACATAACGTATAGTGCCTGCACGTTAGTTCTATGCGATACTCAAAATTTAAATTTTTATCTTCGAAACCAAACAGTTAAGAGCGTTAACTCTTCCGAAAGTCTCAAAATGGCTAGTATGGGGGTACGATCGAACTGATACATCGCTTGTTTTCAAGCAAAAATATATATTTTTTTTATTTTATTCTGATGAACTTTAGGCTTCTAAACATTTCATGTATAGAGACCTTTTTGATAAAATTGAACACTACTGAGTTATAAGTGATTGAATTTCAATACTTGTCGCCATTTTGCAAAAAATTGACAAAATGGATTTTGCTAACAAACATACACAGGATGCTTAAGAATTCTATACTGTCACAAAAATTGAAATTTAAATATGTATAAATAAGCTCACACTGACCTTAACTATATTGAAAATCTTATGAGCGTATGAATGTTAGGTCGATCGACTCATCACACTAAACGTGTTTTGAAAAAAAAATACTTTTATTTTTTAATTTTTAATTTTTTTTTATAGTATCGTAAGTATAGTCGAAAGCTCTATTTTGTAATAAAAATTCAAGTCTATTTCTTAAATAGAAACCTCGTACGAGCATTCTCTATATGCAGAGTCGCATAAAAGCTCGTTCCAGGTCTCGGTCAATATATGGTAAGACTCGGTTTTTATTAAAAAAAAAAAAATTAAAAATTGCTTTTATATGCAAATTAAAATTCCAAACACTTTTTGCATTAGACATTTTTTAGTAGGATTTCATTTAGCAAAGTTATGACACTTTGAATTTTTACATTAGCTGCCATTTTGAAGAAAATTTTTATATATTTTTTTTAAACATAACGTATAGTGCCTGCACGTTAGTTCTATGCGATACTCAAAATTTAAATTTTTATCTTCGAAACCAAACAGTTAAGAGCGTTAACTCTTCCGAAAGTCTCAAAATGGCTAGTATGGGGGTACGATCGAACTGATACATCGCTTGTTTTCAAGCAAAAATATATATTTTTTTTATTTTATTCTGATGAACTTTAGGCTTCTAAACATTTCATGTATAGAGACCTTTTTGACAAAATTGAACACTACTGAGTTATAAGTGATTGAATTTCAATACTTGTCGCCATTTTGCAAAAAATTGACAAAATGGATTTTGCTAACAAACATACACAGGATGCTTAAGAATTCTATACTGTCACAAAAATTGAAATTTAAATATGTATAAATAAGCTCACACTGACCTTAACTATATTGAAAATCTTATGAGCGTATGAATGTTAGGTCGATCGACTCATCACACTAAACGTGTTTTGAAAAAAAAATACTTTTATTTTTTAATTTTAAATTTTTTTTTATAGTATCGTAAGTATAGTCGAAAGCTCTATTTTGTATTAAAAATTCAAGTCAATTTCTTAAATAGAAACCTCGTACGAGCATTAACTATATGCAGAGTCGCATAAAAGCTCGTTCGAGGTCTCGGTCAATATATGGTAAGACTCGGTTTTTATTAAAAAAAAAATAATTAAAAATTGCTTTTATATGCAAATTAAAATTCCAAACACTTTTTGCATTAGACATTTTTTAGTAGGATTTCATTTAGCAAAGTTATGACACTTTGACTTTTTACATTAGCTGCCATTTTGAAAAAAAATTTTATATATTTTTTTTAAACATAACGTATAGTGCCTGCACGTTAGTTCTATGCGATACTCAAAAATTAAATTTTTATCTTCGAAACCAAACAGTTAAGAGCGTTAACTCTTCCGAAAGTCTCAAAATGGCTAGTATGGGGGTACGATCGAACTGATACATCGCTTGTTTTCAAGCAAAAATATATATTTTTTTTATTTTATTCTGATGAACTTTAGGCTTCTAAACATTTCATGTATAGAGACCTTTTTGATAAAATTGAACACTACTGAGTTATAAGTGATTGAATTTCAATACTTGTCGCCATTTTGCAAAAAATTGACAAAATGGATTTTGCTAACAAACATACACAGGATGCTTAAGAATTCTATACTGTCACAAAAATTGAAATTTAAATATGTATAAATAAGCTCACACTGACCTTAACTATATTGAAAATCTTATGAGCGTATGAATGTTAGGTCGATCGACTCATCACACTAAACGTGTTTTGAAAAAAAAATACTTTTATTTTTTAATTTTTAATTTTTTTTTATAGTATCGTAAGTATAGTCGAAAGCTCTATTTTGTAATAAAAATTCAAGTCTATTTCTTAAATAGAAACCTCGTACGAGCATTCTCTATATGCAGAGTCGCATAAAAGCTCGTTCCAGGTCTCGGTCAATATATGGTAAGACTCGGTTTTTATTAAAAAAAAAAAAATTAAAAATTGCTTTTATATGCAAATTAAAATTCCAAACACTTTTTGCATTAGACATTTTTTAGTAGGATTTCATTTAGCAAAGTTATGACACTTTGAATTTTTACATTAGCTGCCATTTTGAAGAAAATTTTTATATATTTTTTTTAAACATAACGTATAGTGCCTGCACGTTAGTTCTATGCGATACTCAAAATTTAAATTTTTATCTTCGAAACCAAACAGTTAAGAGCGTTAACTCTTCCGAAAGTCTCAAAATGGCTAGTATGGGGGTACGATCGAACTGATACATCGCTTGTTTTCAAGCAAAAATATATATTTTTTTTATTTTATTCTGATGAACTTTAGGCTTCTAAACATTTCATGTATAGAGACCTTTTTGACAAAATTGAACACTACTGAGTTATAAGTGATTGAATTTCAATACTTGTCGCCATTTTGCAAAAAATTGACAAAATGGATTTTGCTAACAAACATACACAGGATGCTTAAGAATTCTATACTGTCACAAAAATTGAAATTTAAATATGTATAAATAAGCTCACACTGACCTTAACTATATTGAAAATCTTATGAGCGTATGAATGTTAGGTCGATCGACTCATCACACTAAACGTGTTTTGAAAAAAAAATACTTTTATTTTTTAATTTTAAATTTTTTTTTATAGTATCGTAAGTATAGTCGAAAGCTCTATTTTGTATTAAAAATTCAAGTCAATTTCTTAAATAGAAACCTCGTACGAGCATTAACTATATGCAGAGTCGCATAAAAGCTCGTTCGAGGTCTCGGTCAATATATGGTAAGACTCGGTTTTTAATAAAAAAAAAATAATTAAAAATTGCTTTTATATGCAAATTAAAATTCCAAACACTTTTTGCATTAGACATTTTTTAGTAGGATTTCATTTAGCAAAGTTATGACACTTTGAATTTTTACATTAGCTGCCATTTTAAAAAAAAAATTTTATATATTTTTTTTAAACATAACGTATAGTGCCTGCACGTTAGTTCTATGCGATACTTAAAATTTAAATTTTTATCTTCGAAACCAAACAGTTAAGAGCGTTAACTCTTCCGAAAGTCTTAAAATGGCTAGTATGGGGGTACGATCGAACTGATACATCGCTTGTTTTCAAGCAAAAATATATATTTTTTATATTTTATTCTGATGAACTTTAGGCTTCTAAACATTTCATGTATAGAGACCTTTTTGACAAAATTGAACACTACTGAGTTATAAGTGATTGAATTTCAATACTTGTCGCCATTTTGCAAAAAATTGACAAAATGGATTTTGCTAACAAACATACACAGGATGCTTAAGAATTCTATACTGTCACAAAAATTGAAATTTAAATATGTATAAATAAGCTCACACTGACCTTAACTATATTGAAAATCTTATGAGCGTATGAATGGTAGGTCGATCGACTCATCACACTAAACGTGTTTTGAAAAAAAAATACTTTTATTTTTTAATTTTTAATTTTTTTTTATAGTATCGTAAGTATAGTCGAAAGCTCTATTTTGTATTAAAAATTCAAGTCTATTTCTTAAATAGAAACCTCGTACGAGCATTAACTATATGCAGAGTCGCATAAAAGCTCGTTCGAGGTCTCGGTCAATATATAGTAAGACTCGGTTTTTATTAAAAAAAAAATAATTAAAAATTGCTTTTATATGCAAATTAAAATTCCAAACACTTTTTGCATTAGACATTTTTTAGTAGGATTTCATTTAGCAAAGTTATGACACTTTGAATTTTTACATTAGCTGCCATTTTGAAAAAAAATTTTATATATTTTTTTTAAACATAACGTATAGTGCCTGCACGTTAGTTCTATGCGATACTCAAAATTTAAATTTTTATCTTCGAAACCAAACAGTTAAGAGCGTTAACTCTTCCGAAAGTCTCAAAATGGCTAGTATGGGGGTACGATCGAACTGATACATCGCTTGTTTTCAAGCAAAAATATATATTTTTTTTATTTTATTCTGATGAACTTTAGGCTTCTAAACATTTCATGTATAGAGACCTTTTTGACAAAATTGAACACTACTGAGTTATAAGTGATTGAATTTCAATACTTGTCGCCATTTTGCAAAAAATTGACAAAATGGATTTTGCTAACAAACATACACAGGATGCTTAAGAATTCTATACTGTCACAAAAATTGAAATTTAAATATGTATAAATAAGCTCACACTGACCTTAACTATATTGAAAATCTTATGAGCGTATGAATGTTAGGTCGATCGACTCATCACACTAAACGTGTTTTGAAAAAAAAATACTTTTATTTTTTAATTTTTAATTTTTTTTTATAGTATCGTAAGTATAGTCGAAAGCTCTATTTTGTATTAAAAATTCAAGTCTATTTCTTTAATAGAAACCTCGTACGAGCATTAACTATATGCAGAGTCGCATAAAAGCTCGTTCGAGGTCTCGGTCAATATATGGTAAGACTCGGTTTTTATTAAAAAAAAAATAATTAAAAATTGCTTTTATATGCAAATTAAAATTCCAAACACTTTTGGCATTAGACATTTTTTAGTAGGATTTCATTTAGCAAAGTTATGACACTTTGAATTTTTACATTAGCTGCCATTTTGAAAAAAAATTTTATAAATTTTTTTTAAACATAACGTATAGTGCCTGCACGTTAGTTCTATGCGATACTCAAAATTTAAATTTTTATCTTCGAAACCAAACAGTTAAGAGCGTTAACTCTTCCGAAAGTCTCAAAATGGCTAGTATGGGGGTACGATCGAACTGATACATCGCTTGTTTTCAAGCAAAAATATATATTTTTTTTATTTTATTCTGATGAACTTTAGGCTTCTAAACATTTCATGTATAGAGACCTTTTTGACAAAATTGAACACTACTGAGTTATAAGTGATTGAATTTCAATACTTGTCGCCATTTTGCAAAAAATTGACAAAATGGATTTTGCTAACAAACATACACAGGATGCTTAAGAATTCTATACTGTCACAAAAATTGAAATTTAAATATGTATAAATAAGCTCACACTGACCTTAACTATATTGAAAATCTTATGAGCGTATGAATGTTAGGTCGATCGACTCATCACATTAAACGTGTTTTGAAAAAAAAATACTTTTATTTTTTAATTTTTAATTTTTTTTTATAGTATCGTAAGTATAGTCGAAAGCTCTATTTTGTATTAAAAATTCAAGTCTATTTCTTAAATAGAAACCTCGTACGAGCATTAACTATATGCAGAGTCGCATAAAAGCTCGTTCGAGGTCTCGGTCAATATATGGTAAGACTCGGTTTTTATTAAAAAAAAAATAATTAAAAATTGCTTTTATATGCAAATTAAAATTCCAAACACTTTTTGCATTAGACATTTTTTAGTAGGATTTTATTTAGCAAAGTTATGACACTTTGAATTTTTACATTAGCTGCCATTTTGAAAAAAAATTTTATATATTTTTTTTAAACATAACGTATAGTGCCTGCACGTTAGTTCTATGCGATACTCAAAATTTAAATTTTTATCTTCGAAACCAAACAGTTAAGAGCGTTAACTCTTCCGAAAGTCTCAAAATGGCTAGTATGGGGGTACGATCGAACTGATACATCGCTTGTTTTCAAGCAAAAATATATATTTTTTTTATTTTATTCTGATGAACTTTAGGCTTCTAAACATTTCATGTATAGAGACCTTTTTGACAAAATTGAACACTACTGAGTTATAAGTGATTGAATTTCAATACTTGTCGCCATTTTGCAAAAAATTGACAAAATGGATTTTGCTAACAAACATACACAGGATGCTTAAGAATTCTATACTGTCACAAAAATTGAAATTTAAATATGTATAAATAAGCTCACACTGACCTTAACTATATTGAAAATCTTATGAGCGTATGAATGTTAGGTCGATCGACTCATCACACTAAACGTGTTTTGAAAAAAAAATACTTTTATTTTTTAATTTTTAATTTTTTTTTATAGTATCGTAAGTATAGTCGAAAGCTCTATTTTGTATTAAAAATTCAAGTCTATTTCTTAAATAGAAACCTCGTACGAGCATTAACTATATGCAGAGTCGCATAAAAGCTCGTTCGAGGTCTCGGTCAATATATGGTAAGACTCGGTTTTTATTAAAAAAAAAATAATTAAAAATTGCTTTTATATGCAAATTAAAATTCCAAACACTTTTTGCATTAGACATTTTTTAGTAGGATTTCATTTAGCAAAGTTATGACACTTTGAATTTTTACATTAGCTGCCATTTTGAAAAAAAATTTTATATATTTTTTTTAAACATAACGTATAGTGCCTGCACGTTAGTTCTATGCGATACTCAAAATTTAAATTTTTATCTTCCAAACCAAACAGTTAAGAGCGTTAACTCTTCCGAAAGTCTCAAAATGGCTAGTATGGGGGTACATTCGAACTGATACATCGCTTGTTTTCAAGCAAAAATATATATTTTTTATATTTTATTCTGATGAACTTTAGGCTTCTAAACATTTCATGTATAGAGACCTTTTTGACAAAATTGAACACTACTGAGTTATAAGTGATTGAATTTCAATACTTGTCGCCATTTTGCAAAAAATTGACAAAATGGATTTTGCTAACAAACATACACAGGGTGCTTAAGAATTCTATACTGTCACAAAAATTTAAATTTAAATATGTATAAATAAGCTCACACTGACCTTAACTATATTGAAAATCTTATGAGCGTATGAATGGTAGGTCGATCGACTCATCACACTAAACGTGTTTTGAAAAAAAAATACTTTTATTTTTTAATTTTTAATTTTTTTTTATAGTATCGTAAGTATAGTCGAAAGCTCTATTTTGTATTAAAAATTCAAGTCTATTTCTTAAATAGAAACCTCGTACGAGCATTAACTATATGCAGAGTCGCATAAAAGCTCGTTCGAGGTCTCGGTCAATATATGGTAAGACTCGGTTTTTATTAAAAAAAAAATAATTAAAAATTGCTTTTATATGCAAATTAAAATTCCAAACACTTTTTGCATTAGACATTTTTTAGTAGGATTTCATTTAGCAAAGTTATGACACTTTGAATTTTTACATTAGCTGCCATTTTGAAAAAAAATTTTATATATTTTTTTTAAACATAACGTATAGTGCCTGCACGTTAGTTCTATGCGATACTCAAAATTTAAATTTTTATCTTCCAAACCAAACAGTTAAGAGCGTTAACTCTTCCGAAAGTCTCAAAATGGCTAGTATGGGGGTACATTCGAACTGATACATCGCTTGTTTTCAAGCAAAAATATATATTTTTTATATTTTATTCTGATGAACTTTAGGCTTCTAAACATTTCATGTATAGAGACCTTTTTGACAAAATTAACACTACTGAGTTATAAGTGATTGAATTTCAATACTTGTCGCCATTTTGCAAAAAATTGACAAAATGGATTTTGCTAACAAACATACACAGGGTGCTTAAGAATTCTATACTGTCACAAAAATTTAAATTTAAATATGTATAAATAAGCTCACACTGACCTTAACTATATTGAAAATCTTATGAGCGTATGAATGGTAGGTCGATCGACTCATCACACTAAACGTGTTTTGAAAAAAAAATACTTTTATTTTTTAATTTTTAATTTTTTTTTATAGTATCGTAAGTATAGTCGAAAGCTCTATTTTGTATTAAAAATTCAAGTCTATTTCTTAAATAGAAACCTCGTACGAGCATTAACTATATGCAGAGTCGCATAAAAGCTCGTTCGAGGTCTCGGTCAATATATGGTAAGACTCGGTTTTTATTAAAAAAAAAATAATTAAAAATTGCTTTTATATGCAAATTAAAATTCCAAACACTTTTTGCATTAGACATTTTTTAGTAGGATTTCATTTAGCAAAGTTATGACACTTTGAATTTTTACATTAGCTGCCATTTTGAAAAAAAATTTTATATATTTTTTTTAAACATAACGTATAGTGCCTGCACGTTAGTTCTATGCGATACTCAAAATTTAAATTTTTATCTTCGAAACCAAACAGTTAAGAGCGTTAACTCTTCCGAAAGTCTCAAAATGGCTAGTATGGGGGTACGATCGAACTGATACATCGCTTGTTTTCAAGCAAAAATATATATTTTTTTTATTTTATTCTGATGAACTTTAGGCTTCTAAACATTTCATGTATAGAGACCTTTTTGACAAAATTGAACACTACTGAGTTATAAGTGATTGAATTTCAATATTTGTCGCCATTTTGCAAAAAATTGACAAAATGGATTTTGCTAACAAACATACACAGGATGCTTAAGAATTCTATACTGTCACAAAAATTGAAATTTAAATATGTATAAATAAGCTCACACTGACCTTAACTATATTGAAAATCTTATGAGCGTATGAATGTTAGGTCGATCGACTCATCACACTAAACGTGTTTTGAAAAAAAAATACTTTTATTTTTTAATTTTTAATTTTTTTTTATAGTATCGTAAGTATAGTCGAAAGCTCTATTTTGTATTAAAAATTCAAGTCTATTTTTTAAATAGAAACCTCGTACGAGCATTAACTATATGCAGAGTCGCATAAAAGCTCGTTCGAGGTCTCGGTCAATATATGGTAAGACTCGGTTTTTAATAAAAAAAAAATAATTAAAAATTGCTTTTATATGCAAATTAAAATTCCAAACACTTTTTGCATTAGACATTTTTTAGTAGGATTTCATTTAGCAAAGTTATGACACTTTGAATTTTTACATTAGCTGCCATTTTGAAAAAAATTTTTATATATTTTTTTTAAACATAACGTATAGTGCCTGCACGTTAGTTCTATGCGATACTCAAAATTTAAATTTTTATCTTCGAAACCAAACAGTTAAGAGCGTTAACTCTTCCGAAAGTCTCAAAATGGCTAGTATGGGGGTACGATCGAACTGATACATCGCTTGTTTTCAAGCAAAAATATATATTTTTTTTATTTTATTCTGATGAACTTTAGGCTTCTAAACATTTCATGTATAGAGACCTTTTTGACAAAATTGAACACTACTGAGTTATAAGTGATTGAATTTCAATACTTGTCGCCATTTTGCAAAAAATTGACAAAATGGATTTTGCTAACAAACATACACAGGATGCTTAAGAATTCTATACTGTCACAAAAATTGAAATTTAAATATGTATAAATAAGCTCACACTGACCTTAACTATATTGAAAATCTTATGAGCGTATGAATGTTAGGTCGATCGACTCATCACACTAAACGTGTTTTGAAAAAAAAATACTTTTATTTTTTAATTTTTAATTTTTTTTTATAGTATCGTAAGTATAGTCAAAAGCTCTATTTTGTATTAAAAATTCAAGTCTATTTCTTAAATAGAAACCTCGTACGAGCATTAACTATATGCAGAGTCGCATAAAAGCTCGTTCGAGGTCTCGGTCAATATATGGTAAGACTCGGTTTTTATTAAAAAAAAAATAATTAAAAATTGCTTTTATATGCAAATTAAAATTCCAAACACTTTTTGCATTAGACATTTTTTAGTAGGATTTCATTTAGCAAAGTTATGACACTTTGAATTTTTACATTAGCTGCCATTTTGAAAAAAATTTTTATATATTTTTTTTAAACATAACGTATAGTGCCTGCACGTTAGTTCTATGCGATACTCAAAATTTAAATTTTTATCTTCGAAACCAAACAGTTAAGAGCGTTAACTCTTCCGAAAGTCTCAAAATGGCTAGTATGGGGGTACGATCGAACTGATACATCGCTTGTTTTCAAGCAAAAATATATATTTTTTTTATTTTATTCTGATGAACTTTAGGCTTCTAAACATTTCATGTATAGAGACCTTTTTGACAAAATTGAACACTACTGAGTTATAAGTGATTGAATTTCAATACTTGTCGCCATTTTGCAAAAAATTGACAAAATGGATTTTGCTAACAAACATACACAGGATGCTTAAGAATTCTATACTGTCACAAAAATTGAAATTTAAATATGTATAAATAAGCTCACACTGACCTTAACTATATTGAAAATCTTATGAGCGTATGAATGTTAGGTCGATCGACTCATCACACTAAACGTGTTTTGAAAAAAAAATACTTTTATTTTTTAATTTTTAATTTTTTTTTATAGTATCGTAAGTATAGTCGAAAGCTCTATTTTGTATTAAAAATTCAAGTCTATTTCTTAAATAGAAACCTCGTACGAGCATTAACTATATGCAGAGTCGCATAAAAGCTCGTTCGAGGTCTCGGTCAATATATGGTAAGACTCGGTTTTTATTAAAAAAAAAATAATTAAAAATTGCTTTTATATGCAAATTAAAATTCAAAACACTTTTTGCATTAGACATTTTTTAGTAGGATTTTATTTAGCAAAGTTATGACACTTTGAATTTTTACATTAGCTGCCATTTTGAAAAAAAATTTTATATATTTTTTTTAAACATAACGTATAGTGCCTGCACGTTAGTTCTATGCGATACTCAAAATTTAAATTTTTATCTTCGAAACCAAACAGTTAAGAGCGTTAACTCTTCCGAAAGTCTCAAAATGGCTAGTATGGGGGTACGATCGAACTGATACATCGCTTGTTTTCAAGCAAAAATATATATTTTTTATATTTTATTCTGATGAACTTTAGGCTTCTAAACATTTCATGTATAGAGACCTTTTTGACAAAATTGAACACTACTGAGTTATAAGTGATTGAATTTCAATACTTGTCGCCATTTTGCAAAAAATTGACAAAATGGATTTTGCTAACAAACATACACAGGATGCTTAAGAATTCTATACTGTCACAAAAATTGAAATTTAAATATGTATAAATAAGCTCACACTGACCTTAACTATATTGAAAATCTTATGAGCGTATGAATGGTAGGTCGATCGACTCATCACACTAAACGTGTTTTGAAAAAAAAATACTTTTATTTTTTAATTTTTAATTTTTTTTTATAGTATCGTAAGTATAGTCGAAAGCTCTATTTTGTATTAAAAATTCAAGTCTATTTCTTAAATAGAAACCTCGTACGAGCATTAACTATATGCAGAGTCGCATAAAAGCTCGTTCGAGGTCTCGGTCAATATATGGTAAGACTCGGTTTTTATTAAAAAAAAAATAATTAAAAATTGCTTTTATATGCAAATTAAAATTCCAAACACTTTTTGCATTAGACATTTTTTAGTAGGATTTCATTTAGCAAAGTTATGACACTTTGAATTTTTACATTAGCTGCCATTTTGAAAAAAAATTTTATATATTTTTTTTAAACATAACGTATAGTGCCTGCACGTTAGTTCTATGCGATACTCAAAATTTAAATTTTTATCTTCGAAATCAAACAGTTAAGAGCGTTAACTCTTCCGAAAGTCTCAAAATGGCTAGTATGGGGGTACGATCGAACTGATACATCGCTTGTTTTCAAGCAAAAATATATATTTTTTTTATTTTATTCTGATGAACTTTAGGCTTCTAAGCATTTCATGTATAGAGACCTTTTTGACAAAATTGAACACTACTGAGTTATAAGTGATTGAATTTTAATACTTGTCGCCATTTTGCAAAAAATTGACAAAATGGATTTTGCTAACAAACATACACAGGATGCTTAAGAATTCTATACTGTCACAAAAATTGAAATTTAAATATGTATAAATAAGCTCACACTGACCTTAACTATATTGAAAATCTTATGAGCGTATGAATGTTAGGTCGATCGACTCATCACACTAAACGTGTTTTGAAAAAAAAATACTTTTATTTTTTA
This sequence comes from Plectrocnemia conspersa, assembly GCF_051122295.1. Lineage (NCBI taxonomy): Eukaryota > Metazoa > Arthropoda > Insecta > Trichoptera > Polycentropodidae > Plectrocnemia > Plectrocnemia conspersa. The sequence goes on along the minus strand of NW_028277174.1, from coordinate 530,286 downwards.
ATTTTTAATTTTTTTTTATAGTATCGTAAGTATAGTCGAAAGCTCTATTTTGTATTAAAAATTCAAGTCTATTTCTTAAATAGAAACCTCGTACGAGCATTAACTATATGCAGAGTCGCATAAAAGCTCGTTCGAGGTCTCGGTCAATATATGGTAAGACTCGGTTTTTATTAAAAAAAAAATAATTAAAAATTGCTTTTATATGCAAATTAAAATTCCAAACACTTTTTGCATTAGACATTTTTTAGTAGGATTTCATTTAGCAAAGTTATGACACTTTGAATTTTTACATTAGCTGCCATTTTGAAAAAAATTTTTATATATTTTTTTTAAACATAACGTATAGTGCCTGCACGTTAGTTCTATGCGATACTCAAAATTTAAATTTTTATCTTCGAAACCAAACAGTTAAGAGCGTTAACTCTTCCGAAAGTCTCAAAATGGCTAGTATGGGGGTACGATCGAACTGATACATCGCTTGTTTTCAAGCAAAAATATATATTTTTTTTATTTTATTCTGATGAACTTTAGGCTTCTAAACATTTCATGTATAGAGACCTTTTTGACAAAATTGAACACTACTGAGTTATAAGTGATTGAATTTCAATACTTGTCGCCATTTTGCAAAAAATTGACAAAATGGATTTTGCTAACAAACATACACAGGATGCTTAAGAATTCTATACTGTCACAAAAATTGAAATTTAAATATGTATAAATAAGCTCACACTGACCTTAACTATATTGAAAATCTTATGAGCGTATGAATGTTAGGTCGATCGACTCATCACACTAAACGTGTTTTGAAAAAAAAATACTTTTATTTTTTAATTTTTAATTTTTTTTTATAGTATCGTAAGTATAGTCGAAAGCTCTATTTTGTATTAAAAATTCAAGTCTATTTCTTAAATAGAAACCTCGTACGAGCATTAACTATATGCAGAGTCGCATAAAAGCTCGTTCGAGGTCTCGGTCAATATATGGTAAGACTCGGTTTTTATTAAAAAAAAAATAATTAAAAATTGCTTTTATATGCAAATTAAAATTCAAAACACTTTTTGCATTAGACATTTTTTAGTAGGATTTTATTTAGCAAAGTTATGACACTTTGAATTTTTACATTAGCTGCCATTTTGAAAAAAAATTTTATATATTTTTTTTAAACATAACGTATAGTGCCTGCACGTTAGTTCTATGCGATACTCAAAATTTAAATTTTTATCTTCGAAACCAAACAGTTAAGAGCGTTAACTCTTCCGAAAGTCTCAAAATGGCTAGTATGGGGGTACGATCGAACTGATACATCGCTTGTTTTCAAGCAAAAATATATATTTTTTATATTTTATTCTGATGAACTTTAGGCTTCTAAACATTTCATGTATAGAGACCTTTTTGACAAAATTGAACACTACTGAGTTATAAGTGATTGAATTTCAATACTTGTCGCCATTTTGCAAAAAATTGACAAAATGGATTTTGCTAACAAACATACACAGGATGCTTAAGAATTCTATACTGTCACAAAAATTGAAATTTAAATATGTATAAATAAGCTCACACTGACCTTAACTATATTGAAAATCTTATGAGCGTATGAATGGTAGGTCGATCGACTCATCACACTAAACGTGTTTTGAAAAAAAAATACTTTTATTTTTTAATTTTTAATTTTTTTTTATAGTATCGTAAGTATAGTCGAAAGCTCTATTTTGTATTAAAAATTCAAGTCTATTTCTTAAATAGAAACCTCGTACGAGCATTAACTATATGCAGAGTCGCATAAAAGCTCGTTCGAGGTCTCGGTCAATATATGGTAAGACTCGGTTTTTATTAAAAAAAAAATAATTAAAAATTGCTTTTATATGCAAATTAAAATTCCAAACACTTTTTGCATTAGACATTTTTTAGTAGGATTTCATTTAGCAAAGTTATGACACTTTGAATTTTTACATTAGCTGCCATTTTGAAAAAAAATTTTATATATTTTTTTTAAACATAACGTATAGTGCCTGCACGTTAGTTCTATGCGATACTCAAAATTTAAATTTTTATCTTCGAAATCAAACAGTTAAGAGCGTTAACTCTTCCGAAAGTCTCAAAATGGCTAGTATGGGGGTACGATCGAACTGATACATCGCTTGTTTTCAAGCAAAAATATATATTTTTTTTATTTTATTCTGATGAACTTTAGGCTTCTAAGCATTTCATGTATAGAGACCTTTTTGACAAAATTGAACACTACTGAGTTATAAGTGATTGAATTTCAATACTTGTCGCCATTTTGCAAAAAATTGACAAAATGGATTTTGCTAACAAACATACACAGGATGCTTAAGAATTCTATACTGTCACAAAAATTGAAATTTAAATATGTATAAATAAGCTCACACTGACCTTAACTATATTGAAAATCTTATGAGCGTATGAATGTTAGGTCGATCGACTCATCACACTAAACGTGTTTTGAAAAAAAAATACTTTTATTTTTTAATTTTTAATTTTTTTTTATAGTATCGTAAGTATAGTCGAAAGCTCTATTTTGTATTAAAAATTCAAGTCTATTTCTTTAATAAAAACCTCGTACGAGCATTAACTATATGCAGAGTCGCATAAAAGCTCGTTCGAGGTCTCGGTCAATATATGGTAAGACTCGGTTTTTATTAAAAAAAAAATAATTAAAAATTGCTTTTATATGCAAATTAAAATTCCAAACACTTTTTGCATTAGACATTTTTTAGTAGGATTTCATTTAGCAAAGTTATGACACTTTGAATTTTTACATTAGCTGCCATTTTGAAAAAAAATTTTATATATTTTTTTTAAACATAACGTATAGTGCCTGCACGTTAGTTCTATGCGATACTCAAAATTTAAATTTTTATCTTCGAAACCAAACAGTTAAGAGCGTTAACTCTTCCGAAAGTCTCAAAATGGCTAGTATGGGGGTACGATCGAACTGATACATCGCTTGTTTTCAAGCAAAAATATATATTTTTTTTATTTTATTCTGATGAACTTTAGGCTTCTAAACATTTCATGTATAGAGACCTTTTTGACAAAATTGAACACTACTGAGTTATAAGTGATTGAATTTCAATACTTGTCGCCATTTTGCAAAAAATTGACAAAATGGATTTTGCTAACAAACATACACAGGATGCTTAAGAATTCTATACTGTCACAAAAATTGAAATTTAAATATGTATAAATAAGCTCACACTGACCTTAACTATATTGAAAATCTTATGAGCGTATGAATGGTAGGTCGATCGACTCATCACACTAAACGTGTTTTGAAAAAAAAATACTTTTATTTTTTAATTTTTAATTTTTTTTTATAGTATCGTAAGTATAGTCGAAAGCTCTATTTTGTATTAAAAATTCAAGTCTATTTCTTAAATAGAAACCTCGTACGAGCATTAACTATATGCAGAGTCGCATAAAAGCTCGTTCGAGGTCTCGGTCAATATATGGTAAGACTCGGTTTTTATTAAAAAAAAAATAATTAAAAATTGCTTTTATATGCAAATTAAAATTCCAAACACTTTTTGCATTAGACATTTTTTAGTAGGATTTCATTTAGCAAAGTTATGACACTTTGAATTTTTACATTAGCTGCCATTTTGAAAAAAAAATTTATATATTTTTTTTAAACATAACGTATAGTGCCTGCACGTTAGTTCTATGCGATACTCAAAATTTAAATTTTTATCTTCGAAACCAAACAGTTAAGAGCGTTAACTCTTCCGAAAGTCTCAAAATGGCTAGTATGGGGGTACGATCGAACTGATACATCGCTTGTTTTCAAGCAAAAATATATATTTTTTATATTTTATTCTGATGAACTTTAGGCTTCTAAACATTTCATGTATAGAGACCTTTTTGACAAAATTGAACACTACTGAGTTATAAGTGATTGAATTTCAATACTTGTCGCCATTTTGCAAAAAATTGACAAAATGGATTTTGCTAACAAACATACACAGGATGCTTAAGAATTCTATACTGTCACAAAAATTGAAATTTAAATATGTATAAATAAGCTCACACTGACCTTAACTATATTTAAAATCTTATGAGCGTATGAATGGTAGGTCGATCGACTCATCACACTAAACGTGTTTTGAAAAAAAAATACTTTTATTTTTTAATTTTTAATTTTTTTTTATAGTATCGTAAGTATAGTCGAAAGCTCTATTTTGTATTAAAAATTCAAGTCTATTTCTTAAATAGAAACCTCGTACGAGCATTAACTATATGCAGAGTCGCATAAAAGCTCGTTCGAGGTCTCGGTCAATATATGGTAAGACTCGGTTTTTATTAAAAAAAAAATAATTAAAAATTGCTTTTATATGCAAATTAAAATTCCAAACACTTTTTGCATTAGACATTTTTTAGTAGGATTTCATTTAGCAAAGTTATGACACTTTGAATTTTTACATTAGCTGCCATTTTGAAAAAAATTTTTATATATTTTTTTTAAACATAACGTATAGTGCCTGCACGTTAGTTCTATGCGATACTCAAAATTTAAATTTTTATCTTCGAAACCAAACAGTTAAGAGCGTTAACTCTTCCGAAAGTCTCAAAATGGCTAGTATGGGGGTACGATCGAACTGATACATCGCTTGTTTTCAAGCAAAAATATATATTTTTTTTATTTTATTCTGATGAACTTTAGGCTTCTAAACATTTCATGTATAGAGACCTTTTTGACAAAATTGAACACTACTGAGTTATAAGTGATTGAATTTCAATACTTGTCGCCATTTTGCAAAAAATTGACAAAATGGATTTTGCTAACAAACATACACAGGATGCTTAAGAATTCTATACTGTCACAAAAATTGAAATTTAAATATGTATAAATAAGCTCACACTGACCTTAACTATATTGAAAATCTTATGAGCGTATGAATGTTAGGTCGATCGACTCATCACACTAAACGTGTTTTGAAAAAAAAATACTTTTATTTTTTAATTTTTAATTTTTTTTTATAGTATCGTAAGTATAGTCGAAAGCTCTATTTTGTATTAAAAATTCAAGTCTATTTCTTAAATAGAAACCTCGTACGAGCATTAACTATATGCAGAGTCGCATAAAAGCTCGTTCGAGGTCTCGGTCAATATATGGTAAGACTCGGTTTTTATTAAAAAAAAAATAATTAAAAATTGCTTTTATATGCAAATTAAAATTCCAAACACTTTTTGCATTAGACATTTTTTAGTAGGATTTCATTTAGCAAAGTTATGACACTTTGAATTTTTACATTAGCTGCCATTTTGAAAAAAATTTTTATATATTTTTTTTAAACATAACGTATAGTGCCTGCACGTTAGTTCTATGCGATACTCAAAATTTAAATTTTTATCTTCGAAACCAAACAGTTAAGAGCGTTAACTCTTCCGAAAGTCTCAAAATGGCTAGTATGGGGGTACGATCGAACTGATACATCGCTTGTTTTCAAGCAAAAATATATATTTTTTTTATTTTATTCTGATGAACTTTAGGCTTCTAAACATTTCATGTATAGAGACCTTTTTGATAAAATTGAACACTACTGAGTTATAAGTGATTGAATTTCAATACTTGTCGCCATTTTGCAAAAAATTGACAAAATGGATTTTGCTAACAAACATACACAGGGTGCTTAAGAATTCTATACTGTCACAAAAATTGAAATTTAAATATGTATAAATAAGCTCACACTGACCTTAACTATATTGAAAATCTTATGAGCGTATGAATGTTAGGTCGATCGACTCATCACACTAAACGTGTTTTGAAAAAAAAATACTTTTATTTTTTAATTTTTAATTTTTTTTTATAGTATCGTAAGTATAGTCGAAAGCTCTATTTTGTATTAAAAATTCAAGTCTATTTCTTAAATAGAAACCTCGTACGAGCATTAACTATATGCAGAGTCGCATAAAAGCTCGTTCGAGGTCTCGGTCAATATATATTAAGACTCGGTTTTTATTAAAAAAAAAATAATTAAAAATTGCTTTTATATGCAAATTAAAATTCCAAACACTTTTTGCATTAGACATTTTTTAGTAGGATTTCATTTAGCAAAGTTATGACACTTTGAATTTTTACATTAGCTGCCATTTTGAAAAAAAATTTTATATATTTTTTTTAAACATAACGTATAGTGCCTGCACGTTAGTTCTATGCGATACTTAAAATTTAAATTTTTATCTTCGAAACCAAACAGTTAAGAGCGTTAACTCTTCCGAAAGTCTTAAAATGGCTAGTATGGGGGTACGATCGAACTGATACATCGCTTGTTTTCAAGCAAAAATATATATTTTTTATATTTTATTCTGATGAACTTTAGGCTTCTAAACATTTCATGTATAGAGACCTTTTTGACAAAATTGAACACTACTGAGTTATAAGTGATTGAATTTCAATACTTGTCGCCATTTTGCAAAAAATTGACAAAATGGATTTTGCTAACAAACATACACAGGATGCTTAAGAATTCTATACTGTCACAAAAATTGAAATTTAAATATGTATAAATAAGCTCACACTGACCTTAACTATATTGAAAATTTTATGAGCGTATGAATGGTAGGTCGATCGACTCATCACACTAAACGTGTTTTGAAAAAAAAATACTTTTATTTTTTAATTTTTAATTTTTTTTTATAGTATCGTAAGTATAGTCGAAAGCTCTATTTTGTATTAAAAATTCAAGTCTATTTCTTAAATAGAAACCTCGTACGAGCATTAACTATATGCAGAGTCGCATAAAAGCTCGTTCGAGGTCTCGGTCAATATATGGTAAGACTCGGTTTTTATTAAAAAAAAAATAATTAAAAATTGCTTTTATATGCAAATTAAAATTCCAAACACTTTTTGCATTAGACATTTTTTAGTAGGATTTCATTTAGCAAAGTTATGACACTTTGAATTTTTACATTAGCTGCCATTTTGAAAAAAAATTTTATAAATTTTTTTTAAACATAACGTATAGTGCCTGCACGTTAGTTCTATGCGATACTCAAAATTTAAATTTTTATCTTCGAAACCAAACAGTTAAGAGCGTTAACTCTTCCGAAAGTCTCAAAATGGCTAGTATGGGGGTACGATCGAACTGATACATCGCTTGTTTTCAAGCAAAAATATATATTTTTTTTATTTTATTCTGATGAACTTTAGGCTTCTAAACATTTCATGTATAGAGACCTTTTTGACAAAATTGAACACTACTGAGTTATAAGTGATTGAATTTCAATACTTGTCGCCATTTTGCAAAAAATTGACAAAATGGATTTTGCTAACAAACATACACAGGATGCTTAAGAATTCTATACTGTCACAAAAATTGAAATTTAAATATGTATAAATAAGCTCACACTGACCTTAACTATATTGAAAATCTTATGAGCGTATGAATGTTAGGTCGATCGACTCATCACATTAAACGTGTTTTGAAAAAAAAATACTTTTATTTTTTAATTTTTAATTTTTTTTTATAGTATCGTAAGTATAGTCGAAAGCTCTATTTTGTATTAAAAATTCAAGTCTATTTCTTAAATAGAAACCTCGTACGAGCATTAACTATATGCAGAGTCGCATAAAAGCTCGTTCGAGGTCTCGGTCAATATATGGTAAGACTCGGTTTTTATTAAAAAAAAAATAATAAAAAATTGCTTTTATATGCAAATTAAAATTCCAAACACTTTTTGCATTAGACATTTTTTAGTAGGATTTTATTTAGCAAAGTTATGACACTTTGAATTTTTACATTAGCTGCCATTTTGAAAAAAAATTTTATATATTTTTTTTAAACATAACGTATAGTGCCTGCACGTTAGTTCTATGCGATACTCAAAATTTAAATTTTTATCTTCGAAACCAAACAGTTAAGAGCGTTAACTCTTCCGAAAGTCTCAAAATGGCTAGTATGGGGGTACGATCGAACTGATACATCGCTTGTTTTCAAGCAAAAATATATATTTTTTATATTTTATTCTGATGAACTTTAGGCTTCTAAACATTTCATGTATAGAGACCTTTTTGACAAAATTGAACACTACTGAGTTATAAGTGATTGAATTTCAATACTTGTCGCCATTTTGCAAAAAATTGACAAAATGGATTTTGCTAACAAACATACACAGGATGCTTAAGAATTCTATACTGTCACAAAAATTGAAATTTAAATATGTATAAATAAGCTCACACTGACCTTAACTATATTGAAAATCTTATGAGCGTATGAATGGTAGGTCGATCGACTCATCACACTAAACGTGTTTTGAAAAAAAAATACTTTTATTTTTTAATTTTTAATTTTTTTTTATAGTATCGTAAGTATAGTCGAAAGCTCTATTTTGTATTAAAAATTCAAGTTTATTTCTTAAATAGAAACCTCGTACGAGCATTAACTATATGCAGAGTCGCATAAAAGCTCGTTCGAGGTCTCGGTCAATATATGGTAAGACTCGGTTTTTATTAAAAAAAAAATAATTAAAAATTGCTTTTATATGCAAATTAAAATTCCAAACACTTTTTGCATTAGACATTTTTTAGTAGGATTTCATTTAGCAAAGTTATGACACTTTGAATTTTTACATTAGCTGCCATTTTGAAAAAAAATTTTATATATTTTTTTTAAACATAACGTATAGTGCCTGCACGTTAGTTCTATGCGATACTCAAAATTTAAATTTTTATCTTGGAAACCAAACAGTTAAGAGCGTTAACTCTTCCGAAAGTCTCAAAATGGCTAGTATGGGGGTACGATCGAACTGATACATCGCTTGTTTTCAAGCAAAAATATATATTTTTTTTATTTTATTCTGATGAACTTTAGGCTTCTAAACATTTCATGTATAGAGACCTTTTTGACAAAATTGAACACTACTGAGTTATAAGTGATTGAATTTCAATACTTGTCGCCATTTTGCAAAAAATTGACAAAATGGATTTTGCTAACAAACATACACAGGATGCTTAAGAATTCTATACTGTCACAAAAATTGAAATTTAAATATGTATAAATAAGCTCACACTGACCTTAACTATATTGAAAATCTTATGAGCGTATGAATGTTAGGTCGATCGACTCATCACACTAAACGTGTTTTGAAAAAAAAATACTTTTATTTTTTAATTTTTAATTTTTTTTTATAGTATCGTAAGTATAGTCGAAAGCTCTATTTTGTATTAAAAATTCAAGTCTATTTCTTAAATAGAAACCTCGTACGAGCATTAACTATATGCAGAGTCGCATAAAAGCTCGTTCGAGGTCTCGGTCAATATATGGTAAGACTCGGTTTTTATTAAAAAAAAAATAATTAAAAATTGCTTTTATATGCAAATTAAAATTCCAAACACTTTTTGCATTAGACATTTTTTAGTAGGATTTCATTTAGCAAAGTTATGACACTTTGAATTTTTACATTAGCTGCCATTTTGAAAAAAATTTTTATATATTTTTTTTAAACATAACGTATAGTGCCTGCACGTTAGTTCTATGCGATACTCAAAATTTAAATTTTTATCTTCGAAACCAAACAGTTAAGAGCGTTAACTCTTCCGAAAGTCTCAAAATGGCTAGTATGGGGGTACGATCGAACTGATACATCGCTTGTTTTCAAGCAAAAATATATATTTTTTTTATTTTATTCTGATGAACTTTAGGCTTCTAAACATTTCATGTATAGAGACCTTTTTGACAAAATTGAACACTACTGAGTTATAAGTGATTGAATTTCAATACTTGTCGCCATTTTGCAAAAAATTGACAAAATGGATTTTGCTAACAAACATACACAGGATGCTTAAGAATTCTATACTGTCACAAAAATTGAAATTTAAATATGTATAAATAAGCTCACACTGACCTTAACTATATTGAAAATCTTATGAGCGTATGAATGTTAGGTCGATCGACTCATCACACTAAACGTGTTTTGAAAAAAAAATACTTTTATTTTTTAATTTTTAATTTTTTTTTATAGTATCGTAAGTATAGTCGAAAGCTCTATTTTGTATTAAAAATTCAAGTCTATTTCTTAAATAGAAACCTCGTACGAGCATTAACTATATGCAGAGTCGCATAAAAGCTCGTTCGAGGTCTCGGTCAATATATGGTAAGACTCGGTTTTTATTAAAAAAAAAATAATTAAAAATTGCTTTTATATGCAAATTAAAATTCCAAACACTTTTTGCATTAGACATTTTTTAGTAGGATTTCATTTAGCAAAGTTATGACACTTTGAATTTTTACATTAGCTGCCATTTTGAAAAAAATTTTTATATATTTTTTTTAAACATAACGTATAGTGCCTGCACGTTAGTTCTATGCGATACTCAAAATTTAAATTTTTATCTTCGAAACCAAACAGTTAAGAGCGTTAACTCTTCCGAAAGTCTCAAAATGGCTAGTATGGGGGTACGATCGAACTGATACATCGCTTGTTTTCAAGCAAAAATATATATTTTTTTTATTTTATTCTGATGAACTTTAGGCTTCTAAACATTTCATGTATAGAGACCTTTTTGATAAAATTGAACACTACTGAGTTATAAGTGATTGAATTTCAATACTTGTCGCCATTTTGCAAAAAATTGACAAAATGGATTTTGCTAACAAACATACACAGGGTGCTTAAGAATTCTATACTGTCACAAAAATTGAAATTTAAATATGTATAAATAAGCTCACACTGACCTTAACTATATTGAAAATCTTATGAGCGTATGAATGTTAGGTCGATCGACTCATCACACTAAACGTGTTTTGAAAAAAAAATACTTTTATTTTTTAATTTTTAATTTTTTTTTATAGTATCGTAAGTATAGTCGAAAGCTCTATTTTGTATTAAAAATTCAAGTCTATTTCTTAAATAGAAACCTCGTACGAGCATTAACTATATGCAGAGTCGCATAAAAGCTCGTTCGAGGTCTCGGTCAATATATGGTAAGACTCGGTTTTTATTAAAAAAAAAATAATTAAAAATTGCTTTTATATGCAAATTAAAATTCCAAACACTTTTTGCATTAGACATTTTTTAGTAGGATTTCATTTAGCAAAGTTATGACACTTTGAATTTTTACATTAGCTGCCATTTTGAAAAAAAATTTTATATATTTTTTTTAAACATAACGTATAGTGCCTGCACGTTAGTTCTATGCGATACTCAAAATTTAAATTTTTATCTTCGAAACCAAACAGTTAAGAGCGTTAACTCTTCCGAAAGTCTCAAAATGGCTAGTATGGGGGTACGATCGAACTGATACATCGCTTGTTTTCAAGCAAAAATATATATTTTTTATATTTTATTCTGATGAACTTTAGGCTTCTAAACATTTCATGTATAGAGACCTTTTTGACAAAATTGAACACTACTGAGTTATAAGTGATTGAATTTCAATACTTGTCGTCATTTTGCAAAAAATTGACAAAATGGATTTTGCTAACAAACATACACAGGATGCTTAAGAATTCTATACTGTCACAAAAATTGAAATTTAAATATGTATAAATAAGCTCACACTGACCTTAACTATATTAAAAATCTTATGAGCGTATGAATGTTAGGTCGATCGACTCATCACACTAAACGTGTTTTGAAAAAAAAATACTTTTATTTTTTAATTTTTAATTTTTTTTTATAGTATCGTAAGTATAGTCGAAAGCTCTATTTTGTATTAAAAATTCAAGTCTATTTCTTAAATAGAAACCTTGTACGATCATTAACTATATGCAGAGTCGCATAAAAGCTCGTTCGAGGTCTCGGTCAATATATGGTAAGACTCGGTTTTTATTAAAAAAAAAATAATTAAAAATTGCTTTTATATGCAAATTAAAATTCCAAACACTTTTTGCATTAGACATTTTTTAGTAGGATTTCATTTAGCAAAGTTATGACACTTTGAATTTTTACATTAGCTGCCATTTTGAAAAAAATTTTTATATATTTTTTTTAAACATAACGTATAGTGCCTGCACGTTAGTTCTATGCGATACTCAAAATTTAAATTTTTATCCTGGAAACCAAACAGTTAAGAGCGTTAAATCTTCCGAAAGTCTCAAAATGGCTAGTATGGGGGTACGATCGAACTGATACATCGCTTGTTTTCAAGCGAAAATATATATTTTTTTTATTTTATTCTGATGAACTTTAGGCTTCTAAACATTTCATGTATAGAGACCTTTTTGACAAAATTGAACACTACTGAGTTATAAGTGATTGAATTTCAATACTTGTCGCCATTTTGCAAAAAATTGACAAAATGGATTTTGCTAACAAACATACACAGGATGCTTAAGAATTCTATACTGTCACAAAAATTGAAATTTAAATATGTATAAATAAGCTCACACTGACCTTAACTATATTGAAAATCTTATGAGCGTATGAATGTTAGGTCGATCGACTCATCACACTAAACGTGTTTTGAAAAAAAAATACTTTTATTTTTTAATTTTTAATTTTTTTTTATAATATCGTAAGTATAGTCGAAAGCTCTATTTTGTATTAAAAATTCAAGTCTATTTCTTAAATAGAAACCTCGTACGAGCATTAACTATATGCAGAGTCGCATAAAAGCTCGTTCGAGGTCTCGGTCAATATATGGTAAGACTCGGTTTTTATTAAAAAAAAAATAATTAAAAATTGCTTTTATATGCAAATTAAAATTCCAAACACTTTTTGCATTAGACATTTTTTAGTAGGATTTCATTTAGCAAAGTTATGACACTTTGAATTTTTACATTAGCTGCCATTTTGAAAAAAAATTTTATATATTTTTTTTAAACATAACGTATAGTGCCTGCACGTTAGTTCTATGCGATACTCAAAATTTAAATTTTTATCTTCATAACCAAACAGTTAAGAGCGTTAACTCTTCCGAAAGTCTCAAAATGGCTAGTATGGGGGTACGATCGAACTGATACATCGCTTGTTTTCAAGCAAAAATATATATTTTTTATATTTTATTCTGATGAACTTTAGGCTTCTAAACATTTCATGTATAGAGACCTTTTTGACAAAATTGAACACTACTGAGTTATAAGTGATTGAATTTCAATACTTGTCGCCATTTTGCAAAAAATTGACAAAATGGATTTTGCTAACAAACATACACAGGATGCTTAAGAATTCTATACTGTCACAAAAATTGAAATTTAAATATGTATAAATAAGCTCACACTGACCTTAACTATATTAAAAATCTTATGAGCGTATGAATGTTAGGTCGATCGACTCATCACACTAAACGTGTTTTGAAAAAAAAATACTTTTATTTTTTAATTTTTAATTTTTTTTTATAGTATCGTAAGTATAGTCGAAAGCTCTATTTTGTATTAAAAATTCAAGTCTATTTCTTAAATAGAAACCTCGTACGATCATTAACTATATGCAGAGTCGCATAAAAGCTCGTTCGAGGTCTCGGTCAATATATGGTAAGACTCGGTTTTTATTAAAAAAAAAATAATTAAAAATTGCTTTTATATGCATATTAAAATTCCAAACACTTTTTGCATTAGACATTTTTTAGTAGGATTTCATTTAGCAAAGTTATGACACTTTGAATTTTTACATTAGCTGCCATTTTGAAAAAAATTTTTATATATTTTTTTTAAACATAACGTATAGTGCCTGCACGTTAGTTCTATGCGATACTCAAAATTTAAATTTTTATCCTTGAAACCAAACAGTTAAGAGCGTTAACTCTTCCGAAAGTCTCAAAATGGCTAGTATGGGGGTACGATCGAACTGATACATCGCTTGTTTTCAAGCGAAAATATATATTTTTTTTATTTTATTCTGATGAAATTTAGGCTTCTAAACATTTCATGTATAGAGACCTTTTTGACAAAATTGAACACTACTGAGTTATAAGTGATTGAATTTCAATACTTGTCGCCATTTTGCAAAAAATTGACAAAATGGATATTGCTAACAAACATACACAGGATGCTTAAGAATTCTATACTGTCACAAAAATTGAAATTTAAATATGTATAAATAAGCTCACACTGACCTTAACTATATTGAAAATCTTATGAGCGTATGAATGTTAGGTCGATCGACTCATCACACTAAACGTGTTTTGAAAAAAAAATACTTTTATTTTTTAATTTTTAATTTTTTTTTATAGTATCGTAAGTATAGTCGAAAGCTCTATTTTGTATTAAAAATTCAAGTCTATTTCTTAAATAGAAACCTCGTACGAGCATTAACTATATGCAGAGTCGCATAAAAGCTCGTTCGAGGTCTCGGTCAATATATGGTAAGACTCGGTTTTTATTAAAAAAAAAATAATTAAAAATTGCTTTTATATGCAAATTAAAATTCCAAACACTTTTTGCATTAGACATTTTTTAGTAGGATTTCATTTAGCAAAGTTATGATACTTTGAATTTTTACATTAGCTGCCATTTTGAAAAAAAATTTTATATATTTTTTTTAAACATAACGTATAGTGCCTGCACGTTAGTTCTATGCGATACTCAAAATTTAAATTTTTATCTTCGAAACCAAACAGTTAAGAGCGTTAACTCTTCCGAAAGTCTCAAAATGGCTAGTATGGGGGTACGATCGAACTGATACATCGCTTGTTTTCAAGCAAAAATATATATTTTTTATATTTTATTCTGATGAACTTTAGGCTTCTAAACATTTCATGTATAGAGACCTTTTTGACAAAATTGAACACTACTGAGTTATAAGTGATTGAATTTCAATACTTGTCGCCATTTTGCAAAAAATTGACAAAATGGATTTTGCTAACAAACATACACAGGATGCTTAAGAATTCTATACTGTCACAAAAATTGAAATTTAAATATGTATAAATAAGCTCACACTGACCTTAACTATATTGAAAATCTTATGAGCGTATGAATGTTAGGTCGATCGACTCATCACACTAAACGTGTTTTGAAAAAAAAATACTTTTATTTTTTAATTTTTAATTTTTTTTTATAGTATCGTAAGTATAGTCGAAAGCTCTATTTTGTATTAAAAATTCAAGTCTATTTCTTAAATAGAAACCTCGTACGAGCATTAACTATATGCAGAGTCGCATAAAAGCTCGTTCGAGGTCTCGGTCAATATATGGTAAGACTCGGTTTTTATTAAAAAAAAAATAATTAAAAATTGCTTTTATATGCAAATTAAAATTCCAAACACTTTTTGCATTAGACATTTTTTAGTAGGATTTTATTTAGCAAAGTTATGACACTTTGAATTTTTACATTAGCTGCCATTTTGAAAAAAATTTTTATATATTTTTTTTAAACATAACGTATAGTGCCTGCACGTTAGTTCTATGCGATACTCAAAATTTAAATTTTTATCTTCGAAACCAAACAGTTAAGAGCGTTAACTCTTCCGAAAGTCTCAAAATGGCTAGTATGGGGGTACGATCGAACTGATACTTCGCTTGTTTTCAAGCAAAAATATATATTTTTTTTATTTTATTCTGATGAACTTTAGGCTTCTAAACATTTCATGTATAGAGACCTTTTTGACAAAATTGAACACTACTGAGTTATAAGTGATTGAATTTCAATACTTGTCGCCATTTTGCAAAAAATTGACAAAATGGATTTTGCTAACAAACATACACAGGATGCTTAAGAATTCTATACTGTCACAAAAATTGAAATTTAAATATGTATAAATAAGCTCACACTGACCTTAACTATATTGAAAATCTTATGAGCGTATGAATGTTAGGTCGATCGACTCATCACACTAAACGTGTTTTGAAAAAAAAATACTTTTATTTTTTAATTTTTAATTTTTTTTTATAGTATCGTAAGTATAGTCGAAAGCTCTATTTTGTATTAAAAATTCAAGTCTATTTTTTAAATAGAAACCTCGTACGAGCATTAACTATATGCAGAGTCGCATAAAAGCTCGTTCGAGGTCTCGGTCAATATATGGTAAGACTCGGTTTTTATTAAAAAAAAAATAATTAAAAATTGCTTTTATATGCAAATTAAAATTCCAAACACTTTTTGCATTAGACATTTTTTAGTAGGATTTCATTTAGCAAAGTTATGACACTTTGAATTTTTACATTAGCTGCCATTTTGAAAAAAAATTTTATATATTTTTTTTAAACATAACGTATAGTGCCTGCACGTTAGTTCTATGCGATACTCAAAATTTAAATTTTTATCTTCGAAACCAAACAGTTAAGAGCGTTAACTCTTCCGAAAGTCTCAAAATGGCTAGTATGGGGGTACGATCGAACTGATACATCGCTTGTTTTCAAGCAAAAATATATATTTTTTTTATTTTATTCTGATGAACTTTAGGCTTCTAAACATTTCATGTATAGAGACCTTTTTGACAAAATTGAACACTACTGAGTTATAAGTGATTGAATTTCAATACTTGTCGCCATTTTGCAAAAAATTGACAAAATGGATTTTGCTAACAAACATACACAGGATGCTTAAGAATTCTATACTGTCACAAAAATTGAAATTTAAATATGTATAAATAAGCTCACACTGACCTTAACTATATTGAAAATCTTATGAGCGTATGAATGTTAGGTCGATCGACTCATCACACTAAACGTGTTTTGAAAAAAAAATACTTTTATTTTTTAATTTTTAATTTTTTTTTATAGTATCGTAAGTATAGTCGAAAGCTCTATTTTGTATTAAAAATTCAAGTCTATTTCTTAAATAGAAACCTCGTACGAGCATTAACTATATGCAGAGTCGCATAAAAGCTCGTTCGAGGTCTCGGTCAATATATGGTAAGACTCGGTTTTTATTAAAAAAAAAATAATTAAAAATTGCTTTTATATGCAAACTAAAATTCCAAACACTTTTTGCATTAGACATTTTTTAGTAGGATTTCATTTAGCAAAGTTATGACACTTTGAATTTTTACTTTAGCTGCCATTTTGAAAAAAAAATTTATATATTTTTTTTAAACATAACGTATAGTGCCTGCACGTTAGTTCTATGCGATACTTAAAATTTAAATTTTTATCTTCGAAACCAAACAGTTAAGAGCGTTAACTCTTCCGAAAGTCTCAAAATGGCTAGTATGGGGGTACGATCGAACTGATACATCGCTTGTTTTCAAGCAAAAATATATATTTTTTTTATTTTATTCTGATGAACTTTAGGCTTCTAAACATTTCATGTATAGAGACCTTTTTGACAAAATTGAACACTACTGAGTTATAAGTGATTGAATTTCAATACTTGTCGCCATTTTGCAAAAAATTGACAAAATGGATTTTGCTAACAAACATACACAGGATGCTTAAGAATTCTATACTGTCACAAAAATTGAAATTTAAATATGTATAAATAAGCTCACACTGACCTTAACTATATTGAAAATCTTATGAGCGTATGAATGTTAGGTCGATCGACTCATCACACTAAACGTGTTTTGAAAAAAAAATACTTTTATTTTTTAATTTCTAATTTTTTTTTATAGTATCGTAAGTATAGTCGAAAGCTCTATTTTGTATTAAAAATTCAAGTCTATTTCTTAAATAGAAACCTCGTACGAGCATTAACTATATGCAGAGTCGCATAAAAGCTCGTTCGAGGTCTCGGTCAATATATGGTAAGACTCGGTTTTTATTAAAAAAAAAATAATTAAAAATTGCTTTTATATGCAAACTAAAATTCCAAACACTTTTTGCATTAGACATTTTTTAGTAGGATTTCATTTAGCAAAGTTATGACACTTTGAATTTTTACTTTAGCTGCCATTTTAAAAAAATTTTATATATTTTTTTTAAACATAACGTATAGTGCCTGCACGTTAGTTCTATGCGATACTCAAAATTTAAATTTTTATCTTCGAAACCAAACAGTTAAGAGCGTTAACTCTTCCGAAAGTCTCAAAATGGCTAGTATGGGGGTACGATCGAACTGATACATCGCTTGTTTTCAAGCGAAAATATATATTTTTTTTATTTTATTCTGATGAACTTTAGGCTTCTAAACATTTCATGTATAGAGACCTTTTTGACAAAATTGAACACTACTGAGTTATAAGTGATTGAATTTCAATACTTGTCGCCATTTTGCAAAAAATTGACAAAATGGATTTTGCTAACAAACATACACAGGATGCTTAAGAATTCTATACTGTCACAAAAATTGAAATTTAAATATGTATAAATAAGCTCACACTGACCTTAACTATATTGAAAATCTTATGAGCGTATGAATGTTAGGTCGATCGACTCATCACACTAAACGTGTTTTGAAAAAAAAATACTTTTATTTTTTAATTTTTAATTTTTTTTTATAGTATCGTAAGTATAGTCGAAAGCTCTATTTTGTATTAAAAATTCAAGTCTATTTTTTAAATAGAAACCTCGTACGAGCATTAACTATATGCAGAGTCGCATAAAAGCTCGTTCGAGGTCTCGGTCAATATATGGTAAGACTCGGTTTTTATTAAAAAAAAAATAATTAAAAATTGCTTTTATATGCAAATTAAAATTCCAAACACTTTTTGCATTAGACATTTTTTAGTAGGATTTCATTTAGCAAAGTTATGACACTTTGAATTTTTACATTAGCTGCCATTTTGAAAAAAAATTTTATATATTTTTTTTAAACATAACGTATAGTGCCTGCACGTTAGTTCTATGCGATACTCAAAATTTAAATTTTTATCTTCGAAACCAAACAGTTAAGAGCGTTAACTCTTCCGAAAGTCTCAAAATGGCTAGTATGGGGGTACGATCGAACTGATACATCGCTTGTTTTCAAGCAAAAATATATATTTTTTTTATTTTATTCTGATGAACTTTAGGCTTCTAAACATTTCATGTATAGAGACCTTTTTGACAAAATTGAACACTACTGAGTTATAAGTGATTGAATTTCAATACTTGTCGCCATTTTGCAAAAAATTGACAAAATGGATTTTGCTAACAAACATACACAGGATGCTTAAGAATTCTATACTGTCACAAAAATTGAAATTTAAATATGTATAAATAAGCTCACACTGACCTTAACTATATTGAAAATCTTATGAGCGTATGAATGTTAGGTCGATCGACTCATCACACTAAACGTGTTTTGAAAAAAAAATACTTTTATTTTTTAATTTTTAATTTTTTTTTATAGTATCGTAAGTATAGTCGAAAGCTCTATTTTGTATTAAAAATTCAAGTCTATTTCTTAAATAGAAACCTCGTACGAGCATTAACTATATGCAGAGTCGCATAAAAGCTCGTTCGAGGTCTCGGTCAATATATGGTAAGACTCGGTTTTTATTAAAAAAAAAATAATTAAAAATTGCTTTTATATGCAAACTAAAATTCCAAACACTTTTTGCATTAGACATTTTTTAGTAGGATTTCATTTAGCAAAGTTATGACACTTTGAATTTTTACTTTAGCTGCCATTTTGAAAAAAAAATTTATATATTTTTTTTAAACATAACGTATAGTGCCTGCACGTTAGTTCTATGCGATACTTAAAATTTAAATTTTTATCTTCGAAACCAAACAGTTAAGAGCGTTAACTCTTCCGAAAGTCTCAAAATGGCTAGTATGGGGGTACGATCGAACTGATACATCGCTTGTTTTCAAGCAAAAATATATATTTTTTTTATTTTATTCTGATGAACTTTAGGCTTCTAAACATTTCATGTATAGAGACCTTTTTGACAAAATTGAACACTACTGAGTTATAAGTGATTGAATTTCAATACTTGTCGCCATTTTGCAAAAAATTGACAAAATGGATTTTGCTAACAAACATACACAGGATGCTTAAGAATTCTATACTGTCACAAAAATTGAAATTTAAATATGTATAAATAAGCTCACACTGACCTTAACTATATTGAAAATCTTATGAGCGTATGAATGTTAGGTCGATCGACTCATCACACTAAACGTGTTTTGAAAAAAAAATACTTTTATTTTTTAATTTCTAATTTTTTTTTATAGTATCGTAAGTATAGTCGAAAGCTCTATTTTGTATTAAAAATTCAAGTCTATTTCTTAAATAGAAACCTCGTACGAGCATTAACTATATGCAGAGTCGCATAAAAGCTCGTTCGAGGTCTCGGTCAATATATGGTAAGACTCGGTTTTTATTAAAAAAAAAATAATTAAAAATTGCTTTTATATGCAAACTAAAATTCCAAACACTTTTTGCATTAGACATTTTTTAGTAGGATTTCATTTAGCAAAGTTATGACACTTTGAATTTTTACTTTAGCTGCCATTTTAAAAAAATTTTATATATTTTTTTTAAACATAACGTATAGTGCCTGCACGTTAGTTCTATGCGATACTCAAAATTTAAATTTTTATCTTCGAAACCAAACAGTTAAGAGCGTTAACTCTTCCGAAAGTCTCAAAATGGCTAGTATGGGGGTACGATCGAACTGATACATCGCTTGTTTTCAAGCAAAAATATATATTTTTTTTATTTTATTCTGATGAACTTTAGGCTTCTAAACATTTCATGTATAGCGACCTTTTTGACAAAATTGAACACTACTGAGTTATAAGTGATTGAATTTCAATACTTGTCGCCATTTTGCAAAAAATTGACAAAATGGATTTTGCTAACAAACATACACAGGATGCTTAAGAATTCTATACTGTCACAAAAATTGAAATTTAAATATGTATAAATAAGCTCACACTGACCTTAACTATATTGAAAATCTTATGAGCGTATGAATGGTAGGTCGATCGACTCATCACACTAAACGTGTTTTGAAAAAAAAATACTTTTATTTTTTAATTTTTAATTTTTTTTTATAGTATCGTAAGTATAGTCGAAAGCTCTATTTTGTATTAAAAATTCAAGTCTATTTCTTGAATAGAAACCTCGTACGAGCATTAACTATATGCAGAGTCGCATAAAAGCTCGTTCGAGGTCTCGGTCAATATATGGTAAGACTCGGTTTTTATTAAAAAAAAAATAATTAAAAATTGCTTTTATATGCAAACTAAAATTCCAAACACTTTTTGCATTAGACATTTTTTAGTAGGATTTCATTTAGCAAAGTTATGACACTTTGAATTTTTACTTTAGCTGCCATTTTAAAAAAATTTTATATATTTTTTTTAAACATAACGTATAGTGCCTGCACGTTAGTTCTATGCGATACTCAAAATTTAAATTTTTATCTTCGAAACCAAACAGTTAAGAGCGTTAACTCTTCCGAAAGTCTCAAAATGGCTAGTATGGGGGTACGATCGAACTGATACATCGCTTGTTTTCAAGCAAAAATATATATTTTTTTTATTTTATTCTGATGAACTTTAGGCTTCTAAACATTTCATGTATAGCGACCTTTTTGACAAAATTGAACACTACTGAGTTATAAGTGATTGAATTTCAATACTTGTCGCCATTTTGCAAAAAATTGACAAAATGGATTTTGCTAACAAACATACACAGGATGCTTAAGAATTCTATACTGTCACAAAAATTGAAATTTAAATATGTATAAATAAGCTCACACTGACCTTAACTATATTGAAAATCTTATGAGCGTATGAATGTTAGGTCGATCGACTCATCACACTAAACGTGTTTTGAAAAAAAAATACTTTTATTTTTTAATTTTTAATTTTTTTTTATAGTATCGTAAGTATAGTCGAAAGCTCTATTTTGTATAAAAAATTCAAGTCTATTTCTTAAATAGAAACCTCGTACGAGCATTAACTATATGCAGAGTCGCATAAAAGCTCGTTCGAGGTCTCGGTCAATATATGGTAAGACTCGGTTTTTATTAAAAAAAAAAAAATTAAAAATTGCTTTTATATGCAAATTAAAATTCCAAACACTTTTTGCATTAGACATTTTTTAGTAGGATTTCATTTAGCAAAGTTATGACACTTTGAATTTTTACATTAGCTGCCATTTTGAAAAAAAAATTTATATATTTTTTTTAAACATAACGTATAGTGCCTGCACGTTAGTTCTATGCGATACTCAAAATTTAAATTTTTATCTTCGAAACCAAACAGTTAAGAGCGTTAACTCTTCCGAAAGTCTCAAAATGGCTAGTATGGGGGTACGATCGAACTGATACATCGCTTGTTTTGAAGCAAAAATATATATTTTTTATATTTTATTCTGATGAACTTTAGGCTTCTAAACATTTCATGTATAGAGACCTTTTTGACAAAATTGAACACTACTGAGTTATAAGTGATTGAATTTCAATACTTGTCGCCATTTTGCAAAAAATTGACAAAATGGATTTTGCTAACAAACATACACAGGATGCTTAAGAATTCTATACTGTCACAAAAATTGAAATTTAAATATGTATAAATAAGCTCACACTGACCTTAACTATATTGAAAATCTTATGAGCGTATGAATGTTAGGTCGATCGACTCATCACACTAAACGTGTTTTGAAAAAAAAATACTTTTATTTTTTAATTTTTAATTTTTTTTTATAGTATCGTAAGTATAGTCGAAAGCTCTATTTTGTATTAAAAATTCAAGTCTATTTCTTAAATAGAAACCTCGTACGAGCATTAACTATATGCAGAGTCGCATAAAAGCTCGTTCGAGGTCTCGGTCAATATATGGTAAGACTCGGTTTTTATTAAAAAAAAAATAATTAAAAATTGCTTTTATATGCAAATTAAAATTCCAAACACTTTTTGCATTAGACATTTTTTAGTAGGATTTCATTTAGCAAAGTTATGACACTTTGAATTTTTACATTAGCTGCCATTTTGAAAAAAAATTTTATATATTTTTTTTAAACATAACGTATAGTGCCTGCACGTTAGTTCTATGCGATACTCAAAATTTAAATTTTTATCTTCGAAACCAAACAGTTAAGAGCGTTAACTCTTCCGAAAGTCTCAAAATGGCTAGTATGGGGGTACGATCGAACTGATACATCGCTTGTTTTCAAGCAAAAATATATATTTTTTATATTTTATTCTGATGAACTTTAGGCTTCTAAACATTTCATGTATAGAGACCTTTTTGACAAAATTGAACACTACTGAGTTATAAGTGATTGAATTTCAATACTTGTCGCCATTTTGCAAAAAATTGACAAAATGGATTTTGCTAACAAACATACACAGGATGCTTAAGAATTCTATACTGTCACAAAAATTGAAATTTAAATATGTATAAATAAGCTCACACTGACCTTAACTATATTGAAAATCTTATGAGCGTATGAATGGTAGGTCGATCGACTCATCACACTAAACGTGTTTTGAAAAAAAAATACTTTTATTTTTTAATTTTTAATTTTTTTTTATAGTATCGTAAGTATAGTCGAAAGCTCTATTTTGTATTAAAAATTCAAGTCTATTTCTTAAATAGAAACCTCGTACGAGCATTAACTATATGCAGAGTCGCATAAAAGCTCGTTCGAGGTCTCGGTCAATATATGGTAAGACTCGGTTTTTATTAAAAAAAAAATAATTAAAAATTGCTTTTATATGCAAACTAAAATTCCAAACACTTTTTGCATTAGACATTTTTTAGTAGGATTTCATTTAGCAAAGTTATGACACTTTGAATTTTTACTTTAGCTGCCATTTTAAAAAAATTTTATATATTTTTTTTAAACATAACGTATAGTGCCTGCACGTTAGTTCTATGCGATACTCAAAATTTAAATTTTTATCTTCGAAACCAAACAGTTAAGAGCGTTAACTCTTCCGAAAGTCTCAAAATGGCTAGTATGGGGGTACGATCGAACTGATACATCGCTTGTTTTCAAGCAAAAATATATATTTTTTTTATTTTATTCTGATGAACTTTAGGCTTCTAAACATTTCATGTATAGCGACCTTTTTGACAAAATTGAACACTACTGAGTTATAAGTGATTGAATTTCAATACTTGTCGCCATTTTGCAAAAAATTGACAAAATGGATTTTGCTAACAAACATACACAGGATGCTTAAGAATTCTATACTGTCACAAAAATTGAAATTTAAATATGTATAAATAAGCTCACACTGACCTTAACTATATTGAAAATCTTATGAGCGTATGAATGTTAGGTCGATCGACTCATCACACTAAACGTGTTTTGAAAAAAAAATACTTTTATTTTTTAATTTTTAATTTTTTTTTATAGTATCGTAAGTATAGTCGAAAGCTCTATTTTGTATTAAAAATTCAAGTCTATTTCTTAAATAGAAACCTCGTACGAGCATTAACTATATGCAGAGTCGCATAAAAGCTCGTTCGAGGTCTCGGTCAATATATGGTAAGACTCGGTTTTTATTAAAAAAAAAATAATAAAAAATTGCTTTTATATGCAAATTAAAATTCCAAACACTTTTTGCATTAGACATTTTTTAGTAGGATTTCATTTAGCAAAGTTATGACACTTTGAATTTTTACATTAGCTGCCATTTTGAAAAAAAATTTTATATATTTTTTTTAAACATAACGTATAGTGCCTGCACGTTAGTTCTATGCGATACTCAAAATTTAAATTTTTATCTTCGAAACCAAACAGTTAAGAGCGTTAACTCTTCCGAAAGTCTCAAAATGGCTAGTATGGGGGTACGATCGAACTGATACATCGCTTGTTTTCAAGCAAAAATATATATTTTTTTTATTTTATTCTGATGAACTTTAGGCTTCTAAACATTTCATGTATAGAGACCTTTTTGACAAAATTGAACACTACTAAGTTATAAGTGATTGAATTTCAATATTTGTCGCCATTTTGCAAAAAATTGACAAAATGGATTTTGCTAACAAACATACACAGGATGCTTAAGAATTCTATACTGTCACAAAAATTGAAATTTAAATATGTATAAATAAGCTCACACTGACCTTAACTATATTGAAAATCTTATGAGCGTATGAATGTTAGGTCGATCGACTCATCACACTAAACGTGTTTTGAAAAAAAAATACTTTTATTTTTTAATTTTTAATTTTTTTTTATAGTATCGTAAGTATAGTCGAAAGCTCTATTTTGTATTAAAAATTCAAGTCTATTTTTTAAATAGAAACCTCGTACGAGCATTAACTATATGCAGAGTCGCATAAAAGCTCGTTCGAGGTCTCGGTCAATATATGGTAAGACTCGGTTTTTATTAAAAAAAAAATAATTAAAAATTGCTTTTATATGCAAATTAAAATTCCAAACACTTTTTGCATTAGACATTTTTTAGTAGGATTTCATTTAGCAAAGTTATGACACTTTGAATTTTTACATTAGCTGCCATTTTGAAAAAAAATTTTATATATTTTTTTTAAACATAACGTATAGTGCCTGCACGTTAGTTCTATGCGATACTCAAAATTTAAATTTTTATCTTCGAAACCAAACAGTTAAGAGCGTTAACTCTTCCGAAAGTCTCAAAATGGCTAGTATGGGGGTACGATCGAACTGATACATCGCTTGTTTTCAAGCAAAAATATATATTTTTTTTATTTTATTCTGATGAACTTTAGGCTTCTAAACATTTCATGTATAGAGACCTTTTTGACAAAATTGAACACTACTGAGTTATAAGTGATTGAATTTCAATACTTGTCGCCATTTTGCAAAAAATTGACAAAATGGATTTTGCTAACAAACATACACAGGATGCTTAAGAATTCTATACTGTCACAAAAATTGAAATTTAAATATGTATAAATAAGCTCACACTGACCTTAACTATATTGAAAATCTTATGAGCGTATGAATGTTAGGTCGATCGACTCATCACACTAAACGTGTTTTGAAAAAAAAATACTTTTATTTTTTAATTTTTAATTTTTTTTTATAGTATCGTAAGTATAGTCGAAAGCTCTATTTTGTATTAAAAATTGAAGTCTATTTCTTAAATAGAAACCTCGTACGAGCATTAACTATATGCAGAGTCGCATAAAAGCTCGTTCGAGGTCTCGGTCAATATATGGTAAGACTCGGTTTTTATTAAAAAAAAAATAATTAAAAATTGCTTTTATATGCAAATTAAAATTCCAAACACTTTTTGCATTAGACATTTTTTAGTAGAATTTCATTTAGCAAAGTTATGACACTTTGAATTTTTACATTAGCTGCCATTTTGAAAAAAAATTTTATATATTTTTTTTAAACATAACGTATAGTGCCTGCACGTTAGTTCTATGCGATACTCAAAATTTAAATTTTTATCTTCGAAACCAAACAGTTAAGAGCGTTAACTCTTCCGAAAGTCTCAAAATGGCTAGTATGGGGGTACGATCGAACTGATACATCGCTTGTTTTCAAGCAAAAATATATATTTTTTATATTTTATTCTGATGAACTTTAGGCTTCTAAACATTTCATGTATAGAGACCTTTTTGACAAAATTGAACACTACTGAGTTATAAGTGATTGAATTTCAATACTTGTCGCCATTTTGCAAAAAATTGACAAAATGGATTTTGCTAACAAACATACACAGGATGCTTAAGAATTCTATACTGTCACAAAAATTGAAATTTAAATATGTATAAATAAGCTCACACTGACCTTAACTATATTGAAAATCTTATGAGCGTATGAATGTTAGGTCGATCGACTCATCACACTAAACGTGTTTTGAAAAAAAAATACTTTTATTTTTTAATTTTTAATTTTTTTTTATAGTATCGTAAGTATAGTCTAAAGCTCTATTTTGTATTAAAAATTCAAGTCTATTTCTTAAATAGAAACCTCGTACGAGCATTAACTATATGCAGAGTCGCATAAAAGCTCGTTCGAGGTCTCGGTCAATATATGGTAAGACTCGGTTTTTATTAAAAAAAAAATAATTAAAAATTGCTTTTATATGCAAATTAAAATTCCAAACACTTTTTGCATTAGACATTTTTTAGTAGGATTTCATTTAGCAAAGTTATGACACTTTGAATTTTTACATTAGCTGCCATTTTGAAAAAAAATTTTATATATTTTTTTTAAACATAACGTATAGTGCCTGCACGTTAGTTCTATGCGATACTCAAAATTTAAATTTTTATCTTCGAAACCAAACAGTTAAGAGCGTTAACTCTTCCGAAAGTCTCAAAATGGCTAGTATGGGGGTACGATCGAACTGATACATCGCTTGTTTTCAAGCAAAAATATATATTTTTTTTATTTTATTCTGATGAACTTTAGGCTTCTAAACATTTCATGTATAGAGACCTTTTTGACAAAATTGAACACTACTGAGTTATAAGTGATTGAATTTCAATACTTGTCGCCATTTTGCAAAAAATTTACAAAATGGATTTTGCTAACAAACATACACAGGATGCTTAAGAATTCTATACTGTCACAAAAATTGAAATTTAAATATGTATAAATAAGCTCACACTGACCTTAACTATATTGAAAATCTTATGAGCGTATGAATGGTAGGTCGATCGACTCATCACACTAAACGTGTTTTGAAAAAAAAATACTTTTATTTTTTAATTTTTAATTTTTTTTTATAGTATCGTAAGTATAGTCGAAAGCTCTATTTTGTATTAAAAATTCAAGTCTATTTCTTAAATAGAAACCTCGTACGAGCATTAACTATATGCAGAGTCGCATAAAAGCTCGTTCGAGGTCTCGGTCAATATATGGTAAGACTCGGTTTTTATTAAAAAAAAAATAATTAAAAATTGCTTTTATATGCAAATTAAAATTCCAAACACTTTTTGCATAAGACATTTTTTAGTAGGATTTCATTTAGCAAAGTTATGACACTTTGAATTTTTACATTAGCTGCCATTTTGAAAAAAAATTTTATATATTTTTTTTAAACATAACGTATAGTGCCTGCACGTTAGTTCTATGCGATACTCAAAATTTAAATTTTTATCTTCGAAACCAAACAGTTAAGAGCGTTAACTCTTCCGAAAGTCTCAAAATGGCTAGTATGGGGGTACGATCGAACTGATACATCGCTTGTTTTCAAGCAAAAATATATATTTTTTTTATTTTATTCTGATGAACTTTAGGCTTCTAAACATTTCATGTATAGAGACCTTTTTGACAAAATTGAACACTACTGAGTTATAAGTGATTGAATTTCAATACTTGTCGCCATTTTGCAAAAAATTGACAAAATGGATTTTGCTAACAAACATACACAGGATGCTTAAGAATTCTATACTGTCACAAAAATTGAAATTTAAATATGTATAAATAAGCTCACACTGACCTTAACTATATTGAAAATCTTATGAGCGTATGAATGTTAGGTCGATCGACTCATCACACTAAACGTGTTTTGAAAAAAAAATACTTTTATTTTTTAATTTTTAATTTTTTTTTATAGTATCGTAAGTATAGTCGAAAGCTCTATTTTGTATTAAAAATTGAAGTCTATTTCTTAAATAGAAACCTCGTACGAGCATTAACTATATGCAGAGTCGCATAAAAGCTCGTTCGAGGTCTCGGTCAATATATGGTAAGACTCGGTTTTTATTAAAAAAAAAATAATTAAAAATTGCTTTTATATGCAAATTAAAATTCCAAACACTTTTTGCATTAGACATTTTTTAGTAGAATTTCATTTAGCAAAGTTATGACACTTTGAATTTTTACATTAGCTGCCATTTTGAAAAAAAATTTTATATATTTTTTTTAAACATAACGTATAGTGCCTGCACGTTAGTTCTATGCGATACTCAAAATTTAAATTTTTATCTTCGAAACCAAACAGTTAAGAGCGTTAACTCTTCCGAAAGTCTCAAAATGGCTAGTATGGGGGTACGATCGAACTGATACATCGCTTGTTTTCAAGCAAAAATATATATTTTTTATATTTTACTTAGATGAACTTTAGGCTTCTCAACATTTCATGTATAGAGACCTTTTTGCCAAAATTCAACACTACTGAGTTATAAGTGATTGAATCTTAATACTTGTCGTCATTTTGCAAAAAATTGACAAAATGGATTTTTCTAACAAACATACACAGGGTGCTTAAGAATTCTATACTGTCACAAAAATTGAAATTCAAATATGTATAAATAAGCTCACACTGACCTAAACTATATTGAAAATCTTATGAGCGTATGTATGGTGGGATATATAGATACGACTCATCACACTAAACGTGTTTTGAAAAAAAAATACTTTTATTTTTTAATTTTTAATTTTTTTTTATAGTATCGTAAGTATAGTCGAAAGCTCTATTTTGTATAAAAAATTCAAGTCGATTTCTTGAATAGAAGCCTCATACATGCGTTAACTATATGCAGAGTCGCATAAAAGCTCGTTCGAGGTCTCGGTCAATATATGGTAAGACTCGGTTTTTATTAAAAAAAAAAAAAATTAAAAATTGCTTTTATATGCAAATTAAAATTCCAAACACTTTTTGCATTAAACATTGTTTAGTAGGATTTAATTTAGCAAAGTTATGACACTTTGAATTTTTACATTAGCCGCCATTTTGAAAAAAAATTTTATATATTTTTTTTAAACATAACGTATAGGGGCTGCACGTTAGTTCTATGCGATACTCAAAATTTAAATTTTTATCTTCGAAACCAAACAGTTAAGAGCGTTAACTCTTCCGAAAGTCTCAAAATGGCTAGTATGGGGGTACGATCGAACTGATACATCGCTTGTTTTCAAGCAAAAATATATATTTTTTATATTTTACTTAGATGAACTTTAGGCTTCTCAACATTTCATGTATAGAGACCTTTTTGCCAAAATTCAACACTACTGAGTTATAAGTGATTGAATTTTAATACTTGTCGTCATTTTGCAAAAAATTGACAAAATGGATTTTTCTAACAAACATACACAGGGTGCTTAAGAATTCTATACTGTCACAAAAATTGAAATTCAAATATGTATAAATAAGCTCACACTGACCTGAACTATATTGAAAATCTTATGAGCGTATGTATGGTGGGATATATAGATACGACTCATCACACTAAACGTGTTTTGAAAAAAAAATACTTTTATTTTTTAATTTTTAATTTTTTTTTATAGTATCGTAAGTATAGTCGAAAGCTCTATTTTGTATAAAAAATTCAAGTCGATTTCTTGAATAGAAGCCTCATACGAGCGTTAACTATATGCAGAGTCGCATAAAAGCTCGTTCGAGGTCTCGGTCAATATATGGTAAGACTCGGTTTTTATTAAAAAAAAAAAAATTAAAAATTGCTTTTATATGCAAATTAAAATTCCAAACACTTTTTGCATTAAACATTTTTTAGTAGGATTTCATTTAGCAAAGTTATGACACTTTGAATTTTTACATTAGCCGCCATTTTGAAAAAAAATTTTATATATTTTTTTTAAACATAACGTATAGGGGCTGCACGTTAGTTCTATGCGATACTCAAAATTTAAATTTTGATCTTCGAAACCAAACAGTTAAGAGCGTTAACTCTTCCGAAAGTCTCAAAATGGCTAGTATGGGGGTAAGATCGAACTGATACATCGCTTGTTTTCAAGCAAAAATATATATTTTTTATATTTTACTTAGATGAACTTTAGGCTTCTCAACATTTCATGTATAGAGACCTTTTTGCCAAAATTCAACACTACTGAGTTATAAGTGATTGAATTTTAATACTTGTCGTCATTTTGCAAAAAATTGACAAAATGGATTTTGCTAACAAACATACACAGGATGCTTAAGAATTCTATACTGTCACAAAAATTGAAATTCAAATATGTATAAATAAGCTCACACTGACCTAAACTATATTGAAAATCATATGAGCGTATGTATGGTGGGTCGATCGACTCATCACACTAAACGTGTTTTGAAAAAAAAATACTTTTATTTTTTAATTTTTAATTTTTTTTTATAGTATCGTAAGTATAGTCGAAAGCTCTATTTTGTATAAAAAATTCAAGTCGATTTCTTGAATAGAAGCCTCATACGAGCGTTAACTATATGCAGAGTCGCATAAAAGCTCGTTCGAGGTCTCGGTCAATATATGGTAAGACTCGGTTTTTATTAAAAAAAAAAAATTAAAAATTGCTTTTATATGCAAATTAAAATTCCAAACACTTTTTGCATTAAACATTTTTTAGTAGGATTTCATTTAGCAAAGTTATGACACTTTGAATTTTTACATTAGCCGCCATTTTGAAAAAAAAATTTATATATTTTTTTTAAACATAACGTATAGGGGCTGCACGTTAGTTCTATGCGATACTCAAAATTTAAATTTTTAATTTCGAAACCAAACAGTTAAGAGCGTTAACTCTTCCGAAAGTCTCAAAATGGCTAGTATAGGGGTACGATCGAACTGATACATCGCTTGTTTTCAAGCAAAAATATATATTTTTTATATTTTACTTAGATGAACTTTAGGCTTCTCAACATTTCATGTATAGAGACCTTTTTGCTAAAATTCAACACTGCTGAGTTATAAGTGATTGAATTTTAATACTTGTCGTCATTTTGCAAAAAATTGACAAAATGGATTTTTCTAACAAACATACACAGGATGCTTAAGAATTCTATACTGTCACAAAAATTGAAATTCAAATATGTATAAATAAGCTCACACTGACCTAAACTATATTGAAAATCTTATGAGCGTATGTATGGTGGGATATATAGATACGACTCATCACACTAAACGTGTTTTGAAAAAAAAATACTTTTATTTTTTAATTTTTAATTTTTTTATAGTATCGTAAGTATAGTCGAAAGCTCTAATTTGTATAAAAAATTCAAGTCGATTTCTTGAATAGAAGCCTCATACGAGCGTTAACTATATGCAGAGTCGCATAAAAGCTCGTTCGAGGTCTCGGTCAATATATGGTAAGACTCGGTTTTTATTAAAAAAAAAATAATTAAAAATTGCTTTTATATGCAAATTAAAATTCCAAACACTTTTTGCATTAAACATTTTTTAGTAGGATTTCATTTAGCAAAGTTATGACACTTTGAATTTTTACATTAGCCGCCATTTTGAAAAAAAATTTTATATATTTTTTTTAAACATAACGTATAGGGGCTGCACGTTAGTTCTATGCGATACTCAAAATTTAAATTTTTATCTTCGAAACCAAACAGTTAAGAGCGTTAACTCTTCCGAAAGTCTCAAAATGGCTAGTATGGGGGTACGATCGAACTGATACATCGCTTGTTTTCAAGCAAAAATATATATTTTTTATATTTTACTTAGATGAACTTTAGGCTTCTCAACATTTCATGTATAGAGACCTTTTTGCCAAAATTCAACACTACTGAGTTATAAGTGATTGAATTTTAATACTTGTCGTCATTTTGCAAAAAATTGACAAAATGGATTTTGCTAACAAACATACACAGGATGCTTAAGAATTCTATACTGTCACAAAAATTAAAATTCAAATATGTATAAATAAGCTCACACTGACCTAAACTATATTGAAAATCTTATGAGCGTATGTATGGTGGGTCGATCGACTCATCACACTAAACGTGTTTTGAAAAAAAAATACTTTTATTTTTTAATTTTTAATTTTTTTTTATAGTATCGTAAGTATAGTCGAAAGCTCTATTTTGTATAAAAAATTCAAGTCGATTTCTTGAATAGAAGCCTCATACGAGCGTTAACTATATGCAGAGTCGCATAAAAGCTCGTTCGAGGTCTCGGTCAATATATGGTAAGACTCGGTTTTTATTAAAAAAAAAATAATTAAAAATTGCTTTTATATGCAAACTAAAATTCCAAACACTTTTGCATTAAACATTTTTTAGTAGGATTTCATTTAGCAAAGTTATGACACTTTGAATTTTTACATTAGCCGCCATTTTGAAAAAAAATTTTATATATTTTTTTTAAATATAACGTATAGGGGCTGCACGTTAGTTCTATGCGATTCTCAAAATTTAAATTTTTATCTTCGAAACCAAACAGTTAAGAGCGTTAACTCTTCCGAAAGTCTCAATTTGGCTAGTATGGGGGTACGATCGAACTGATACATCGCTTGTTTTCAAGCAAAAATATATATTTTTTATATTTTACTTAGATGAACTTTAGGCTTCTTAACATTTCATGTATAGAGACCTTTTTGCCTAAATTCAACACTACTGAGGTATAAGTGATTGAATTTTAATTCTTGTCGTCATTTTGCAAAAAATTGACAAAATGGATTTTGCTAACAAACATACACAGGATGCTTAAGAATTCTATACTGTCACAAAAATTGAATTTCAAATATGTATAAACAAGCTCACACTGACCTAAACTATATTGAAAATCTTATGAGCGTATGTATGGTGGGTCGATCGACTCATCACACTAAACGTGTTTTGAAAAAAAAATACTTTTATTTTTTAATTTTTAATTATTTTTTATAGTATCGTAAGTATAGTCGAAAGCTCTATTTTGTATAAAAAATTCAAGTCGATTTCTTGAATAGAAGCCTCATACGAGCGTTAACTATATGCAGAGTCGCATAAAAGCTCGTTCGAGGTCTCGGTCAATATATGGTAAGACTCGGTTTTTATTAAAAAAAAAATAATTAAAAATTGCTTTTATATGCAAATTAAAATTCCAAACACTTTTTGCATTAAACATTTTTTAGTAGGATTTCATTTAGCAAAGTTATGACACTTTAAATTTTTACATTAGCCGCCATTTTGAAAAAAAATTTTATATATTTTTTTTAAACATAACGTATAGGGGCTGCACGTTAGTTCTATGCGATACTCAAAATTTAAATTTTTATCTTCGAAACCAAACAGTTAAGAGCGTTAACTCTTCCGAAAGTCTCAAAATGGCTAGTATGGGGGTACGATCGAACTGATACATCGCTTGTTTTCAAGCAAAAATATATATTTTTTATATTTTACTTAGATGAACTTTAGGCTTCTCAACATTTTATGTATAGAGACCTTTTTGCCAAAATTCAACACTACTGAGTTATAAGTGATTGAATTTTAATACTTGTCGTCATTTTGCAAAAAATTGACAAAATGGATTTTTCTAACAAACATACACAGGATGCTTAAGAATTCTATACTGTCACAAAAATTGAAATTCAAATATGTATAAATAAGCTCACACTGACCTAAACTATATTGAAAATCTTATGAGCGTATGTATGGTGGGATATATAGATACGACTCATCACACTAAACGTGTTTTGAAAAAAAAATACTTTTATTTTTCAATTTTTAATTTTTTTTTATAGTATCGTAAGTATAGTCGAAAGCTCTATTTTGTATAAAAAATTCAAGTCGATTTCTTGAATAGAAGCCTCATACGAGCGTTAACTATATGCAGAGTCGCATAAAAGCTCGTTCGAGGTCTCGGTCAATATATGGTAAGACTCGGTTTTTATTAAAAAAAAAATAATTAAAAATTGCTTTTATATGCAAATTAAAATTCCAAACACTTTTTGCATTAAACATTTTTTAGTAGGATTTCATTTAGCAAAGTTATGACACTTTGAATTTTTACATTAGCCGCCATTTTGAAAAAAAATTTTATATATTTTTTTTAAACATAACGTATAGGGGCTGCACGTTAGTTCTATGCGATACTCAAAATTTAAATTTTTATCTTCGAAACCAAACAGTTAAGAGCGTTAACTCTTCCGAAAGTCTCAAAATGGCTAGTATGGGGGTACGATCGAACTGATACATCGCTTGTTTTCAAGCAAAAATATATATTTTTTATATTTTACTTAGATGAACTTTAGGCTTCTCAACATTTCATGTATAGAGACCTTTTTGCCAAAATTCAACACTACTGAGTTATAAGTGATTGAATTTTAATACTTGTCGTCATTTTGCAAAAAATTGACAAAATGGATTTTGCTAACAAACATACACAGGATGCTTAAGAATTCTATACTGTCACAAAAATTGAAATTCAAATATGTATAAATAAGCTCACACTGACCTAAACTATATTGAAAATCTTATGAGCGTATGTATGGTGGGTCGATCGACTCATAACACTAAACGTGTTTTGAAAAAAAAATACTTTTATTTTTTAATTTTTAATTTTTTTTTATAGTATCGTAAGTATAGTCGAAAGCTCTATTTTGTATAAAAAATTCAAGTCGATTTCTTGAATAGAAGCCTCATACGAGCGTTAACTATATGCAGAGTCGCATAAAAGCTCGTTCGAGGTCTCGGTCAATATATGGTAAGACTCGGTTTTTATTAAAAAAAAAAAAATTAAAAATTGCTTTTATATGCAAATTAAAATTCCAAACACTTTTTGCATTAAACATTTTTTAGTAGGATTTCATTTAGCAAAGTTATGACACTTTGAATTTTTACATTAGCCGCCATTTTGAAAAAAAATTTTATATATTTTTTTTAAACATAACGTATAGGGGCTGCACGTTAGTTCTATGCGATACTCAAAATTTAAATTTTTAATTTCGAAACCAAACAGTTAAGAGCGTTAACTCTTCCGAAAGTCTCAAAATGGCTAGTATGGGGGTACGATCGAACTGATACATCGCTTGTTTTCAAGCAAAAATATATATTTTTTATATTTTACTTAGATGAACATTAGGCTTCTCAACATTTCATGTATAGAGACCTTTTTGCCAAAATTCAACACTACTGAGTTATAAGTGATTGAATTTTAATACTTGTCGTCATTTTGCAAAAAATTGACAAAATGGATTTTGCTAACAAACATACACAGGATGCTTAAGAATTCTATACTGTCACAAAAATTGAAATTCAAATATGTATAAATAAGCTCACACTGACCTAAACTATATTGAAAATCTTATGAGCGTATGTATGGTGGGTCGATCGACTCATCACACTAAACGTGTTTTGAAAAAAAAATACTTTTATTTTTTAATTTTTAATTTTTTTTTATAGTATCGTAAGTATAGTCGAAAGCTCTATTTTGTATAAAAAATTCAAGTCGATTTCTTGAATAGAAGCCTCATACGAGCGTTAACTATATGCAGAGTCGCATAAAAGCTCGTTCGAGGTCTCGGTCAATATATGGTAAGACTCGGTTTTTATTAAAAAAAAAATAATTAAAAATTGCTTTTATATGCAAATTAAAATTCCAAACACTTTTTGCATTAAACATTTTTTAGTAGGATTTCATTTAGCAAAGTTATGACACTTTGAATTTTTACATTAGCCGCCATTTTGAAAAAAAAATTTATATATTTTTTTTAAACATAACGTATAGGGGCTGCACGTTAGTTCTATGCGATACTCAAAATTAAAATTTTTTTCTTCGAAACCAAACAGTTAAGAGCGTTAACTCTTCCGAAAGTCTCAAAATGGCTAGTATGGGGGTACGATCGAACTGATACATCGCTTGTTTTCAAGCAAAAATATATATTTTTTATATTTTACTTAGATGAACTTTAGGCTTCTCAACATTTCATGTATAGAGACCTTTTTGCCAAAATTCAACACTACTAAGTTATAAGTGATTGAATTTTAATACTTGTCGTCATTTTGCAAAAAATTGACAAAATGGATTTTGCTAACAAACATACACAGGATGCTTAAGAATTCTATACTGTCACAAAAATTGAAATTCAAATATGTATAAATAAGCTCACACTGACCTAAACTATATTGAAAATCTTATGAGCGTATGTATGGTGGGTCGATCGACTCATCACACTAAACGTGTTTTGAAAAAAAAATACTTTTATTTTTTAATTTTTAATTTTTTTTTATAGTATCGTAAGTATAGTCGAAAGCTCTATTTTGTATAAAAAATTCAAGTCGATTTCTTGAATAGAAGCCTCATACGAGCGTTAACTATATGCAGAGTCGCATAAAAGCTCGTTCGAGGTCTCGGTCAATATATGGTAAGACTCGGTTTTTATTAAAAAAAAAAAAATTAAAAATTGCTTTTATATGCAAATTAAAATTCCAAACACTTTTTGCATTAAACATTTTTTAGTAGGATTTCATTTAGCAAAGTTATGACACTTTGAATTTTTACATTAGCCGCCATTTTGAAAAAAAAATTTATATATTTTTTTTAAACATAACGTATAGGGGCTGCACGTTAGTTCTATGCGATACTCAAAATTTAAATTTTTATCTTCAAAACCAAACAGTTAAGAGCGTTAACTCTTCCGAAAGTCTCAAAATGGCTAGTATGGGGGTACGATCGAACTGATACATCGCTTGTTTTCAAGCAAAAATATATATTTTTTATATTTTACTTAGATGAACATTAGGCTTCTCAACATTTTATGTATAGAGACCTTTTTGCCAAAATTCAACACTACTGAGTTATAAGTGATTGAATTTTAATACTTGTCGTCATTTTGCAAAAAATTGACAAAATGGATTTTGCTAACAAACATACACAGGATGCTTAAGAATTCTATACTGTCACAAAAATTGAAATTCAAATATGTATAAATAAGCTCACACTGACCTAAACTATATTGAAAATCTTATGAGCGTATGTATGGTGGGTCGATCGACTCATCACACTAAACGTGTTTTGAAAAAAAAATACTTTTATTTTTTAATTTTTAATTTTTTTTTATAGTATCGTAAGTATAGTCGAAAGCTCTATTTTGTATAAAAAATTCAAGTCGATTTCTTGAATAGAAGCCTCATACGAGCGTTAACTATATGCAGAGTCGCATAAAAGCTCGTTCGAGGTCTCGGTCAATATATGGTAAGACTCGGTTTTTATTAAAAAAAAAATAATTAAAAATTGCTTTTATATGCAAATTAAAATTCCAAACACTTTTTGCATTAAACATTTTTTAGTAGGATTTCATTTAGCAAAGTTATGACACTTTGAATTTTTACATTAGCCGCCATTTTGAAAAAAAAATTTATATATTTTTTTTAAACATAACGTATAGGGGCTGCACGTTAGTTCTATGCGATACTCAAAATTTAAATTTTTATCTTCGAAACCAAACAGTTAAGAGCGTTAACTCTTATGAAAGTCTCAAAATGGCTAGTATGGGGGTACGATCGAACTGATACATCGCTTGTTTTCAAGCAAAAATATATATTTTTTATATTTTACTTAGATGAACTTTAGGCTTCTCAACATTTCATGTATAGAGACCTTTTTGCCAAAATTCAACACTACTGAGTTATAAGTGATTGAATTTTAATACTTGTCGTCATTTTGCAAAAAATTGACAAAATTGATTTTGCTAACAAACATACACAGGATGCTGAAGAATTCTATACTGTCACAAAAATTGAAATTCAAATATGTATAAATAAGCTCACACTGACCTAAACTATATTGAAAATCTTATGAGCGTATGTATGGTGGGTCGATCGACTCATCACACTAAACGTGTTTTGAAAAAAAAATACTTTTATTTTTTAATTTTTAATTTTTTTTTATAGTATCGTAAGTATAGTCGAAAGCTCTATTTTGTATAAAAAATTCAAGTCGATTTCTTGAATAGAAGCCTCATACGAGCGTTAACTATATGCAGAGTCGCATAAAAGCTCGTTCGAGGTCTCGGTCAATATATGGTAAGACTCGGTTTTTATTAAAAAAAAAAAAATTAAAAATTGCTTTTATATGCAAATTAAAATTCCAAACACTTTTTGCATTAAACATTTTTTAGTAGGATTTTATTTAGCAAAGTTATGACACTTTGAATTTTTACATTAGCCGCCATTTTGAAAAAAAATTTTATATATTTTTTTTAAACATAACGTATAGGGGCTGCACGTTAGTTCTATGCGATACTCAAAATTTAAATTTTTAATTTCAAAACCAAACAGTTAAGAGCGTTAACTCTTCCGAAAGTCTCAAAATGGCTAGTATGGGGGTACGATCGAACTGATACATCGCTTGTTTTCAAGCAAAAATATATATTTTTTATATTTTACTTAGATGAACATTAGGCTTCTCAACATTTCATGTATAGAGACCTTTTTGCCAAAATTCAACACTACTGAGTTATAAGTGATTGAATTTTAATACTTGTCGTCATTTTGCAAAAAATTGACAAAATGGATTTTGCTAACAAACATACACAGGATGCTTAAGAATTCTATACTGTCACAAAAATTGAAATTCAAATATGTATAAATAAGCTCACACTGACCTAAACTATATTGAAAATCTTATGAGCGTATGTATGGTGGGTCGATCGACTCATCACACTAAACGTGTTTTGAAAAAAAAATACTTTTATTTTTTAATTTTTAATTTTTTTTTATAGAATCGTAAGTATAGTCGAAAGCTCTATTTTGTATAAAAAATTCAAGTCGATTTCTTGAATAGAAGCCTCATACGAGCGTTAACTATATGCAGAGTCGCATAAAAGCTCGTTCGAGGTCTCGGTCAATATATGGTAAGACTCGGTTTTTATAAAAAAAAAAATAATTAAAAATTGCTTTTATATGCAAATTAAAATTCCAAACACTTTTTGCATTAAACATTTTTTAGTAGGATTTCATTTAGCAAAGTTATGACACTTTGAATTTTTACATTAGCCGCCATTTTGAAAAAAAATTTTATATATTTTTTTTAAACATAACGTATAG
Source organism: Plectrocnemia conspersa (assembly GCF_051122295.1). Taxonomy (NCBI): domain Eukaryota; kingdom Metazoa; phylum Arthropoda; class Insecta; order Trichoptera; family Polycentropodidae; genus Plectrocnemia; species Plectrocnemia conspersa. Next base: position 490,917 of record NW_028277174.1, on the reverse strand, counting down.
GGGCTGCACGTTAGTTCTATGCGATACTCAAAATTTAAATTTTTATCTTCAAACCAAACAGTTAAGAGCGTTAACTCTTCCGAAAGTCTCAAAATGGCTAGTATGGGGGTACGATCGAACTGATACATCGCTTGTTTTCAAGCAAAAATATATATTTTTTATATTTTACTTAGATGAACTTTAGGCTTCTCAACATTTCATGTATAGAGACCTTTTTGCCAAAATTCAACACTACTGAGTTATAAGTGATTGAATTTTAATACTTGTCGTCATTTTGCAAAAAATTATCAAAATGGATTTTGCTAACAAACATACACAGGATGCTTAAGAATTCTATACTGTCACAAAAATTGAAATTTAAATATGTATAAATAAGCTCACACTGACCTAAACTATATTGAAAATCTTATGAGCGTATGTATGGTGGGTCGATCGACTCATCACACTAAACGTGTTTTGAAAAAAAAATACTTTTATTTTTTAATTTTTAATTTTTTTTTATAGTATCGTAAGTATAGTCGAAAGCTCTATTTTGTATAAAAAATTCAAGTCGATTTCTTGAATAGAAGCCTCATACGAGCGTTAACTATATGCAGAGTCGCATAAAAGCTCGTTCGAGGTCTCGGTCAATATATGGTAAGACTCGGTTTTTATTAAAAAAAAAATAATTAAGAATTGCTTTTATATGCAAATTAAAATTCCAAACACTTTTTGCAATAAACATTTTTTAGTAGGATTTTATTTAGCAAAGTTATGACACTTTGAATTTTTACATTAGCCGCCATTTTGAAAAAAAATTTTATATATTTTTTTTAAACATAACGTATAGGGGCTGCACGTTAGTTCTATGCGAAATTAAAAATTTAAATTTTTATTTTCGAAACCAAACAGTTAAGAGCGTTAACTCTTCCGAAAGTCTCAAAATGGCTAGTATGGGGGTACGATCGAACTGATACATCGCTTGTTTTCAAGCAAAAATATATATTTTTTATATTTTACTTAGATGAACTTTAGGCTTCTCAACATTTCATGTATAGAGACCTTTTTGCCAAAATTCAACACTACTGAGTTATAAGTGATTGAATTTTAATACTTGTCGTCATTTTGCAAAAAATTGACAAAATGGATTTTGCTAACAAACATACACAGGATGCTTAAGAATTCTATACTGTCACAAAAATTGAAATTCAAATATGTATAAATAAGCTCACACTGACCTAAACTATATTGAAAATCTTATGAGCGTATGTATGGTGGGTCGATCGACTCATCACACTAAACGTGTTTTGAAAAAAAAATACTTTTATTTTTTAATTTTTAATTTTTTTTTATAGTATCGTAAGTATAGTCGAAAGCTCTATTTTGTATAAAAAATTCAAGTCGATTTCTTGAATAGAAGCCTCATACGAGCGTTAACTATATGCAGAGTCGCATAAAAGCTCGTTCGAGGTCTCGGTCAATATATGGTAAGACTCGGTTTTTATTAAAAAAAAAATAATTAAAAATTGCTTTTATATGCAAATTAAAATTCCAAACACTTTTTGCATTAAACATTTTTTAGTAGGATTTCATTTAGCAAAGTTATGACACTTTGAATTTTTACATTAGCCGCCATTTTGAAAAAAAATTTTATATATTTTTTTTAAACATAATGTATAGGGGCTGCACGTTAGTTCTATGCGATACTCAAAATTTAAATTTTTATCTTCGAAACCAAACAGTTAAGAGCGTTAACTCTTCCGAAAGTCTCAAAATGGCTAGTATGGGGGTACGATCGAACTGATACATCGCTTGTTTTCAAGCAAAAATATATATTTTTTATATTTTACTTAGATGAACTTTAGGCTTCTCAACATTTCATGTATAGAGACCTTTTTGCCAAAATTCAACACTACTGAGTTATAAGTGATTGAATTTTAATACTTGTCGTCATTTTGCAAAAAATTGACAAAATGGATTTTTCTAACAAACATACACAGGATGCTTAAGAATTCTATACTGTCACAAAAATTGAAATTCAAATATGTATAAATAAGCTCACACTGACCTAAACTATATTGAAAATCTTATGAGCGTATGTATGGTGGGATATATAGATACGACTCATCACACTAAACGTGTTTTGAAAAAAAAATACTTTTATTTTTTAATTTTTAATTTTTTTTTATAGTATCGTAAGTATAGTCGAAAGCTCTATTTTGTATAAAAAATTCAAGTCGATTTCTTGAATAGAAGCCTCATACGAGCGTTAACTATATGCAGAGTCGCATAAAAGCTCGTTCGAGGTCTCGGTCAATATATGGTAAGACTCGGTTTTTATTAAAAAAAAAATAATTAAAAATTGCTTTTATATGCAAATTAAAATTCCAAACACTGTTCGCATTAAACATTTTTTAGTAGGATTTCATTTAGCAAAGTTATGACACTTTGAATTTTTACATTAGCCGCCATTTTGAAAAAAAATTTTATATATTTTTTTTAAACATAAAGTATAGGGGCTGCACGTTAGTTCTATGCGATACTCAAAATTTAAATTTTTATCTTCGAAACCAAACAGTTAAGAGCGTTAACTCTTCCGAAAGTCTCAAAATGGCTAGTATGGGGGTACGATCGAACTGATACATCGCTTGTTTTCAAGCAAAAATATATATTTTTTATATTTTACTTAGATGAACTTTAGGCTTCTCAACATTTCATGTATAGAGACCTTTTTGCCAAAATTCAACACTACTGAGTTATAAGTGATTGAATTTTAATACTTGTCGTCATTTTGCAAAAAATTGACAAAATGGATTTTGCTAACAAACATACACAGGATGCTTAAGAATTCTATACTGTCACAAAAATTGAAATTCAAATATGTATAAATAAGCTCACACTGACCTAAACTATATTGAAAATCTTATGAGCGTATGTATAGTGGGTCGATCGACTCATCACACTAAACGTGTTTTGAAAAAAAAATACTTTTATTTTTTAATTTTTAATTTTTTTTTATAGTATCGTAAGTATAGTCGAAAGCTCTATTTTGTATAAAAAATTCAAGTCGATTTCTTGAATAGAAGCCTCATACGAGCGTTAACTATATGCAGAGTCGCATAAAAGCTCGTTCGAGGTCTCGGTCAATATATGGTAAGACTCGGTTTTTAATAAAAAAAAAAAAATTAAAAATTGCTTTTATATGAAAATTAAAATTCCAAACACTTTTTGCATTAAACATTTTTTAGTAGGATTTCATTTAGCAAAGTTATGACACTTTGAATTTTTACATTAGCCGCCATTTTGAAAAAAAATTTTATATATTTTTTTTAAACATAACGTATAGGGGCTGCACGTTAGTTCTATGCGATACTCAAAATTTAAATTTTTAATTTCTAAACCAAACAGTTAAGAGCGTTAATTCTTCCGAAAGTCTCAAAATGGCTAGTATGGGGGTACGATCGAACTGATACATCGCTTGTTTTCAAGCAAAAATATATATTTTTTATATTTTACTTAGATGAACATTAGGCTTCTCAACATTTCATGTATAGAGACCTTTTTGCTAAAATTCAACACTACTGAGTTATAAGTGATTAAATTTTAATACTTGTCGTCATTTTGCAAAAAATTGACAAAATGGATTTTGCTAACAAACATACACAGGATGCTTAAGAATTCTATACTGTCACAAAAATTAAAATTCAAATATGTATAAATAAGCTCACACTGACCTAAACTATATTGAAAATCTTATGAGCGTATGTATGGTGGGTCGATCGACTCATCACACTAAACGTGTTTTAAAAAAAAAATACTTTTATTTTTTAATTTTTAATTTTTTTTTATAGTATAGTAAGTATAGTCGAAAGCTCTATTTTGTATAAAAAATTCAAGTCGATTTCTTGAATAGAAGCCTCATACGAGCGTTAACTATATGCAGAGTCGCATAAAAGCTCGTTCGAGGTCTCGGTCAATATATGGTAAGACTCGGTTTTTATTAAAAAAAAAATAATTAAAAATTGCTTTTATATGCAAATTAAAATTCCAAACACTTTTTGCAATAAACATTTTTTAGTAGGATTTCATTTAGCAAAGTTATGACACTTTGAATTTTTACATTAGCCGCCATTTTGAAAAAAAATTTTATATATTTTTTTTAAACATAACGTATAGGGGCTGCACGTTAGTTCTATGCGATACTCAAAATTTAAATTTTTATCTTCGAAACCAAACAGTTAAGAGCGTTAACTCTTCCGAAAGTCTCAAAATGGCTAGTATGGGGGTACGATCGAACTGATACATCGCTTGTTTTCAAGCAAAAATATATATTTTTTATATTTTACTTAGATGAACTTTAGGCTTCTCAACATTTCATGTATAGAGACCTTTTTGCCAAAATTTAACACTACTGAGTTATAAGTGATTGAATTTTAATACTTGTCGTCAATTTGCAAAAAATTGACAAAATGGATTTTGCTAACAAACATACACAGGATGCTTAAGAATTCTATACTGTCACAAAAATTGAAATTCAAATATGTATAAATAAGCTCACACTGACCTAAATTATATTGAAAATCTTATGAGCGTATGTATGGTGGGTCGATCGACTCATCACACTAAACGTGTTTTGAAAAAAAAATACTTTTATTTTTTAATTTTTAATTTTTTTTTATAGTATCGTAAGTATAGTCGAAAGCTCTATTTTGTATAAAAAATTCAAGTCGATTTCTTGAATAGAAGCCTCATACGAGCGTTAACTATATGCAGAGTCGCATAAAAGCTCGTTCGAGGTATCGGTCAATATATGGTAAGACTCGGTTTTTATTAAAAAAAAATAATTAAAAATTGCTTTTATATGCATATTAAAATTCCAAACACTTTTTGCATTAGACATTTTTTAGTAGGATTTCATTTAGCAAAGTTATGACACTTTGAATTTTTACATTAGCCGCCATTTTGAAAAAAAATTTTATATATTTTTTTTAAACATAACGTATAGGGGCTGCACGTTAGTTCTATGCGACACTTAAAATTTAAATTTTTATCTTCAAAACCAAACAGTTAAGAGCGTTAACTCTTCCGAAAGTCTCAAAATGGCTAGTATGGGGGTACGATCGAACTGATACATCGCTTGTTTTCAAGCAAAAATATATATTTTTTATATTTTACTTAGATGAACTTTAGGCTTCTCAACATTTCATGTATAGAGACCTTTTTGCCAAAATTCAACACTACTGAGTTATAAGTGATTGAATTTTAATACTTGTCGTCATTTTGCAAAAAATTGACAAAATGGATTTTGCTAACAAACATACACAGGATGCTTAAGAATTCTATACTGTCACAAAAATTAAAATTCAAATATGTATAAATAAGCTCACACTGACCTAAACTATATTGAAAATCTTATGAGCGTATGTATGGTGGGTCGATCGACTCATCACACTAAACGTGTTTTGAAAAAAAAATACTTTTATTTTTTAATTTTTAATTTTTTTTTATAGTATCGTAAGTATAGTCGAAAGCTCTATTTTGTATAAAAAATTCAAGTCGATTTCTTGAATAGAAGCCTCATACGAGCGTTAACTATATGCAGAGTCGCATAAAAGCTCGTTCGAGGTCTCGGTCAATATATGGTAAGACTCGGTTTTTATTAAAAAAAAAATAATTAAAAATTGCTTTTATATGCAAATTAAAATTCCAAACACTTTTGCATTAAACATTTTTTAGTAGGATTTCATTTAGCAAAGTTATGACACTTTGAATTTTTACATTAGCCGCCATTTTAAAAAAAAATTTTATATATTTTTTTTAAACATAACGTATAGGGGCTGCACGTTAGTTCTATGCGATTCTCAAAATTTAAATTTTTATCTTCGAAACCAAACAGTTAAGAGCGTTAACTCTTCCGAAAGTCTCAAAATGGCTAGTATGGGGGTACGATCGAACTGATACATCGCTTGTTTTCAAGCAAAAATATATATTTTTTATATTTTACTTAGATGAACTTTAGGCTTCTCAATATTTCATGTATAGAGACCTTTTTGCCTAAATTAAACACTACTGAGTTATAAGTGATTGAATTTTAATTCTTGTCGTCATTTTGCAAAAAATTGACAAAATGGATTTTGCTAACAAACATACACAGGATGCTTAAGAATTCTATACTGTCACAAAAATTGAAATTCAAATATGTATAAATAAGCTCACACTGACCTAAACTATATTGAAAATCTTATGAGCGTATGTATGGTGGGTCGATCGACTCATCACACTAAACGTGTTTTGAAAAAAAAATACTTTTATTTTTTAATTTTTAATTTTTTTTTATAGTATCGTAAGTATAGTCGAAAGCTCTATTTTGTATAAAAAATTCAAGTCGATTTCTTGAATAGAAGCCTCATACGAGCGTTAACTATATGCAGAGTCGCATAAAAGCTCGTTCGAGGTCTCGGTCAATATATGGTAAGACTCGGTTTTTATTAAAAAAAAAAAAAATTAAAAATTGCTTTTATATGCAAATTAAAATTCCAAACACTTTTTGCATTAAACATTTTTTAGTAGGATTTTATTTAGCAAAGTTATGACACTTTGAATTTTTACATTAGCCGCCATTTTGAAAAAAAAATTTATATATTTTTTTTAAACATAACGTATAGGGGCTGCACGTTAGTTCTATGCGATACTCAAAATTTAAATTTTTATCTTCTAAACCAAACAGTTAAGAGCGTTAACTCTTCCGAAAGTCTCAAAATAGCTAGTATGGGGGTACGATCGAACTGATACATCGCTTGTTTTCAAGCAAAAATATATATTTTTTATATTTTACTTAGATGAACTTTAGGCTTCTCAACATTTCATGTATAGAGACCTTTTTGCCAAAATTCAACACTACTGAGTTATAAGTGATTGAATTTTAATACTTGTCGTCATTTTGCAAAAAATTGACAAAATGGATTTTGCTAACAAACATACACAGGATGCTTAAGAATTCTATACTGTCACAAAAATTGAAATTCAAATATGTATAAATAAGCTCACACTGACCTAAACTATATTGAAAATCTTATGAGCGTATGTATGGTGGGATATATAGATACGACTCATCACACTAAACGTGTTTTGAAAAAAAAATACTTTTATTTTTTAATTTTTAATTTTTTTTTATAGTATCGTAAGTATAGTCGAAAGCTCTATTTTGTATAAAAAATTCAAGTCGATTTCTTGAATAGAAGCCTCATACGAGCGTTAACTATATGCAGAGTCGCATAAAAGCTCGTTCGAGGTCTCGGTCAATATATGGTAAGACTCGGTTTTTATTAAAAAAAAAAAAAATTAAAAATTGCTTTTATATGCAAATTAAAATTCCAAACACTTTTTGCATTAAACATTTTTTAGTAGGATTTTATTTAGCAAAGTTATGACACTTTGAATTTTTACATTAGCCGCCATTTTGAAAAAAAAAATTATATATTTTTTTTAAACATAACGTATAGGGGCTGCACGTTAGTTCTATGCGATACTCAAAATTTAAATTTTTATCTTCTAAACCAAACAGTTAAGAGCGTTAACTCTTCCGAAAGTCTCAAAATAGCTAGTATGGGGGTACGATCGAACTGATACATCGCTTGTTTTCAAGCAAAAATATATATTTTTTATATTTTACTTAGATGAACTTTAGGCTTCTCAACATTTCATGTATAGAGACCTTTTTGCCAAAATTCAACACTACTGAGTTATAAGTGATTGAATTTTAATACTTGTCGTCATTTTGCAAAAAATTGACAAAATGGATTTTGCTAACAAACATACACAGGATGCTTAAGAATTCTATACTGTCACAAAAATTGAAATTCAAATATGTATAAATAAGCTCACACTGACCTAAACTATATTGAAAATCTTATGAGCGTATGTATGGTGGGATATATAGATACGACTCATCACACTAAACGTGTTTTGAAAAAAAAATACTTTTATTTTTTAATTTTTAATTTTTTTTTATAGTATCGTAAGTATAGTCGAAAGCTCTATTTTGTATAAAAAATTCAAGTCGATTTCTTGAATAGAAGCCTCATACGAGCGTTAACTATATGCAGAGTCGCATAAAAGCTCGTTCGAGGTCTCGGTCAATATATGGTAAGACTCGGTTTTTATTAAAAAAAAAAAAAATTAAAAATTGCTTTTATATGCAAATTAAAATTCCAAACACTTTTTGCATTAAACATTTTTTAGTAGGATTTTATTTAGCAAAGTTATGACGCATAAAAGCTCGTTCGAGGTCTCGGTCAATATATGGTAAGACTCGGTTTTTATTAAAAAAAAAAAAAATTAAAAATTGCTTTTATATGCAAATTAAAATTCCAAACACTTTTTGCATTAAACATTTTTTAGTAGGATTTTATTTAGCAAAGTTATGACACTTTGAATTTTTACATTAGCCGCCATTTTGAAAAAAAAATTTATATATTTTTTTTAAACATAACGTATAGGGGCTGCACGTTAGTTCTATGCGATACTCAAAATTTAAATTTTTATCTTCTAAACCAAACAGTTAAGAGCGTTAACTCTTCCGAAAGTCTCAAAATAGCTAGTATGGGGGTACGATCGAACTGATACATCGCTTGTTTTCAAGCAAAAATATATATTTTTTATATTTTACTTAGATGAACTTTAGGCTTCTCAACATTTCATGTTTAGAGACCTTTTTGCCAAAATTCAACACTACTGAGTTATAAGTGATTGAATTTTAATACTTGTCGTCATTTTGCAAAAAATTGACAAAATGGATTTTGCTAACAAACATACACAGGATGCTTAAGATTTCTATACTGTCACAAAAATTGAAATTCAAATATGTATAAATAAGCTCACACTGACCTAAACTATATTGAAAATCTTATGAGCGTATGTATGGTGGGTCGATCGACTCATCACAGTAAACGTGTTTTGAAAAAAAAATACTTTTATTTTTTAATTTTTAATTTTTTTTTATAGTATCGTAAGTATAGTCGAAAGCTCTATTTTGTATAAAAAATTCAAGTCGATTTCTTGAATAGAAGCCTCATACGAGCGTTAACTATATGCAGAGTCGCATAAAAGCTCGTTCGAGGTCTCGGTCAATATATGGTAAGACTCGGTTTTTATTAAAAAAAAAATAATAAAAAATTGCTTTTATATGCAAATTAAAATTCCAAACACTTTTTGCATTAAACATTTTTTAGTAGGATTTCATTTAGCAAAGTTATGACACTTTGAATTTTTACATTTGCCGCCATTTTGAAAAAAAATTTTATATATTTTTTTTAAACATAACGTATAGGGGCTGCACGTTAGTTCTATGCGATACTCAAAATTTAAATTTTTTTCTTCGAAACCAAACAGTTAAGAGCGTTAACTCTTCCGAAAGTCTCAAAATGGCTAGTATGGGGGTACGATCGAACTGATACATCGCTTGTTTTCAAGCAAAAATATATATTTTTTATATTTTACTTAGATGAACTTTAGGCTTTTCAACATTTCATGTATAGAGACCTTTTTGCTAAAATTCAACACTACTGAGTTATTAGTGATTGAATTTTAATACTTGTCGTCATTTTGCAAAAAATTGACAAAATGGATTTTGCTAACAAACATACACAGGATGCTTAAGAATTCTATACTGTCACAAAAATTGAAATTCAAATATGTATAAATAAGCTCACACTGACCTAAACTATATTAAAAATCTTATGAGCGTATGTATGGTGGGTCGATCGACTCATCACAGTAAACGTGTTTTGAAAAAAAAATACTTTTATTTTTTAATTTTTAATTTTTTTTTATAGTATCGTAAGTATAGTCGAAAGCTCTATTTTGTATAAAAAATTCAAGTCGATTTCTTGAATAGAAGCCTCATACGAGCGTTAACTATATGCAGAGTCGCATAAAAGCTCGTTCGAGGTCTCGGTCAATATATGGTAAGACTCGGTTTTTATTAAAAAAAAAATAATTAAAAATTGCTTTTATATGCAAATTAAAATTCCAAACACTTTTTGCAATAAACATTTTTTAGTAGGATTTCATTTAGCAAAGTTATGACACTTTGAATTTTTACATTAGCCGCCATTTTGAAAAAAAATTTTATATATTTTTTTTAAACATAACGTATAGGGGCTGCACGTTAGTTCTATGCGATTCTCAAAATTTAAATTTTTATCTTCGAAACCAAACAGTTAAGAGCGTTAACTCTTCCGAAAGTCTCAATTTGGCTAGTATGGGGGTACGATCGAACTGATACATCGCTTGTTTTCAAGCAAAAATATATATTTTTTATATTTTACTTAGATGAACTTTAGGCTTCTCAACATTTCATGTATAGAGACCTTTTTGCCAAAATTTAACACTACTGAGTTATAAGTGATTGAATTTTAATTCTTGTCGTCATTTTGCAAAAAATTGACAAAATGGATTTTGCTAACAAACATACACAGGATGCTTAAGAATTCTATACTGTCACAAAAATTGAAATTCAAATATGTATAAATAAGCTCACACTGACCTAAACTATATTGAAAATCTTATGAGCGTATGTATGGTGGGTCGATCGACTCATCACACTAAACGTGTTTTGAAAAAAAAATACTTTTATTTTTTAATTTTTAATTTTTTTTTATAGTATCGTAAGTATAGTCGAAAGCTCTATTTTGTATAAAAAATTCAAGTCGATTTCTTGAATAGAAGCCTCATACGAGCGTTAACTATATGCAGAGTCGCATAAAAGCTCGTTCGAGGTCTCGGTCAATATATGGTAAGACTCGGTTTTTATTAAAAAAAAAAAAATTAAAAATTGCTTTTATATGCAAATTAAAATTCCAAACACTTTTTGAATTAAACATTTTTTAGTAGGATTTCATTTAGCAAAGTTATGACACTTTGAATTTTTACATTAGCCGCCATTTTGAAAAAAAATTTTATATATTTTTTTTAAACATAACGTATAGGGGCTGCACGTTAGTTCTATGCGATACTCAAAATTTAAATTTTTATCTTCGAAACCAAACAGTTAAGAGCGTTAACTCTTCCGAAAGTCTCAAAATGGCTAGTATGGGGGTACGATCGAACTGATACATCGCTTGTTTTCAAGCAAAAATATATATTTTTTATATTTTACTTAGATGAACTTTAGGCTTCTCAACATTTCATGTATAGAGACCTTTTTGCCAAAATTCAACACTACTGAGTTATAAGTGATTGAATTTTAATACTTGTCGTCATTTTGCAAAAAATTGACAAAATGGATTTTGCTAACAAACATACACAGGATGCTTAAGAATTCTATACTGTCACAAAAATTGAAATTCAAATATGTTTAAATAAGCTCACACTGACCTAAACTATATTGAAAATCTTATGAGCGTATGTATGGTGGGTCGATCGACTCATCACACTAAACGTGTTTTGAAAAAAAAATACTTTTATTTTTTAATTTTTAATTTTTTTTTATAGTATCGTAAGTATAGTCGAAAGCTCTATTTTGTATAAAAAATTCAAGTCGATTTCTTGAATAGAAGCCTCATACGAGCGTTAACTATATGCAGAGTCGCATAAAAGCTCGTTCGAGGTCTCGGTCAATATATGGTAAGACTCGGTTTTTATTAAAAAAAAAATAATTAAAAATTGCTTTTATATGCAAATTAAAATTCCAAACACTTTTTGCATTAAACATTTTTTAGTAGGATTTCATTTAGCAAAGTTATGACACTTTGAATTTTTACATTAGCCGCCATTTTGAAAAAAAATTTTATATATTTTTTTTAAACATAACGTATAGGGGCTGCACGTTAGTTCTATGCGATACTCAAAATTTAAATTTTTATCTTCGAAACCAAACAGTTAAGAGCGTTAACTCTTCCGAAAGTCTCAAAATGGCTAGTATGGGGGTACGATCGAACTGATACATCGCTTGTTTTCAAGCAAAAATATATATTTTTTATATTTTACTTAGATGAACTTTAGGCTTCTCAACATTTCATGTAAAGAGACCTTTTTGCCAAAATTCAACACTACTGAGTTATAAGTGATTGAATTTTAATACTTGTCGTCATTTTGCAAAAAATTGACAAAATGGATTTTGCTAACAAACATACACAGGATGCTTAAGAATTCTATACTGTCACAAAAATTGAAATTTAAATATGTATAAATAAGCTCACACTGACCTAAACTATATTGAAAATCTTATGAGCGTATGTATGGTGGGTCGATCGACTCATCACACTAAACGTGTTTTGAAAAAAAAATACTTTTATTTTTTAATTTTTAATTTTTTTTTATAGTATCGTAAGTATAGTCGAAAGCTCTATTTTGTATAAAAAATTCAAGTCGATTTCTTGAATAGAAGCCTCATACGAGCGTTAACTATATGCAGAGTCGCATAAAAGCTCGTTCGAGGTCTCGGTCAATATATGGTAAGACTCGGTTTTTATTAAAAAAAAAATAATTAAAAATTGCTTTTATATGCAAATTAAAATTCCAAACACTTTTGCATTAAACATTTTTTAGTAGGATTTCATTTAGCAAAGTTATGACACTTTGAATTTTTACATTAGCCGCCATTTTGAAAAAAAATTTTATATATTTTTTTTAAACATAACGTATAGGGGCTGCACGTTAGTTCTATGCGATTCTCAAAATTTAAATTTTTATCTTCGAAACCAAACAGTTAAGAGCGTTAACTCTTCCGAAAGTCTCAATTTGGCTAGTATGGGGGTACGATCGAACTGATACATCGCTTGTTTTCAAGCAAAAATATATATTTTTTATATTTTACTTAGATGAACTTTAGGCTTCTCAACATTTCATGTATAGAGACCTTTTTGCCTAAATTCAACACTACTGAGTTATAAGTGATTGAATTTTAATTCTTGTCGTCATTTTGCAAAAAATTGACAAAATGGATTTTGCTAACAAACATACACAGGATGCTTAAGAATTCTATACTGTCACAAAAATTGAAATTCAAATATGTATAAATAAGCTCACACTGACCTAAACTATATTGAAAATCTTATGAGCGTATGTATGGTGGGTCGATCGACTCATCACACTAAACGTGTTTTGAAAAAAAAATACTTTTATTTTTTAATTTTTAATTTTTTTTTATAGTATCGTAAGTATAGTCGAAAGCTCTATTTTGTATAAAAAATTCAAGTCGATTTCTTGAATAGAAGCCTCATACGAGCGTTAACTATATGCAGAGTCGCATAAAAGCTCGTTCGAGGTCTCGGTCAATATATGGTAAGACTCGGTTTTTATTAAAAAAAAAATAATTAAAAATTGCTTTTATATGCAAATTAAAATTCCAAACACTTTTTGCATTAAACATTTTTTAGTAGAATTTCATTTAGCAAAGTTATGACACTTTAAATTTTTACATTAGCCGCCATTTTGAAAAAAAATTTTATATATTTTTTTTAAACATAACGTATAGGGGCTGCACGTTAGTTCTATGCGATACTCAAAATTTAAATTTTTATCTTCGAAACCAAACAGTTAAGAGCGTTAACTCTTCCGAAAGTCTCAAAATGGCTAGTATGGGGGTACGATCGAACTGATACATCGCTTGTTTTCAAGCAAAAATATATATTTTTTATATTTTACTTAGATGAACTTTAGGCTTCTCAACATTTCATGTATAGAGACCTTTTTGCCAAAATTCAACACTACTGAGTTATAAGTGATTGAATTTTAATACTTGTCGTCATTTTGCAAAAAATTGACAAAATGGATTTTGCTAACAAACAATACACAGGATGCTTAAGAATTCTATACTGTCACAAAAATTAAAATTCAAATATGTATAAATAAGCTCACACTGACCTAAACTATATTGAAAATCTTATGAGCGTATGTATGGTGGGTCGATCGACTCATCACACTAAACGTGTTTTGAAAAAAAAATACTTTTATTTTTTAATTTTTAATTTTTTTTTATAGTATCGTAAGTATAGTCGAAAGCTCTATTTTGTATAAAAAATTCAAGTCGATTTCTTGAATAGAAGCCTCATACGAGCGTTAACTATATGCAGAGTCGCATAAAAGCTCGTTCGAGGTCTCGGTCAATATATGGTAAGACTCGGTTTTTATTAAAAAAAAAATAATTAAAAATTGCGTTTATATGCAAATTAAAATTCCAAACACTTTTGCATTAAACATTTTTTAGTAGGATTTCATTTAGCAAAGTTATGACACTTTGAATTTTTACATTAGCCGCTATTTTGAAAAAAAATTTTATATATTTTTTTTAAACATAACGTATAGGGGCTGCACGTTAGTTATATGCGATTCTTAAAATTTAAATTTTTATCTTCGAAACCAAACAGTTAAGAGCGTTAACTCTTCCGAAAGTCTCAAAATGGCTAGTATGGGGGTACGATCGAACTGATACATCGCTTGTTTTCAAGCAAAAATATATATTTTTTATATTTTACTTAGATGAACTTTAGGCTTCTCAACATTTCATGTATAGAGACTTTTTTGCCAAAATTCAACACTACTGAGTTATAAGTGATTGAATTTTAATACTTGTCGTCATTTTGCAAAAAATTGACAAAATGGATTTTGCTAACAAACATACACAGGATGCTAAAGAATTCTATACTGTCACAAAAATTAAAATTCAAATATGTATAAATAAGCTCACACTGACCTAAACTATATTGAAAATCTTATGAGCGTATGTATGGTGGGTCGATCGACTCATCACACTAAACGTGTTTTGAAAAAAAAATACTTTTATTTTTTAATTTTTAACTTTTTTTTATAGTATCGTAAGTATAGTCGAAAGCTCTATTTTGTATAAAAAATTCAAGTCGATTTCTTGAATAGAAGCCTCATACGAGCGTTAACTATATGCAGAGTCGCATAAAAGCTCGTTCGAGGTCTCGGTCAATATATGGTAAGACTCGGTTTTTATTAAAAAAAAATAATTAAAAATTGCTTTTATATGCAAATTAAAATTCCAAACACTTTTTGCATTAAACATTTTTTAGTAGGATTTCATTAAGCAAAGTTATGACACTTTGAATTTTTACATTAGCCGCCATTTTGAAAAAAAAATTTATATATTTTTTTTAAACATAACGTATAGGGGCTGCACGTTAGTTCTATGCGATTCTCAAAATTTAAATTTTTATCTTCGAAACCAAACAGTTAAGAGCGTTAACTCTTCCGAAAGTCTCAAAATGGCTAGTATGGGGGTACGATCGAACTGATACATCGCTTATTTTCAAGCAAAAATATATATTTTTTATATTTTACTTAGATGAACTTTAGGCTTCTCAATATTTCATGTATAGAGACCTTTTTGCCTAAATTAAACACTACTGAGTTATAAGTGATTGAATTTTAATTCTTGTCGTCATTTTGCAAAAAATTGACAAAATGGATTTTGCTAACAAACATACACAGGATGCTTAAGAATTCTATACTGTCACAAAAATTGAAATTCAAATATGTATAAATAAGCTCACACTGACCTAAACTATATTGAAAATCTTATGAGCGTATGTATGGTGGGTCGATCGACTCATCACACTAAACGTGTTTTGAAAAAAAAATACTTTTATTTTTTAATTTTTAATTTTTTTTTATAGTATCGTAAGTATAGTCGAAAGCTCTATTTTGTATAAAAAATTCAAGTCGATTTCTTGAATAGAAGCCTCATACGAGCGTTAACTATATGCAGAGTCGCATAAAAGCTCGTTCGAGGTCTCGGTCAATATATGGTAAGACTCGGTTTTTATTAAAAAAAAAAAAAATTAAAAATTGCTTTTATATGCAAATTAAAATTCCAAACACTTTTTGCATTAAACATTTTTTAGTAGGATTTCATTTAGCAAAGTTATGACACTTTGAATTTTTACATTAGCCGCCATTTTGAAAAAAAATTTATATATTTTTTTTAAACATAACGTATAGGGGCTGCACGTTAGTTCTATGCGATACTCAAAATTTAAATTTTTATCTTCTAAACCAAACAGTTAAGAGCGTTAACTCTTCCGAAAGTCTCAAAATAGCTAGTATGGGGGTACGATCGAACTGATACATCGCTTGTTTTCAAGCAAAAATATATATTTTTTATATTTTACTTAGATGAACTTTAGGCTTCTCAACATTTCATGTATAGAGACCTTTTTGCCAAAATTCAACACTACTGAGTTATAAGTGATTGAATTTTAATACTTGTCGTCATTTTGCAAAAAATTGACAAAATGGATTTTGCTAACAAACATACACAGGATGCTTAAGAATTCTATACTGTCACAAAAATTGAAATTCAAATATGTATAAATAAGCTCACACTGACCTAAACTATATTGAAAATCTTATGAGCGTATGAATGGTGGGATATATAGATACGACTCATCACACTAAACGTGTTTTGAAAAAAAAATACTTTTATTTTTTAATTTTTAATTTTTTTTTATAGTATCGTAAGTATAGTCGAAAGCTCTATTTTGTATAAAAAATTCAAGTCGATTTCTTGAATAGAAGCCTCATACGAGCGTTAACTATATGCAGAGTCGCATAAAAGCTCGTTCGAGGTCTCGGTCAATATATGGTAAGACTCGGTTTTTATTAAAAAAAAAAAATTAAAAATTGCTTTTATATGCAAATTAAAATTCCAAACACTTTTTGCATTAAACATTTTTTAGTAGGATTTTATTTAGCAAAGTTATGACACTTTGAATTTTTACATTAGCCGCCATTTTGAAAAAAAATTTTATATATTTTTTTTAAACATAAAGTATAGGGGCTGCACGTTAGTTCTATGCGATACTCAAAATTTAAATTTTTATCTTCGAAACCAAACAGTTAAGAGCGTTAACTCTTCCGAAAGTCTCAAAATGGCTAGTATGGGGGTACGATCGAACTGATACATCGCTTGTTTTCAAGCAAAAATATATATTTTTTATATTTTACTTAGATAAACTTTAGGCTTCTCAACATTTCATGTATAGAGACCTTTTTGCCAAAATTCAACACTACTGAGTTATAAGTGATTGAATTTTAATACTTGTCGTCATTTTGCAAAAAATTGACAAAATGGATTTTGCTAACAAACATACACAGGATGCTTAAGAATTCTATACTGTCACAAAAATTGAAATTCAAATATGTATAAATAAGCTCACACTGACCTAAACTATATTGAAAATCTTATGAGCGTATGTATGGTGGGTCGATCGACTCATCACACTAAACGTGTTTTGAAAAAAAAATACTTTTATTTTTTAATTTTTAATTTTTTTTTATAGTATCGTAAGTATAGTCGAAAGCTCAATTTTGTATAAAAAATTCAAGTCGATTTCTTATATAGAAGCCTCATACGAGCGTTAACTATATGCAGAGTCGCATAAAAGCTCGTTCGAGGTCTCGGTCAATATATGGTAAGACTCAGTTTTTATTAAAAAAAAAATAATTAAAAATTGCTTTTATATGCAAATTAAAATTCCAAACACTTTTTGCAAAAAACATTTTTTAGTAGGATTTCATTTAGCAAAGTTATGACACTTTAAATTTTTACATTAGCCGCCATTTTGAAAACAAATTTTATATATTTTTTTTAAACATAACGTATAGGGGCTGCACGTTAGTTCTATGCGATACTCAAAATTTAAATTTTTATCTTCGAAACCAAACAGTTAAGAGCGTTAACTCTTCCGAAAGTCTCAAAATGGCTAGTATGGGGGTACGATCGAACTGATACATCGCTTGTTTTCAAGCAAAAATATATATTTTTTATATTTTACTTAGATGAACTTTAGGCTTCTCAACATTTCATGTTTAGAGATCTTTTTGCCAAAATTCAACACTACTGAGTTATAAGTGATTGAATTTTAATACTTGTCGTCATTTTGCAAAAAATTGACAAAATGGATTTTGCTAACAAACATACACAGGATGCTTAAGAATTCTATACTGTCACAAAAATTGAAATTCAAATATGTATAAATAAGCTCACACTGACCTAAACTATATTGAAAATCTTATGAGCGTATGTATGGTGGGTCGATCGACTCATCACACTAAACGTGTTTTGAAAAAAAAATACTTTTATTTTTTAATTTTTAATTTTTTTTTATAGTATCGTAAGTATAGTCGAAAGCTCTATTTTGTATAAAAAATTCAAGTCGATTTCTTGAATAGAAGCCTCATACGAGCGTTAACTATATGCAGAGTCGCATAAAAGCTCGTTCGAGGTCTCGGTCAATATATGGTAAGACTCGGTTTTTATTAAAAAAAAAATAATAAAAAATTGCTTTTATATGCAAATTAAAATTCCAAACACTTTTTGCATTAAACATTTTTTAGTAGGATTTCATTTAGCAAAGTTATGACACTTTGAATTTTTACATTAGCCGCCATTTTAAAAAAAATTTTATATATTTTTTTTAAACATAACGTATAGGGGCTGCACGTTAGTTCTATGCGATACTCAAAATTTAAATTTTTATCTTCGAAACCAAACAGTTAAGAGCGTTAACTCTTCCGAAAGTCTCAAAATGGCTAGTATGGGGGTACGATCGAACTGATACATCGCTTGTTTTCAAGCAAAAATATATATTTTTTATATTTTACTTAGATGAACTTTAGGCTTCTCAACATTTCATGTATAAAGACCTTTTTGCCAAAATTTAACACTACTGAGTTATAAGTGATTGAATTTTAATACTTGTCGTCATTTTGCAAAAAATTGACAAAATGGATTTTGCTAACAAACATACACAGGATGCTTAAGAATTCTATACTGTCACAAAAATTGAAATTCAAATATGTATAAATAAGCTCACACTGACCTAAACTATATTGAAAATCTTATGAGCGTATGTATGGTGGGTCGATCGACTCATCACACTAAACGTGTTTTGAAAAAAAAATACTTTTATTTTTTAATTTTTAATTTTTTTTTATAGTATCGTAAGTATAGTCGAAAGCTCTATTTTGTATAAAAAATTCAAGTCGATTTCTTGAATAGAAGCCTTATACGAGCGTTAACTATATGCAGAGTCGCATAAAAGCTCGTTCGAGGTCTCGGTCAATATATGGTAAGACTCGGTTTTTATTAAAAAAAAAATAATTAAAAATTGCTTTTATATGCAAATTAAAATTCCAAACACTTTTTGCATTAAACATTTTTTAGTAGGATTTCATTTAGCAAAGTTATGACACTTTGAATTTTTACATTAGCCGCCATTTTGAAAAAAAATTTTATATATTTTTTTTAAACATAACGTATAGGGGCTGCACGTTAGTTCTATGCGATACTCAAAATTTAAATTTTTATCTTCGAAACCAAACAGTTAAGAGCGTTAACTCTTCCGAAAGTCTCAAAATGGCTAGTATGGGGGTACGATCGAACTGATACATCGCTTGTTTTCAAGCAAAAATATATATTTTTTATATTTTACTTAGATAAACTTTAGGCTTCTCAACATTTCATGTATAGAGACCTTTTTGCCAAAATTCAACACTACTGAGTTATAAGTGATTGAATTTTAATACTTGTCGTCATTTTGCAAAAAATTGACAAAATGGATTTTGCTAACAAACATACACAGGATGCTTAAGAATTCTATACTGTCACAAAAATTGAAATTCAAATATGTATAAATAAGCTCACACTGACCTAAACTATATTGAAAATCTTATGAGCGTATGTATGGTGGGTCGATCGACTCATCACACTAAACGTGTTTTGAAAAAAAAATACTTTTATTTTTTAATTTTTAATTTTTTTTTATAGTATCGTAAGTATAGTCGAAAGCTCTATTTTGTATAAAAAATTCAAGTCGATTTCTTGAATAGAAGCCTCATACGAGCGTTAACTATATGCAGAGTCGCATAAAAGCTCGTTCGAGGTCTCGGTCAATATATGGTAAGACTCGGTTTTTATTAAAAAAAAAAAAAATTAAAAATTGCTTTTATATGCAAATTAAAATTCCAAACACTTTTTGCATTAAACATTTTTTAGTAGGATTTCATTTAGCAAAGTTATGACACTTTGAATTTTTACATTAGCCGCTATTTTGAAAAAAAATTTTATATATTTTTTTTAAACATAAAGTATAGGGGCTGCACGTTAGTTCTATGCGATACTTAAAATTTAAATTTTTATCTTCGAAACCAAACAGTTAAGAGCGTTAACTCTTCCGAAAGTCTCAAAATGGCTAGTATGGGGGTACGATCGAACTGATACATCGCTTGTTTTCAAGCAAAAATATATATTTTTTATATTTTACTTAGATGAACTTTAGGCTTCTCAACATTTCATGTATAGAGACCTTTTTGCCAAAATTCAACACTACTGAGTTATAAGTGATTGAATTTTAATACTTGTCGTCATTTTGCAAAAAATTGACAAAATGGATTTTGCTAACAAACATACACAGGATGCTTAAGAATTCTATACTGTCACAAAAATTGAAATTCAAATATGTATAAATAAGCTCACACTGACCTAAACTATATTGAAAATCTTATGAGCGTATGTATGGTGGGTCGATCGACTCATCACACTAAACGTGTTTTGAAAAAAAAATACTTTTATTTTTTAATTTTTAATTTTTTTTTATAGTATCGTAAGTATAGTCGAAAGCTGAATTTTGTATAAAAAATTCAAGTCGATTTCTTGAATAGAAGCCTCATACGAGCGTTAACTATATGCAGAGTCGCATAAAAGCTCGTTCGAGGTCTCGGTCAATATATGGTAAGACTCGGTTTTTATTAAAAAAAAAATAATTAAAAATTGCTTTTATATGCAAATTAAAATTCCAAACACTTTTTGCAATAAACATTTTTTAGTAGGATTTCATTTAGCAAAGTTATGACACTTTAAATTTTTACATTAGCCGCCATTTTGAAAACAAATTTTATATATTTTTTTTAAACATAACGTATAGGGGCTGCACGTTCGTTCTATGCGATACTCAAAATTTAAATTTTTATCTTCGAAACCAAACAGTTAAGAGCGTTAACTCTTCCGAAAGTCTCAAAATGGCTAGTATGGGGGTACGATCGAACTGATACATCGCTTGTTTTCAAGCAAAAATATATATTTTTTATATTTTACTTAGATGAACTTTAGGCTTCTCAACATTTCATGTTTAGAGACCTTTTTGCCAAAATTCAACACTACTGAGTTATAAGTGATTGAATTTTAATACTTGTCGTCATTTTGCAAAAAATTGACAAAATGGATTTTGCTAACAAACATACACAGGATGCTTAAGAATTCTATACTGTCACAAAAATTGAAATTCAAATATGTATAAATAAGCTCACACTGACCTAAACTATATTGAAAATCTTATGAGCGTATGTATGGTGGGTCGATCGACTCATCACACTAAACGTGTTTTGAAAAAAAAATACTTTTATTTTTTAATTTTTAATTTTTTTTTATAGTATCGTAAGTATAGTCGAAAGCTCTATTTTGTATAAAAAATTCAAGTCGATTTCTTGAATAGAAGCCTCATACGAGCGTTAACTATATGCAGAGTCGCATAAAAGCTCGTTCGAGGTCTCGGTCAATATATGGTAAGACTCGGTTTTTATTAAAAAAAAAATAATTAAAAATTGCTTTTATATGCAAATTAAAATTCCAAACACTTTTTGCATTAAACATTTTTTAGTAGGATTTCATTTAGCAAAGTTATGACACTTTGAATTTTTACATTTGCCGCCATTTTGAAAAAAAATTTTATATATTTTTTTTAAACATAACGTATAGGGGCTGCACGTTAGTTCTATGCGATACTCAAAATTTAAATTTTTTTCTTCGAAACCAAACAGTTAAGAGCGTTAACTCTTCCGAAAGTCTCAAAATGGCTAGTATGGGGGTACGATCGAACTGATACATCGCTTGTTTTCAAGCAAAAATATATATTTTTTATATTTTACTTAGATGAACTTTAGGCTTTTCAACATTTCATGTATAGAGACCTTTTTGCCAAAATTCAACACTACTGAGTTATAAGTGATTGAATTTTAATACTTGTCGTCATTTTGCAAAAAATTGACAAAATGGATTTTGCTAACAAACATACACAGGATGCTTAAGAATTCTATACTGTCACAAAAATTGAAATTCAAATATGTATAAATAAGCTCACACTGACCTAAACTATATTAAAAATCTTATGAGCGTATGTATGGTGGGTCGATCGACTCATCACAGTAAACGTGTTTTGAAAAAAAAATACTTTTATTTTTTTATTTTTAATTTTTTTTTACAGTATCGTAAGTATAGTCGAAAGCTCTATTTTGTATAAAAAATTCAAGTCGATTTCTTGAATAGAAGCCTCATACGAGCGTTAACTATATGCAGAGTCGCATAAAAGCTCGTTCGAGGTCTCGGTCAATATATGGTAAGACTCGGTTTTTATTAAAAAAAAAATAATTAAAAATTGCTTTTCTATGCAAATTTAAATTCCAAACACTTTTTGCATTAAACATTTTTTAGTAGGATTTCATTTAGCAAAGTTATGACACTTTGAATTTTTACATTAGCCGCCATTTTGAAAAAAAATTTTATATATTTTTTTTAAACATAACGTATAGGGGCTGCACGTTAGTTCTATGCGATATTAAAAATTTAAATTTTTATCTTCGAAACCAAACAGTTAAGAGCGTTAACTCTTCCGAAAGTCTCAAAATGGCTAGTATGGGGGTACGATCGAACTGATACATCGCTTGTTTTCAAGCAAAAATATATATTTTTTATATTTTACTTAGATGAACTTTAGGCTTCTCAACATTTCATGTATAAAGACCTTTGAGCCAAAATTTAACACTACTGAGTTATAAGTGATTGAATTTTAATACTTGTCGTCATTTTGCAAAAAATTGACAAAATGGATTTTGCTAACAAACATACACAGGATGCTTAAGAATTCTATACTGTCACAAAAATTGAAATTCAAATATGTATAAATAAGCTCACACTGACCTAAACTATATTGAAAATCTTATGAGCGTATGTATGGTGGGTCGATCGACTCATCACACTAAACGTGTTTTGAAAAAAAAATACTTTTATTTTTTAATTTTTAATTTTTTTTTATAGTATCGTAAGTATAGTCGAAAGCTCTATTTTGTATAAAAAAATCAAGTCGATTTCTTGAATAGAAGCCTCATACGAGCGTTAACTATATGCAGAGTCGCATAAAAGCTCGTTCGAGGTCTCGGTCAATATATGGTAAGACTCGGTTTTTATTAAAAAAAAAATAATAAAAAATTGCTTTTATATGCAAATTAAAATTCCAAACACTTTTTGCATTAAACATTTTTTAGTAGGATTTCATTTAGCAAAGTTATGACACTTTGAATTTTTACATTAGCCGCCATTTTGAAA
The DNA here is from genome assembly GCF_051122295.1 of Plectrocnemia conspersa. Taxonomy (NCBI): domain Eukaryota; kingdom Metazoa; phylum Arthropoda; class Insecta; order Trichoptera; family Polycentropodidae; genus Plectrocnemia; species Plectrocnemia conspersa. The sequence continues at coordinate 467,534 of NW_028277174.1, read as the reverse complement.
AAAAATTTTATATATTTTTTTTAAACATAACGTATAGGGGCTGCACGTTAGTTCTATGCGATTCTCAAAATTTAAATTTTTATCTTCGAAACCAAACAGTTAAGAGCGTTAACTCTTCCGAAAGTCTCAAAATGGCTAGTATGGGGGTACGATCGAACTGATACATCGCTTGTTTTCAAGCAAAAATATATATTTTTTATATTTTACTTAGATGAACTTTAGGCTTCTCAACATTTCATGTATAGAGACCTTTTTGCCTAAATTCAACACTACTGAGTTATAAGTGATTGAATTTTAATACTTGTCGTCATTTTGCAAAAAATTGACAAAATGGATTTTGCTAACAAACATACACAGGATGCTTAAGAATTCTATACTGTCACAAAAATTGAAATTCAAATATGTATAAATAAGCTCACACTGACTTAAACTATATTGAAAATCTTATGAGCGTATGTATGGTGGGTCGATCGACTCATCACACTAAACGTGTTTTGAAAAAAAAATACTTTTATTTTTTAATTTTTAATTTTTTTTTATAGTATCGTAAGTATAGTCGAAAGCTCTATTTTGTATAAAAAATTCAAGTCGATTTCTTGAATTGAAGCCTCATACGAGCGTTAACTATATGCAGAGTCGCATAAAAGCTCGTTCGAGGTCTCGGTCAATATATGGTATGACTCGGTTTTTATCAAAAAAAAAAAAATTAAAAATTGCTTTTATATGCAAATTAAAATTCCAAACACTTTTTGCATTAAACATTTTTTAGTAGGATTTCATTTAGCAAAGTTATGACACTTTGAATTTTTACATTAGCCGCCATTTTGAAAAAAAATTTTATATATTTTTTTTAAACATAACGTATAGGGGCTGCACGTTAGTTCTATGCGATACTCAAAATTTAAATTTTTATCTTCTAAACCAAACAGTTAAGAGCGTTAACTCTTCCGAAAGTCTCAAAATGGCTAGTATGGGGGTACGATCGAACTGATACATCGCTTGTTTTCAAGCAAAAATATATATTTTTTATATTTTACTTAGATGAACTTTAGGCTTCTCAACATTTCATGTATAGAGACCTTTTTGCCTAAATTCAACACTACTGAGTTATAAGTGATTGAATTTTAATACTTGTCGTCATTTTGCAAAAAATTGACAAAATGGATTTTGCTAACAAACATACACAGGATGCTTAAGAATTCTATACTGTCACAAAAATTGAAATTCAAATATGTATAAATAAGCTCACACTGACCTAAACTATATTGAAAATCTTATGAGCGTATGTATGGTGGGTCGATCGACTCATCACACTAAACGTGTTTTGAAAAAAAAATACTTTTATTTTTTAATTTTTAATTTTTTTTTATAGTATCGTAAGTATAGTCGAAAGCTCTATTTTGTATAAAAAATTCAAGTCGATTTCTTGAATAGAAGCTTCATACGAGCGTTAACTATATGCAGAGTCGCATAAAAGCTCGTTCGAGGTCTCGGTCAATATATGGTAAGACTCGGTTTTTATTAAAAAAAAAATAATTAAAAATTGCTTTTATATGCAAATTAAAATTCCAAACACTTTTTGCATTAAACATTTTTTAGTAGGATTTCATTTAGCAAAGTTATGACACTTTGAATTTTTACATTAGCCGCCATTTTGAAAAAAAATTTTATATATTTTTTTTAAACATAACGTATAGGGGCTGCACGTTAGTTCTATGCGATACTCAAAATTTAAATTTTTATCTTCGAAACCAAACAGTTAAGAGCGTTAACTCTTCCGAAAGTCTCAAAATGGCTAGTATGGGGGTACGATCGAACTGATACATCGCTTGTTTTCAAGCAAAAATATATATTTTTTATATTTTACTTAGATGAACTTTAGGCTTCTCAACATTTCATGTATAGAGACCTTTTTGCAAAAATTCAACAATACTGAGTTATAAGTGATTGAATTTTAATACTTGTCGTCATTTTGCAAAAAATTGACAAAATGGATTTTGCTAACAAACATACACAGGATGCTTAAGAATTCTATACTGTCACAAAAATTGAAATTCAAATATGTATAAATAAGCTTACACTGACCTAAACTATATTGAAAATCTTATGAGCGTATGTATGGTGGGTCGATCGACTCATCACACTAAACGTGTTTTGAAAAAAAAATACTTTTATTTTTTAATTTTTAATTTTTTTTTATAGTATCGTAAGTATAGTCGAAAGCTCTATTTTGTATAAAAAAATCAAGTCGATTTCTTGAATAGAAGCCTCATACGAGCGTTAACTATATGCAGAGTCGCATAAAAGCTCGTTCGAGGTCTCGGTCAATATATGGTAAGACTCGGTTTTTATTAAAAAAAAAATAATAAAAAATTGCTTTTATATGCAAATTAAAATTCCAAACACTTTTTGCATTAAACATTTTTTAGTAGGATTTCATTTAGCAAAGTTATGACACTTTGAATTTTTACATTAGCCGCCATTTTGAAAAAAAATTTTATATATTTTTTTTAAACATAACGTATAGGGGCTGCACGTTAGTTCTATGCGATTCTCAAAATTTAAATTTTTATCTTCGAAACCAAACAGTTAAGAGCGTTAACTCTTCCGAAAGTCTCAAAATGGCTAGTATGGGGGTACGATCGAACTGATACATCGCTTGTTTTCAAGCAAAAATATATATTTTTTATATTTTACTTAGATGAACTTTAGGCTTCTCAACATTTCATGTATAGAGACCTTTTTGCCTAAATTCAACACTACTGAGTTATAAGTGATTGAATTTTAATACTTGTCGTCATTTTGCAAAAAATTGACAAAATGGATTTTGCTAACAAACATACACAGGATGCTTAAGAATTCTATACTGTCACAAAAATTGAAATTTAAATATGTATAATTAAGCTCACACTGACCTAAACTATATTGAAAATCTTATGAGCGTATGTATGGTGGGTCGATCGACTCATCACACTAAACGTGTTTTGAAAAAAAAATACTTTTATTTTTTAATTTTTAATTTTTTTTTATAGTATCGTAAGTATAGTCGAAAGCTCTATTTTGTATAAAAAATTCAAGTCGATTTCTTGAATTGAAGCCTCATACGAGCGTTAACTATATGCAGAGTCGCATAAAAGCTCGTTCGAGGTCTCGGTCAATATATGGTATGACTCGGTTTTTATTAAAAAAAAAAAAATTAAAAATTGCTTTTATATGCAAATTAAAATTCCAAACACTTTTTGCATTAAACATTTTTTAGTAGGATTTCATTTAGCAAAGTTATGACACTTTGAATTTTTACATTAGCCGCCATTTTGAAAAAAAATTTTATATATTTTTTTTAAACATAACGTATAGGGGCTGCACGTTAGTTCTATGCGATACTCAAAATTTAAATTTTTATCTTCTAAACCAAACAGTTAAGAGCGTTAACTCTTCCGAAAGTCTCAAAATGGCTAGTATGGGGGTACGATCGAACTGATACATCGCTTGTTTTCAAGCAAAAATATATATTTTTTATATTTTACTTAGATGAACTTTAGGCTTCTCAACATTTCATGTATAGAGACCTTTTTGCCTAAATTCAACACTACTGAGTTATAAGTGATTGAATTTTAATACTTGTCGTCATTTTGCAAAAAATTGACAAAATGGATTTTGCTAACAAACATACACAGGATGCTTAAGAATTCTATACTGTCACAAAAATTGAAATTCAAATATGTATAAATAAGCTCACACTGACCTAAACTATATTGAAAATCTTATGAGCGTATGTATGGTGGGTCGATCGACTCATCACACTAAACGTGTTTTGAAAAAAAAATACTTTTATTTTTTAATTTTTAATTTTTTTTTATAGTATCGTAAGTATAGTCGAAAGCTCTATTTTGTATAAAAAATTCAAGTCGATTTCTTGAATAGAAGCCTCATACGAGCGTTAACTATATGCAGAGTCGCATAAAAGCTCGTTCGAGGTCTCGGTCAATATATGGTAAGACTCGGTTTTTATTAAAAAAAAAAAAATTAAAAATTGCTTTTATATGCAAATTAAAATTCCAAACACTTTTTGCATTAAACATTTTTTAGTAGGATTTCATTTAGCAAAGTTATGACACTTTGAATTTTTACATTAGCCGCCATTTTGAAAAAAAATTTTATATATTTTTTTTAAACATAACGTATAGGGGCTGCACGTTAGTTCTATGCGATACTCAAAATTTAAATTTTTATCTTCGAAACCAAACAGTTAAGAGCGTTAACTCTTCCGAAAGTCTCAAAATGGCTAGTATGGGGGTACGATCGAACTGATACATCGCTTGTTTTCAAGCAAAAATATATATTTTTTATATTTTACTTAGATGAACTTTAGGCTTCTCAACATTTCATGTATAGAGACCTTTTTGCCAAAATTCAACACTACTGAGTTATAAGTGATTGAATTTTAATACTTGTCGTCATTTTGCAAAAAATTGACAAAATGGATTTTGCTAACAAACATACACAGGATGCTTAAGAATTCTATACTGTCACAAAAATTGAAATTCAAATATGTATAAATAAGCTCACACTGACCTAAACTATATTGAAAATCTTATGAGCGTATGTATGGTGGGTCGATCGACTCATCACACTAAACGTGTTTTGAAAAAAAAATACTTTTATTTTTTAATTTTTAATTTTTTTTTATAGTATCGTAAGTATAGTCGAAAGCTCTATTTTGTATAAAAAATTCAAGTCGATTTCTTGAATAGAAGCCTCATACGAGCGTTAACTATATGCAGAGTCGCATAAAAGCTCGTTCGAGGTCTCGGTCAATAAATGGTAAGACTCGGTTTTTTTAAAAAAAAAAATAATTAAAAATTGCTTTTATATGCAAATTAAAATTCCAAACACTTTTTGCATTAAACATTTTTTAGTAGGATTTTATTTAGCAAAGTTATGACACTTTGAATTTTTACATTAGCCGCCATTTTGAAAAAAAAATTTATATATTTTTTTTAAACATAACGTATAGGGGCTGCACGTTAGTTCTATGCGATACTCAAAATTTAAATTTTTATCTTCGAAACCAAACAGTTAAGAGCGTTAACTCTTCCGAAAGTCTCAAAATGGCTAGTATGGGGGTACGATCGAACTGATACATCGCTTGTTTTCAAGCAAAAATATATATTTTTTATATTTTACTTAGATGAACTTTAGGCTTCTCAACATTTCATGTTTAGAGACCTTTTTGCCAAAATTCAACACTACTAAGTTATAAGTGATTGAATTTTAATACTTGTCGTCATTTTGCAAAAAATTGACAAAATGGATTTTGCTAACAAACATACACAGGATGCTTAAGAATTCTATACTGTCACAAAAATTGAAATTCAAATATGTATAAATAAGCTTACACTGACCTAAACTATATTGAAAATCTTATGAGCGTATGTATGGTGGGTCGATCGACTCATCACACTAAACGTGTTTTGAAAAAAAAATACTTTTATTTTTTAATTTTTAATTTTTTTTTATAGTATCGTAAGTATAGTCGAAAGCTCTATTTTGTATAAAAAATTCAAGTCGATTTCTTGAATAGAAGCCTCATACGAGCGTTAACTATATGCAGAGTCGCATAAAAGCTCGTTCGAGGTCTCGGTCAATATATGGTAAGACTCGGTTTTTATTAAAAAAAAAAAAATTAAAAATTGCTTTTATATGCAAATTAAAATTCCAAACACTTTTTGCATTAAACATTTTTTAGTAGGATCTCATTTAGCAAAGTTATGACACTTTGAATTTTTACATTAGCCGCCATTTTGAAAAAAATTTTTATATATTTTTTTTAAACATAACGTATAGGGGCTGCACGTTAGTTCTATGCGATACTCAAAATTTAAATTTTTATCTTCGAAACCAAACAGTTAAGAGCGTTAACTCTTCCGAAAGTCTCAAAATGGCTAGTATGGGGGTACGATCGAACTGATACATCGCTTGTTTTCAAGCAAAAATATATATTTTTTATATTTTACTTAGATGAACTTTAGGCTTCTCAACATTTAATGTATAGAGACCTTTTTGCCAAAATTCAACACTACTGAGTTATAAGTGATTGAATTTTAATACTTGTCGTCATTTTGCAAAAAATTGACAAAATGGATTTTGCTAACAAACATACACAGGATGCTTAAGAATTCTATACTGTCACAAAAATTGAAATTTAAATATGTATAAATAAGCTCACACTGACCTAAACTATATTGAAAATCTTATGAGCGTATGTATGGTGGGTCGATCGACTCATCACACTAAACGTGTTTTGAAAAAAAAATACTTTTATTTTTTAATTTTTAATTTTTTTTTATAGTATCGTAAGTATAGTCGAAAGCTCTATTTTGTATAAAAAATTCAAGTCGATTTCTTGAATAGAAGCCTCATACGAGCGTTAACTATATGCAGAGTCGCATAAAAGCTCGTTCGAGGTCTCGGTCAATATATGGTAAGACTCGGTTTTTATTAAAAAAAAAAATAATTAAAAATTGCTTTTATATGCAAATTAAAATTCCAAACACTTTTTGCATTAAACATTTTTTAGTAGGATTTCATTTAGCAAAGTTATGACACTTTGAATTTTTACATTAGCCGCCATTTTGAAAAAAAATTTTATATATTTTTTTTAAACATAACGTATAGGGGCTGCACGTTAGTTCTATGCGATACTCAAAATTTAAATTTTTATCTTCGAAACCAAACAGTTAAGAGCGTTAACTCTTCCGAAAGTCTCAAAATGGCTAGTATGGGGGTACGATCGAACTGATACATCGCTTGTTTTCAAGCAAAAATATATATTTTTTATATTTTACTTAGATGAACTTTAGGCTTCTCAACATTTCATGTATAGAGACCTTTTTGCCAAAATTCAACACTACTGAGTTATAAGTGATTGAATTTTAATACTTGTCGTCATTTTGCAAAAAATTGCCAAAATGGATTTTGCTAACAAACATACACAGAATGCTTAAGAATTCTATACTGTCACAAAAATTAAAATTCAAATATGTATAAATAAGCTCACACTGACCTAAACTATATTGAAAATCTTATGAGCGTATGTATGGTGGGTCGATCGACTCATCACACTAAACGTGTTTTGAAAAAAAAATACTTTTATTTTTTAATTTTTAATTTTTTTTTATAGTATCGTAAGTATAGTCGAAAGCTCTATTTTGTATAAAAAATTCAAGTCGATTTCTTGAATAGAAGCCTCATACGAGCGTTAACTATATGCAGAGTCGCATAAAAGCTCGTTCGAGGTCTCGGTCACTATATGGTAAGACTCGGTTTTTTTAAAAAAAAAAATAATTAAAAATTGCTTTTATATGCAAATTAAAATTCCAAACACTTTTTGCATTAAACATTTTTTAGTAGGATTTCATTTAGCAAAGTTATGACACTTTGAATTTTTACATTAGCCGCCATTTTGAAAAAAAATTTTATATATTTTTTTTAAACATAACGTATAGGGGCTGCACGTTAGTTCTATGCGATACTCAAAATTTAAATTTTTATCTTCGAAACCAAACAGTTAAGAGCGTTAACTCTACCGAAAGTCTCAAAATGGCTAGTATGGGGGTACGATCGAACTGATACATCGCTTGTTTTTAAGCAAAAATATATATTTTTTATATTTTACTTAGATGAACTTTAGGCTTCTCAACATTTCATGTATAGAGACCTTTTTGCCAAAATTCAACACTACTGAGTTATAAGTGATTGAATTTTAATACTTGTCGTCATTTTGCAAAAAATTGACAAAATGGATTTTGCTAACAAACATACACAGAATGCATAAGAATTCTATACTGTCACAAAAATTGAAATTCAAATATGTATAAATAAACTCACACTGACCTAAACTATATTGAAAATCTTATGAGCGTATGTATGGTGGGTCGATCGACTCATCACACTAAACGTGTTTTGAAAAAAAAATACTTTTATTTTTTAATTTTTAATTTTTTTTTATAGTATCGTAAGTATAGTCGAAAGCTCTATTTTGTATAAAAAATTCAAGTCGATTTCTTGAATAGAAGCCTCATACGAGCGTTAACTATATGCAGAGTCGCATAAAAGCTCGTTCGAGGTCTCGGTCAATATATAGTAAGACTCGGTTTTTATTAAAAAAAAAAAAAATTAAAAATTGCTTTTATATGCAAATTAAAATTCCAAACACTTTTTGCATTAAACATTTTTTAGTAGGATTTCATTTAGCAAAGTTATGACACTTTGAATTTTTACATTAGCCGCCATTTTGAAAAAAAATTTTATATATTTTTTTTAAACATAACGTATAGGGGCTGCACGTTAGTTCTATGCGATACTCAAAATTTAAATTTTTATCTTCGAAACCAAACAGTTAAGAGCGTTAACTCTTCCGAAAGTCTCAAAATGGCTAGTATGGGGGTACGATCGAACTGATACATCGCTTGTTTTCAAGCAAAAATATATATTTTTTATATTTTACTTAGATGAACTTTAGGCTTCTCAACATTTCATGTATAGAGACCTTTTTGCCAAAATTCAACACTACTGAGTTATAAGTGATTGAATTTTAATACTTGTCGTCATTTTGCAAAAAATTGACAAAATGGATTTTGCTAACAAACATACACAGGATGCTTAAGAATTCTATACTGTCACAAAAATTGAAATTCAAATATGTATAAATAAGCTCACACTGACCTAAACTATATTGAAAATCTTATGAGCGTATGTATGGTGGGTCGATCGACTCATCACACTAAACGTGTTTTGAAAAAAAAATACTTTTATTTTTTAATTTTTAATTTTTTTTTATAGTATCGTAAGTATAGTCGAAAGCTCTATTTTGTATAAAAAATTCAAGTCGATTTCTTGAATAGAAGCCTCATACGAGCGTTAACTATATGCAGAGTCGCATAAAAGCTCGTTCGAGGTCTCGGTCAATATATGGTAAGACTCGGTTTTTAATAAAAAAAAAATAATTAAAAATTGCTTTTATATGCAAATTAAAATTCCAAACACTTTTTGCATTAAACATTTTTTAGTAGGATTTCATTTAGCAAAGTTATGACACTTTGAATTTTTACATTAGCCGCCATTTTGAAAAAAAATTTTATATATTTTTTTTAAACATAACGTATAGGGGCTGCACGTTAGTTCTATGCGATACTCAAAATTTAAATTTTTATCTTCGAAACCAAACAGTTAAGAGCGTTAACTCTACCGAAAGTCTCAAAATGGCTAGTATGGGGGTACGATCGAACTGATACATCGCTTGTTTTTAAGCAAAAATATATATTTTTTATATTTTACTTAGATGAACTTTAGGCTTCTCAACATTTCATGTATAGAGACCTTTTTGCCAAAATTCAACACTACTGAGTTATAAGTGATTGAATTTTAATACTTGTCGTCATTTTGCAAAAAATTGACAAAATGGATTTTGCTAACAAACATACACAGGATGCATAAGAATTCTATACTGTCACAAAAATTGAAATTCAAATATGTATAAATAAACTCACACTGACCTAAACTATATTGAAAATCTTATGAGCGTATGTATGGTGGGTCGATCGACTCATCACACTAAACGTGTTTTGAAAAAAAAATACTTTTATTTTTTAATTTTTAATTTTTTTTTATAGTATCGTAAGTATAGTCGAAAGCTCTATTTTGTATAAAAAATTCAAGTCGATTTCTTAAATAGAAGCCTCATACGAGCGTTAACTATATGCAGAGTCGCATAAAAGCTCGTTCGAGGTCTCGGTCAATATATGGTAAGACTCGGTTTTTATTAAAAAAAAAATAATTAAAAATTGCTTTTATATGCAAATTAAAATTCCAAACACTTTTTGCATTAAACATTTTTTAGTAGGATTTCATTTAGCAAAGTTATGACACTTTGAATTTTTACATTAGCCGCCATTTTGAAAAAAAATTTTATATATTTTTTTTAAACATAACGTATAGGGGCTGCACGTTAGTTCTATGCGATACTCAAAATTTAAATTTTTTTTTTCGAAACCAAACAGTTAAGAGCGTTAACTCTTCCGAAAGTCTCAAAATGGCTAGTATGGGGGTACGATCGAACTGATACATCGCTTGTTTTCAAGCAAAAATATATATTTTTTATATTTTACTTAGATGAACTTTAGGCTTCTCAACATTTCATGTATAGAGACCTTTTTGCCAAAATTCAACACTACTGAGTTATAAGTGATTGAATTTTAATACTTGTCGTCATTTTGCAAAAAATTGACAAAATGGATTTTGCTAACAAACATACACAGGATGCTTAAGAATTCTATACTGTCACAAAAATTGAAATTCAAATATGTATAAATAAGCTTACACTGACCTAAACTATATTGAAAATCTTATGAGCGTATGTATGGTGGGTCGATCGACTCATCACACTAAACGTGTTTTGAAAAAAAAATACTTTTATTTTTTAATTTTTAACTTTTTTTTATAGTATCGTAAGTATAGTCGAAAGCTCTATTTTGTATAAAAAATTCAAGTCGATTTCTTGAATAGAAGCCTCATACGAGCGTTAACTATATGCAGAGTCGCATAAAAGCTCGTTCGAGGTCTCGGTCAATATATGGTAAGACTCGGTTTTTATCAAAAAAAAAATAATAAAAAATTGCGTTTATATGCAAATTAAAATTCCAAACACTTTTTTTATTAGAAATTTTTTAGTAGGATTTTATTTAACAAAGTTATGACACTTTGAATTTTTACATTAGCCGCCATTTTGAAAAAAAATTTTATATATTTTTTTTAAACATAACGTATAGGGGCTGCGCGTTAGTTCTATGCGATACTCAAAATTTAAATTTTTATCTTCGAAACCAAACAGTTAAGAGCGTTAACTCTTCCGAAAGTCTCAAAATGGCTAGTATGGGGGTACGATCGAACTGATACATCGCTTGTTTTCAAGCAAAAATATATATTTTTTATATTTTATTCTGATGAACTTTAGGCTTCTCAACATTTCATGTATAGAGACCTTTTTGCCAAAATTCAACACTACTGAGTTATAAGTGATTGAATTTTAATACTTGTCGTCATTTTGCAAAAAATTGACAAAATGGATTTTGCTAACAAACATACACAGGATGCTTAAGAATTCTATACTGTCACAAAAATTGAAATTCAAATATGTATAAATAAGCTCACACTGACCTAAACTATATTGAAAATCTTATGAGCGTATGTATGGTGGGATATATAGATACGACTCATCACACTAAACGTGTTTTGAAAAAAAAATACTTTTATTTTTTAATTTTTAATTTTTTTTTATAGTATCGTAAGTATAGTCGAAAGCTCTATTTTGTATAAAAAATTCAAGTCGATTTCTTGAATAGAAGCCTCATACGAGCGTTAACTATATGCAGAGTCGCATAAAAGCTCGTTCGAGGTCTCGGTCAATATATGGTAAGACTCGGTTTTTATTAAAAAAAAAATAATTAAAAATTGCTTTTATATGTAAATTAAAATTCCAAACACTTTTTGCATTAAACATTTTTTAGTAGGATTTCATTTAGCAAAGTTATGACACTTTGAATTTTTACATTAGCCGCCATTTTGAAAAAAAATTTTATATATTTTTTTTAAACATAACGTATAGGGGCTGCACGTTAGTTCTATGCGACACTCAAAATTTAAATTTTTATCTTTGAAACCAAACAGTTAAGAGCGTTAACTCTTCCGAAAGTCTCAAAATGGCTAGTATGGGGGTACGATCGAACTGATACATCGCTTGTTTTCAAGCAAAAATATATATTTTTTATATTTTACTTAGATGAACTTTAGGCTTCTCAACATTTCATGTATAGAGACCTTTTTGCCAAAATTCAACACTACTGAGTTATAAGTGATTGAATTTTAATACTTGTCGTCATTTTGCAAAAAATTGACAAAATGGATTTTGCTAACAAACATACACAGGATGCTTAAGAATTCTATACTGTTACAAAAATTGAAATTCAAATATGTATAAATAAGCTCACACTGACCTAAACTATATTGAAAATCTTATGAGCGTATGTATGGTGGGTCGATCGACTCATCACACTAAACGTGTTTTAAAAAAAAAATACTTTTATTTTTTAATTTTTAATTTTTTTTTATAGTATCGTAAGTATAGTCGAAAGCTCTATTTTGTATAAAAAATTCAAGTCGATTTCTTGAATAGAAGCCTCATACGAGCGTTAACTATATGCAGAGTCGCATAAAAGCTCGTTCGAGGTCTCGGTCAATATATGGTAAGACTCGGTTTTTAATAAAAAAAAAATAATTAAAAATTGCTTTTATATGCAAATTAAAATTCCAAACACTTTTTGCATTAAACATTTTTTAGTAGGATTTCATTTAGCAAAGTTATGACACTTTGAATTTTTACATTAGCCGCCATTTTGAAAAAAAATTTTATATATTTTTTTTAAACATAACGTATAGGGGCTGCACGTTAGTTCTATGCGATACTCAAAATTTAAATTTTTATCTTCGAAACCAAACAGTTAAGAGCGTTAACTCTACCGAAAGTCTCAAAATGGCTAGTATGGGGGTACGATCGAACTGATACATCGCTTGTTTTTAAGCAAAAATATATATTTTTTATATTTTACTTAGATGAACTTTAGGCTTCTCAACATTTCATGTATAGAGACCTTTTTGCCAAAATTCAACACTACTGAGTTATAAGTGATTGAATTTTAATACTTGTCGTCATTTTGCAAAAAATTGACAAAATGGATTTTGCTAACAAACATACACAGGATGCATAAGAATTCTATACTGTCACAAAAATTGAAATTCAAATATGTATAAATAAACTCACACTGACCTAAACTATATTGAAAATCTTATGAGCGTATGTATGGTGGGTCGATCGACTCATCACACTAAACGTGTTTTGAAAAAAAAATACTTTTATTTTTTAATTTTTAATTTTTTTTTATAGTATCGTAAGTATAGTCGAAAGCTCTATTTTGTATAAAAAATTCAAGTCGATTTCTTAAATAGAAGCCTCATACGAGCGTTAACTATATGCAGAGTCGCATAAAAGCTCGTTCGAGGTCTCGGTCAATATATGGTAAGACTCGGTTTTTATTAAAAAAAAAATAATTAAAAATTGCTTTTATATGCAAATTAAAATTCCAAACACTTTTTGCATTAAACATTTTTTAGTAGGATTTCATTTAGCAAAGTTATGACACTTTGAATTTTTACATTAGCCGCCATTTTGAAAAAAAATTTTATATATTTTTTTTAAACATAACGTATAGGGGCTGCACGTTAGTTCTATGCGATACTCAAAATTTAAATTTTTTTTTGAAACCAAACAGTTAAGAGCGTTAACTCTTCCGAAAGTCTCAAAATGGCTAGTATGGGGGTACGATCGAACTGATACATCGCTTGTTTTCAAGCAAAAATATATATTTTTTATATTTTACTTAGATGAACTTTAGGCTTCTCAACATTTCATGTATAGAGACCTTTTTGCCAAAATTCAACACTACTGAGTTATAAGTGATTGAATTTTAATACTTGTCGTCATTTTGCAAAAAATTGACAAAATGGATTTTGCTAACAAACATACACAGGATGCTTAAGAATTCTATACTGTCACAAAAATTGAAATTCAAATATGTATAAATAAGCTCACACTGACCTAAACTATATTGAAAATCTTATGAGCGTATGTATGGTGGGTCGATCGACTCATCACACTAAACGTGTTTTGAAAAAAAAATACTTTTATTTTTTAATTTTTAACTTTTTTTTATAGTATCGTAAGTATAGTCGAAAGCTCTATTTTGTATAAAAAATTCAAGTCGATTTCTTGAATAGAAGCCTCATACGAGCGTTAACTATATGCAGAGTCGCATAAAAGCTCGTTCGAGGTCTCGGTCAATATATGGTAAGACTCGGTTTTTATCAAAAAAAAAATAATAAAAAATTGCGTTTATATGCAAATTAAAATTCCAAACACTTTTTTCATTAGACATTTTTTAGTAGGATTTTATTTAACAAAGTTATGACACTTTGAATTTTTACATTAGCCGCCATTTTGAAAAAAAATTTTATATATTTTTTTTAAACATAACGTATAGGGGCTGCGCGTTAGTTCTATGCGATACTCAAAATTTAAATTTTTATCTTCGAAACCAAACAGTTAAGAGCGTTAACTCTTCCGAAAGTCTCAAAATGGCTAGTATGGGGGTACGATCGAACTGATACATCGCTTGTTTTCAAGCAAAAATATATATTTTTTATATTTTATTCTGATGAACTTTAGGCTTCTCAACATTTCATGTATAGAGACCTTTTTGCCAAAATTCAACACTACTGAGTTATAAGTGATTGAATTTTAATACTTGTCGTCATTTTGCAAAAAATTGACAAAATGGATTTTGCTAACAAACATACACAGGTTGCTTAAGAATTCTATACTGTCACAAAAATTGAAATTCAAATATGTATAAATAAGCTCACACTGACCTAAACTATATTGAAAATCTTATGAGCGTATGTATGGTGGGATATATAGATACGACTCATCACACTAAACGTGTTTTGAAAAAAAAATACTTTTATTTTTTAATTTTTAATTTTTTTTTATAGTATCGTAAGTATAGTCGAAAGCTCTATTTTGTATAAAAAATTCAAGTCGATTTCTTGAATAGAAGCCTCATACGAGCGTTAACTATATGCAGAGTCGCATAAAAGCTCGTTCGAGGTCTCGGTCAATATATGGTAAGACTCGGTTTTTATTAAAAAAAAAATAATTAAAAATTGCTTTTATATGTAAATTAAAATTCCAAACACTTTTTGCATTAAACATTTTTTAGTAGGATTTCATTTAGCAAAGTTATGACACTTTGAATTTTTACATTAGCCGCCATTTTGAAAAAAAATTTTATATATTTTTTTTAAACATAACGTATAGGGGCTGCACGTTAGTTCTATGCGACACTCAAAATTTAAATTTTTATCTTCGAAACCAAACAGTTAAGAGCGTTAACTCTTCCGAAAGTCTCAAAATGGCTAGTATGGGGGTACGATCGAACTGATACATCGCTTGTTTTCAAGCAAAAATATATATTTTTTATATTTTACTTAGATGAACTTTAGGCTTCTCAACATTTCATGTATAGAGACCTTTTTGCCAAAATTCAACACTACTGAGTTATAAGTGATTGAATTTTAATACTTGTCGTCATTTTGCAAAAAATTGACAAAATGGATTTTGCTAACAAACATACACAGGATGCTTAAGAATTCTATACTGTTACAAAAATTGAAATTCAAATATGTATAAATAAGCTCACACTGACCTAAACTATATTGAAAATCTTATGAGCGTATGTATGGTGGGTCGATCGACTCATCACACTAAACGTGTTTTGAAAAAAAAATACTTTTATTTTTTAATTTTTAATTTTTTTTTATAGTATCGTAAGTATAGTCGAAAGCTCTATTTTGTATAAAAAATTCAAGTCGATTTCTTGAATAGAAGCCTCATACGAGCGTTAACTATATGCAGAGTCGCATAAAAGCTCGTTCGAGGTCTCGGTCAATATATGGTAAGACTCGGTTTTTATTAAAAAAAAAATAATTAAAAATTGCTTTTATATGCAAATTAAAATTCCAAACACTTTTTGCATTAAACATTTTTTAGTAGGATTTCATTTAGCAAAGTTATGACACTTTGAATTTTTACATTAGCCGCCATTTTGAAAAAAAATTTTATATATTTTTTTTAAACATAACGTATAGGGGCTGCACGTTAGTTCTATGCGATACTCAAAATTTAAATTTTTATCTTCGAAACCAAACAGTTAAGAGCGTTAACTCTTCCGAAAGTCTCAAAATGGCTAGTATGGGGGTACGATCGAACTGATACATCGCTTGTTTTCAAGCAAAAATATATATTTTTTATATTTTACTTAGATGAACTTTAGGCTTCTCAACATTTCATGTATAGAGACCTTTTTGCCAAAATTCAACACTACTGAGTTATAAGTGATTGAATTTTAATACTTGTCGTCATTTTGCAAAAAATTGACAAAATGGATTTTGCTAACAAACATACACAGGATGCTTAAGAATTCTATACTGTCACAAAAATTGAAATTCAAATATGTATAAATAAGCTCACACTGACCTAAACTATATTGAAAATCTTATGAGCGTATGTATGGTGGGTCGATCGACTCATCACACTAAACGTGTTTTGAAAAAAAAATACTTTATTTTTTAATTTTTAATTTTTTTTTATAGTATCGTAAGTATAGTCGAAAGCTCTATTTTGTATAAAAAATTCAAGTCGATTTCTTGAATAGAAGCCTTATACGAGCGTTAACTATATGCAGAGTCGCATAAAAGCTCGTTCGAGGTCTCGGTCAATATATGGTAAGACTCGGTTTTTATTAAAAAAAAAATAATTAAAAATTGCTTTTATATGCAAATTAAAATTCCAAACACTTTTTGCATTAAACATTTTTTAGTAGGATTTCATTTAGCAAAGTTATGACACTTTGAATTTTTACATTAGCCGCCATTTTAAAAAAAAATTTTATATATTTTTTTTAAACATAACGTATAGGGGCTGCACGTTAGTTCTATGCGATACTTAAAATTTAAATTTTTATCTTCGAAACCAAACAGTTAAGAGCGTTAACTCTTCCGAAAGTCTCAAAATGGCTAGTATGGGGGTACGATCGAACTGATACATCGCTTGTTTTCAAGCAAAAATATATATTTTTTATATTTTACTTAGATGAACTTTAGGCTTCTCAACATTTCATGTATAGAGACCTTTTGGCCAAAATTCAACACTACTGAGTTATAAGTGATTGAATTTTAATACTTGTCGTCATTTTGCAAAAAATTGACAAAATGGATTTTGCTAACAAACATACACAGGATGCTTAAGAATTCTATACTGTCACAAAAATTGAAATTCAAATATGTATAAATAAGCTCACACTGACCTAAACTATATTGAAAATCTTATGAGCGTATGTATGGTGGGTCGATCGACTCATCACACTAAACGTGTTTTGAAAAAAAAATACTTTATTTTTTAATTTTTAATTTTTTTTTATAGTATCGTAAGTATAGTCGAAAGCTCTATTTTGTATAAAAAATTCAAGTCGATTTCTTGAATAGAAGCCTCATACGAGCGTTAACTATATGCAGAGTCGCATAAAAGCTCGTTCGAGGTCTCGGTCAATATATGGTAAGACTCGGTTTTTATTAAAAAAAAAATAATTAAAAATTGCTTTTATATGCAAATTAAAATTCCAAACACTTTTTGCATTAAACATTTTTTAGTAGGATTTCATTTAGCAAAGTTATGACACTTTGAATTTTTACATTAGCCGCCATTTTGAAAAAAAATTTTATATATTTTTTTTAAACATAACGTATAGGGGCTGCACGTTAGTTCTATGCGATACTCAAAATTTAAATTTTTTTCTTCGAAACCAAACAGTTAAGAGCGTTAACTCTTCCGAAAGTCTCAAAATGGCTAGTATGGGGGTACGATCGAACTGATACATCGCTTGTTTTCAAGCAAAAATATATATTTTTTATATTTTACTAAGATGAACTTTAGGCTTTTCAACATTTCATGTATAGAGACCTTTTTGCCAAAATTCAACACTACTGAGTTATAAGTGATTGAATTTTAATACTTGTCGTCATTTTGCAAAAAATTGACAAAATGGATTTTGCTAAAAAACATACACAGGATGCTTAAGAATTCTATACTGTCACAAAAATTGAAATTCAAATATGTATAAATAAGCTCACACTGACCTAAACTATATTGAAAATCTTATGAGCGTATGTATGGTGGGATATATAGATACGACTCATCACACTAAACGTGTTTTGAAAAAAAAATACTTTTATTTTTTAATTTTCAATTTTTTTTTATAGTATCGTAAGTATAGTCGAAAGCTCTATTTTGTATTAAAAATTCAAGTCGATTTCTTGAATAGAAGCCTCATACGAGCGTTAACTATATGCAGAGTCGCATAAAAGCTCGTTCGAGGTCTCGGTCAATATATGGTAAGACTCGGTTTTTATTAAAAAAAAAATAATAAAAAATTGCTTTTATATGCAAATTAAAATTCCAAACACTTTTTGCATTAAATATTTTTTAGTAGGATTTCATTTAGCAAAGTTATGACACTTTGAATTTTTACATTAGCCGCCATTTTGAAAAAAAATTTTATATATTTTTTTTAAACATAACGTATAGGGGCTGCACGTTAGTTCTATGCGATACTCAAAATTTAAATTTTTATCTTCGAAACCAAACAGTTAAGAGCGTTAACTCTTCCGAAAGTCTCAAAATGGCTAGTATGGGGGTACGATCGAACTGATACATCGCTTGTTTTCAAGCAAAAATATATATTTTTTATATTTTACTTAGATGAACTTTAGGCTTCTCAACATTTCATGTATAGAGACCTTTTTGCCAAAATTCAACACTACTGAGTTATAAGTGATTGAATTTTAATACTTGTCGTCATTTTGCAAAAAATTGACAAAATGGATTTTGCTAACAAACATACACAGGATGCTTAAGAATTCTATACTGTCACAAAAATTGAAATTCAAATATGTATAAATAAGCTCACACTGACCTAAACTATATTGAAAATCTTATGAGCGTATGTATGGTGGGTCGATCGACTCATCACACTAAACGTGTTTTGAAAAAAAAATACTTTTATTTTTTAATTTTTAATTTTTTTTTATAGTATCGTAAGTATAGTCGAAAGCTCTATTTTGTATAAAAAATTCAAGTCGATTTCTTGAATAGAAGCCTCATACGAGCGTTAACTATATGCAGAGTCGCATAAAAGCTCGTTCGAGGTCTCGGTCAATATATGGTAAGACTCGGTTTTTATTAAAAAAAAAATAATTAAAAATTGCTTTTATATGCAAATTAAAATTCCAAACACTTTTTGCATTAAACATTTTTTAGTAGGATTTCATTTAGCAAAGTTATGACACTTTGAATTTTTACATTAGCCGCCATTTTGAAAAACAATTTTATATATTTTTTTTAAACATAACGTATAGGGGCTGCACGTTAGTTCTATGCGATACTCAAAATTTAAATTTTTATCTTCGAAACCAAACAGTTAAGAGCGTTAACTCTTCCGAAAGTCTCAAAATGGCTAGTATGGGGGTACGATCGAACTGATACATCGCTTGTTTTCAAGCAAAAATATATATTTTTTATATTTTACTTAGATGAACTTTAGGCTTCTCAACATTTCATGTATAGAGACCTTTTTGCCAAAATTCAACACTACTGAGTTATAAGTGATTGAATTTTAATACTTGTCGTCATTTTGCAAAAAATTGACAAAATGGATTTTGCTAACAAACATACACAGGATGCTTAAGAATTCTATACTGTCACAAAAATTGAAATTCAAATATGTATAAATAAGCTCACACTGACCTAAACTATATTGAAAATCTTATGAGCGTATGTATGGTGGGTCGATCGACTCATCACACTAAACGTGTTTTGAAAAAAAAATACTTTTATTTTTTAATTTTTAATTTTTTTTTATAGTATCGTAAGTATAGTCGAAAGCTCTATTTTGTATAAAAAATTCAAGTCGATTTCTTGAATAGAAGCCTCATACGAGCGTTAACTATATGCAGAGTCGCATAAAAGCTCGTTCGAGGTCTCGGTCAATATATGGTAAGACTCGGTTTTTATTAAAAAAAAAATAATTAAAAATTGCTTTTATATGCAAATTAAAATTCCAAACACTTTTTGCATTAAACATTTTTTAGTAGGATTTCATTTAGCAAAGTTATGACACTTTGAATTTTTACATTAGCCGCCATTTTGAAAAACAATTTTATATATTTTTTTTAAACATAACGTATAGGGGCTGCACGTTAGTTCTATGCGATACTCAAAATTTAAATTTTTATCTTCGAAACCAAACAGTTAAGAGCGTTAACTCTTCCGAAAGTCTCAAAATGGCTAGTATGGGGGTACGATCGAACTGATACATCGCTTGTTTTCAAGCAAAAATATATATTTTTTATATTTTATTCTGATGAACTTTAGGCTTCTCAACATTTCATGTATAGAGACCTTTTTGCCAAAATTCAACACTACTGAGTTATAAGTGATTGAATTTTAATACTTGTCGTCATTTTGCAAAAAATTGACAAAATGGATTTTGCTAACAAACATACACAGGATGCTTAAGAATTCTATACTGTCACAAAAATTGAAATTCAAATATGTATAAATAAGCTCACACTGACCTAAACTATATTGAAAATCTTATGAGCGTATGTATGGTGGGTCGATCGACTCATCACACTAAACGTGTTTTGAAAAAAAAATACTTTTATTTTTTAATTTTTAATTTTTTTTTATAGTATCGTAAGTATAGTCGAAAGCTCTATTTTGTATAAAAAATTCAAGTCGATTTCTTGAATAGAAGCCTCATACGAGCGTTAACTATATGCAGAGTCGCATAAAAGCTCGTTCGAGGTCTCGGTCAATATATGGTAAGACTCGGTTTTTATTAAAAAAAAAATAATTAAAAATTGCTTTTATATGCAAATTAAAATTCCAAACACTTTTTGCATTTAACATTTTTTAGTAGGATTTCATTTAGCAAAGTTATGACACTTTGAATTTTTACATTAGCCGCCATTTTGAAAAAAAATTTTATATATTTTTTTTAAACATAACGTATAGGGGCTGCACGTTAGTTCTATGCGATTCTCAAAATTTAAATTTTTATCTTCGAAACCAAACAGTTAAGAGCGTTAACTCTTCCGAAAGTCTCAAAATGGCTAGTATGGGGGTACGATCGAACTGATACATCGCTTGTTTTCAAGCAAAAATATATATTTTTTATATTTTACTTAGATGAACTTTAGGCTTCTCAACATTTCATGTATAGAGACCTTTTTGCCAAAATTCAACACTACTGAGTTATAAGTGATTGAATTTTAATACTTGTCGTCATTTTGCAAAAAATTGACAAAATGGATTTTGCTAACAAACATACACAGGATGCTTAAGAATTCTATACTGTCACAAAAATTGAAATTCAAATATGTATAAATAAGCTCACACTGACCTAAACTATATTGAAAATCTTATGAGCGTATGTATGGTGGGTCGATCGACTCATCACACTAAACGTGTTTTGAAAAAAAAATACTTTATTTTTTAATTTTTAATTTTTTTTTATAGTATCGTAAGTATAGTCGAAAGCTCTATTTTGTATAAAAAATTCAAGTCGATTTCTTGAATAGAAGCCTCATACGAGCGTTAACTATATGCAGAGTCGCATAAAAGCTCGTTCGAGGTCTCGGTCAATATATGGTAAGACTCGGTTTTTATTAAAAAAAAAATAATTAAAAATTGCTTTTATATGCAAATTAAAATTCCAAACACTTTTTGCATTAAACATTTTTTAGTAGGATTTCATTTAGCAAAGTTATGACACTTTGAATTTTTACATTAGCCGCCATTTTAAAAAAAAATTTTATATATTTTTTTTAAACATAACGTATAGGGGCTGCACGTTAGTTCTATGCGATACTTAAAATTTAAATTTTTATCTTCGAAACCAAACAGTTAAGAGCGTTAACTCTTCCGAAAGTCTCAAAATGGCTAGTATGGGGGTACGATCGAACTGATACATCGCTTGTTTTCAAGCAAAAATATATATTTTTTATATTTTACTTAGATGAACTTTAGGCTTCTCAACATTTCATGTATAGAGACCTTTTTGCCAAAATTCAACACTACTGAGTTATAAGTGATTGAATTTTAATACTTGTCGTCATTTTGCAAAAAATTGCCAAAATGGATTTTGCTAACAAACATACACAGAATGCTTAAGAATTCTATACTGTCACAAAAATTGAAATTCAAATATTGATAAATAAGCTCACACTGACCTAAACTATATTGAAAATCTTATGAGCGTATGTATGGTGGGTCGATCGACTCATCACACTAAACGTGTTTTGAAAAAAAAATACTTTTATTTTTTAATTTTTAATTTTTTTTTATAGTATCGTAAGTATAGTCGAAAGCTCTATTTTGTATAAAAAATTCAAGTCGATTTCTTGAATAGAAGCCTCATACGAGCGTTAACTATATGCAGAGTCGCATAAAAGCTCGTTCGAGGTCTCGGTCAATATATGGTAAGACTCGGTTTTTATTAAAAAAAAAATAATAAAAAATTGCTTTTATATGCAAATTAAAATTCCAAACACTTTTTGCATTAAACATTTTTTAGTAGGATTTCATTTAGCAAAGTTATGACACTTTGAATTTTTACATTAGCCGCCATTTTGAAAAAAAATTTTATATATTTTTTTTAAACATAACGTATAGGGGCTGCACGTTAGTTCTATGCGATACTCAAAATTTAAATTTTTATCTTCGAAACCAAACAGTTAAGAGCGTTAACTCTTCCGAAAGTCTCAAAATGGCTAGTATGGGGGTACGATCGAACTGATACATCGCTTGTTTTCAAGCAAAAATATATATTTTTTATATTTTACTTAGATGAACTTTAGGCTTCTCAACATTTCATGTATAGAGACCTTTTTGCCAAAATTCAACACTACTGAGTTATAAGTGATTGAATTTTAATACTTGTCGTCATTTTGCAAAAAATTGACAAAATGGATTTTGCTAACAAACATACACAGGATGCTTAAGAATTCTATACTGTCACAAAAATTGAAATTCAAATATGTATAAATAAGCTCACACTGACCTAAACTATATTGAAAATCTTATGAGCGTATGTATGGTGGGTCGATCGACTCATCACACTAAACGTGTTTTGAAAAAAAAATACTTTTATTTTTTAATTTTTAATTTTTTTTTATAGTATCGTAAGTATAGTCGAAAGCTCTATTTTGTATAAAAAATTCAAGTCGATTTCTTGAATAGAAGCCTCATACGAGCGTTAACTATATGCAGAGTCGCATAAAAGCTCGTTCGAGGTCTCGGTCAATATATGGTAAGACTCGGTTTTTATTAAAAAAAAAATAATTAAAAATTGCTTTTATATGCAAATTAAAATTCCAAACACTTTTTGCATTAAACATTTTTTAGTAGGATTTCATTTAGCAAAGTTATGACACTTTGAATTTTTACATTAGCCGCCATTTTGAAAAACAATTTTATATATTTTTTTTAAACATAACGTATAGGGGCTGCACGTTAGTTCTATGCGATACTCAAAATTTAAATTTTTATCTTCGAAACCAAACAGTTAAGAGCGTTAACTCTTCCGAAAGTCTCAAAATGGCTAGTATGGGGGTACGATCGAACTGATACATCGCTTGTTTTCAAGCAAAAATATATATTTTTTATATTTTACTTAGATGAACTTTAGGCTTCTCAACATTTCATGTATAGAGACCTTTTTGCCAAAATTCAACACTACTGAGTTATAAGTGATTGAATTTTAATACTTGTCGTCATTTTGCAAAAAATTGACAAAATGGATTTTGCTAACAAACATACACAGGATGCTTAAGAATTCTATACTGTCACAAAAATTGAAATTCAAATATGTATAAATAAGCTCACACTGACCTAAACTATATTGAAAATCTTATGAGCGTATGTATGGTGGGTCGATCGACTCATCACACTAAACGTGTTTTGAAAAAAAAATACTTTTATTTTTTAATTTTTAATTTTTTTTTATAGTATCGTAAGTATAGTCGAAAGCTCTATTTTGTATAAAAAATTCAAGTCGATTTCTTGAATAGAAGCCTCATACGAGCGTTAACTATATGCAGAGTCGCATAAAAGCTCGTTCGAGGTCTCGGTCAATATATGGTAAGACTCGGTTTTTATTAAAAAAAAAATAATTAAAAATTGCTTTTATATGCAAATTAAAATTCCAAACACTTTTTGCATTTAACATTTTTTAGTAGGATTTCATTTAGCAAAGTTATGACACTTTGAATTTTTACATTAGCCGCCATTTTGAAAAAAAATTTTATATATTTTTTTTAAACATAACGTATAGGGGCTGCACGTTAGTTCTATGCGATACTCAAAATTTAAATTTTTATCTTCGAAACCAAACAGTTAAGAGCGTTAACTCTTCCGAAAGTCTCAAAATGGCTAGTATGGGGGTACGATCGAACTGATACATCGCTTGTTTTCAAGCAAAAATATATATTTTTTATATTTTACTTAGATGAACTTTAGGCTTCTCAACATTTCATGTATAGAGACCTTTTTGCCAAAATTCAACACTACTGAGTTATAAGTGATTGAATTTTAATACTTGTCGTCATTTTGCAAAAAATTGACAAAATGGATTTTGCTAACAAACATACACAGGATGCTTAAGAATTCTATACTGTCACAAAAATTGAAATTCAAATATGTATAAATAAGCTCACACTGACCTAAACTATATTGAAAATCTTATGAGCGTATGTATGGTGGGTCGATCGACTCATCACACTAAACGTGTTTTGAAAAAAAAATACTTTTATTTTTTAATTTTTAATTTTTTTTTATAGTATCGTAAGTATAGTCGAAAGCTCTATTTTGTATAAAAAATTCAAGTCGATTTCTTGAATAGAAGCCTCATACGAGCGTTAACTATATGCAGAGTCGCATAAAAGCTCGTTCGAGGTCTCGGTCAATATATGGTAAGACTCGGTTTTTATAAAAAAAAAAATAATTAAAAATTGCTTTTATATGCAAATTAAAATTCCAAACACTTTTTGCATTAAACATTTTTTAGTAGGATTTCATTTAGCAAAGTTATGACACTTTGAATTTTTACATTAGCCGCCATTTTGAAAAAAAATTTTATATATTTTTTTTAAACATAACGTATAGGGGCTGCACGTTAGTTCTATGCGATACTCAAAATTTAAATTTTTTTCTTCGAAACCAAACAGTTAAGAGCGTTAACTCTTCCGAAAGTCTCAAAATGGCTAGTATGGGGGTACGATCGAACTGATACATCGCTTGTTTTCAAGCAAAAATATATATTTTTTATATTTTACTAAGATGAACTTTAGGCTTCTCAACATTTCATGTATAGAGACCTTTTTGCCAAAATTCAACACTACTGAGTTATAAGTGATTGAATTTTAATACTTGTCGTCATTTTGCAAAAAATTGACAAAATGGATTTTGCTAACAAACATACACAGGATGCTTAAGAATTCTATACTGTCACAAAAATTGAAATTCAAATATGTATAAATAAGCTCACACTGACCTAAACTATATTGAAAATCTTATGAGCGTATGTATGGTGGGATATATAGATACGACTCATCACACTAAACGTGTTTTGAAAAAAAAATACTTTTATTTTTTAATTTTCAATTTTTTTTTTCAGTATCGTAAGTATAGTCGAAAGCTCTATTTTGTATAAAAAATTCAAGTCGATTTCTTGAATAGAAGCCTCATACGAGCGTTAACTATATGCAGAGTCGCATAAAAGCTCGTTCGAGGTCTCGGTCAATATATGGTAAGACTCGGTTTTTATTAAAAAAAAAATAATAAAAAATTGCTTTTATATGCAAATTAAAATTCCAAACACTTTTTGCATTAAACATTTTTTAGTAGGATTTCATTTAGCAAAGTTATGACACTTTGAATTTTTACATTAGCCGCCATTTTGAAAAAAAATTTTATATATTTTTTTTAAACATAACGTATAGGGGCTGCACGTTAGTTCTATGCGATACTCAAAATTTAAATTTTTATCTTCGAAACCAAACAGTTAAGAGCGTTAACTCTTCCGAAAGTCTCAAAATGGCTAGTATGGGGGTACGATCGAACTGATACATCGCTTGTTTTCAAGCAAAAATATATATTTTTTATATTTTACTTAGATGAACTTTAGGCTTCTCAACATTTCATGTATAGAGACCTTTTTGCCAAAATTCAACACTACTGAGTTATAAGTGATTGAATTTTAATACTTGTCGTCATTTTGCAAAAAATTGACAAAATGGATTTTGCTAACAAACATACACAGGATGCTTAAGAATTCTATACTGTCACAAAAATTGAAATTCAAATATGTATAAATAAGCTCACACTGACCTAAACTATATTGAAAATCTTATGAGCGTATGTATGGTGGGTCGATCGACTCATCACACTAAACGTGTTTTGAAAAAAAAATACTTTTATTTTTTAATTTTTAATTTTTTTTTATAGTATCGTAAGTATAGTCGAAAGCTCTATTTTGTATAAAAAATTCAAGTCGATTTCTTGAATAGAAGCCTCATACGAGCGTTAACTATATGCAGAGTCGCATAAAAGCTCGTTCGAGGTCTCGGTCAATATATGGTAAGACTCGGTTTTTATTAAAAAAAAAATAATTAAAAATTGCTTTTATATGCAAATTAAAATTCCAAACACTTTTTGCATTTAACATTTTTTAGTAGGATTTCATTTAGCAAAGTTATGACACTTTGAATTTTTACATTAGCCGCCATTTTGAAAAAAAATTTTATATATTTTTTTTAAACATAACGTATAGGGGCTGCACGTTAGTTCTATGCGATACTCAAAATTTAAATTTTTATCTTCGAAACCAAACAGTTAAGAGCGTTAACTCTTCCGAAAGTCTCAAAATGGCTAGTATGGGGGTACGATCGAACTGATACATCGCTTGTTTTCAAGCAAAAATATATATTTTTTATATTTTACTTAGATGAACTTTAGGCTTCTCAACATTTCATGTATAGAGACCTTTTTGCCAAAATTCAACACTACTGAGTTATAAGTGATTGAATTTTAATACTTGTCGTCATTTTGCAAAAAATTGACAAAATGGATTTTGCTAACAAACATACACAGGATGCTTAAGAATTCTATACTGTCACAAAAATTGAAATTCAAATATGTATAAATAAGCTCACACTGACCTAAACTATATTGAAAATCTTATGAGCGTATGTATGGTGGGTCGATCAACTCATCACACTAAACGTGTTTTGAAAAAAAAATACTTTATTTTTTAATTTTTAATTTTTTTTTATAGTATCGTAAGTATAGTCGAAAGCTCTATTTTGTATAAAAAATTCAAGTCGATTTCTTGAATAGAAGCCTCATACGAGCGTTAACTATATGCAGAGTCGCATAAAAGCTCGTTCGAGGTCTCGGTCAATATATGGTAAGACTCGGTTTTTATTAAAAAAAAAATAATTAAAAATTGCTTTTATATGCAAATTAAAATTCCAAACACTTTTTGCATTAAATATTTTTTAGTAGGATTTCATTTAGCAAAGTTATGACACTTTGAATTTTTACATTAGCCGCCATTTTAAAAAAAAATTTTATATATTTTTTTTAAACATAACGTATAGGGGCTGCACGTTAGTTCTATGCGATACTTAAAATTTAAATTTTTATCTTCGAAACCAAACAGTTAAGAGCGTTAACTCTTCCGAAAGTCTCAAAATGGCTAGTATGGGGGTACGATCGAACTGATACATCGCTTGTTTTCAAGCAAAAATATATATTTTTTATATTTTACTTAGATGAACTTTAGGCTTCTCAACATTTCATGTATAGAGACCTTTTTGCCAAAATTCAACACTACTGAGTTATAAGTGATTGAATTTTAATACTTGTCGTCATTTTGCAAAAAATTGACAAAATGGATTTTGCTAACAAACATACACAGGATGCTTAAGAATTCTATACTGTCACAAAAATTGAAATTCAAATATGTATAAATAAGCTCACACTGACCTAAACTATATTGAAAATCTTATGAGCGTATGTATGGTGGGTCGATCGACTCATCACACTAAACGTGTTTTGAAAAAAAAATACTTTATTTTTTAATTTTTAATTTTTTTTTATAGTATCGTAAGTATAGTCGAAAGCTCTATTTTGTATAAAAAATTCAAGTCGATTTCTTGAATAGAAGCCTCATACGAGCGTTAACTATATGCAGAGTCGCATAAAAGCTCGTTCGAGGTCTCGGTCAATATATGGTAAGACTCGGTTTTTATTAAAAAAAAAATAATTAAAAATTGCTTTTATATGCAAATTAAAATTCCAAACACTTTTTGCATTAAACATTTTTTAGTAGGATTTCATTTAGCAAAGTTATGACACTTTGAATTTTTACATTAGCCGCCATTTTAAAAAAAAATTTTATATATTTTTTTTAAACATAACGTATAGGGGCTGCACGTTAGTTCTATGCGATACTTAAAATTTAAATTTTTATCTTCGAAACCAAACAGTTAAGAGCGTTAACTCTTCCGAAAGTCTCAAAATGGCTAGTATGGGGGTACGATCGAACTGATACATCGCTTGTTTTCAAGCAAAAATATATATTTTTTATATTTTACTTAGATGAACTTTAGGCTTCTCAACATTTCATGTATAGAGACCTTTTTGCCAAAATTCAACACTACTGAGTTATAAGTGATTGAATTTTAATACTTGTCGTCATTTTGCAAAAAATTGACAAAATGGATTTTGCTAACAAACATACACAGGATGCTTAAGAATTCTATACTGTCACAAAAATTGAAATTCAAATATGTATAAATAAGCTCACACTGACCTAAACTATATTGAAAATCTTATGAGCGTATGTATGGTGGGTCGATCGACTCATCACACTAAACGTGTTTTGAAAAAAAAATACTTTTATTTTTTAATTTTTAATTTTTTTTTATAGTATCGTAAGTATAGTCGAAAGCTCTATTTTGTATAAAAAATTCAAGTCGATTTCTTGAATAGAAGCCTCATACGAGCGTTAACTATATGCAGAGTCGCATAAAAGCTCGTTCGAGGTCTCGGTCAATATATGGTAAGACTCGGTTTTTATTAAAAAAAAATAATTAAAAATTGCTTTTATATGCAAATTAAAATTCCAAACACTTTTTGCATTAAACATTTTTTAGTAGGATTTCATTTAGCAAAGTTATGACACTTTGAATTTTTACATTAGCCGCCATTTTAAAAAAAAATTTTATATATTTTTTTTAAACATAACGTATAGGGGCTGCACGTTAGTTCTATGCGATACTTAAAATTTAAATTTTTATCTTCGAAACCAAACAGTTAAGAGCGTTAACTCTTCCGAAAGTCTCAAAATGGCTAGTATGGGGGTACGATCGAACTGATACATCGCTTGTTTTCAAGCAAAAATATATATTTTTTATATTTTACTTAGATGAACTTTAGGCTTCTCAACATTTCATGTATAGAGACCTTTTGGCCAAAATTCAACACTACTGAGTTATAAGTGATTGAATTTTAATACTTGTCGTCATTTTGCAAAAAATTGACAAAATGGATTTTGCTAACAAACATACACAGGATGCTTAAGAATTCTATACTGTCACAAAAATTGAAATTCAAATATGTATAAATAAGCTCACACTGACCTAAACTATATTGAAAATCTTATGAGCGTATGTATGGTGGGTCGATCGACTCATCACACTAAACGTGTTTTGAAAAAAAAATACTTTTATTTTTTAATTTTTAATTTTTTTTTATAGTATCGTAAGTATAGTCGAAAGCTCTATTTTGTATAAAAAATTCAAGTCGATTTCTTGAATAGAAGCCTCATACGAGCGTTAACTATATGCAGAGTCGCATAAAAGCTCGTTCGAGGTCTCGGTCAATATATGGTAAGACTCGGTTTTTATAAAAAAAAAAATAATTAAAAATTGCTTTTATATGCAAATTAAAATTCCAAACACTTTTTGCATTAAACATTTTTTAGTAGGATTTCATTTAGCAAAGTTATGACACTTTGAATTTTTACATTAGCCGCCATTTTGAAAAAAAATTTTATATATTTTTTTTAAACATAACGTATAGGGGCTGCACGTTAGTTCTATGCGATACTCAAAATTTAAATTTTTTTCTTCGAAACCAAACAGTTAAGAGCGTTAACTCTTCCGAAAGTCTCAAAATGGCTAGTATGGGGGTACGATCGAACTGATACATCGCTTGTTTTCAAGCAAAAATATATATTTTTTATATTTTACTAAGATGAACTTTAGGCTTCTCAACATTTCATGTATAGAGACCTTTTTGCCAAAATTCAACACTACTGAGTTATAAGTGATTGAATTTTAATACTTGTCGTCATTTTGCAAAAAATTGACAAAATGGATTTTGCTAACAAACATACACAGGATGCTTAAGAATTCTATACTGTCACAAAAATTGAAATTCAAATATGTATAAATAAGCTCACACTGACCTAAACTATATTGAAAATCTTATGAGCGTATGTATGGTGGGATATATAGATACGACTCATCACACTAAACGTGTTTTGAAAAAAAAATACTTTTATTTTTTAATTTTCAATTTTTTTTTTCAGTATCGTAAGTATAGTCGAAAGCTCTATTTTGTATAAAAAATTCAAGTCGATTTCTTGAATAGAAGCCTCATACGAGCGTTAACTATATGCAGAGTCGCATAAAAGCTCGTTCGAGGTCTCGGTCAATATATGGTAAGACTCGGTTTTTATTAAAAAAAAAATAATAAAAAATTGCTTTTATATGCAAATTAAAATTCCAAACACTTTTTGCATTAAACATTTTTTAGTAGGATTTCATTTAGCAAAGTTATGACACTTTGAATTTTTACATTAGCCGCCATTTTGAAAAAAAATTTTATATATTTTTTTTAAACATAACGTATAGGGGCTGCACGTTAGTTCTATGCGATACTCAAAATTTAAATTTTTATCTTCGAAACCAAACAGTTAAGAGCGTTAACTCTTCCGAAAGTCTCAAAATGGCTAGTATGGGGGTACGATCGAACTGATACATCGCTTGTTTTCAAGCAAAAATATATATTTTTTATATTTTACTTAGATGAACTTTAGGCTTCTCAACATTTCATGTATAGAGACCTTTTTGCCAAAATTCAACACTACTGAGTTATAAGTGATTGAATTTTAATACTTGTCGTCATTTTGCAAAAAATTGACAAAATGGATTTTGCTAACAAACATACACAGGATGCTTAAGAATTCTATACTGTCACAAAAATTGAAATTCAAATATGTATAAATAAGCTCACACTGACCTAAACTATATTGAAAATCTTATGAGCGTATGTATGGTGGGTCGATCGACTCATCACACTAAACGTGTTTTGAAAAAAAAATACTTTTATTTTTTAATTTTTAATTTTTTTTTATAGTATCGTAAGTATAGTCGAAAGCTCTATTTTGTATAAAAAATTCAAGTCGATTTCTTGAATAGAAGCCTCATACGAGCGTTAACTATATGCAGAGTCGCATAAAAGCTCGTTCGAGGTCTCGGTCAATATATGGTAAGACTCGGTTTTTATTAAAAAAAAAATAATTAAAAATTGCTTTTATATGCAAATTAAAATTCCAAACACTTTTTGCATTTAACATTTTTTAGTAGGATTTCATTTAGCAAAGTTATGACACTTTGAATTTTTACATTAGCCGCCATTTTGAAAAAAAATTTTATATATTTTTTTTAAACATAACGTATAGGGGCTGCACGTTAGTTCTATGCGATACTCAAAATTTAAATTTTTATCTTCGAAACCAAACAGTTAAGAGCGTTAACTCTTCCGAAAGTCTCAAAATGGCTAGTATGGGGGTACGATCGAACTGATACATCGCTTGTTTTCAAGCAAAAATATATATTTTTTATATTTTACTTAGATGAACTTTAGGCTTCTCAACATTTCATGTATAGAGACCTTTTTGCCAAAATTCAACACTACTGAGTTATAAGTGATTGAATTTTAATACTTGTCGTCATTTTGCAAAAAATTGACAAAATGGATTTTGCTAACAAACATACACAGGATGCTTAAGAATTCTATACTGTCACAAAAATTGAAATTCAAATATGTATAAATAAGCTCACACTGACCTAAACTATATTGAAAATCTTATGAGCGTATGTATGGTGGGTCGATCAACTCATCACACTAAACGTGTTTTGAAAAAAAAATACTTTATTTTTTAATTTTTAATTTTTTTTTATAGTATCGTAAGTATAGTCGAAAGCTCTATTTTGTATAAAAAATTCAAGTCGATTTCTTGAATAGAAGCCTCATACGAGCGTTAACTATATGCAGAGTCGCATAAAAGCTCGTTCGAGGTCTCGGTCAATATATGGTAAGACTCGGTTTTTATTAAAAAAAAAATAATTAAAAATTGCTTTTATATGCAAATTAAAATTCCAAACACTTTTTGCATTAAATATTTTTTAGTAGGATTTCATTTAGCAAAGTTATGACACTTTGAATTTTTACATTAGCCGCCATTTTAAAAAAAAATTTTATATATTTTTTTTAAACATAACGTATAGGGGCTGCACGTTAGTTCTATGCGATACTTAAAATTTAAATTTTTATCTTCGAAACCAAACAGTTAAGAGCGTTAACTCTTCCGAAAGTCTCAAAATGGCTAGTATGGGGGTACGATCGAACTGATACATCGCTTGTTTTCAAGCAAAAATATATATTTTTTATATTTTACTTAGATGAACTTTAGGCTTCTCAACATTTCATGTATAGAGACCTTTTTGCCAAAATTCAACACTACTGAGTTATAAGTGATTGAATTTTAATACTTGTCGTCATTTTGCAAAAAATTGACAAAATGGATTTTGCTAACAAACATACACAGGATGCTTAAGAATTCTATACTGTCACAAAAATTGAAATTCAAATATGTATAAATAAGCTCACACTGACCTAAACTATATTGAAAATCTTATGAGCGTATGTATGGTGGGTCGATCGACTCATCACACTAAACGTGTTTTGAAAAAAAAATACTTTTATTTTTTAATTTTTAATTTTTTTTTATAGTATCGTAAGTATAGTCGAAAGCTCTATTTTGTATAAAAAATTCAAGTCGATTTCTTGAATAGAAGCCTCATACGAGCGTTAACTATATGCAGAGTCGCATAAAAGCTCGTTCGAGGTCTCGGTCAATATATGGTAAGACTCGGTTTTTATTAAAAAAAAAATAATTAAAAATTGCTTTTATATGCAAATTAAAATTCCAAACACTTTTTGCATTAAACATTTTTTAGTAGGATTTCATTTAGCAAAGTTATGACACTTTGAATTTTTACATTAGCCGCCATTTTGAAAAAAAATTTTATATATTTTTTTTAAACATAACGTATAGGGGCTGCACGTTAGTTCTATGCGATACTCAAAATTTAAATTTTTTTCTTCGAAACCAAACAGTTAAGAGCGTTAACTCTTCCGAAAGTCTCAAAATGGCTAGTATGGGGGTACGATCGAACTGATACATCGCTTGTTTTCAAGCAAAAATATATATTTTTTATATTTTACTAAGATGAACTTTAGGCTTCTCAACATTTCATGTATAGAGACCTTTTTGCCAAAATTCAACACTACTGAGTTATAAGTGATTGAATTTTAATACTTGTCGTCATTTTGCAAAAAATTGACAAAATGGATTTTGCTAACAAACATACACAGGATGCTTAAGAATTCTATACTGTCACAAAAATTAAAATTCAAATATGTATAAATAAGCTCACACTGACCTAAACTATATTGAAAATCTTATGAGCGTATGTATGGTGGGATATATAGATACGACTCATCACACTAAACGTGTTTTGAAAAAAAAATACTTTTATTTTTTAATTTTCAATTTTTTTTTATAGTATCGTAAGTATAGTCGAAAGCTCTATTTTGTATAAAAAATTCAAGTCGATTTCTTGAATAGAAGCCTCATACGAGCGTTAACTATATGCAGAGTCGCATAAAAGCTCGTTCGAGGTCTCGGTCAATATATGGTAAGACTCGGTTTTTATTAAAAAAAAAATAATAAAAAATTGCTTTTATATGCAAATTAAAATTCCAAACACTTTTTGCATTAAACATTTTTTAGTAGGATTTTATTTAGCAAAGTTATGACACTTTGAATTTTTACATTAGCCGCCATTTTGAAAAAAAATTTTATATATTTTTTTTAAACATAACGTATAGGGGCTGCACGTTAGTTTTATGCGATACTCAAAATTTAAATTTTTATCTTCGAAACCAAACAGTTAAGAGCGTTAACTCTTCCGAAAGTCTCAAAATGGCTAGTATGGGGGTACGATCGAACTGATACATCGCTTGTTTTCAAGCAAAAATATATATTTTTTATATTTTACTTAGATGAACTTTAGGCTTCTCAACATTTCATGTATAAAGACCTTTTTGCCAAAATTCAACACTACTGAGTTATAAGTGATTGAATTTTAATACTTGTCGTCATTTTGCAAAAAATTGACAAAATGGATTTTGCTAACAAACATACACAGGATGCTTAAGAATTCTATACTGTCACAAAAATTGAAATTCAAATATGTATAAATAAGCTCACACTGACCTAAACTATATTGAAAATCTTATGAGCGTATGTATGGTGGGTCGATCGACTCATCACACTAAACGTGTTTTGAAAAAAAAATA
This sequence comes from Plectrocnemia conspersa, assembly GCF_051122295.1. Classification (NCBI taxonomy): domain Eukaryota; kingdom Metazoa; phylum Arthropoda; class Insecta; order Trichoptera; family Polycentropodidae; genus Plectrocnemia; species Plectrocnemia conspersa. The sequence continues at coordinate 432,967 of NW_028277174.1, read as the reverse complement.
CTTTTATTTTTTAATTTTCAATTTTTTTTTATAGTATCGTAAGTATAGTCGAAAGCTCTATTTTGTATAAAAAATTCAAGTCGATTTCTTGAATAGAAGCCTCATACGAGCGTTAACTATATGCAGAGTCGCATAAAAGCTCGTTCGAGGTCTCGGTCAATATATGGTAAGACTCGGTTTTTATTAAAAAAAAAATAATTAAAAATTGCTTTTATATGCAAATTAAAATTCCAAACACTTTTTGCATTAAACATTTTTTAGTAGGATTTCATTTAGCAAAGTTATGACACTTTGAATTTTTACATTAGCCGCCATTTTGAAAAAAAATTTTATATATTTTTTTTAAACATAACGTATAGGGGCTGCACGTTAGTTCTATGCGATACTCAAAATTTAAATTTTTATCTTCGAAACCAAACAGTTAAGAGCGTTAACTCTTCCGAAAGTCTCAAAATGGCTAGTATGGGGGTACGATCGAACTGATACATCGCTTGTTTTCAAGCAAAAATATATATTTTTTATATTTTACTTAGATGAACTTTAGGCTTCTCAACATTTCATGTATAGAGACCTTTTTGCCAAAATTCAACACTACTGAGTTATAAGTGATTGAATTTTAATACTTGTCGTCATTTTGCAAAAAATTGACAAAATGGATTTTGCTAACAAACATACACAGGATGCTTAAGAATTCTATACTGTCACAAAAATTGAAATTCAAATATGTATAAATAAGCTCACACTGACCTAAACTATATTGAAAATCTTATGAGCGTATGTATGGTGGGTCGATCGACTCATCACACTAAACGTGTTTTGAAAAAAAAATACTTTTATTTTTTAATTTTTAATTTTTTTTTATAGTATCGTAAGTATAGTCGAAAGCTCTATTTTGTATAAAAAATTCAAGTCGATTTCTTGAATAGAAGCCTCATACGAGCGTTAACTATATGCAGAGTCGCATAAAAGCTCGTTCGAGGTCTCGGTCAATATATGGTAAGACTCGGTTTTTATTAAAAAAAAAATAATTAAAAATTGCTTTTATATGCAAATTAAAATTCCTAACACTTTTTGCATTTAACATTTTTGAGTAGGATTTTATTTAGCAAAGTTATGACACTTTGAATTTTTACATTAGCCGCCATTTTGAAAAAAAATTTTATATATTTTTTTTAAACATAACGTATAAGGGCTGCACGTTAGTTCTATGCGATACTCAAAATTTAAATTTTTATCTTCGAAACCAAACAGTTAAGAGCGTTAACTCTTCCGAAAGTCTCAAAATGGCTAGTATGGGGGTACGATCGAACTGATACATCGCTTGTTTTCAAGCAAAAATATATATTTTTTATATTTTACTTAGATGAACATTAGGCTTTTCAACATTTCATGTATAGAGACCTTTTTGCCAAAATTCAACACTACTGAGTTATAAGTGTTTGAATTTTAATACTTGTCGTCATTTTGCAAAAAATTGACAAAATGGATTTTGCTAACAAACATACACAGGATGCTTAAGAATTCTATACTGTCACAAAAATTGAAATTCAAATATGTATAAATAAGCTCACACTGACCTAAACTATATTGAAAATCTTATGAGCGTATGTATGGTGGGTCGATCGACTCATCACACTAAACGTGTTTTGAAAAAAAAATACTTTATTTTTTAATTTTTTTTTTTTTTTTATAGTATCGTAAGTATAGTCGAAAGCTCTATTTTGTATAAAAAATTCAAGTCGATTTCTTGAATTGAAGCCTCATACGAGCGTTAACTATATGCAGAGTCGCATAAAAGCTCGTTCGAGGTCTCGGTCAATATATGGTAAGACTCGGTTTTTATTAAAAAAAAAATAATTAAAAATTGCTTTTATATGCAAATTAAAATTCCAAACACTTTTTGCATTAAACATTTTTTAGTAGGATTTCATTTAGCAAAGTTATGACACTTTGAATTTTTACATTAGCCGCCATTTTAAAAAAAAATTTTATATATTTTTTTTAAACATAACGTATAGGGGCTGCACGTTAGTTCTATGCGATACTCAAAATTTAAATTTTTATCTTCGAAACCAAACAGTTAAGAGCGTTAACTCTTCCGAAAGTCTCAAAATGGCTAGTATGGGGGTACGATCGAACTGATACATCGCTTGTTTTCAAGCAAAAATATATATTTTTTATTTTTTTTCTTAGATGAACTTTAGGCTTCTCAACATTTCATGTATAGAGACCTTTTTGCCAAAATTCAACACTACTGAGTTATAAGTGATTGAATTTTAATACTTGTCGTCATTTTGCAAAAAATTGACAAAATGGATTTTGCTAACAAACATACACAGGATGCTTAAGAATTCTATACTGTCACAAAAATTGAAATTCAAATATGTATAAATAAGCTCACACTGACCTAAACTATATTGAAAATCTTATGAGCGTATGTATGGTGGGTCGATCGACTCATCACACTAAACGTGTTTTGAAAAAAATATTACTTTTATTTTTTAATTTTTAATTTTTTTTTATAGTATCGTAAGTATAGTCAAAAGCTCTATTTTGTATAAAAAATTCAAGTCGATTTCTTGAATAGAAGCCTCATACGAGCGTTAACTATATGCAGAGTCGCATAAAAGCTCGTTCGAGGTCTCGGTCAATATATAGTAAGACTCGGTTTTTATTAAAAAAAAAAAAAATTAAAAATTGCTTTTATATGCAAATTAAAATTCCAAACACTTTTTGCATTAAACATTTTTTAGTAGGATTTCATTTAGCAAAGTTATGACACTTTGAATTTTTACATTAGCCGCCATTTTGAAAAAAAATTTTATATATTTTTTTTAAACATAACGTATAGGGGCTGCACGTTAGTTCTATGCGATACTCAAAATTTAAATTTTTATCTTCGAAACCAAACAGTTAAGAGCGTTAACTCTTCCGAAAGTCTCAAAATGGCTAGTATGGGGGTACGATCGAACTGATACATCGCTTGTTTTCAAGCAAAAATATATATTTTTTATATTTTACTTAGATGAACTTTAGGCTTCTCAACATTTCATGTATAGAGACCTTTTTGCCAAAATTCAACACTACTGAGTTATAAGTGATTGAATTTTAATACTTGTCGTCATTTTGCAAAAAATTGACAAAATGGATTTTGCTAACAAACATACACAGGATGCTTAAGAATTCTATACTGTCACAAAAATTGAAATTCAAATATGTATAAATAAGCTCACACTGACCTAAACTATATTGAAAATCTTATGAGCGTATGTATGGTGGGTCGATCGACTCATCACACTAAACGTGTTTTGAAAAAAAAATACTTTTATTTTTTAATTTTTAATTTTTTTTTATAGTATCGTAAGTATAGTCGAAAGCTCTATTTTGTATAAAAAATTCAAGTCGATTTCTTGAATAGAAGCCTCATACGAGCGTTAACTATATGCAGAGTCGCATAAAAGCTCGTTCGAGGTCTCGGTCAATATATGGTAAGACTCGGTTTTTATTAAAAAAAAAATAATTAAAAATTGCTTTTATATGCAAATTAAAATTCCAAACACTTTTTGCATTAAACATTTTTTAGTAGGATTTCATTTAGCAAAGTTATGACACTTTGAATTTTTACATTAGCCGCCATTTTGAAAAAAAATTTTATATATTTTTTTTAAACATAACGTATAAGGGCTGCACGTTAGTTCTATGCGATACTCAAAATTTAAATTTTTATCTTCGAAACCAAACAGTTAAGAGCGTTAACTCTTCCGAAAGTCTCAAAATGGCTAGTATGGGGGTACGATCGAACTGATACATCGCTTGTTTTCAAGCAAAAATATATATTTTTTATATTTTACTTAGATGAACTTTAGGCTTCTCAACATTTCATGTATAGAGACCTTTTTGCCAAAATTCAACACTACTGAGTTATAAGTGATTGAATTTTAATACTTGTCGTCATTTTGCAAAAAATTGACAAAATGGATTTTGCTAACAAACATACACAGGATGCTTAAGAATTCTATACTGTCACAAAAATTGAAATTCAAATATGTATAAATAAGCTCACACTGACCTAAACTATATTGAAAATCTTATAAGCGTATGTATGGTGGGTCGATCGACTCATCACACTAAACGTGTTTTGAAAAAAAAATACTTTTATTTTTTAATTTTTAATTTTTTTTTATAGTATCGTAAGTATAGTCGAAAGCTCTATTTTGTATAAAAAATTCAAGTCGATTTCTTGAATAGAAGCCTCATACGAGCGTTAACTATATGCAGAGTCGCATAAAAGCTCGTTCGAGGTCTCGGTCAATATATGGTAAGACTCGGTTTTTATTAAAAAAAAAATAATAAAAAATTGCTTTTATATGCAAATTAAAATTCCAAACACTTTTTGCATTAAACATTTTTTAGTAGGATTTCATTTAGCAAAGTTATGACACTTTGAATTTTTACATTAGCCGCCATTTTGAAAAAAAATTTTATATATTTTTTTTAAACATAACGTATAGGGGCTGCACGTTAGTTCTATGCGATACTCAAAATTTAAATTTTTATCTTCGAAACCAAACAGTTAAGAGCGTTAACTCTTCCGAAAGTCTCAAAATGGCTAGTATGGGGGTACGATCGAACTGATACATCGCTTGTTTTCAAGCAAAAATATATATTTTTTATATTTTACTTAGATGAACTTTAGGCTTCTCAACATTTCATGTATAGAGACCTTTTTGCCAAAATTCAACACTACTGAGTTATAAGTGATTGAATTTTAATACTTGTCGTCATTTTGCAAAAAATTGACAAAATGGATTTTGCTAACAAACATACACAGGATGCTTAAGAATTCTATACTGTCACAAAAATTGAAATTCAAATATGTATAAATAAGCTCACACTGACCTAAACTATATTGAAAATCTTATGAGCGTATGTATGGTGGGTCGATCGACTCATCACACTAAACGTGTTTTGAAAAAAAAATACTTTTATTTTTTAATTTTTAATTTTTTTTTATAGTATCGTAAGTATAGTCGAAAGCTCTATTTTGTATAAAAAATTCAAGTCGATTTCTTGAATAGAAGCCTCATACGAGCGTTAACTATATGCAGAGTCGCATAAAAGCTCGTTCGAGGTCTCGGTCAATATATGGTAAGACTCGGTTTTTATTAAAAAAAAAATAATAAAAAATTGCTTTTATATGCAAATTAAAATTCCAAACACTTTTTGCATTAAACATTTTTTAGTAGGATTTCATTTAGCAAAGTTATGACACTTTGAATTTTTACATTAGCCGCCATTTTGAAAAAAAATTTTATATATTTTTTTTAAACATAACGTATAGGGGCTGCACGTTAGTTCTATGCGATACTCAAAATTTAAATTTTTATCTTCGAAACCAAACAGTTAAGAGCGTTAACTCTTCCGAAAGTCTCAAAATGGCTAGTATGGGGGTACGATCGAACTGATACATCGCTTGTTTTCAAGCAAAAATATATATTTTTTATATTTTACTTAGATGAACTTTAGGCTTCTCAACATTTCATGTATAGAGACCTTTTTGCCAAAATTCAACACTACTGAGTTATAAGTGATTGAATTTTAATACTTGTCGTCATTTTGCAAAAAATTGACAAAATGGATTTTGCTAACAAACATACACAGGATGCTTAAGAATTCTATACTGTCACAAAAATTGAAATTCAAATATGTATAAATAAGCTCACACTGACCTAAACTATATTGAAAATCTTATGAGCGTATGTATGGTGGGTCGATCGACTCATCACACTAAACGTGTTTTGAAAAAAAAATACTTTTATTTTTTAATTTTTAATTTTTTTTTATAGTATCGTAAGTATAGTCGAAAGCTCTATTTTGTATAAAAAATTCAAGTCGATTTCTTGAATAGAAGCCTCATACGAGCGTTAACTATATGCAGAGTCGCATAAAAGCTCGTTCGAGGTCTCGGTCAATATATGGTAAGACTCGGTTTTTATTAAAAAAAAAATAATTAAAAATTGCTTTTATATGCAAATTAAAATTCCAAACACTTTTTGCATTAAACATTTTTTAGTAGGATTTCATTTAGCAAAGTTATGACACTTTGAATTTTTACATTAGCCGCCATTTTGAAAAAAAATTTTATATATTTTTTTTAAACATAACGTATAGGGGCTGCACGTTAGTTCTATGCGATACTCAAAATTTAAATTTTTTTCTTCGAAACCAAACAGTTAAGAGCGTTAACTCTTCCGAAAGTCTCAAAATGGCTAGTATGGGGGTACGATCGAACTGATACATCGCTTGTTTTCAAGCAAAAATATATATTTTTTATATTTTACTAAGATGAACTTTAGGCTTCTCAACATTTCATGTATAGAGACCTTTTTGCCAAAATTCAACACTACTGAGTTATAAGTGATTGAATTTTAATACTTGTCGTCATTTTGCAAAAAATTGACAAAATGGATTTTGCTAACAAACATACACAGGATGCTTAAGAATTCTATACTGTCACAAAAATTGAAATTCAAATATGTATAAATAAGCTCACACTGACCTAAACTATATTGAAAATCTTATGAGCGTATGTATGGTGGGTCGATCGACTCATCACACTAAACGTGTTTTGAAAAAAAAATACTTTTATTTTTTAATTTTTAATTTTTTTTTATAGTATCGTAAGTATAGTCGAAAGCTCTATTTTGTATAAAAAATTCAAGTCGATTTCTTGAATAGAAGCCTCATACGAGCGTTAACTATATGCAGAGTCGCATAAAAGCTCGTTCGAGGTCTCGGTCAATATATGGTAAGACTCGGTTTTTATTAAAAAAAAAATAATTAAAAATTGCTTTTATATGCAAATTAAAATTCCAAACACTTTTTGCATTAAACATTTTTTAGTAGGATTTCATTTAGCAAAGTTATGACACTTTGAATTTTTACATTAGCCGCCATTTTGAAAAAAAATTTTATATATTTTTTTTAAACATAACGTATAGGGGCTGCACGTTAGTTCTATGCGATACTCAAAATTTAAATTTTTATCTTCGAAACCAAACAGTTAAGAGCGTTAACTCTTCCGAAAGTCTCAAAATGGCTAGTATGGGGGTACGATCGAACTGATACATCGCTTGTTTTCAAGCAAAAATATATATTTTTTATATTTTACTTAGATGAACTTTAGGCTTCTCAACATTTCATGTATAGAGACCTTTTTGCCAAAATTCAACACTACTGAGTTATAAGTGATTGAATTTTAATACTTGTCGTCATTTTGCAAAAAATTGACAAAATGGATTTTGCTAACAAACATACACAGGATGCTTAAGAATTCTATACTGTCACAAAAATTGAAATTCAAATATGTATAAATAAGCTCACACTGACCTAAACTATATTGAAAATCTTATGAGCGTATGTATGGTGGGTCGATCGACTCATCACACTAAACGTGTTTTGAAAAAAAAATACTTTTATTTTTTAATTTTTAATTTTTTTTTATAGTATCGTAAGTATAGTCGAAAGCTCTATTTTGTATAAAAAATTCAAGTCGATTTCTTGAATAGAAGCCTCATACGAGCGTTAACTATATGCAGAGTCGCATAAAAGCTCGTTCGAGGTCTCGGTCAATATATGGTAAGACTCGGTTTTTATTAAAAAAAAAATAATTAAAAATTGCTTTTATATGCAAATTAAAATTCCTAACACTTTTTGCATTAAACATTTTTGAGTAGGATTTTATTTAGCAAAGTTATGACACTTTGAATTTTTACATTAGCCGCCATTTTGAAAAAAAATTTTATATATTTTTTTTAAACATAACGTATAAGGGCTGCACGTTAGTTCTATGCGATACTCAAAATTTAAATTTTTATCTTCGAAACCAAACAGTTAAGAGCGTTAACTCTTCCGAAAGTCTCAAAATGGCTAGTATGGGGGTACGATCGAACTGATACATCGCTTGTTTTCAAGCAAAAATATATATTTTTTATATTTTACTTAGATGAACATTAGGCTTTTCAACATTTCATGTATAGAGACCTTTTTGCCAAAATTCAACACTACTGAGTTATAAGTGTTTGAATTTTAATACTTGTCGTCATTTTGCAAAAAATTGACAAAATGGATTTTGCTAACAAACATACACAGGATGCTTAAGAATTCTATACTGTCACAAAAATTGAAATTCAAATATGTATAAATAAGCTCACACTGACCTAAACTATATTGAAAATCTTATGAGCGTATGTATGGTGGGTCGATCGACTCATCACACTAAACGTGTTTTGAAAAAAAAATACTTTATTTTTTAATTTTTTTTTTTTTTTTATAGTATCGTAAGTATAGTCGAAAGCTCTATTTTGTATAAAAAATTTAAGTCGATTTCTTGAATTGAAGCCTCATACGAGCGTTAACTATATGCAGAGTCGCATAAAAGCTCGTTCGAGGTCTCGGTCAATATATGGTAAGACTCGGTTTTTATTAAAAAAAAAATAATTAAAAATTGCTTTTATATGCAAATTAAAATTCCAAACACTTTTTGCATTAAACATTTTTTAGTAGGATTTCATTTAGCAAAGTTATGACACTTTGAATTTTTACATTAGCCGCCATTTTAAAAAAAAATTTTATATATTTTTTTTAAACATAACGTATAGGGGCTGCACGTTAGTTCTATGCGATACTCAAAATTTAAATTTTTATCTTCGAAACCAAACAGTTAAGAGCGTTAACTCTTCCGAAAGTCTCAAAATGGCTAGTATGGGGGTACGATCGAACTGATACATCGCTTGTTTTCAAGCAAAAATATATATTTTTTATTTTTTTTCTTAGATGAACTTTAGGCTTCTCAACATTTCATGTATAGAGATCTTTTTGCCAAAATTCAACACTACTGAGTTATAAGTGATTGAATTTTAATACTTGTCGTCATTTTGCAAAAAATTGACAAAATGGATTTTGCTAACAAACATACACAGGATGCTTAAGAATTCTATACTGTCACAAAAATTGAAATTCAAATATGTATAAATAAGCTCACACTGACCTAAACTATATTGAAAATCTTATGAGCGTATGTATGGTGGGTCGATCGACTCATCACACTAAACGTGTTTTGAAAAAAATATTACTTTTATTTTTTAATTTTTAATTTTTTTTTATAGTATCGTAAGTATAGTCGAAAGCTCTATTTTGTATAAAAAATTCAAGTCGATTTCTTGAATAGAAGCCTCATACGAGCGTTAACTATATGCAGAGTCGCATAAAAGCTCGTTCGAGGTCTCGGTCAATATATAGTAAGACTCGGTTTTTATTAAAAAAAAAAAAAATTAAAAATTGCTTTTATATGCAAATTAAAATTCCAAACACTTTTTGCATTAAACATTTTTTAGTAGGATTTCATTTAGCAAAGTTATGACACTTTGAATTTTTACATTAGCCGCCATTTTGAAAAAAAATTTTATATATTTTTTTTAAACATAACGTATAGGGGCTGCACGTTAGTTCTATGCGATACTCAAAATTTAAATTTTTATCTTCGAAACCAAACAGTTAAGAGCGTTAACTCTTCCGAAAGTCTCAAAATGGCTAGTATGGGGGTACGATCGAACTGATACATCGCTTGTTTTCAAGCAAAAATATATATTTTTTATATTTTACTTAGATGAACTTTAGGCTTCTCAACATTTCATGTATAGAGACCTTTTTGCCAAAATTCAACACTACTGAGTTATAAGTGATTGAATTTTAATACTTGTCGTCATTTTGCAAAAAATTGACAAAATGGATTTCGCTAACAAACATACACAGGATGCTTAAGAATTCTATACTGTCACAAAAATTGAAATTCAAATATGTATAAATAAGCTCACACTGACCTAAACTATATTGAAAATCTTATAAGCGTATGTATGGTGGGTCGATCGACTCATCACACTAAACGTGTTTTGAAAAAAAAATACTTTTATTTTTTAATTTTTAATTTTTTTTTATAGTATCGTAAGTATAGTCGAAAGCTCTATTTTGTATAAAAAATTCAAGTCGATTTCTTGAATAGAAGCCTCATACGAGCGTTAACTATATGCAGAGTCGCATAAAAGCTCGTTCGAGGTCTCGGTCAATATATGGTAAGACTCGGTTTTTATTAAAAAAAAAATAATAAAAAATTGCTTTTATATGCAAATTAAAATTCCAAACACTTTTTGCATTAAACATTTTTTAGTAGGATTTCATTTAGCAAAGTTATGACACTTTGAATTTTTACATTAGCCGCCATTTTGAAAAAAAATTTTATATATTTTTTTTAAACATAACGTATAGGGGCTGCACGTTAGTTCTATGCGATACTCAAAATTTAAATTTTTATCTTCGAAACCAAACAGTTAAGAGCGTTAACTCTTCCGAAAGTCTCAAAATGGCTAGTATGGGGGTACGATCGAACTGATACATCGCTTGTTTTCAAGCAAAAATATATATTTTTTATATTTTACTTAGATGAACTTTAGGCTTCTCAACATTTCATGTATAGAGACCTTTTTGCCAAAATTCAACACTACTGAGTTATAAGTGATTGAATTTTAATACTTGTCGTCATTTTGCAAAAAATTGACAAAATGGATTTTGCTAACAAACATACACAGGATGCTTAAGAATTCTATACTGTCACAAAAATTGAAATTCAAATATGTATAAATAAGCTCACACTGACCTAAACTATATTGAAAATCTTATGAGCGTATGTATGGTGGGTCGATCGACTCATCACACTAAACGTGTTTTGAAAAAAAAATACTTTTATTTTTTAATTTTTAATTTTTTTTTATAGTATCGTAAGTATAGTCGAAAGCTCTATTTTGTATAAAAAATTCAAGTCGATTTCTTGAATAGAAGCCTCATACGAGCGTTAACTATATGCAGAGTCGCATAAAAGCTCGTTCGAGGTCTCGGTCAATATATGGTAAGACTCGGTTTTTATTAAAAAAAAAATAATTAAAAATTGCTTTTATATGCAAATTAAAATTCCAAACACTTTTTGCATTAAACATTTTTTAGTAGGATTTCATTTAGCAAAGTTATGACACTTTGAATTTTTACATTAGCCGCCATTTTGAAAAAAAATTTTATATATTTTTTTTAAACATAACGTATAGGGGCTGCACGTTAGTTCTATGCGATACTCAAAATTTAAATTTTTTTCTTCGAAACCAAACAGTTAAGAGCGTTAACTCTTCCGAAAGTCTCAAAATGGCTAGTATGGGGGTACGATCGAACTGATACATCGCTTGTTTTCAAGCAAAAATATATATTTTTTATATTTTACTAAGATGAACTTTAGGCTTCTCAACATTTCATGTATAGAGACCTTTTTGCCAAAATTCAACACTACTGAGTTATAAGTGATTGAATTTTAATACTTGTCGTCATTTTGCAAAAAATTGACAAAATGGATTTTGCTAACAAACATACACAGGATGCTTAAGAATTCTATACTGTCACAAAAATTGAAATTCAAATATGTATAAATAAGCTCACACTGACCTAAACTATATTGAAAATCTTATGAGCGTATGTATGGTGGGTCGATCGACTCATCACACTAAACGTGTTTTGAAAAAAAAATACTTTTATTTTTTAATTTTTAATTTTTTTTTATAGTATCGTAAGTATAGTCGAAAGCTCTATTTTGTATAAAAAATTCAAGTCGATTTCTTGAATAGAAGCCTCATACGAGCGTTAACTATATGCAGAGTCGCATAAAAGCTCGTTCGAGGTCTCGGTCAATATATGGTAAGACTCGGTTTTTATTAAAAAAAAAATAATTAAAAATTGCTTTTATATGCAAATTAAAATTCCAAACACTTTTTGCATTAAACATTTTTTAGTAGGATTTCATTTAGCAAAGTTATGACACTTTGAATTTTTACATTAGCCGCCATTTTAAAAAAAAATTTTATATATTTTTTTTAAACATAACGTATAGGGGCTGCACGTTAGTTCTATGCGATACTCAAAATTTAAATTTTTATCTTCGAAACCAAACAGTTAAGAGCGTTAACTCTTCCGAAAGTCTCAAAATGGCTAGTATGGGGGTACGATCGAACTGATACATCGCTTGTTTTCAAGCAAAAATATATATTTTTTATATTTTACTTAGATGAACTTTAGGCTTCTCAACATTTCATGTATAGAGACCTTTTTGCCAAAATTCAACACTACTGAGTTATAAGTGATTGAATTTTAATACTTGTCGTCATTTTGCAAAAAATTGACAAAATGGATTTTGCTAACAAACATACACAGGATGCTTAAGAATTCTATACTGTCACAAAAATTGAAATTCAAATATGTATAAATAAGCTCACACTGACCTAAACTATATTGAAAATCTTATGAGCGTATGTATGGTGGGTCGATCGACTCATCACACTAAACGTGTTTTGAAAAAAAAATACTTTTATTTTTTAATTTTTAATTTTTTTTTATAGTATCGTAAGTATAGTCGAAAGCTCTATTTTGTATAAAAAATTCAAGTCGATTTCTTGAATAGAAGCCTCATACGAGCGTTAACTATATGCAGAGTCGCATAAAAGCTCGTTCGAGGTCTCGGTCAATATATGGTAAGACTCGGTTTTTATTAAAAAAAAAATAATTAAAAATTGCTTTTATATGCAAATTAAAATTCCAAACACTTTTTGCATTAAACATTTTTTAGTAGGATTTCATTTAGCAAAGTTATGACACTTTAAATTTTTACATTAGCCGCCATTTTGAAAAAAAATTTTATATATTTTTTTTAAACATAACGTATAGGGGCTGCACGTTAGTTCTATGCGATACTCAAAATTTAAATTTTTTTCTTCGAAACCAAACAGTTAAGAGCGTTAACTCTTCCGAAAGTCTCAAAATGGCTAGTATGGGGGTACGATCGAACTGATACATCGCTTGTTTTCAAGCAAAAATATATATTTTTTATATTTTACTAAGATGAACTTTAGGCTTCTCAACATTTCATGTATAGAGACCTTTTTGCCAAAATTCAACACTACTGAGTTATAAGTGATTGAATTTTAATACTTGTCGTCATTTTGCAAAAAATTGACAAAATGGATTTTGCTAACAAACATACACAGGATGCTTAAGAATTCTATACTGTCACAAAAATTGAAATTCAAATATGTATAAATAAGCTCACACTGACCTAAACTATATTGAAAATCTTATGAGCGTATGTATGGTGGGATATATAGATACGACTCATCACACTAAACGTGTTTTGAAAAAAAAATACTTTTATTTTTTAATTTTTAATTTTTTTTTATAGTATCGTAAGTATAGTCGAAAGCTCTATTTTGTATAACAAATTCAAGTCGATTTCTTGAATAGAAGCCTCATACGAGCGTTAACTATATGCAGAGTCGCATAAAAGCTCGTTCGAGGTCTCGGTCAATATATGGTAAGACTCGGTTTTTATTAAAAAAAAAATAATAAAAAATTGCTTTTATATGCAAATTAAAATTTCAAACACTTTTTGCATTAAACATTTTTTAGTAGGATTTCATTTAGCAAAGTTATGACACTTTGAATTTTTACATTAGCCGCCATTTTGAAAAAAAATTTTATATATTTTTTTTAAACATAACGTATAGGGGCTGCACGTTAGTTCTATGCGATACTTAAAATTTAAATTTTTATCATCGAAACCAAACAGTTAAGAGCGTTAACTCTTCCGAAAGTCTCAAAATGGCTAGTATGGGGGTACGATCGAACTGATACATCGCTTGTTTTCAAGCAAAAATATATATTTTTTATATTTTACTTAGATGAACTTTAGGCTTCTCAACATTTTATGTATAGAGACCTTTTTGCCAAAATTCAACACTACTGAGTTATAAGTGATTGAATTTTAATACTTGTCGTCATTTTGCAAAAAATTGACAAAATGGATTTTGCTAACAAACATACACAGGATGCTTAAGAATTCTATACTGTCACAAAAATTGAAATTCAAATATGTATAAATAAGCTCACACTGACCTAAACTATATTGAAAATCTTATGAGCGTATGTATGGTGGGTCGATCGACTCATCACACTAAACGTGTTTTGAAAAAAAAATACTTTTATTTTTTAATTTTTAATTTTTTTTTATAGTATCGTAAGTATAGTCGAAAGCTCTATTTTGTATAAAAAATTAAAGTCGATTTCTTGAATAGAAGCCTCATACGAGCGTTAACTATATGCAGAGTCGCATAAAAGCTCGTTCGAGGTCTCGGTCAATATATGGTAAGACTCGGTTTTTATTAAAAAAAAAATAATTAAAAATTGCTTTTATATGCAAATTAAAATTCCAAACACTTTTTGCATTAAACATTTTTTAGTAGGATATAATTTAGCAAAGTTATGACACTTTGAATTTTTACATTAGCCGCCATTTGGAAAAAAAATTTTATATATTTTTTTTAAACATAACGTATAGGGGCTGCACGTTAGTTCTATGCGATACTCAAAATTTAAATTTTTATCTTCGAAACCAAACAGTTAAGAGCGTTAACTCTTCCGAAAGTCTCAAAATGGCTAGTATGGGGGTACGATCGAACTGATACATCGCTTGTTTTCAAGCAAAAATATATATTTTTTATATTTTACTTAGATGAACTTTAGGCTTCTCAACATTTCATGTAAAGAGACCTTTTTGCCAAAATTCAACACTACTGAGTTATAAGTGATTGAATTTTAATACTTGTCGTCATTTTGCAAAAAATTGACAAAATGGATTTTGCTAACAAACATACACAGGATGCTTAAGAATTCTATACTGTCACAAAAATTGAAATTCAAATATGTATAAATAAGCTCACACTGACCTAAACTATATTGAAAATCTTATGAGCGTATGTATGGTGGGTCGATCGACTCATCACACTAAACGTGTTTTGAAAAAAAAATACTTTTATTTTTTAATTTTTAATTTTTTTTTATAGTATCGTAAGTATAGTCGAAAGCTCTATTTTGTATAAAAAATTCAAGTCGATTTCTTTAATAGAAGCCTCATACGAGCGTTAACTATATGCAGAGTCGCATAAAAGCTCGTTCGAGGTCTCGGTCAATATATGGTAAGACTCGGTTTTTATTAAAAAAAAAATAATTAAAAATTGCTTTTATATGCAAATTAAAATTCCAAACACTTTTTGCATTAAACATTTTTTAGTAGGATTTCATTTAGCAAAGTTATGACACTTTGAATTTTTACATTAGCCGCCATTTTGAAAAAAAATTTTATATATTTTTTTTAAACATAACGTATAGGAGCTGCACGTTAGTTCTATGCGATACTTAAAATTTAAATTTTTATCATCGAAACCAAACAGTTAAGAGCGTTAACTCTTCCGAAAGTCTCAAAATGGCTAGTATGGGGGTACGATCGAACTGATACATCGCTTGTTTTCAAGCAAAAATATATATTTTTTATATTTTACTTAGATGAACTTTAGGCTTCTCAACATTTCATGTATAGAGACCTTTTTGCCAAAATTCAACACTACTGAGTTATAAGTGATTGAATTTTAATACTTGTCGTCATTTTGC
Source organism: Plectrocnemia conspersa (assembly GCF_051122295.1). Lineage (NCBI taxonomy): Eukaryota > Metazoa > Arthropoda > Insecta > Trichoptera > Polycentropodidae > Plectrocnemia > Plectrocnemia conspersa. The sequence continues at coordinate 417,379 of NW_028277174.1, read as the reverse complement.
AAAAAATTGACAAAATGGATTTTGCTAACAAACATACACAGGATGCTTAAGAATTCTATACTGTCACAAAAATTGAAATTCAAATATGTATAAATAAGCTCACACTGACCTAAACTATATTGAAAATCTTATGAGCGTATGTATGGTGGGTCGATCGACTCATCACACTAAACGTGTTTTGAAAAAAAAATACTTTTATTTTTTAATTTTTAATTTTTTTTTATAGTATCGTAAGTATAGTCGAAAGCTCTATTTTGTATAAAAAATTCAAGTCGATTTCTTGAATAGAAGCCTCATACGAGCGTTAACTATATGCAGAGTCGCATAAAAGCTCGTTCGAGGTCTCGGTCAATATATGGTAAGACTCGGTTTTTATTAAAAAAAAAATAATTAAAAATTGCTTTTATATGCAAATTAAAATTCCAAACAATTTTTGCATTAAACATTCTTTAGTAGGATTTCATTTAGCAAAGTTATGACACTTTGAATTTTTACATTAGCCGCCATTTTGAAAAAAAATTTTATATATTTTTTTTAAACATAACGTATAGGGGCTGCACGTTAGTTCTATGCGATACTCAAAATTTAAATTTTTATCTTCGAAACCAAACAGTTAAGAGCGTTAACTCTTCCGAAAGTCTCAAAATGGCTAGTATGGGGGTACGATCGAACTGATACATCGCTTGTTTTCAAGCAAAAATATATATTTTTTATATTTTACTTAGATGAACTTTAGGCTTCTCAACATTTCATGTATAGAGACCTTTTTGCCAAAATTCAACACTACTGAGTTATAAGTGATTGAATTTTAATACTTGTCGTCATTTTGCAAAAAATTGACAAAATGGATTTTGCTAACAAACATACACAGGATGCTTAAGAATTCTATACTGTCACAAAAATTGAAATTCAAATATGTATAAATAAGCTCACACTGACCTAAACTATATTGAAAATCTTATGAGCGTATGTATGGTGGGTCGATCGACTCATCACACTAAACGTGTTTTGAAAAAAAAATACTTTTATTTTTTAATTTTTAATTTTTTTTTATAGTATCGTAAGTATAGTCGAAAGCTCTATTTTGTATAATAAATTCAAGTCGATTTCTTGAATAAAAGCCTCATACGAGCGTTAACTATATGCAGAGTCGCATAAAAGCTCGTTCGAGGTCTCGGTCAATATATGGTAAGACTCGGTTTTTATTAAAAAAAAAATAATTAAAAATTGCTTTTATATGCAAATTAAAATTTCAAACACTTTTTGCATTAAACATTTTTTAGTAGGATTTTATTTAGCAAAGTTATGACACTTTGAATTTTTACATTAGCCGATATTTTGAAAAAAAATTTTATATATTTTTTTTAAACATAACGTATAGGGGCTGCACGTTAGTTCTATGCGATACTCAAAATTTAAATTTTTATCTTCGAAACCAAACAGTTAAGAGCGTTAACTCTTCCGAAAGTCTCAAAATGGCTAGTATGGGGGTACGATCGAACTGATACATCGCTTGTTTTCAAGCAAAAATATATATTTTTTATATTTTACTTAGATGAACTTTAGGCTTCTCAACATTTCATGTATAGAGACCTTTTTGCCAAAATTCAACACTACTGAGTTATAAGTGATTGAATTTTAATACTTGTCGTCATTTTGCAAAAAATTGACAAAATGGATTTTGCTAACAAACATACACAGGATGCTTAAGAATTCTATACTGTCACAAAAATTGAAATTCAAATATGTATAAATAAGCTCACACTGACCTAAACTATATTGAAAATCTTATGAGCGTATGTATGGTGGGTCGATCGACTCATCACACTAAACGTGTTTTGAAAAAAAAATACTTTTATTTTTTAATTTTTAATTTTTTTTTATAGTATCGTAAGTATAGTCGAAAGCTCTATTTTGTATAAAAAATTCAAGTCGATTTCTTGAATAGAAGCCTCATACGAGCGTTAACTATATGCAGAGTCGCATAAAAGCTCGTTCGAGGTCTCGGTCAATATATGGTAAGACTCGGTTTTTATTAAAAAAAAAATAATTAAAAATTGCTTTTATATGCAAATTAAAATTCCTAACACTTTTTGCATTAAACATTTTTTAGTAGGATTTCATTTAGCAAAGTTATGACACTTTGAATTTTTACATTAGCCGCCATTTTGAAAAAAAATTTTATATATTTTTTTTAAACATAACGTATAGGGGCTGCACGTTAGTTCTATGCGATACTCAAAACTTAAATTTTTATCTTCGAAACCAAACAGTTAAGAGCGTTAACTCTTCCGAAAGTCTCAAAATGGCTAGTATGGGGGTACGATCGAACTGATACATCGCTTGTTTTCAAGCAAAAATATATATTTTTTATATTTTACTTAGATGAACATTAGGCTTTTCAACATTTCATGTATAGAGACCTTTTTGCCAAAATTCAACACTACTGAGTTATAAGTGATTGAATTTTAATACTTGTCGTCATTTTGCAAAAAATTGACAAAATGGATTTTGCTAACAAACATACACAGGATGCTTAAGAATTCTATACTGTCACAAAAATTGAAATTCAAATATGTATAAATAAGCTCACACTGACCTAAACTATATTGAAAATCTTATGAGCGTATGTATGGTGGGTCGATCGACTCATCACACTAAACGTGTTTTGAAAAAAAAATACTTTTATTTTTTAATTTTTAATTTTTTTTTATAGTATCGTAAGTATAGTCGAAAGCTCTATTTTGTATAAAAAATTCAAGTCGATTTCTTGAATAGAAGCCTCATACGAGCGTTAACTATATGCAGAGTCGCATAAAAGCTCGTTCGAGGTCTCGGTCAATATATGGTAAGACTCGGTTTTTATTAAAAAAAAAATAATTAAAAATTGCTTTTATATGCAAATTAAAATTCCAAACACTTTTTGCATTAAACATTTTTTAGTAGGATTTTATTTAGCAAAGTTATGACACTTTGAATTTTTACATTAGCCGCCATTTTGAAAAAAAAATTTATATATTTTTTTTAAACATAACGTATAGGGGCTGCACGTTAGTTCTATGCGATACTCAAAATTTAAATTTTTATCTTCGAAACCAAACAGTTAAGAGCGTTAACTCTTCCGAAAGTCTCAAAATGGCTAGTATGGGGGTACGATCGAACTGATACATCGCTTGTTTTCAAGCAAAAATATATATTTTTTATATTTTACTTAGATGAACTTTAAGCTTCTCAACATTTCATGTATAGAGACCTTTTTGCCAAAATTCAACACTACTGAGTTATAAGTGATTGAATTTTAATACTTGTCGTCATTTTGCAAAAAATTGACAAAATGGATTTTGCTAACAAACATACACAGGATGCTTAAGAATTCTATACTGTCACAAAAATTGAAATTCAAATATGTATAAATAAGCTCACACTGACCTAAACTATATTGAAAATCTTATGAGCGTATGTATGGTGGGTCGATCGACTCATCACACTAAACGTGTTTTGAAAAAAAAATACTTTTATTTTTTAATTTTTAATTTTTTTTAATAGTATCGTAAGTATAGTCGAAAGCTCTATTTTGTATAAAAAATTCAAGTCGATTTCTTGAATAGAAGCCTCATACGAGCGTTAACTATATGCAGAGTCGCATAAAAGCTCGTTCGAGGTCTCGGTCAATATATGGTAAGACTCGGTTTTTATTAAAAAAAAAAAAAATTAAAAATTGCTTTTATATGCAAATTAAAATTCCAAACACTTTTTGCATTAAACATTTTTTAGTAGGATTTTATTTAGCAAAGTTATGACACTTTGAATTTTTACATTAGCCGCCATTTTGAAAAAAAATTTTATATATTTTTTTTAAACATAACGTATAGGGGCTGCACGTTAGTTCTATGCGATACTTAAAATTTAAATTTTTATCTTCGAAACCAAACAGTTAAGAGCGTTAACTCTTCCGAAAGTCTCAAAATGGCTAGTATGGGGGTACGATCGAACTGATACATCGCTTGTTTTCAAGCAAAAATATATATTTTTTATATTTTACTTAGATGAACTTTAGGCTTCTCAACATTTCATGTATAGAGACCTTTTTGCCAAAATTCAACACTACTGAGTTATAAGTGATTGAATTTTAATACTTGTCGTCATTTTGCAAAAAATTGACAAAATGGATTTTGCTAACAAACATACACAGGATGCTTAAGAATTCTATACTGTCACAAAAATTGAAATTCAAATATGTATAAATAAGCTCACACTGACCTAAACTATATTGAAAATCTTATGAGCGTATGTATGGTGGGTCGATCGACTCATCACACTAAACGTGTTTTGAAAAAAAAATACTTTTATTTTTTAATTTTTAATTTTTTTTTATAGTATCGTAAGTATAGTCGAAAGCTCTATTTTGTATAAAAAATTCAAGTCGATTTCTTGAATAGAAGCCTCATACGAGCGTTAACTATATGCAGAGTCGCATAAAAGCTCGTTCGAGGTCTCGGTCAATATATGGTAAGACTCGGTTTTTATTAAAAAAAAAATAATTAAAAATTGCTTTTATATGCAAATTAAAATTCCAAACACTTTTTGCATTAAACATTTTTTAGTAGGATTTCATTTAGCAAAGTTATGACACTTTGAATTTTTACATTAGCCGCCATTTTGAAAAAAAATTTTATATATTTTTTTTAAACATAACGTATAGGGGCTGCACGTTAGTTCTATGCGATACTCAAAATTTAAATTTTTATCTTCGAAACCAAACAGTTAAGAGCGTTAACTCTTCCGAAAGTCTCAAAATGGCTAGTATGGGGGTACGATCGAACTGATACATCGCTTGTTTTCAAGCAAAAATATATATTTTTTATATTTTACTTAGATGAACTTCAGGCTTCTCAACATTTCATGTATAGAGACCTTTTTGCCAAAATTCAACACTACTGAGTTATAAGTGATTGAATTTTAATACTTGTCGTCATTTTGCAAAAAATTGACAAAATGGATTTTGCTAACAAACATACACAGGATGCTTAAGAATTCTATACTGTCACAAAAATTGAAATTCAAATATGTATAAATAAGCTCACACTGACCTAAACTATATTGAAAATCTTATGAGCGTATGTATGGTGGGTCGATCGACTCATCACACTAAACGTGTTTTGAAAAAAAAATACTTTTATTTTTTAATTTTTAATTTTTTTTTATAGTATCGTAAGTATAGTCGAAAGCTCTATTTTGTATAAAAAATTCAAGTCGATTTCTTGAATAGAAGCCTCATACGAGCGTTAACTATATGCAGAGTCGCATAAAAGCTCGTTCGAGGTCTCGGTCAATATATGGTAAGACTCGGTTTTTATTAAAAAAAAAATAATTAAAAATTGCTTTTATATGCAAATTAAAATTCCTAACACTTTTTGCATTAAACATTTTTTAGTAGGATTTCATTTAGCAAAGTTATGACACTTTGAATTTTTACATTAGCCGCCATTTTGAAAAAAAATTTTATATATTTTTTTTAAACATAACGTATAGGGGCTGCACGTTAGTTCTATGCGATACTCAAAACTTAAATTTTTATCTTCGAAACCAAACAGTTAAGAGCGTTAACTCTTCCGAAAGTCTCAAAATGGCTAGTATGGGGGTACGATCGAACTGATACATCGCTTGTTTTCAAGCAAAAATATATATTTTTTATATTTTACTTAGATGAACATTAGGCTTTTCAACATTTCATGTATAGAGACCTTTTTGCCAAAATTCAACACTACTGAGTTATAAGTGATTGAATTTTAATACTTGTCGTCATTTTGCAAAAAATTGACAAAATGGATTTTGCTAACAAACATACACAGGATGCTTAAGAATTCTATACTGTCACAAAAATTGAAATTCAAATATGTATAAATAAGCTCACACTGACCTAAACTATATTGAAAATCTTATGAGCGTATGTATGGTGGGTCGATCGACTCATCACACTAAACGTGTTTTGAAAAAAAAATACTTTTATTTTTTAATTTTTAATTTTTTTTTATAGTATCGTAAGTATAGTCGAAAGCTCTATTTTGTATAAAAAATTCAAGTCGATTTCTTGAATAGAAGCCTCATACGAGCGTTAACTATATGCAGAGTCGCATAAAAGCTCGTTCGAGGTCTCGGTCAATATATGGTAAGACTCGGTTTTTATTAAAAAAAAATTAATTAAAAATTGCTTTTATATGCAAATTAAAATTCCAAACACTTTTTGCATTAAACATTTTTTAGTAGGATTTTATTTAGCAAAGTTATGACACTTTGAATTTTTACATTAGCCGCCATTTTGAAAAAAAATTTTATATATTTTTTTTAAACATAACGTATAGGGGCTGCACGTTAGTTCTATGCGATACTTAAAATTTAAATTTTTATCTTCAAAACCAAACAGTTAAGAGCGTTAACTCTTCCGAAAGTCTCAAAATGGCTAGTATGGGGGTACGATCGAACTGATACATCGCTTGTTTTCAAGCAAAAATATATATTTTTTATATTTTACTTAGATGAACTTTAGGCTTCTCAACATTTCATGTATAGAGACCTTTTTGCCAAAATTCAACACTACTGAGTTATAAGTGATTGAATTTTAATACTTGTCGTCATTTTGCAAAAAATTGACAAAATGGATTTTGCTAACAAACATACACAGGATGCTTAAGAATTCTATACTGTCACAAAAATTGAAATTCAAATATGTATAAATAAGCTCACACTGACCTAAACTATATTGAAAATCTTATGAGCGTATGTATGGTGGGTCGATCGACTCATCACACTAAACGTGTTTTGAAAAAAAAATACTTTTATTTTTTAATTTTTAATTTTTTTTTATAGTATCGTAAGTATAGTCGAAAGCTCTATTTTGTATAAAAAATTCAAGTCGATTTCTTGAATAGAAGCCTCATACGAGCGTTAACTATATGCAGAGTCGCATAAAAGCTCGTTCGAGGTCTCGGTCAATATATGGTAAGACTCGGTTTTTATTAAAAAAAAATTAATTAAAAATTGCTTTTATATGCAAATTAAAATTCCAAACACTTTTTGCATTAAACATTTTTTAGTAGGATTTCATTTAGCAAAGTTATGACACTTTGAATTTTTACATTAGCCGCCATTTTGAAAAAAAAATTTATATATTTTTTTTAAACATAACGTATAGGGGCTGCACGTTAGTTCTATGCGATACTCAAAATTTAAATTTTTATCTTTGAAACCAAACAGTTAAGAGCGTTAACTCTTCCGAAAGTCTCAAAATGGCTAGTATGGGGGTACGATCGAACTGATACATCGCTTGTTTTCAAGCAAAAATATATATTTTTTATATTTTACTTAGATGAACTTTAGGCTTCTCAACATTTCATGTATAGAGACCTTTTTGCCAAAATTCAACACTACTGAGTTATAAGTGATTGAATTTTAATACTTGTCGTCATTTTGCAAAAAATTGACAAAATGGATTTTGCTAACAAACATACACAGGATGCTTAAGAATTCTATACTGTCACAAAAATTGAAATTCAAATATGTATAAATAAGCTCACACTGACCTAAACTATATTGAAAATCTTATGAGCGTATGTATGGTGGGTCGATCGACTCATCACACTAAACGTGTTTTGAAAAAAAAATACTTTTATTTTTTAATTTTTAATTTTTTTTTATAGTATCGTAAGTATAGTCGAAAGCTCTATTTTGTATAAAAAATTCAAGTCGATTTCTTGAATAGAAGCCTCATACGAGCGTTAACTATATGCAGAGTCGCATAAAAGCTCGTTCGAGGTCTCGGTCAATATATGGTAAGACTCGGTTTTTATTAAAAAAAAATTAATTAAAAATTGCTTTTATATGCAAATTAAAATTCCAAACACTTTTTGCATTAAACATTTTTTAGTAGGATATTATTTAGCAAAGTTATGACACTTTGAATTTTTACATTAGCCGCCATTTTGAAAAAAAAATTTATATATTTTTTTTAAACATAACGTATAGGGGCTGCACGTTAGTTCTATGCGATACTCAAAATTTAAATTTTTATCTTCGAAACCAAACAGTTAAGAGCGTTAACTCTTCCGAAAGTCTCAAAATGGCTAGTATGGGGGTACGATCGAACTGATACATCGCTTGTTTTCAAGCAAAAATATATATTTTTTATATTTTACTTAGATGAACTTTAGGCTTCTCAACATTTCATGTATAGAGACCTTTTTGCCAAAATTCAACACTACTGAGTTATAAGTGATTGAATTTTAATACTTGTCGTCATTTTGCAAAAAATTGACAAAATGGATTTTGCTAACAAACATACACAGGATGCTTAAGAATTCTATACTGTCACAAAAATTGAAATTCAAATATGTATAAATAAGCTCACACTGACCTAAACTATATTGAAAATCTTATGAGCGTATGTATGGTGGGTCGATCGACTCATCACACTAAACGTGTTTTGAAAAAAAAATACTTTTATTTTTTAATTTTTAATTTTTTTTTATAGTATCGTAAGTATAGTCAAAAGCTCTATTTTGTATAAAAAATTCAAGTCGATTTCTTGAATAGAAGCCTCATACGAGCGTTAACTATATGCAGAGTCGCATAAAAGCTCGTTCGAGGTCTCGGTCAATATATGGTAAGACTCGGTTTTTATTAAAAAAAAAATAATTAAAAATTGCTTTTATATGCAAATTAAAATTCCAAACACTTTTTGCATTAAACATTTTTTAGTAGGATTTCATTTAGCAAAGTTATGACACTTTGAATTTTTACATTAGCCGCCATTTTGAAAAAAAATTTTATATATTTTTTTTAAACATAACGTATAGGGGCTGCACGTTAGTTCTATGCGATACTCAAAATTTAAATTTTTATCTTCGAAACCAAACAGTTAAGAGCGTTAACTCTTCCGAAAGTCTCAAAATGGCTAGTATGGGGGTACGATCGAACTGATACATCGCTTGTTTTCAAGCAAAAATATATATTTTTTATATTTTAGTTAGATGAACTTTAGGCTTCTCAACATTTCATGTATAGAGACCTTTTTGCCAAAATTAAACACTACTGAGTTATAAGTGATTGAATTTTAATACTTGTCGTCATTTTGCAAAAAATTGACAAAATGGATTTTGCTAACAAACATACACAGGATGCTTAAGAATTCTATACTGTCACAAAAATTGAAATTCAAATATGTATAAATAAGCTCACACTGACCTAAACTATATTGAAAATCTTATGAGCGTATGTATGGTGGGTCGATCGACTCATCACACTAAACGTGTTTTGAAAAAAAAATACTTTTATTTTTTAATTTTTAATTTTTTTTTATAGTATCGTAAGTATAGTCGAAAGCTCTATTTTGAATAAAAAATTCAAGTCGATTTCTTGAATAGAAGCCTCATACGAGCGTTAACTATATGCAGAGTCGCATAAAAGCTCGTTCGAGGTCTCGGTCAATATATGGTAAGACTCGGTTTTTATTAGAAAAAAAAAAAATTAAAAATTGCTTTTACATGCAAATTAAAATTCCAAACACTTTTTGCATTAAACATTTTTTAGTAGGATTTCATTTAGCAAAGTTATGACACTTTGAATTTTTACATTAGCCGCCATTTTGAAAAAAAATTTTATATATTTTTTTTAAACATAACGTATAGGGGCTGCACGTTAGTTCTATGCGATACTTAAAATTTAAATTTTTATCTTCGAAACCAAACAGTTAAGAGCGTTAACTCTTCCGAAAGTCTCAAAATGGCTAGTATGGGGGTACGATCGAACTGATACATCGCTTGTTTTCAAGCAAAAATATATATTTTTTATATTTTACTTAGATGAACTTTAGGCTTCTCAACATTTCATGTGTAGAGACCTTTTTGCCAAAATTCAACACTACTGAGTTATAAGTGATTGAATTTTAATACTTGTCGTCATTTTGCAAAAAATTGACAAAATGGATTTTGCTAACAAACATACACAGGATGCTTAAGAATTCTATACTGTCACAAAAATTGAAATTCAAATATGTATAAATAAGCTCACACTGACCTAAACTATATTGAAAATCTTATGAGCGTATGTATGGTGGGTCGATCGACTCATCACACTAAACGTGTTTTGAAAAAAAAATACTTTTATTTTTTAATTTTTAATTTTTTTTTATAGTATCGTAAGTATAGTCGAAAGCTCTATTTTGTATAAAAAATTCAAGTCGATTTCTTGAATAGAAGCCTCATACGAGCGTTAACTATATGCAGAGTCGCATAAAAGCTCGTTCGAGGTCTCGGTCAATATATGGTAAGACTCGGTTTTTATTAAAAAAAAAATAATTAAAAATTGCTTTTATATGCAAATTAAAATTCCAAACACTTTTGCATTAAACATTTTTTAGTAGGATTTCATTTAGCAAAGTTATGACACTTTGAATTTTTACATTAGCCGCCATTTTAAAAAAAATTTTATATATTTTTTTTAAACATAACGTATAGGGGCTGCACGTTAGTTCTATGCGATACTCAAAATTTAAATTTTTATCTTCGAAACCAAACAGTTAAGAGCGTTAACTCTTCCGAAAGTCTCAAAATGGCTAGTATGGGGGTACGATCGAACTGATACATCGCTTGTTTTCAAGCAAAAATATATATTTTTTATATTTTAGTTAGATGAACTTTAGGCTTCTCAACATTTCATGTATAGAGACCTTTTTGCCAAAATTAAACACTACTGAGTTATAAGTGATTGAATTTTAATACTTGTCGTCATTTTGCAAAAAATTGACAAAATGGATTTTGCTAACAAACATACACAGGATGCTTAAGAATTCTATACTGTCACAAAAATTGAAATTCAAATATGTATAAATAAGCTCACACTGACCTAAACTATATTGAAAATCTTATGAGCGTATGTATGGTGGGTCGATCGACTCATCACACTAAACGTGTTTTGAAAAAAAAATACTTTTATTTTTTAATTTTTAATTTTTTTTTATAGTATCGTAAGTATAGTCGAAAGCTCTATTTTGAATAAAAAATTCAAGTCGATTTCTTGAATAGAAGCCTCATACGAGCGTTAACTATATGCAGAGTCGCATAAAAGCTCGTTCGAGGTCTCGGTCAATATATGGTAAGACTCGGTTTTTATTAGAAAAAAAAAAAATTAAAAATTGCTTTTACATGCAAATTAAAATTCCAAACACTTTTTGCATTAAACATTTTTTAGTAGGATTTCATTTAGCAAAGTTATGACACTTTGAATTTTTACATTAGCCGCCATTTTGAAAAAAAATTTTATATATTTTTTTTAAACATAACGTATAGGGGCTGCACGTTAGTTCTATGCGATACTTAAAATTTAAATTTTTATCTTCGAAACCAAACAGTTAAGAGCGTTAACTCTTCCGAAAGTCTCAAAATGGCTAGTATGGGGGTACGATCGAACTGATACATCGCTTGTATTTAAGCAAAAATATATATTTTTTATATTTTACTTAGATGAACTTTAGGCTTCTCAACATTTCATGTATAGAGACCTTTTTGCCAAAATTCAACACTACTGAGTTATAAGTGATTGAATTTTAATACTTGTCGTCATTTTGCAAAAAATTGACAAAATGGATTTTGCTAACAAACATACACAGGATGCTTAAGAATTCTATACTGTCACAAAAATTGAAATTCAAATATGTATAAATAAGCTCACACTGACCTAAACTATATTGAAAATCTTATGAGCGTATGTATGGTGGGTCGATCGACTCATCACACTAAACGTGTTTTGAAAAAAAAATACTTTTATTTTTTAATTTTTAATTTTTTTTTATAGTATCGTAAGTATAGTCGAAAGCTCTATTTTGTATAAAAAATTCAAGTCGATTTCTTGAATAGAAGCCTCATACGAGCGTTAACTATATGCAGAGTCGCATAAAAGCTCGTTCGAGGTCTCGGTCAATATATGGTAAGACTCGGTTTTTATTAAAAAAAAAATAATTAAAAATTGCTTTTATATGCAAATTAAAATTCCAAACACTTTTTGCATTAAACATTTTTTAGTAGGATTTTATTTAGCAAAGTTATAACACTTTGAATTTTTACATTAGCCGCCATTTTGAAAAAAAAATTTATATATTTTTTTTAAACATAACGTATAGGGGCTGCACGTTAGTTCTATGCGATACTCAAAATTTAAATTTTTATTTTCGAAACCAAACAGTTAAGAGCGTTAACTCTTCCGAAAGTCTCAAAATGGCTAGTATGGGGGTACGATCGAACTGATACATCGCTTGTTTTCAAGCAAAAATATATATTTTTTATATTTTACTTAGATGAACTTTAGGCTTCTCAACATTTCATGTATAGAGACCTTTTTGCCAAAATTCAACACTACTGAGTTATAAGTGATTGAATTTTAATACTTGTCGTCATTTTGCAAAAAATTGACAAAATGGATTTTGCTAACAAACATACACAGGATGCTTAAGAATTCTATACTGTCACAAAAATTGAAATTCAAATATGTATAAATAAGCTCACACTGACCTAAACTATATTGAAAATCTTATGAGCGTATGTATGGTGGGTCGATCGACTCATCACACTAAACGTGTTTTGAAAAAAAAATACTTTTATTTTTTAATTTTTAATTTTTTTTTATAGTATCGTAAGTATAGTCGAAAGCTCTATTTTGTATAAAAAATTCAAGTCGATTTCTTGAATAGAAGCCTCATACGAGCGTTAACTATATGCAGAGTCGCATAAAAGCTCGTTCGAGGTCTCGGTCAATATATGGTAAGACTCGGTTTTTATTAAAAAAAAAATAATTAAAAATTGCTTTTATATGCAAATTAAAATTCCTAACACTTTTTGCATTAAACATTTCTTAGTAGGATTTCATTTAGCAAAGTTATGACACTTTGAATTTTTACATTAGCCGCCATTTTGAAAAAAAATTTTATATATTTTTTTTAAACATAACGTATAGGGGCTGCACGTTAGTTCTATGCGATACTCAAAATTTAAATTTTTATCTTCGAAACCAAACAGTTAAGAGCGTTAACTCTTCCGAAAGTCTCAAAATGGCTAGTATGGGGGTACGATCGAACTGATACATCGCTTGTTTTCAAGCAAAAATATATATTTTTTATATTTTAGTTAGATGAACTTTAGGCTTCTCAACATTTCATGTATAGAGACCTTTTTGCCAAAATTCAACACTACTGAGTTATAAGTGATTGAATTTTAATACTTGTCGTCATTTTGCAAAAAATTGACAAAATGGATTTTGCTAACAAACATACACAGGATGCTTAAGAATTCTATACTGTCACAAAAATTGAAATTCAAATATGTATAAATAAGCTCACACTGACCTAAACTATATTGAAAATCTTATGAGCGTATGTATGGTGGGTCGATCGACTCATCACACTAAACGTGTTTTGAAAAAAAAATACTTTTATTTTTTAATTTTTAATTTTTTTTTATAGTATCGTAAGTATAGTCGAAAGCTCTATTTTGTATAAAAAATTCAAGTCGATTTCTTAAATAGAAGCCTCATACGAGCGTTAACTATATGCAGAGTCGCATAAAAGCTCGTTCGAGGTCTCGGTCAATATATGGTAAGACTCGGTTTTTATTAGAAAAAAAAAAAATTAAAAATTGCTTTTACATGCAAATTAAAATTCCAAACACTTTTTGCATTAAACATTTTTTAGTAGGATTTCATTTAGCAAAGTTATGACACTTTGAATTTTTACATTAGCCGCCATTTTGAAAAAAAATTTTATATATTTTTTTTAAACATAACGTATAGGGGCTGCACGTTAGTTCTATGCGATACTCAAAATTTAAATTTTTATCTTCGAAACCAAACAGTTAAGAGCGTTAACTCTTCCGAAAGTCTCAAAATGGCTAGTATGGGGGTACGATCGAACTGATACATCGCTTGTTTTCAAGCAAAAATATATATTTTTTATATTTTACTTAGATGAACTTTAGGCTTCTCAACATTTCATGAATAGAGACCTTTTTGCCAAAATTCAACACTACTGAGTTATAAGTGATTGAATTTTAATACTTGTCGTCATTTTGCAAAAAATTGACAAAATGGATTTTGCTAACAAACATACACAGGATGCTTAAGAATTCTATACTGTCACAAAAATTGAAATTCAAATATGTATAAATAAGCTCACACTGACCTAAACTATATTGAAAATCTTATGAGCGTATGTATGGTGGGTCGATCGACTCATCACACTAAACGTGTTTTGAAAAAAAAATACTTTTATTTTTTAATTTTTAATTTTTTTTTATAGTATCGTAAGTATAGTCGAAAGCTCTATTTTGTATAAAAAATTCAAGTCGATTTCTTGAATAGAAGCCTCATACGAGCGTTAACTATATGCAGAGTCGCATAAAAGCTCGTTCGAGGTCTCGGTCAATATATGGTAAGACTCGGTTTTTATTAAAAAAAAAATAATTAAAAATTGCTTTTATATGCAAATTAAAATTCCAAACACTGTTCGCATTAAACATTTTTTAGTAGGATTTCATTTAGCAAAGTTATGACACTTTGAATTTTTACATTAGCCGCCATTTTGAAAAAAAATTTTATATATTTTTTTTAAACATAAAGTATAGGGGCTGCACGTTAGTTCTATGCGATACTCAAAATTTAAATTTTTATCTTCGAAACCAAACAGTTAAGAGCGTTAACTCTTCCGAAAGTCTCAAAATGGCTAGTATGGGGGTACGATCGAACTGATACATCGCTTGTTTTCAAGCAAAAATATATATTTTTTATATTTTACTTAGATGAACTTTAGGCTTCTCAACATTTCATGTATAGAGACCTTTTTGCCAAAATTCAACACTACTGAGTTATAAGTGATTGAATTTTAATACTTGTCGTCATTTTGCAAAAAATTGACAAAATGGATTTTGCTAACAAACATACACAGGATGCTTAAGAATTCTATACTGTCACAAAAATTGAAATTCAAATATGTATAAATAAGCTCACACTGACCTAAACTATATTGAAAATCTTATGAGCGTATGTATGGTGGGTCGATCGACTCATCACACTAAACGTGTTTTGAAAAAAAAATACTTTTATTTTTTAATTTTTAATTTTTTTTTATAGTATCGTAAGTATAGTCGAAAGCTCTATTTTGTATAAAAAATTCAAGTCGATTTCTTGAATAGAAGCCTCATACGAGCGTTAACTATATGCAGAGTCGCATAAAAGCTCGTTCGAGGTCTCGGTCAATATATGGTAAGACTCGGTTTTTATTAAAAAAAAAATAATTAAAAATTGCTTTTATATGCAAATTAAAATTCCAAACACTTTTTGCATTAAACATTTTTTAGTAGGATTTTATTCAGCAAAGTTATGACACTTTGAATTTTTACATTAGCCGCCATTTTGAAAAAAAAAATTATATATTTTTTTTAAACATAACGTATAGGGGCTGCACGTTAGTTCTATGCGATACTCAAAATTTAAATTTTTATCTTCGAAACCAAACAGTTAAGAGCGTTAACTCTTCCGAAAGTCTCAAAATGGCTAGTATGGGGGTACGATCGAACTGATACATCGCTTGTTTTCAAGCAAAAATATATATTTTTTATATTTTACTTAGATGAACTTTAGGCTTCTCAACATTTTATGTATAGAGACCTTTTTGCCAAAATTCAACACTACTGAGTTATAAGTGATTGAATTTTAATACTTGTCGTCATTTTGCAAAAAATTGACAAAATGGATTTTGCTAACAAACATACACAGGATGCTTAAGAATTCTATACTGTCACAAAAATTAAAATTCAAATATGTATAAATAAGCTCACACTGACCTAAACTATATTGAAAATCTTATGAGCGTATGTATGGTGGGTCGATCGACTCATCACACTAAACGTGTTTTAAAAAAAATACTTTTATTTTTTAATTTTTAATTTTTTTTTATAGTATCGTAAGTATAGTCGAAAGCTCTATTTTGTATAAAAAATTCAAGTCGATTTCTTGAATAGAAGCCTCATACGAGCGTTAACTATATGCAGAGTCGCATAAAAGCTCGTTCGAGGTCCCGGTCAATATATGGTAAGACTCGGTTTTTATTAAAAAAAAAATAATTAAAAATTGCTTTTATATGCAAATTAAAATTCCAAACACTTTTGCATTAAACATTTTTTAGTAGGATTTCATTTAGCAAAGTTATGACACTTTGAATTTTTACATTAGCCGCTATTTTGAAAAAAAATTTTATATATTTTTTTTAAACATAACGTATAGGGGCTGCACGTTAGTTATATGCGATTCTCAAAATTTAAATTTTTATCTTCGAAACCAAACAGTTAAGAGCGTTAACTCTTCCGAAAGTCTCAAAATGGCTAGTATGGGGGTACGATCGAACTGATACATCGCTTGTTTTCAAGCAAAAATATATATTTTTTATATTTTACTTAGATGAACTTTAGGCTTCTCAACATTTCATGTATAGAGACCTTTTTGCCAAAATTCAACACTACTGAGTTATAAGTGATTGAATTTTAATACTTGTCGTCATTTTGCAAAAAATTGACAAAATGGATTTTGCTAACAAACATACACAGGATGCTAAAGAATTCTATACTGTCACAAAAATTGAAATTCAAATATGTATAAATAAGCTCACACTGACCTAAACTATATTGAAAATCTTATGAGCGTATGTATGGTGGGTCGATCGACTCATCACACTAAACGTGTTTTGAAAAAAAAATACTTTTATTTTTTAATTTTTAACTTTTTTTTATAGTATCGTAAGTATAGTCGAAAGCTCTATTTTGTATAAAAAATTCAAGTCGATTTCTTGAATAGAAGCCTCATACGAGCGTTAACTATATGCAGAGTCGCATAAAAGCTCGTTCGAGGTCTCGGTCAATATATGGTAAGACTCGGTTTTTATTAAAAAAAAAATAATTAAAAATTGCTTTTATATGCAAATTAAAATTCCAAACACTTTTTGCATTAAACATTTTTTAGTAGGATTTCATTTAGCAAAGTTATGACACTTTGAATTTTTACATTAGCCGCCATTTTGAAAAAAAAATTTATATATTTTTTTTAAACATAACGTATAGGGGCTGCACGTTAGTTCTATGCGATTCTCAAAATTTAAATTTTTATCTTCGAAACCAAACAGTTAAGAGCGTTAACTCTTCCGAAAGTCTCAAAATGGCTAGTATGGGGGTACGATCGAACTGATACATCGCTTGTTTTCAAGCAAAAATATATATTTTTTATATTTTACTTAGATGAACTTTAGGCTTCTCAACATTTCATGTATAGAGACCTTTTTGCCAAAATTCAACACTACTGAGTTATAAGTGATTGAATTTTAATACTTGTCGTCATTTTGCAAAAAATTGACAAAATGGATTTTGCTAACAAACATACACAGGCTGCTTAAGAATTCTATACTGTCACAAAAATTGAAATTCAAATATGTATAAATAAGCTCACACTGACCTAAACTATATTGAAAATCTTATGAGCGTATGTATGGTGGGTCGATCGACTCATCACACTAAACGTGTTTTGAAAAAAAAATACTTTTATTTTTTAATTTTTAATTTTTTTTTATAGTATCGTAAGTATAGTCGAAAGCTCTATTTTGTATAAAAAATTCAAGTCGATTTCTTGAATAGAAGCCTCATACGAGCGTTAACTATATGCAGAGTCGCATAAAAGCTCGTTCGAGGTCTCGGTCAATATATGGTAAGACTCGGTTTTTATTAAAAAAAAAATAATTAAAAATTGCTTTTATATGCAAATTAAAATTCCAAACACTGTTCGCATTAAACATTTTTTAGTAGGATTTCATTTAGCAAAGTTATGACACTTTGAATTTTTACATTAGCCGCCATTTTGAAAAAAAATTTTATATATTTTTTTTAAACATAAAGTATAGGGGCTGCACGTTAGTTCTATGCGATACTCAAAATTTAAATTTTTATCTTCGAAACCAAACAGTTAAGAGCGTTAACTCTTCCGAAAGTCTCAAAATGGCTAGTATGGGGGTACGATCGAACTGATACATCGCTTGTTTTCAAGCAAAAATATATATTTTTTATATTTTACTTAGATGAACTTTAGGCTTCTCAACATTTCATGTATAGAGACCTTTTTGCCAAAATTCAACACTACTGAGTTATAAGTGATTGAATTTTAATACTTGTCGTCATTTTGCAAAAAATTGACAAAATGGATTTTGCTAACAAACATACACAGGATGCTTAAGAATTCTATACTGTCACAAAAATTGAAATTCAAATATGTATAAATAAGCTCACACTGACCTAAACTATATTGAAAATCTTATGAGCGTATGTATGGTGGGTCGATCGACTCATCACACTAAACGTGTTTTGAAAAAAAAATACTTTTATTTTTTAATTTTTAATTTTTTTTTATAGTATCGTAAGTATAGTCGAAAGCTCTATTTTGTATAAAAAATTCAAGTCGATTTCTTGAATAGAAGCCTCATACGAGCGTTAACTATATGCAGAGTCGCATAAAAGCTCGTTCGAGGTCTCGGTCAATATATGGTAAGACTCGGTTTTTATTAAAAAAAAAATAATTAAAAATTGCTTTTATATGCAAATTAAAATTCCAAACACTTTTTGCATTAAACATTTTTTAGTAGGATTTTATTCAGCAAAGTTATGACACTTTGAATTTTTACATTAGCCGCCATTTTGAAAAAAAAAATTATATATTTTTTTTAAACATAACGTATAGGGGCTGCACGTTAGTTCTATGCGATACTCAAAATTTAAATTTTTATCTTCGAAACCAAACAGTTAAGAGCGTTAACTCTTCCGAAAGTCTCAAAATGGCTAGTATGGGGGTACGATCGAACTGATACATCGCTTGTTTTCAAGCAAAAATATATATTTTTTATATTTTACTTAGATGAACTTTAGGCTTCTCAACATTTTATGTATAGAGACCTTTTTGCCAAAATTCAACACTACTGAGTTATAAGTGATTGAATTTTAATACTTGTCGTCATTTTGCAAAAAATTGACAAAATGGATTTTGCTAACAAACATACACAGGATGCTTAAGAATTCTATACTGTCACAAAAATTAAAATTCAAATATGTATAAATAAGCTCACACTGACCTAAACTATATTGAAAATCTTATGAGCGTATGTATGGTGGGTCGATCGACTCATCACACTAAACGTGTTTTAAAAAAAATACTTTTATTTTTTAATTTTTAATTTTTTTTTATAGTATCGTAAGTATAGTCGAAAGCTCTATTTTGTATAAAAAATTCAAGTCGATTTCTTGAATAGAAGCCTCATACGAGCGTTAACTATATGCAGAGTCGCATAAAAGCTCGTTCGAGGTCCCGGTCAATATATGGTAAGACTCGGTTTTTATTAAAAAAAAAATAATTAAAAATTGCTTTTATATGCAAATTAAAATTCCAAACACTTTTGCATTAAACATTTTTTAGTAGGATTTCATTTAGCAAAGTTATGACACTTTGAATTTTTACATTAGCCGCTATTTTGAAAAAAAATTTTATATATTTTTTTTAAACATAACGTATAGGGGCTGCACGTTAGTTATATGCGATTCTCAAAATTTAAATTTTTATCTTCGAAACCAAACAGTTAAGAGCGTTAACTCTTCCGAAAGTCTCAAAATGGCTAGTATGGGGGTACGATCGAACTGATACATCGCTTGTTTTCAAGCAAAAATATATATTTTTTATATTTTACTTAGATGAACTTTAGGCTTCTCAACATTTCATGTATAGAGACCTTTTTGCCAAAATTCAACACTACTGAGTTATAAGTGATTGAATTTTAATACTTGTCGTCATTTTGCAAAAAATTGACAAAATGGATTTTGCTAACAAACATACACAGGATGCTAAAGAATTCTATACTGTCACAAAAATTGAAATTCAAATATGTATAAATAAGCTCACACTGACCTAAACTATATTGAAAATCTTATGAGCGTATGTATGGTGGGTCGATCGACTCATCACACTAAACGTGTTTTGAAAAAAAAATACTTTTATTTTTTAATTTTTAACTTTTTTTTATAGTATCGTAAGTATAGTCGAAAGCTCTATTTTGTATAAAAAATTCAAGTCGATTTCTTGAATAGAAGCCTCATACGAGCGTTAACTATATGCAGAGTCGCATAAAAGCTCGTTCGAGGTCTCGGTCAATATATGGTAAGACTCGGTTTTTATTAAAAAAAAAATAATTAAAAATTGCTTTTATATGCAAATTAAAATTCCAAACACTTTTTGCATTAAACATTTTTTAGTAGGATTTCATTTAGCAAAGTTATGACACTTTGAATTTTTACATTAGCCGCCATTTTGAAAAAAAAATTTATATATTTTTTTTAAACATAACGTATAGGGGCTGCACGTTAGTTCTATGCGATTCTCAAAATTTAAATTTTTATCTTCGAAACCAAACAGTTAAGAGCGTTAACTCTTCCGAAAGTCTCAAAATGGCTAGTATGGGGGTACGATCGAACTGATACATCGCTTGTTTTCAAGCAAAAATATATATTTTTTATATTTTACTTAGATGAACTTTAGGCTTCTCAACATTTCATGTATAGAGACCTTTTTGCCAAAATTCAACACTACTGAGTTATAAGTGATTGAATTTTAATACTTGTCGTCATTTTGCAAAAAATTGACAAAATGGATTTTGCTAACAAACATACACAGGCTGCTTAAGAATTCTATACTGTCACAAAAATTGAAATTCAAATATGTATAAATAAGCTCACACTGACCTAAACTATATTGAAAATCTTATGAGCGTATGTATGGTGGGTCGATCGACTCATCACACTAAACGTGTTTTGAAAAAAAAATACTTTTATTTTTTAATTTTTAATTTTTTTTTATAGTATCGTAAGTATAGTCGAAAGCTCTATTTTGTATAAAAAATTCAAGTCGATTTCTTGAATAGAAGCCTCATACGAGCGTTAACTATATGCAGAGTCGCATAAAAGCTCGTTCGAGGTCTCGGTCAATATATGGTAAGACTCGGTTTTTATTAAAAAAAAAATAATTAAAAATTGCTTTTATATGCAAATTAAAATTCCAAACACTTTTTGCATTAAACATTTTTTAGTAGGATTTCATTTAGCAAAGTTATGACACTTTGAATTTTTACATTAGCCGCCATTTTGAAAAAAAATTTTATATATTTTTTTTAAACATAACGTATAGGGGCTGCACGTTAGTTCTATGCGATACTTAAAATTTAAATTTTTATCTTCGAAACCAAACAGTTAAGAGCGTTAACTCTTCCGAAAGTCTCAAAATGGCTAGTATGGGGGTACGATCGAACTGATACATCGCTTGTTTTCAAGCAAAAATATATATTTTTTATATTTTACTTAGATGAACTTTAGGCTTCTCAACATTTCATGTATAGAGACCTTTTTGCCAAAATTCAACACTACTGAGTTATAAGTGATTGAATTTTAATACTTGTCGTCATTTTGCAAAAAATTGACAAAATGGATTTTGCTAACAAACATACACAGGATGCTTAAGAATTCTATACTGTCACAAAAATTGAAATTCAAATATGTATAAATAAGCTCACACTGACCTAAACTATATTGAAAATCTTATGAGCGTATGTATGGTGGGTCGATCGACTCATCACACTAAACGTGTTTTGAAAAAAAAATACTTTTATTTTTTAATTTTTAATTTTTTTTTATAGTATCGTAAGTATAGTCGAAAGCTCTATTTTGAATAAAAAATTCAAGTCGATTTCTTGAATAGAAGCCTCATACGAGCGTTAACTATATGCAGAGTCGCATAAAAGCTCGTTCGAGGTCTCGGTCAATATATGGTAAGACTCGGTTTTTATTAAAAAAAAAATAATTAAAAATTGCTTTTATATGCAAATTAAAATTCCAAACACTTTTTGCATTAAACATTTTTTAGTAGGATTTCATTTAGCAAAGTTATGACACTTTGAATTTTTACATTAGCCGCCATTTTGAAAAAAAATTTTATATATTTTTTTCAAACATAACGTATAGGGGCTGCACGTTAGTTCTATGCGATACTCAAAATTTAAATTTTTATCTTCGAAACCAAACAGTTAAGAGCGTTAACTCTTCCGAAAGTCTCAAAATGGCTAGTATGGGGGTACGATCGAACTGATACATCGCTTGTTTTCAAGCAAAAATATATATTTTTTATATTTTACTTAGATGAACTTTAGGCTTCTCAACATTTCATGTATAGAGACCTTTTTGCCAAAATTCAACACTACTGAGTTATAAGTGATTGAATTTTAATACTTGTCGTCATTTTGCAAAAAATTGACAAAATGGATTTTGCTAACAAACATACACAGGATGCTTAAGAATTCTATACTGTCACAAAAATTGAAATTCAAATATGTATAAATAAGCTCACACTGACCTAAACTATATAGAAAATCTTATGAGCGTATGTATGGTGGGTCGATCGACTCATCACACTAAACGTGTTTTGAAAAAAAAATACTTTTATTTTTTAATTTTTAATTTTTTTTATAGTATCGTAAGTATAGTCGAAAGCTCTATTTTGTATAAAAAATTCAAGTCGATTTCTTGAATAGAAGCCTCATACGAGCGTTAACTATATGCAGAGTCGCATAAAAGCTCGTTCGAGGTCTCGGTCAATATATGGTAAGACTCGGTTTTTATTAAAAAAAAAATAATTAAAAATTGCTTTTATATGCAAATTAAAATTCCAAACACTTTTTGCATTAAACATTTTTTAGTAGGATTTCATTTAGCAAAGTTATGACACTTTGAATTTTTACATTAGCCGCCATTTTGAAAAAAAATTTTATATATTTTTTTTAAACATAACGTATAGGGGCTGCACGTTAGTTCTATGCGATACTCAAAATTTAAATTTTTATCTTCGAAACCAAACAGTTAAGAGCGTTAACTCTTCCGAAAGTCTCAAAATGGCTAGTATGGGGGTACGATCGAACTGATACATCGCTTGTTTTCAAGCAAAAATATATATTTTTTATATTTTACTTAGATGAACTTTAGGCTTCTCAACATTTCATGTATAGAGACCTTTTTGCCAAAATTCAACACTACTGAGTTATAAGTGATTGAATTTTAATACTTGTCGTCATTTTGCAAAAAATTGACAAAATGGATTTTGCTAACAAACATACACAGGATGCTTAAGAATTCTATACTGTCACAAAAATTGAAATTCAAATATGTATAAATAAGCTCACACTGACCTAAACTATATTGAAAATCTTATGAGCGTATGTATGGTGGGTCGATCGACTCATCACACTAAACGTGTTTTGAAAAAAAAATACTTTTATTTTTTAATTTTTAATTTTTTTTAATAGTATCGTAAGTATAGTCGAAAGCTCTATTTTGTATAAAAAATTCAAGTCGATTTCTTGAATAGAAGCCTCATACGAGCGTTAACTATATGCAGAGTCGCATAAAAGCTCGTTCGAGGTCTCGGTCAATATATGGTAAGACTCGGTTTTTATTAAAAAAAAAAAAAATTAAAAATTGCTTTTATATGCAAATTAAAATTCCAAACACTTTTTGCATTAAACATTTTTTAGTAGGATTTTATTTAGCAAAGTTATGACACTTTGAATTTTTACATTAGCCGCCATTTTGAAAAAAAATTTTATATATTTTTTTTAAACATAACGTATAGGGGCTGCACGTTAGTTCTATGCGATACTCAAAATTTAAATTTTTATCTTCGAAACCAAACAGTTAAGAGCGTTAACTCTTCCGAAAGTCTCAAAATGGCTAGTATGGGGGTACGATCGAACTGATACATCGCTTGTTTTCAAGCAAAAATATATATTTTTTATATTTTACTTAGATGAACTTTAGGCTTCTCAACATTTCATGTATAGAGACCTTTTTGCCAAAATTCAACACTACTGAGTTATAAGTGATTGAATTTTAATACTTGTCGTCATTTTGCAAAAAATTGACAAAATGGATTTTGCTAACAAACATACACAGGATGCTTAAGAATTCTATACTGTCACAAAAATTGAAATTCAAATATGTATAAATAAGCTCACACTGACCTAAACTATATTGAAAATCTTATGAGCGTATGTATGGTGGGTCGATCGACTCATCACACTAAACGTGTTTTGAAAAAAAAATACTTTTATTTTTTAATTTTTAATTTTTTTTTATAGTATCGTAAGTATAGTCGAAAGCTCTATTTTGTATAAAAAATTCAAGTCGATTTCTTGAATAGAAGCCTCATACGAGCGTTAACTATATGCAGAGTCGCATAAAAGCTCGTTCGAGGTCTCGGTCAATATATGGTAAGACTCGGTTTTTATTAAAAAAAAAATAATTAAAAATTGCTTTTATATGCAAATTAAAATTCCTAACACTTTTTGCATTAAACATTTTTTAGTAGGATTTCATTTAGCAAAGTTATGACACTTTGAATTTTTACATTAGCCGCCATTTTGAAAAAAAAATTTATATATTTTTTTTAAACATAACGTATAGGGGCTGCACGTTAGTTCTATGCGATACTCAAAATTTAAATTTTTATCTTCGAAACCAAACAGTTAAGAGCGTTAACTCTTCCGAAAGTCTCAAAATGGCTAGTATGGGGGTACGATCGAACTGATACATCGCTTGTTTTCAAGCAAAAATATATATTTTTTATATTTTAGTTAGATGAACTTTAGGCTTCTCAACATTTCATGTATAGAGACCTTTTTGCCAAAATTCAACACTACTGAGTTATAAGTGATTGAATTTTAATACTTGTCGTCATTTTGCAAAAAATTGACAAAATGGATTTTGCTAACAAACATACACAGGATGCTTAAGAATTCTATACTGTCACAAAAATTGAAATTCAAATATGTATAAATAAGCTCACACTGACCTAAACTATATTGAAAATCTTATGAGCGTATGTATGGTGGGTCGATCGACTCATCACACTAAACGTGTTTTGAAAAAAAAATACTTTTATTTTTTAATTTTTAATTTTTTTTTATAGTATCGTAAGTATAGTCGAAAGCTCTATTTTGTATAAAAAATTCAAGTCGATTTCTTGAATAGAAGCCTCACACGAGCGTTAACTATATGCAGAGTCGCATAAAAGCTCGTTCGAGGTCTCGGTCAATATATGGTAAGACTCGGTTTTTATTAAAAAAAAAATAATTAAAAATTGCTTTTATATGCAAATTAAAATTCCAAACACTTTTTGCATTAAACATTTTTTAGTAGGATTTCATTTAGCAAAGTTATGACACTTTGAATTTTTACATTAGCCGCCATTTTGAAAAAAAATTTTATATATTTTTTTCAAACATAACGTATAGGGGCTGCACGTTAGTTCTATGCGATACTCAAAATTTTAATTTTTATCTTCGAAACCAAACAGTTAAGAGCGTTAACTCTTCCGAAAGTCTCAAAATGGCTAGTATGGGGGTACGATCGAACTGATACATCGCTTGTTTTCAAGCAAAAATATATATTTTTTATATTTTACTTAGATGAACTTTAGGCTTCTCAACATTTCATGTATAGAGACCTTTTTGCCAAAATTCAACACTACTGAGTTATAAGTGATTGAATTTTAATACTTGTCGTCATTTTGCAAAAAATTGACAAAATGGATTTTGCTAACAAACATACACAGGATGCTTAAGAATTCTATACTGTCACAAAAATTGAAATTCAAATATGTATAAATAAGCTCACACTGACCTAAACTATATTGAAAATCTTATGAGCGTATGTATGGTGGGTCGATCGACTCATCACACTAAACGTGTTTTGAAAAAAAAATACTTTTATTTTTTAATTTTTAATTTTTTTTTATAGTATCGTAAGTATAGTCGAAAGCTCTATTCTGTATAAAAAATTCAAGTCGATTTCTTGAATAGAAGCCTCATACGAGCGTTAACTATATGCAGAGTCGCATAAAAGCTCGTTCGAGGTCTCGGTCAATATATGGTAAGACTCGGTTTTTATTAAAAAAAAAATAATAAAAAAAATTGCTTTTATATGCAAATTAAAATTCCAAACACTTTTTGCATTAAACATTTTTTAGTAGGATTTCATTTAGCAAAGTTATGACACTTTGAATTTTTACATTAGCCGCCATTTTGAAAAAAAATTTTATATATTTTTTTTAAACATAACGTATAGGGGCTGCACGTTAGTTCTATGCGATACTCAAAATTTAAATTTTTATCTTCGAAACCAAACAGTTAAGAGCGTTAACTCTTCCGAAAGTCTCAAAATGGCTAGTATGGGGGTACGATCGAACTGATACATCGCTTGTTTTCAAGCAAAAATATATATTTTTTATATTTTACTTAGATGAACTTTAGGCTTCTCAACATTTCATGTATAGAGACCTTTTTGCCAAAATTCAACACTACTGAGTTATAAGTGATTGAATTTTAATACTTGTCGTCATTTTGCAAAAAATTGACAAAATGGATTTTGCTAACAAACATACACAGGATGCTTAAGAATTCTATACTGTCACAAAAATTGAAATTCAAATATGTATAAATAAGCTCACACTGACCTAAACTATATTGAAAATCTTATCAGCGTATGTATGGTGGGTCGATCGACTCATCACACTAAACGTGTTTTGAAAAAAAAATACTTTTATTTTTTAATTTTTAATTTTTTTTATAGTATCGTAAGTATAGTCGAAAGCTCTATTTTGTATAAAAAATTCAAGTCGATTTCTTGAATAGAAGCCTCACACGAGCGTTAACTATATGCAGAGTCGCATAAAAGCTCGTTCGAGGTCTCGGTCAATATATGGTAAGACTCGGTTTTTATTAAAAAAAAAATAATTAAAAATTGCTTTTATATGCAAATTAAAATTCCAAACACTTTTTGCATTAAACATTTTTTAGTAGGATTTCATTTAGCAAAGTTATGACACTTTGAATTTTTACATTAGCCGCCATTTTGAAAAAAAATTTTATATATTTTTTTTAAACATAACGTATAGGGGCTGCACGTTAGTTCTATGCGATACTCAAAATTTAAATTTTTATCTTCAAAACCAAACAGTTAAGAGCGTTAACTCTTCCGAAAGTCTCAAAATGGCTAGTATGGGGGTACGATCGAACTGATACATCGCTTGTTTTCAAGCAAAAATATATATTTTTTATATTTTACTTAGATGAACTTTAGGCTTCTCAACATTTCATGTATAGAGACCTTTTTGCCAAAATTCAACACTACTGAGTTATAAGTGATTGAATTTTAATACTTGTCGTCATTTTGCAAAAAATTGACAAAATGGATTTTGCTAACAAACATACACAGGATGCTTAAGAATTCTATACTGTCACAAAAATTGAAATTCAAATATGTATAAATAAGCTCACACTGACCTAAACTATATTGAAAATCTTATGAGCGTATGTATGGTGGGTCGATCGACTCATCACACTAAACATGTTTTGAAAAAAAAATACTTTTATTTTTTAATTTTTAATTTTTTTTTATAGTATCGTAAGTATAGTCGAAAGCTCTATTTTGTATGAAAAATTCAAGTCGATTTCTTGAATAGAAGCCTCATACGAGCGTTAACTATATGCAGAGTCGCATAAAAGCTCGTTCGAGGTCTCGGTCAATATATGGTAAGACTCGGTTTTTATTAAAAAAAAAATAATTAAAAATTGCTTTTATTAGCAAATTAAAATTCCAAACACTTTTTGCATTAAACATTTTTTAGTAAGATTTCATTTAGCAAAGTTATGACACTTTGAATTTTTACATTAGCCGCCATTTTGAAAAAAAATTTTATATATTTTTTTCAAACATAACGTATAGGGGCTGCACGTTAGTTCTATGCGATACTCAAAATTTTAATTTTTATCTTTGAAACCAAACAGTTAAGAGCGTTAACTCTTCCGAAAGTCTCAAAATGGCTAGTATGGGGGTACGATCGAACTGATACATCGCTTGTTTTCAAGCAAAAATATATATTTTTTATATTTTACTTAGATGAACTTTAGGCTTCTCAACATTTCATGTATAGAGACCTTTTTGCCAAAATTCAACACTACTGAGTTATAAGTGATTGAATTTTAATACTTGTCGTCATTTTGCAAAAAATTGACAAAATGGATTTTGCTAACAAACATACACAGGATGCTTAAGAATTCTATACTGTCACAAAAATTGAAATTCAAATATGTATAAATAAGCTCACACTGACCTAAACTATATTGAAAATCTTATGAGCGTATGTATGGTGGGTCGATCGACTCATCACACTAAACGTGTTTTGAAAAAAAAATACTTTTATTTTTTAATTTTTAATTTTTTTTTATAGTATCGTAAGTATAGTCGAAAGCTCTATTCTGTATAAAAAATTCAAGTCGATTTCTTGAATAGAAGCCTCATACGAGCGTTAACTATATGCAGAGTCGCATAAAAGCTCGTTCGAGGTCTCGGTCAATATATGGTAAGACTCGGTTTTTATTAAAAAAAAAATAATAAAAAAAATTGCTTTTATATGCAAATTAAAATTCCAAACACTTTTTGCATTAAACATTTTTTAGTAGGATTTCATTTAGCAAAGTTATGACACTTTGAATTTTTACATTAGCCGCCATTTTGAAAAAAAATTTTATATATTTTTTTCAAACATAACGTATAGGGGCTGCACGTTAGTTCTATGCGATACTCAAAATTTAAATTTTTATCTTCGAAACCAAACAGTTAAGAGCGTTAACTCTTCCGAAAGTCTCAAAATGGCTAGTATGGGGGTACGATCGAACTGATACATCGCTTGTTTTCAAGCAAAAATATATATTTTTTATATTTTACTTAGATGAACTTTAGGCTTCTCAACATTTCATGTATAGAGACCTTTTTGCCAAAATTCAACACTACTGAGTTATAAGTGATTGAATTTTAATACTTGTCGTCATTTTGCAAAAAATTGACAAAATGGATTTTGCTAACAAACATACACAGGATGCTTAAGAATTCTATACTGTCACAAAAATTGAAATTCAAATATGTATAAATAAGCTCACACTGACCTAAACTATATTGAAAATCTTATGAGCGTATGTATGGTGGGTCGATCGACTCATCACACTAAACGTGTTTTGAAAAAAAAATACTTTTATTTTTTAATTTTTAATTTTTTTTATAGTATCGTAAGTATAGTCGAAAGCTCTATTTTGTATAAAAAATTCAAGTCGATTTCTTGAATAGAAGCCTCATACGAGCGTTAACTATATGCAGAGTCGCATAAAAGCTCGTTCGAGGTCTCGGTCAATATATGGTAAGACTCGGTTTTTATTAAAAAAAAAATAATTAAAAATTGCTTTTATATGCAAATTAAAATTCCAAACACTTTTTGCATTAAACATTTTTTAGTAGGATTTCATTTAGCAAAGTTATGACACTTTGAATTTTTACATTAGCCGCCATTTTGAAAAAAAATTTTATATATTTTTTTTAAACATAACGTATAGGGGCTGCACGTTAGTTCTATGCGATACTCAAAATTTAAATTTTTATCTTCGAAACCAAACAGTTAAGAGCGTTAACTCTTTAGAAAGTCTCAAAATGGCTAGTATGGGGGTACGATCGAACTGATACATCGCTTGTTTTCAAGCAAAAATATATATTTTTTATATTTTACTTAGATGAACTTTAGGCTTCTCAACATTTCATGTATAGAGACCTTTTTGCCAAAATTCAACACTACTGAGTTATAAGTGATTGAATTTTAATACTTGTCGTCATTTTGCAAAAAATTGACAAAATGGATTTTGCTAACAAACATACACAGGATGCTTAAGAATTCTATACTGTCACAAAAATTGAAATTCAAATATGTATAAATAAGCTCACACTGACCTAAACTATATTGAAAATCTTATGAGCGTATGTATGGTGGGTCGATCGACTCATCACACTAAACGTGTTTTGAAAAAAAAATACTTTTATTTTTTAATTTTTAATTTTTTTTTATAGTATCGTAAGTATAGTCGAAAGCTCTATTTTGTATGAAAAATTCAAGTCGATTTCTTGAATAGAAGCCTCATACGAGCGTTAACTATATGCAGAGTCGCATAAAAGCTCGTTCGAGGTCTCGGTCAATATATGGTAAGACTCGGTTTTTATTAAAAAAAAAATAATTAAAAATTGCTTTTATTAGCAAATTAAAATTCCAAACACTTTTTGCATTAAACATTTTTTAGTAGGATTTCATTTAGCAAAGTTATGACACTTTGAATTTTTACATTAGCCGCCATTTTGAAAAAAAATTTTATATATTTTTTTCAAACATAACGTATAGGGGCTGCACGTTAGTTCTATGCGATACTCAAAATTTAAATTTTTATCTTCGAAACCAAACAGTTAAGAGCGTTAACTCTTCCGAAAGTCTCAAAATGGCTAGTATGGGGGTACGATCGAACTGATACATCGCTTGTTTTCAAGCAAAAATATATATTTTTTATATTTTACTTAGATGAACTTTAGGCTTCTCAACATTTCATGTATAGAGACCTTTTTGCCAAAATTCAACACTACTGAGTTATAAGTGATTGAATTTTAATACTTGTCGTCATTTTGCAAAAAATTGACAAAATGGATTTTGCTAACAAACATACACAGGATGCTTAAGAATTCTATACTGTCACAAAAATTGAAATTCAAATATGTATAAATAAGCTCACACTGACCTAAACTATATTGAAAATCTTATGAGCGTATGTATGGTGGGTCGATCGACTCATCACACTAAACGTGTTTTGAAAAAAAAATACTTTTATTTTTTTATTTTTTATTTTTTTTTATAGTATCGTAAGTATAGTCGAAAGCTCTATTTTGTATAAAAAATTTAAGTCGATTTCTTGAATAGAAGCCTCATACGAGCGTTAACTATATGCAGAGTCGCATAAAAGCTCGTTCGAGGTCTCGGTCAATATATGGTAAGACTCGGTTTTTATTAAAAAAAAAATAATTAAAAATTGCATTTATATGCAAATTAAAATTCCAAACACTTTTTGCATTAAACATTTTTTAGTAGGATTTCATTTAGCAAAGTTATGACACTTTAAATTTTTACATTAGCCGCCATTTTGAAAAAAAAAATTATATATTTTTTTTAAACATAACGTATAGGGGCTGCACGTTAGTTCTATGCGATACTCAAAATTTAAATTTTTATCTTCGAAACCAAACAGTTAAGAGCGTTAACTCTTCCGAAAGTCTCAAAATGGCTAGTATGGGGGTACGATCGAACTGATACATCGCTTGTTTTCAAGCAAAAATATATATTTTTTATATTTTACTTAGATGAACTTTAGGCTTTTCAACATTTCATGTATAGAGACCTTTTTGCCAAAATTCAACACTACTGAGTTATAAGTGATTGAATTTTAATACTTGTCGTCATTTTGCAAAAAATTGACAAAATGGATTTTGCTAACAAACATACACAGGATGCTTAAGAATTCTATACTGTCACAAAAATTGAAATTCAAATATGTATAAATAAGCTCACACTGACCTAAACTATATTGAAAATCTTATGAGCGTATGTATGGTGGGTCGATCGACTCATCACACTAAACGTGTTTTGAAAAAAAAATACTTTTATTTTTTAATTTTTAATTTTTTTTTATAGTATCGTAAGTATAGTCGAAAGCTCTATTCTGTATAAAAAATTCAAGTCGATTTCTTGAATAGAAGCCTCATACGAGCGTTAACTATATGCAGAGTCGCATAAAAGCTCGTTCGAGGTCTCGGTCAATATATGGTAAGACTCGGTTTTTATTAAAAAAAAATAATTAAAAATTGCTTTTATATGCAAATTAAAATTCCAAACACTTTTTGCATTAAACATTTTTTAGTAGGATTTCATTTAGCAAAGTTATGACACTTTGAATTTTTACATTAGCCGCCATTTTGAAAAAAAATTTTATATATTTTTTTCAAACATAACGTATAGGGGCTGCACGTTAGTTCTATGCGATACTCAAAATTTAAATTTTTATCTTCGAAACCAAACAGTTAAGAGCGTTAACTCTTCCGAAAGTCTCAAAATGGCTAGTATGGGGGTACGATCGAACTGATACATCGCTTGTTTTCAAGCAAAAATATATATTTTTTATATTTTACTTAGATGAACTTTAGGCTTCTCAACATTTCATGTATAGAGACCTTTTTGCCAAAATTCAACACTACTGAGTTATAAGTGATTGAATTTTAATACTTGTCGTCATTTTGCAAAAAATTGACAAAATGGATTTTGCTAACAAACATACACAGGATGCTTAAGAATTCTATACTGTCACAAAAATTGAAATTCAAATATGTATAAATAAGCTCACACTGACCTAAACTATATTGAAAATCTTATGAGCGTATGTATGGTGGGTCGATCGACTCATCACACTAAACGTGTTTTGAAAAAAAAATACTTTTATTTTTTTATTTTTTATTTTTTTTTATAGTATCGTAAGTATAGTCGAAAGCTCTATTTTGTATGAAAAATTTAAGTCGATTTCTTGAATAGAAGCCTCATACGAGCGTTAACTATATGCAGAGTCGCATAAAAGCTCGTTCGAGGTCTCGGTCAATATATGGTAAGACTCGGTTTTTATTAAAAAAAAAATAATTAAAAATTGCATTTATATGCAAATTAAAATTCCAAACACTTTTTGCATTAAACATTTTTTAGTAGGATTTCATTTAGCAAAGTTATGACACTTTGAATTTTTACATTAGCCGCCATTTTGAAAAAAAAATTTATATATTTTTTTTAAACATAACGTATAGGGGCTGCACGTTAGTTCTATGCGATACTCAAAATTTAAATTTTTATCTTCGAAACCAAACAGTTAAGAGCGTTAACTCTTCCGAAAGTCTCAAAATGGCTAGTATGGGGGTACGATCGAACTGATACATCGCTTGTTTTCAAGCAAAAATATATATTTTTTATATTTTACTTAGATGAACTTTAGGCTTTTCAACATTTCATGTATAGAGACCTTTTTGCCAAAATTCAACACTACTGAGTTATAAGTGATTGAATTTTAATACTTGTCGTCATTTTGCAAAAAATTGACAAAATGGATTTTGCTAACAAACATACACAGGATGCTTAAGAATTCTATACTGTCACAAAAATTGAAATTCAAATATGTATAAATAAGCTCACACTGACCTAAATTATATTGAAAATCTTATGAGCGTATGTATGGTGGGATATATAGATACGACTCATCACACTAAACGTGTTTTGAAAAAAAAATACTTTTATTTTTTAATTTTTAATTTTTTTTTATAGTATCGTAAGTATAGTCGAAAGCTCTATTTTGTATAAAAAATTCAAGTCGATTTCTTGAATAGAAGCCTCATACGAGCGTTAACTATATGCAGAGTCGCATAAAAGCTCGTTCGAGGTCTCGGTCAATATATGGTAAGACTCGGTTTTTATTAAAAAAAAAATAATAAAAAAAATTGCTTTTATATGCAAATTAAAATTCCAAACACTTTTTGCATTAAACATTTTTTAGTAGGATTTCATTTAGCAAAGTTATGACACTTTGAATTTTTACATTAGCCGCCATTTTAAAAAAAAATTTTATATATTTTTTTCAAACATAACGTATAGGGGCTGCACGTTAGTTCTATGCGATACTCAAAATTTAAATTTTTATCTTCGAAACCAAACAGTTAAGAGCGTTAACTCTTCCGAAAGTCTCAAAATGGCTAGTATGGGGGTACGATCGAACTGATACATCGCTTGTTTTCAAGCAAAAATATATATTTTTTATATTTTACTTAGATGAACTTTAGGCTTCTCAACATTTCATGTATAGAGACCTTTTTGCCAAAATTCAACACTACTGAGTTATAAGTGATTGAATTTTAATACTTGTCGTCATTTAGCAAAAAATTGACAAAATGGATTTTGCTAACAAACATACACAGGATGCTTAAGAATTCTATACTGTCACAAAAATTGAAATTCAAATATGTATAAATTAGCTCACACTGACCTAAACTATATTGAAAATCTTATGAGCGTATGTATGGTGGGTCGATCGACTCATCACACTAAACGTGTTTTGAAAAAAAAATACTTTTATTTTTTAATTTTTAATTTTTTTTATAGTATCGTAAGTATAGTCGAAAGCTCTATTTTGTATAAAAAATTCAAGTCGATTTCTTGAATAGAAGCCTCATACGAGCGTTAACTATATGCAGAGTCGCATAAAAGCTCGTTCGAGGTCTCGGTCAATATATGGTAAGACTCGGTTTTTATTAAAAAAAAAATAATTAAAAATTGCTTTTATATGCAAATTAAAATTCCAAACACTTTTTGCATTAAACATTTTTTAGTAGGATTTCATTTAGCAAAGTTATGACACTTTGAATTTTTACATTAGCCGCCATTTTGAAAAAAAATTTTATATATTTTTTTTAAACATAACGTATAGGGGCTGCACGTTAGTTCTATGCGATACTCAAAATTTAAATTTTTATCTTCGAAACCAAACAGTTAAGAGCGTTAACTCTTTAGAAAGTCTCAAAATGGCTAGTATGGGGGTACGATCGAACTGATACATCGCTTGTTTTCAAGCAAAAATATATATTTTTTATATTTTACTTAGATGAACTTTAGGCTTCTCAACATTTCATGTATAGAGACCTTTTTGCCAAAATTCAACACTACTGAGTTATAAGTGATTGAATTTTAATACTTGTCGTCATTTTGCAAAAAATTGACAAAATGGATTTTGCTAACAAACATACACAGGATGCTTAAGAATTCTATACTGTCACAAAAATTGAAATTCAAATATGTATAAATAAGCTCACACTGACCTAAACTATATTGAAAATCTTATGAGCGTATGTATGGTGGGTCGATCGACTCATCACACTAAACGTGTTTTGAAAAAAAAATACTTTTATTTTTTAATTTTTAATTTTTTTTTATAGTATCGTAAGTATAGTCGAAAGCTCTATTTTGTATGAAAAATTCAAGTCGATTTCTTAAATAGAAGCCTCATACGAGCGTTAACTATATGCAGAGTCGCATAAAAGCTCGTTCGAGGTCTCGGTCAATATATGGTAAGACTCGGTTTTTATTAAAAAAAAAATAATTAAAAATTGCTTTTATTAGCAAATTAAAATTCCAAACACTTTTTGCATTAAACATTTTTTAGTAGGATTTCATTTAGCAAAGTTATGACACTTTGAATTTTTACATTAGCCGCCATTTTGAAAAAAAATTTTATATATTTTTTTCAAACATAACGTATAGGGGCTGCACGTTAGTTCTATGCGATACTCAAAATTTAAATTTTTATCTTCGAAACCAAACAGTTAAGAGCGTTAACTCTTCCGAAAGTCTCAAAATGGCTAGTATGGGGGTACGATCGAACTGATACATCGCTTGTTTTCAAGCAAAAATATATATTTTTTATATTTTACTTAGATGAACTTTAGGCTTCTCAACATTTCATGTATAGAGACCTTTTTGCCAAAATTCAACACTACTGAGTTATAAGTGATTGAATTTTAATACTTGTCGTCATTTTGCAAAAAATTGACAAAATGGATTTTGCTAACAAACATACACAGGATGCTTAAGAATTCTATACTGTCACAAAAATTGAAATTCAAATATGTATAAATAAGCTCACACTGACCTAAACTATATTGAAAATCTTATGAGCGTATGTATGGTGGGTCGATCGACTCATCACACTAAACGTGTTTTGAAAAAAAAATACTTTTATTTTTTAATTTTTTATTTTTTTTTATAGTATCGTTAGTATAGTCGAAAGCTCTATTTTGTATAAAAAATTTAAGTCGATTTCTTGAATAGAAGCCTCATACGAGCGTTAACTATATGCAGAGTCGCATAAAAGCTCGTTCGAGGTCTCGGTCAATATATGGTAAGACTCGGTTTTTAAAAAAAAAAAAATAATTAAAAATTGCATTTATATGCAAATTAAAATTCCAAACACTTTTTGCATTAAACATTTTTTAGTAGGATTTCATTTAGCAAAGTTATGACACTTTGAATTTTTACATTAGCCGCTATTTTGAAAAAAAAATTTATATATTTTTTTTAAACATAACGTATAGGGGCTGCACGTTAGTTCTATGCGATACTCAAAATTTAAATTTTTATCTTCGAAACCAAACAGTTAAGAGCGTTAACTCTTCCGAAAGTCTCAAAATGGCTAGTATGGGGGTACGATCGAACTGATACATCGCTTGTTTTCAAGCAAAAATATATATTTTTTATATTTTACTTAGATGAACTTTAGGCTTTTCAACATTTCATGTATAGAGACCTTTTTGCCAAAATTCAACACTACTGAGTTATAAGTGATTGAATTTTAATACTTGTCGTCATTTTGCAAAAAATTGACAAAATGGATTTTGCTAACAAACATACACAGGATGCTTAAGAATTCTATACTGTCACAAAAATTGAAATTCAAATATGTATAAATAAGCTCACACTGACCTAAACTATATTGAAAATCTTATGAGCGTATGTATGGTGGGTCGATCGACTCATCACACTAAACGTGTTTTGAAAAAAAAATACTTTTATTTTTTAATTTTTAATTTTTTTTATAGTATCGTAAGTATAGTCGAAAGCTCTATTTTGTATAAAAAATTCAAGTCGATTTCTTGAATAGAAGCCTCATACGAGCGTTAACTATATGCAGAGTCGCATAAAAGCTCGTTCGAGGTCTCGGTCAATATATGGTAAGACTCGGTTTTTATTAAAAAAAAAATAATTAAAAATTGCTTTTATATGCAAATTAAAATTCCAAACACTTTTTGCATTAAACATTTTTTAGTAGGATTTCATTTAGCAAAGTTATGACACTTTGAATTTTTACATTAGCCGCCATTTTGAAAAAAAATTTTATATATTTTTTTTAAACATAACGTATAGGGGCTGCACGTTAGTTCTATGCGATACTCAAAATTTAAATTTTTATCTTCGAAACCAAACAGTTAAGAGCGTTAACTCTTTAGAAAGTCTCAAAATGGCTAGTATGGGGGTACGATCGAACTGATACATCGCTTGTTTTCAAGCAAAAATATATATTTTTTATATTTTACTTAGATGAACTTTAGGCTTCTCAACATTTCATGTATAGAGACCTTTTTGCCAAAATTCAACACTACTGAGTTATAAGTGATTGAATTTTAATACTTGTCGTCATTTTGCAAAAAATTGACAAAATGGATTTTGCTAACAAACATACACAGGATGCTTAAGAATTCTATACTGTCACAAAAATTGAAATTCAAATATGTATAAATAAGCTCACACTGACCTAAACTATATTGAAAATCTTATGAGCGTATGTATGGTGGGTCGATCGACTCATCACACTAAACGTGTTTTGAAAAAAAAATACTTTTATTTTTTAATTTTTAATTTTTTTTTATAGTATCGTAAGTATAGTCGAAAGCTCTATTTTGTATGAAAAATTCAAGTCGATTTCTTGAATAGAAGCCTCATACGAGCGTTAACTATATGCAGAGTCGCATAAAAGCTCGTTCGAGGTCTCGGTCAATATATGGTAAGACTCGGTTTTTATTAAAAAAAAAATAATTAAAAATTGCTTTTATTAGCAAATTAAAATTCCAAACACTTTTTGCATTAAACATTTTTTAGTAGGATTTCATTTAGCAAAGTTATGACACTTTGAATTTTTACATTAGCCGCCATTTTGAAAAAAAATTTTATATATTTTTTTCAAACATAACGTATAGGGGCTGCACGTTAGTTCTATGCGATACTCAAAATTTAAATTTTTATCTTCGAAACCAAACAGTTAAGAGCGTTAACTCTTCCGAAAGTCTCAAAATGGCTAGTATGGGGGTACGATCGAACTGATACATCGCTTGTTTTCAAGCAAAAATATATATTTTTTATATTTTACTTAGATGAACTTTAGGCTTCTCAACATTTCATGTATAGAGACCTTTTTGCCAAAATTCAACACTACTGAGTTATAAGTGATTGAATTTTAATACTTGTCGTCATTTTGCAAAAAATTGACAAAATGGATTTTGCTAACAAACATACACAGGATGCTTAAGAATTCTATACTGTCACAAAAATTGAAATTCAAATATGTATAAATAAGCTCACACTGACCTAAACTATATTGAAAATCTTATGAGCGTATGTATGGTGGGTCGATCGACTCATCACACTAAACGTGTTTTGAAAAAAAAATACTTTTATTTTTTTATTTTTTATTTTTTTTTATAGTATCGTAAGTATAGTCGAAAGCTCTATTTTGTATAAAAAATTTAAGTCGATTTCTTGAATAGAAGCCTCATACGAGCGTTAACTATATGCAGAGTCGCATAAAAGCTCGTTCGAGGTCTCGGTCAATATATGGTAAGACTCGGTTTTTATTAAAAAAAAAATAATTAAAAATTGCATTTATATGCAAATTAAAATTCCAAACACTTTTTGCATTAAACATTTTTTAGTAGGATTTCATTTAGCAAAGTTATGACACTTTGAATTTTTACATTAGCCGCCATTTTGAAAAAAAAATTTATATATTTTTTTTAAACATAACGTATAGGGGCTGCACGTTAGTTCTATGCGATACTCAAAATTTAAATTTTTATCTTCGAAACCAAACAGTTAAGAGCGTTAACTCTTCCGAAAGTCTCAAAATGGCTAGTATGGGGGTACGATCGAACTGATACATCGCTTGTTTTCAAGCAAAAATATATATTTTTTATATTTTACTTAGATGAACTTTAGGCTTTTCAACATTTCATGTATAGAGACCTTTTTGCCAAAATTCAACACTACTGAGTTATAAGTGATTGAATTTTAATACTTGTCGTCATTTTGCAAAAAATTGACAAAATGGATTTTGCTAACAAACATACACAGGATGCTTAAGAATTCTATACTGTCACAAAAATTGAAATTCAAATATGTATAAATAAGCTCACACTGACCTAAATTATATTGAAAATCTTATGAGCGTATGTATGGTGGGATATATAGATACGACTCATCACACTAAACGTGTTTTGAAAAAAAAATACTTTTATTTTTTAATTTTTAATTTTTTTTTATAGTATCGTAAGTATAGTCGAAAGCTCTATTTTGTATAAAAAATTCAAGTCGATTTCTTGAATAGAAGCCTCATACGAGCGTTAACTATATGCAGAGTCGCATAAAAGCTCGTTCGAGGTCTCGGTCAATATATGGTAAGACTCGGTTTTTATTAAAAAAAAAATAATAAAAAAAATTGCTTTTATATGCAAATTAAAATTCCAAACACTTTTTGCATTAAACATTTTTTAGTAGGATTTCATTTAGCAAAGTTATGACACTTTGAATTTTTACATTAGCCGCCATTTTAAAAAAAAATTTTATATATTTTTTTCAAACATAACGTATAGGGGCTGCACGTTAGTTCTATGCGATACTCAAAATTTAAATTTTTATCTTCGAAACCAAACAGTTAAGAGCGTTAACTCTTCCGAAAGTCTCAAAATGGCTAGTATGGGGGTACGATCGAACTGATACATCGCTTGTTTTCAAGCAAAAATATATATTTTTTATATTTTACTTAGATGAACTTTAGGCTTCTCAACATTTCATGTATAGAGACCTTTTTGCCAAAATTCAACACTACTGAGTTATAAGTGATTGAATTTTAATACTTGTCGTCATTTAGCAAAAAATTGACAAAATGGATTTTGCTAACAAACATACACAGGATGCTTAAGAATTCTATACTGTCACAAAAATTGAAATTCAAATATGTATAAATAAGCTCACACTGACCTAAACTATATTGAAAATCTTATGAGCGTATGTATGGTGGGTCGATCGACTCATCACACTAAACGTGTTTTGAAAAAAAAATACTTTTATTTTTTAATTTTTAATTTTTTTTATAGTATCGTAAGTATAGTCGAAAGCTCTATTTTGTATAAAAAATTCAAGTCGATTTCTTGAATAGAAGCCTCATACGAGCGTTAACTATATGCAGAGTCGCATAAAAGCTCGTTCGAGGTCTCGGTCAATATATGGTAAGACTCGGTTTTTATTAAAAAAAAAATAATTAAAAATTGCTTTTATATGCAAATTAAAATTCCAAACACTTTTTGCATTAAACATTTTTTAGTAGGATTTCATTTAGCAAAGTTATGACACTTTGAATTTTTACATTAGCCGCCATTTTGAAAAAAAATTTTATATATTTTTTTTAAACATAACGTATAGGGGCTGCACGTTAGTTCTATGCGATACTCAAAATTTAAATTTTTATCTTCGAAACCAAACAGTTAAGAGCGTTAACTCTTTAGAAAGTCTCAAAATGGCTAGTATGGGGGTACGATCGAACTGATACATCGCTTGTTTTCAAGCAAAAATATATATTTTTTATATTTTACTTAGATGAACTTTAGGCTTCTCAACATTTCATGTATAGAGACCTTTTTGCCAAAATTCAACACTACTGAGTTATAAGTGATTGAATTTTAATACTTGTCGTCATTTTGCAAAAAATTGACAAAATGGATTTTGCTAACAAACATACACAGGATGCTTAAGAATTCTATACTGTCACAAAAATTGAAATTCAAATATGTATAAATAAGCTCACACTGACCTAAACTATATTGAAAATCTTATGAGCGTATGTATGGTGGGTCGATCGACTCATCACACTAAACGTGTTTTGAAAAAAAAATACTTTTATTTTTTAATTTTTAATTTTTTTTTATAGTATCGTAAGTATAGTCGAAAGCTCTATTTTGTATGAAAAATTCAAGTCGATTTCTTAAATAGAAGCCTCATACGAGCGTTAACTATATGCAGAGTCGCATAAAAGCTCGTTCGAGGTCTCGGTCAATATATGGTAAGACTCGGTTTTTATTAAAAAAAAAATAATTAAAAATTGCTTTTATTAGCAAATTAAAATTCCAAACACTTTTTGCATTAAACATTTTTTAGTAGGATTTCATTTAGCAAAGTTATGACACTTTGAATTTTTACATTAGCCGCCATTTTGAAAAAAAATTTTATATATTTTTTTCAAACATAACGTATAGGGGCTGCACGTTAGTTCTATGCGATACTCAAAATTTAAATTTTTATCTTCGAAACCAAACAGTTAAGAGCGTTAACTCTTCCGAAAGTCTCAAAATGGCTAGTATGGGGGTACGATCGAACTGATACATCGCTTGTTTTCAAGCAAAAATATATATTTTTTATATTTTACTTAGATGAACTTTAGGCTTCTCAACATTTCATGTATAGAGACCTTTTTGCCAAAATTCAACACTACTGAGTTATAAGTGATTGAATTTTAATACTTGTCGTCATTTTGCAAAAAATTGACAAAATGGATTTTGCTAACAAACATACACAGGATGCTTAAGAATTCTATACTGTCACAAAAATTGAAATTCAAATATGTATAAATAAGCTCACACTGACCTAAACTATATTGAAAATCTTATGAGCGTATGTATGGTGGGTCGATCGACTCATCACACTAAACGTGTTTTGAAAAAAAAATACTTTTATTTTTTAATTTTTTATTTTTTTTTATAGTATCGTTAGTATAGTCGAAAGCTCTATTTTGTATAAAAAATTTAAGTCGATTTCTTGAATAGAAGCCTCATACGAGCGTTAACTATATGCAGAGTCGCATAAAAGCTCGTTCGAGGTCTCGGTCAATATATGGTAAGACTCGGTTTTTAAAAAAAAAAAAATAATTAAAAATTGCATTTATATGCAAATTAAAATTCCAAACACTTTTTGCATTAAACATTTTTTAGTAGGATTTCATTTAGCAAAGTTATGACACTTTGAATTTTTACATTAGCCGCTATTTTGAAAAAAAAATTTATATATTTTTTTTAAACATAACGTATAGGGGCTGCACGTTAGTTCTATGCGATACTCAAAATTTAAATTTTTATCTTCGAAACCAAACAGTTAAGAGCGTTAACTCTTCCGAAAGTCTCAAAATGGCTAGTATGGGGGTACGATCGAACTGATACATCGCTTGTTTTCAAGCAAAAATATATATTTTTTATATTTTACTTAGATGAACTTTAGGCTTTTCAACATTTCATGTATAGAGACCTTTTTGCCAAAATTCAACACTACTGAGTTATAAGTGATTGAATTTTAATACTTGTCGTCATTTTGCAAAAAATTGACAAAATGGATTTTGCTAACAAACATACACAGGATGCTTAAGAATTCTATACTGTCACAAAAATTGAAATTCAAATATGTATAAATAAGCTCACACTGACCTAAACTATATTGAAAATCTTATGAGCGTATGTATGGTGGGTCGATCGACTCATCACACTAAACGTGTTTTGAAAAAAAAATACTTTTATTTTTTAATTTTTAATTTTTTTTATAGTATCGTAAGTATAGTCGAAAGCTCTATTTTGTATAAAAAATTCAAGTCGATTTCTTGAATAGAAGCCTCATACGAGCGTTAACTATATGCAGAGTCGCATAAAAGCTCGTTCGAGGTCTCGGTCAATATATGGTAAGACTCGGTTTTTATTAAAAAAAAAATAATTAAAAATTGCTTTTATATGCAAATTAAAATTCCAAACACTTTTTGCATTAAACATTTTTTAGTAGGATTTCATTTAGCAAAGTTATGACACTTTGAATTTTTACATTAGCCGCCATTTTGAAAAAAAATTTTATATATTTTTTTTAAACATAACGTATAGGGGCTGCACGTTAGTTCTATGCGATACTCAAAATTTAAATTTTTATCTTCGAAACCAAACAGTTAAGAGCGTTAACTCTTTAGAAAGTCTCAAAATGGCTAGTATGGGGGTACGATCGAACTGATACATCGCTTGTTTTCAAGCAAAAATATATATTTTTTATATTTTACTTAGATGAACTTTAGGCTTCTCAACATTTCATGTATAGAGACCTTTTTGCCAAAATTCAACACTACTGAGTTATAAGTGATTGAATTTTAATACTTGTCGTCATTTTGCAAAAAATTGACAAAATGGATTTTGCTAACAAACATACACAGGATGCTTAAGAATTCTATACTGTCACAAAAATTGAAATTCAAATATGTATAAATAAGCTCACACTGACCTAAACTATATTGAAAATCTTATGAGCGTATGTATGGTGGGTCGATCGACTCATCACACTAAACGTGTTTTGAAAAAAAAATACTTTTATTTTTTAATTTTTAATTTTTTTTTATAGTATCGTAAGTATAGTCGAAAGCTCTATTTTGTATGAAAAATTCAAGTCGATTTCTTGAATAGAAGCCTCATACGAGCGTTAACTATATGCAGAGTCGCATAAAAGCTCGTTCGAGGTCTCGGTCAATATATGGTAAGACTCGGTTTTTATTAAAAAAAAAATAATTAAAAATTGCTTTTATTAGCAAATTAAAATTCCAAACACTTTTTGCATTAAACATTTTTTAGTAGGATTTCATTTAGCAAAGTTATGACACTTTGAATTTTTACATTAGCCGCCATTTTGAAAAAAAATTTTATATATTTTTTTCAAACATAACGTATAGGGGCTGCACGTTAGTTCTATGCGATACTCAAAATTTAAATTTTTATCTTCGAAACCAAACAGTTAAGAGCGTTAACTCTTCCGAAAGTCTCAAAATGGCTAGTATGGGGGTACGATCGAACTGATACATCGCTTGTTTTCAAGCAAAAATATATATTTTTTATATTTTACTTAGATGAACTTTAGGCTTCTCAACATTTCATGTATAGAGACCTTTTTGCCAAAATTCAACACTACTGAGTTATAAGTGATTGAATTTTAATACTTGTCGTCATTTTGCAAAAAATTGACAAAATGGATTTTGCTAACAAACATACACAGGATGCTTAAGAATTCTATACTGTCACAAAAATTGAAATTCAAATATGTATAAATAAGCTCACACTGACCTAAACTATATTGAAAATCTTATGAGCGTATGTATGGTGGGTCGATCGACTCATCACACTAAACGTGTTTTGAAAAAAAAATACTTTTATTTTTTTATTTTTTATTTTTTTTTATAGTATCGTAAGTATAGTCGAAAGCTCTATTTTGTATAAAAAATTTAAGTCGATTTCTTGAATAGAAGCCTCATACGAGCGTTAACTATATGCAGAGTCGCATAAAAGCTCGTTCGAGGTCT
Source organism: Plectrocnemia conspersa (assembly GCF_051122295.1). Taxonomy (NCBI): domain Eukaryota; kingdom Metazoa; phylum Arthropoda; class Insecta; order Trichoptera; family Polycentropodidae; genus Plectrocnemia; species Plectrocnemia conspersa. The sequence goes on along the minus strand of NW_028277174.1, from coordinate 373,035 downwards.
CGGTCAATATATGGTAAGACTCGGTTTTTATTAAAAAAAAAATAATTAAAAATTGCATTTATATGCAAATTAAAATTCCAAACACTTTTTGCATTAAACATTTTTTAGTAGGATTTCATTTAGCAAAGTTATGACACTTTAAATTTTTACATTAGCCGCCATTTTGAAAAAAAAAATTATATATTTTTTTTAAACATAACGTATAGGGGCTGCACGTTAGTTCTATGCGATACTCAAAATTTAAATTTTTATCTTCGAAACCAAACAGTTAAGAGCGTTAACTCTTCCGAAAGTCTCAAAATGGCTAGTATGGGGGTACGATCGAACTGATACATCGCTTGTTTTCAAGCAAAAATATATATTTTTTATATTTTACTTAGATGAACTTTAGGCTTTTCAACATTTCATGTATAGAGACCTTTTTGCCAAAATTCAACACTACTGAGTTATAAGTGATTGAATTTTAATACTTGTCGTCATTTTGCAAAAAATTGACAAAATGGATTTTGCTAACAAACATACACAGGATGCTTAAGAATTCTATACTGTCACAAAAATTGAAATTCAAATATGTATAAATAAGCTCACACTGACCTAAACTATATTGAAAATCTTATGAGCGTATGTATGGTGGGTCGATCGACTCATCACACTAAACGTGTTTTGAAAAAAAAATACTTTTATTTTTTAATTTTTAATTTTTTTTTATAGTATCGTAAGTATAGTCGAAAGCTCTATTCTGTATAAAAAATTCAAGTCGATTTCTTGAATAGAAGCCTCATACGAGCGTTAACTATATGCAGAGTCGCATAAAAGCTCGTTCGAGGTCTCGGTCAATATATGGTAAGACTCGGTTTTTATTAAAAAAAAATAATTAAAAATTGCTTTTATATGCAAATTAAAATTCCAAACACTTTTTGCATTAAACATTTTTTAGTAGGATTTCATTTAGCAAAGTTATGACACTTTGAATTTTTACATTAGCCGCCATTTTGAAAAAAAATTTTATATATTTTTTTCAAACATAACGTATAGGGGCTGCACGTTAGTTCTATGCGATACTCAAAATTTAAATTTTTATCTTCGAAACCAAACAGTTAAGAGCGTTAACTCTTCCGAAAGTCTCAAAATGGCTAGTATGGGGGTACGATCGAACTGATACATCGCTTGTTTTCAAGCAAAAATATATATTTTTTATATTTTACTTAGATGAACTTTAGGCTTCTCAACATTTCATGTATAGAGACCTTTTTGCCAAAATTCAACACTACTGAGTTATAAGTGATTGAATTTTAATACTTGTCGTCATTTTGCAAAAAATTGACAAAATGGATTTTGCTAACAAACATACACAGGATGCTTAAGAATTCTATACTGTCACAAAAATTGAAATTCAAATATGTATAAATAAGCTCACACTGACCTAAACTATATTGAAAATCTTATGAGCGTATGTATGGTGGGTCGATCGACTCATCACACTAAACGTGTTTTGAAAAAAAAATACTTTTATTTTTTTATTTTTTATTTTTTTTTATAGTATCGTAAGTATAGTCGAAAGCTCTATTTTGTATAAAAAATTTAAGTCGATTTCTTGAATAGAAGCCTCATACGAGCGTTAACTATATGCAGAGTCGCATAAAAGCTCGTTCGAGGTCTCGGTCAATATATGGTAAGACTCGGTTTTTATTAAAAAAAAAATAATTAAAAATTGCATTTATATGCAAATTAAAATTCCAAACACTTTTTGCATTAAACATTTTTTAGTAGGATTTCATTTAGCAAAGTTATGACACTTTGAATTTTTACATTAGCCGCCATTTTGAAAAAAAAATTTATATATTTTTTTTAAACATAACGTATAGGGGCTGCACGTTAGTTCTATGCGATACTCAAAATTTAAATTTTTATCTTCGAAACCAAACAGTTAAGAGCGTTAACTCTTCCGAAAGTCTCAAAATGGCTAGTATGGGGGTACGATCGAACTGATACATCGCTTGTTTTCAAGCAAAAATATATATTTTTTATATTTTACTTAGATGAACTTTAGGCTTTTCAACATTTCATGTATAGAGACCTTTTTGCCAAAATTCAACACTACTGAGTTATAAGTGATTGAATTTTAATACTTGTCGTCATTTTGCAAAAAATTGACAAAATGGATTTTGCTAACAAACATACACAGGATGCTTAAGAATTCTATACTGTCACAAAAATTGAAATTCAAATATGTATAAATAAGCTCACACTGACCTAAATTATATTGAAAATCTTATGAGCGTATGTATGGTGGGATATATAGATACGACTCATCACACTAAACGTGTTTTGAAAAAAAAATACTTTTATTTTTTAATTTTTAATTTTTTTTTATAGTATCGTAAGTATAGTCGAAAGCTCTATTTTGTATAAAAAATTCAAGTCGATTTCTTGAATAGAAGCCTCATACGAGCGTTAACTATATGCAGAGTCGCATAAAAGCTCGTTCGAGGTCTCGGTCAATATATGGTAAGACTCGGTTTTTATTAAAAAAAAAATAATAAAAAAAATTGCTTTTATATGCAAATTAAAATTCCAAACACTTTTTGCATTAAACATTTTTTAGTAGGATTTCATTTAGCAAAGTTATGACACTTTGAATTTTTACATTAGCCGCCATTTTAAAAAAAAATTTTATATATTTTTTTCAAACATAACGTATAGGGGCTGCACGTTAGTTCTATGCGATACTCAAAATTTAAATTTTTATCTTCGAAACCAAACAGTTAAGAGCGTTAACTCTTCCGAAAGTTGGAAAATGGCTAGTATGGGGGTACGATCGAACTGATACATCGCTTGTTTTCAAGCAAAAATATATATTTTTTATATTTTACTTAGATGAACTTTAGGCTTCTCAACATTTCATGTATAGAGACCTTTTTGCCAAAATTCAACACTACTGAGTTATAAGTGATTGAATTTTAATACTTGTCGTCATTTAGCAAAAAATTGACAAAATGGATTTTGCTAACAAACATACACAGGATGCTTAAGAATTCTATACTGTCACAAAAATTGAAATTCAAATATGTATAAATAAGCTCACACTGACCTAAACTATATTGAAAATCTTATGAGCGTATGTATGGTGGGTCGATCGACTCATCACACTAAACGTGTTTTGAAAAAAAAATACTTTTATTTTTTAATTTTTAATTTTTTTTATAGTATCGTAAGTATAGTCGAAAGCTCTATTTTGTATAAAAAATTCAAGTCGATTTCTTGAATAGAAGCCTCATACGAGCGTTAACTATATGCAGAGTCGCATAAAAGCTCGTTCGAGGTCTCGGTCAATATATGGTAAGACTCGGTTTTTATTAAAAAAAAAATAATTAAAAATTGCTTTTATATGCAAATTAAAATTCCAAACACTTTTTGCATTAAACATTTTTTAGTAGGATTTCATTTAGCAAAGTTATGACACTTTGAATTTTTACATTAGCCGCCATTTTGAAAAAAAATTTTATATATTTTTTTTAAACATAACGTATAGGGGCTGCACGTTAGTTCTATGCGATACTCAAAATTTAAATTTTTATCTTCGAAACCAAACAGTTAAGAGCGTTAACTCTTTAGAAAGTCTCAAAATGGCTAGTATGGGGGTACGATCGAACTGATACATCGCTTGTTTTCAAGCAAAAATATATATTTTTTATATTTTACTTAGATGAACTTTAGGCTTCTCAACATTTCATGTATAGAGACCTTTTTGCCAAAATTCAACACTACTGAGTTATAAGTGATTGAATTTTAATACTTGTCGTCATTTTGCAAAAAATTGACAAAATGGATTTTGCTAACAAACATACACAGGATGCTTAAGAATTCTATACTGTCACAAAAATTGAAATTCAAATATGTATAAATAAGCTCACACTGACCTAAACTATATTGAAAATCTTATGAGCGTATGTATGGTGGGTCGATCGACTCATCACACTAAACGTGTTTTGAAAAAAAAATACTTTTATTTTTTAATTTTTAATTTTTTTTTATAGTATCGTAAGTATAGTCGAAAGCTCTATTTTGTATGAAAAATTCAAGTCGATTTCTTAAATAGAAGCCTCATACGAGCGTTAACTATATGCAGAGTCGCATAAAAGCTCGTTCGAGGTCTCGGTCAATATATGGTAAGACTCGGTTTTTATTAAAAAAAAAATAATTAAAAATTGCTTTTATTAGCAAATTAAAATTCCAAACACTTTTTGCATTAAACATTTTTTAGTAGGATTTCATTTAGCAAAGTTATGACACTTTGAATTTTTACATTAGCCGCCATTTTGAAAAAAAATTTTATATATTTTTTTCAAACATAACGTATAGGGGCTGCACGTTAGTTCTATGCGATACTCAAAATTTAAATTTTTATCTTCGAAACCAAACAGTTAAGAGCGTTAACTCTTCCGAAAGTCTCAAAATGGCTAGTATGGGGGTACGATCGAACTGATACATCGCTTGTTTTCAAGCAAAAATATATATTTTTTATATTTTACTTAGATGAACTTTAGGCTTCTCAACATTTCATGTATAGAGACCTTTTTGCCAAAATTCAACACTACTGAGTTATAAGTGATTGAATTTTAATACTTGTCGTCATTTTGCAAAAAATTGACAAAATGGATTTTGCTAACAAACATACACAGGATGCTTAAGAATTCTATACTGTCACAAAAATTGAAATTCAAATATGTATAAATAAGCTCACACTGACCTAAACTATATTGAAAATCTTATGAGCGTATGTATGGTGGGTCGATCGACTCATCACACTAAACGTGTTTTGAAAAAAAAATACTTTTATTTTTTAATTTTTTATTTTTTTTTATAGTATCGTTAGTATAGTCGAAAGCTCTATTTTGTATAAAAAATTTAAGTCGATTTCTTGAATAGAAGCCTCATACGAGCGTTAACTATATGCAGAGTCGCATAAAAGCTCGTTCGAGGTCTCGGTCAATATATGGTAAGACTCGGTTTTTATTAAAAAAAAAATAATTAAAAATTGCATTTATATGCAAATTAAAATTCCAAACACTTTTTGCATTAAACATTTTTTAGTAGGATTTCATTTAGCAAAGTTATGACACTTTGAATTTTTACATTAGCCGCTATTTTGAAAAAAAAATTTATATATTTTTTTTAAACATAACGTATAGGGGCTGCACGTTAGTTCTATGCGATACTCAAAATTTAAATTTTTATCTTCGAAACCAAACAGTTAAGAGCGTTAACTCTTCCGAAAGTCTCAAAATGGCTAGTATGGGGGTACGATCGAACTGATACATCGCTTGTTTTCAAGCAAAAATATATATTTTTTATATTTTACTTAGATGAACTTTAGGCTTTTCAACATTTCATGTATAGAGACCTTTTTGCCAAAATTCAACACTACTGAGTTATAAGTGATTGAATTTTAATACTTGTCGTCATTTTGCAAAAAATTGACAAAATGGATTTTGCTAACAAACATACACAGGATGCTTAAGAATTCTATACTGTCACAAAAATTGAAATTCAAATATGTATAAATAAGCTCACACTGACCTAAATTATATTGAAAATCTTATGAGCGTATGTATGGTGGGATATATAGATACGACTCATCACACTAAACGTGTTTTGAAAAAAAAATACTTTTATTTTTTAATTTTTAATTTTTTTTTATAGTATCGTAAGTATAGTCGAAAGCTCTATTTTGTATAAAAAATTCAAGTCGATTTCTTGAATAGAAGCCTCATACGAGCGTTAACTATATGCAGAGTCGCATAAAAGCTCGTTCGAGGTCTCGGTCAATATATGGTAAGACTCGGTTTTTATTAAAAAAAAAATAATTAAAAATTGCTTTTATATGCAAATTAAAATTCCAAACACTTTTTGCATTAAACATTTTTTAGTAGGATTTCATTTAGCAAAGTTATGACACTTTGAATTTTTACATTAGCCGCCATTTTGAAAAAAAATTTTATATATTTTTTTTAAACATAACGTATAGGGGCTGCACGTTAGTTCTATGCGATACTCAAAATTTAAATTTTTATCTTCGAAACCAAACAGTAAAGAGCGTTAACTCTTCCGAAAGTCTCAAAATGGCTAGTATGGGGGTACGATCGAACTGATACATCGCTTGTTTTCAAGCAAAAATATATATTTTTTATATTTTACTTAGATGAACATTAGGCTTCTCAACATTTCATGTATAAAGACCTTTTTGCCAAAATTCAACACTACTGAGTTATAAGTGATTGAATTTTAATACTTGTCGTCATTTTGCAAAAAATTGACAAAATGGATTTTGCTAACAAACATACACAGGATGCTTAAGAATTCTATACTGTCACAAAAATTGAGATTCAAATATGTATAAATAAGCTCACACTGACCTAAACTATATTGAAAATCTTATGAGCGTATGTATGGTGGGTCGATCGACTCATCACACTAAACGTGTTTTGAAAAAAAAATACTTTTATTTTTTAATTTTTAATTTTTTTTTATAGTATCGTAAGTATAGTCGAAAGCTCTATTTGTATAAAAAATTCAAGTCGATTTCTTGAATAGAAGCCTCATACGAGCGTTAACTATATGCAGAGTCGCATAAAAGCTCGTTCGAGGTCTCGGTCAATATATGGTAAGACTCGGTTTTTATTAAAAAAAAAATAATTAAAAATTGCTTTTATATGCAAATTAAAATTCCAAACACTTTTTGCATTAAACATTTTTTAGTAGGATTTCATTTAGCAAAGTTATGACACTTTGAATTTTTACATTAGCCGCCATTTTGAAAAAAAATTTTATATATTTTTTTTAAACATAACGTATAGGGGCTGAACGTTAGTTCTATGCGATACTCAAAATTTAAATTTTTATCTTCGAAACCAAACAGTTAAGAGCGTTAACTCTTCCGAAAGTCTCAAAATGGCTAGTATGGGGGTACGATCGAACTGATACATCGCTTGTTTTCAAGCAAAAATATATATTTTTTATATTTTACTTAGAGTAACTTTAGGCTTCTCAACATTTCATGTATAGAGACCTTTTTGCCAAAATTCAACACTACTGAGTTATAAGTGATTGAATTTTAATACTTGTCGTCATTTTGCAAAAAATTGACAAAATGGATTTTGCTAACAAACATACACAGGATGCTTAAGAATTCTATACTGTCACAAAAATTGAAATTCAAATATGTATAAATAAGCTCACACTGACCTAAATTATATTGAAAATCTTATGAGCGTATGTATGGTGGGATATATAGATACGACTCATCACACTAAACGTGTTTTGAAAAAAAAATACTTTTATTTTTTAATTTTTAATTTTTTTTTATAGTATCGTAAGTATAGTCGAAAGCTCTATTTTGTATAAAAAATTCAAGTCGATTTCTTGAATAGAAGCCTCATACGAGCGTTAACTATATGCAGAGTCGCATAAAAGCTCGTTCGAGGTCTCGGTCAATATATGGTAAGACTCGGTTTTTATTAAAAAAAAATAATTAAAAATTGCTTTTATATGCAAATTAAAATTCCAAACACTTTTTGCATTAAACATTTTTTAGTAGGATTTTATTTAGCAAAGTTATGACACTTTGAATTTTTACATTAGCCGCCATTTTGAAAAAAAATTTTATATATTTTTTTTAAACATAACGTATAGGGGCTGCACGTTAGTTCTATGCGATACTCAAAATTTAAATTTTTATCTTGGAAACCAAACAGTTAAGAGCGTTAACTCTTCCGAAAGTCTCAAAATGGCTAGTATGGGGGTACGATCGAACTGATACATCGCTTGTTTTCAATCAAAAATATATATTTTTTATATTTTACTTAGATGAACATTAGGCTTCTCAACATTTCATGTATAGAGACCTTTTTGCCAAAATTCAACACTACTGAGTTATAAGTGATTGAATTTTAATACTTGTCGTCATTTTGCAAAAAATTGACAAAATGGATTTTGCTAACAAACATACACAGGATGCTTAAGAATTCTATACTGTCACAAAAATTGAAATTCAAATATGTATAAATAAGCTCACACTGACCTAAACTATATTGAAAATCTTATGAGCGTATGTATGGTGGGTCGATCGACTCATCACACTAATCGTGTTTTGAAAAAAAAATACTTTTATTTTTTAATTTTTAATTTTTTTTTATAGTATCGTAAGTATAGTCGAAAGCTCTATTTTTTATAAAAAATTTAAGTCGATTTCTTGAATAGAAGCCTCATACGAGCGTTAACTATATGCAGAGTCGCATAAAAGCTCGTTCGAGGTCTCGGTCAATATATTGTAAGACTCGGTTTTTATTAAAAAAAAAAATAATTAAAAATTGTTTTTATATGCAAATTAAAATTCCAAACACTTTTTGCATTAAACATTTTTTAGTAGGATTTCATTTAGCAAAGTTATGACACTTTGAATTTTTACATTAGCCGCCATTTTTAAAAAAAAATTTATATATTTTTTTTAAACATAACGTATAGGGGCTGCACGTTAGTTCTATGCGATACTTAAAATTTAAATTTTTATCTTCGAAACCAAACAGTTAAGAGCGTTAACTCTTCCGAAAGTCTCAAAATGGCTAGTATGGGGGTACGATCGAACTGATACATCGCTTGTTTTCAAGCAAAAATATATATTTTTTATATTTTACTTAGATGAACTTTAGGCTTCTCAACATTTCATGTATAGAGACCTTTTTGCCAAAATTCAACACTACTGAGTTATAAGTGATTGAATTTTAATACTTGTCGTCATTTTGCAAAAAATTGACAAAATGGATTTTGCTAACAAACATACACAGGATGCTTAAGAATTCTATACTGTCACAAAAATTGAGATTCAAATATGTATAAATAAGCTCACACTGACCTAAACTATATTGAAAATCTTATGAGCGTATGTATGGTGGGTCGATCGACTCATCACACTAAACGTGTTTTGAAAAAAAAATACTTTTATTTTTTAATTTTTAATTTTTTTTTATAGTATCGTAAGTATAGTCGAAAGCTCTATTTTGTATAAAAAATTCAAGTCGATTTCTTGAATAGAAGCCTCATACGAGCGTTAACTATATGCAGAGTCGCATAAAAGCTCGTTCGAGGTCTCGGTCAATATATGGTAAGACTCGGTTTTTATTAAAAAAAAAATAATTAAAAATTGCTTTTATATGCAAATTAAAATTCCAAACACTTTTTGCATTAAACATTTTTTAGTAGGATTTCATTTAGCAAAGTTATGACACTTTGAATTTTTACATTAGCCGCCATTTTGAAAAAAAATTTTATATATTTTTTTTAAACATAACGTATAGGGGCTGCACGTTAGTTCTATGCGATACTCAAAATTTAAATTTTTATCTTCGAAACCAAACAGTTAAGAGCGTTAACTCTTCCGAAAGTCTCAAAATGGCTAGTATGGGGGTACGATCGAACTGATACATCGCTTGTTTTCAAGCAAAAATATATATTTTTTATATTTTACTTAGATGAACTTTAGGCTTCTCAACATTTCATGTATAGAGACCTTTTTGCCAAAATTCAACACTACTGAGTTATAAGTGATTGAATTTTAATACTTGTCGTCATTTTGCAAAAAATTGACAAAATGGATTTTGCTAACAAACATACACAGGATGCTTAAGAATTCTATACTGTCACAAAAATTGAAATTCAAATATGTATAAATAAGCTCACACTGACCTAAATTATATTGAAAATCTTATGAGCGTATGTATGGTGGGATATATAGATACGACTCATCACACTAAACGTGTTTTGAAAAAAAAATACTTTTATTTTTTAATTTTTAATTTTTTTTTATAGTATCGTAAGTATAGTCGAAAGCTCTATTTTGTATAAAAAATTCAAGTCGATTTCTTGAATAGAAGCCTCATACGAGCGTTAACTATATGCAGAGTCGCATAAAAGCTCGTTCGAGGTCTCGGTCAATATATGGTAAGACTAGGTTTTTAATAAAAAAAAAATAATTAAAAATTGCTTTTATATGCAAATTAAAATTCCAAACACTTTTTGCCGTAAACATTTTTTAGTAGGATTTCATTTAGCAAAGTTATGACACTTTGAATTTTTACATTAGCCGCCATTTTGAAAAAAAATTTTATATATTTTTTTTAAACATAACGTATAGGGGCTGCACGTTAGTTCTATGCGATACTCAAAATTTAAATTTTTATCTTCAAAACCAAACAGTTAAGAGCGTTAACTCTTCCGAAAGTCTCAAAATGGCTAGTATGGGGGTACGATCGAACTGATACATCGCTTGTTTTCAAGCAAAAATATATATTTTTTATATTTTACTTAGATGAACATTAGGCTTCTCAACATTTCATGTATAGAGACCTTTTTGCCAAAATTCAACACTACTGAGTTATAAGTGATTGAATTTTAATACTTGTCGTCATTTTGCAAAAAATTGACAAAATGGATTTTGCTAACAAACATACACAGGATGCTTAAGAATTCTATACTGTCACAAAAATTGAAATTCAAATATGTATAAATAAGCTCACACTGACCTAAACTATATTGAAAATCTTATGAGCGTATGTATGGTGGGTCGATCGACTCATCACACTAAACGTGTTTTGAAAAAAAAATACTTTTATTTTTTAATTTTTAATTTTTTTTTATAGTATCGTAAGTATAGTCGAAAGCTCTATTTTGTATAAAAAATTCAAGTCGATTTCTTGAATAGAAGCCTCATACGAGCGTTAACTATATGCAGAGTCGCATAAAAGCTCGTTCGAGGTCTCGGTCAATATATGGTAAGACACGGTTTTTATTAAAAAAAAAATAATTAAAAATTGTTTTTATATGCAAATTAAAATTCCAAACACTTTTTGCATTAAACATTTTTTAGTAGGATTTCATTTAGCAAAGTTATGACACTTTGAATTTTTACATTAGCCGCCATTTTGAAAAAAAATTTTATATATTTTTTTTAAACATAACGTATAGGGGCTGCACGTTAGTTCTATGCGATACTCAAAATTTAAATTTTTATCTTCGAAACCAAACAGTTAAGAGCGTTAACTCTTCCGAAAGTCTCAAAATGGCTAGTATGGGGGTACGATCGAACTGATACATCGCTTGTTTTCAAGCAAAAATATATATTTTTTATATTTTACTTAGATGAACTTTAGGCTTCTCAACATTTCATGTATAGAGACCTTTTTGCCAAAATTAAACACTACTGAGTTATAAGTGATTGAATTTTAATACTTGTCGTCATTTTGCAAAAAATTGACAAAATGGATTTTGCTAACAAACATACACAGGATGCTTAAGAATTCTATACTGTCACAAAAATTGAAATTCAAATATGTATAAATAAGCTTACACTGACCTAAACTATATTGAAAATCTTATGAGCGTATGTATGGTGGGTCGATCGACTCATCACACTAAACGTGTTTTGAAAAAAAAATACTTTTATTTTTTAATTTTTAATTTTTTTTTATAGTATCGTAAGTATAGTCGAAAGCTCTATTTTGTATAAAAAATTCAAGTCGATTTCTTGAATAGAAGCCTCATACGAGCGTTAACTATATGCAGAGTCGCATAAAAGCTCGTTCGAGGTCTCGGTCAATATATGGTAAGACTCGGTTTTTATTAAAAAAAAAATAATTAAAAATTGCTTTTATATGCAAATTAAAATTCCAAACACTTTTTGCATTAAACGTTTTTTAGTAGGATTTCATTTAGCAAAGTTATGACACTTTGAATTTTTACATTAGCCGCCATTTCGAAAAAAAATTTTATATATTTTTTTTAAACATAACGTATAGGGGCTGCACGTTAGTTCTATGCGATATTAAAAATTTAAATTTTTATCTTCGAAACCAAACAGTTAAGAGCGTTAACTCTTCCGAAAGTCTCAAAATGGCTAGTATGGGGGTACGATCGAACTGATACATCGCTTGTTTTCAAGCAAAAATATATATTTTTTATATTTTACTTAGATGAACTTTAGGCTTCTCAACATTTCATGTATAGAGACCTTTTTGCCAAAATTCAACACTACTGAGTTATAAGTGATTGAATTTTAATACTTGTCGTCATTTTGCAAAAAATTGACAAAATGGATTTTGCTAACAAACATACACAGGATGCTTAAGAATTCTATACTGTCACAAAAATTGAAATTCAAATATGTATAAATAAGCTCACACTGACCTAAACTATATTGAAAATCTTATGAGCGTATGTATGGTGGGTCGATCGACTCATCACACTAAACGTGTTTTGAAAAAAAAATACTTTTATTTTTTAATTTTTAATTTTTTTTTATAGTATCGTAAGTATAGTCGAAAGCTCTATTTTGTATAAAAAATTCAAGTCGATTTCTTAAATAGAAGCCTCATACGAGCGTTAACTATATGCAGAGTCGCATAAAAGCTCGTTCGAGGTCTCGGTCAATATATGGTAAGACTCGGTTTTTATTAAAAAAAAAATAATTAAAAATTGCTTTTATATGCAAATTAAAATTCCAAACACTTTTTGCATTAAACATTTTTTAGTAGGATTTCATTTAGCAAAGTTATAACACTTTGAATTTTTACATTAGCCGCCATTTTGAAAAAAAATTTTATATATTTTTTTTAAACATAACGTATAGGGGCTGCACGTTAGTTCTATGCGATACTCAAAATTTAAATTTTTATCTTCGAAACCAAACAGTTAAGAGCGTTAACTCTTCCGAAAGTCTCAAAATGGCTAGTATGGGGGTACGATCGAACTGATACATCGCTTGTTTTCAAGCAAAAATATATATTTTTTATATTTTACTTAGATGAACTTTAGGCTTCTCAACATTTCATGTATAGAGACCTTTTTGCCAAAATTCAACACTACTGAGTTATAAGTGATTGAATTTTAATACTTGTCGTCATTTTGCAAAAAATTGACAAAATGGATTTTGCTAACAAACATACACAGGATGCTTAAGAATTCTATACTGTCACAAAAATTGAAATTCAAATATGTATAAATAAGCTCACACTGACCTAAACTATATTGAAAATCTTATGAGCGTATGTATGGTGGGTCGATCGACTCATCACACTAAACGTGTTTTGAAAAAAAAATACTTTTATTTTTTAATTTTTAATTTATTTTTATAGTATCGTAAGTATAGTCGAAAGCTCTATTTTGTATAAAAAATTCAAGTCGATTTCTTGAATAGAAGCCTCATACGAGCGTTAACTATATGCAGAGTCGCATAAAAGCTCGTTCGAGGTCTCGGTCAATATATGGTAAGACTCGGTTTTTATTAAAAAAAAAATAATTAAAAATTGCTTTTATATGCAAATTATAATTCCAAACACTTTTTGCATTAAACATTTTTTAGTAGGATTTCATTTAGCAAAGTTATGACACTTTGAATTTTTACATTAGCCGCCATTTTGAAAAAAAATTTTATATATTTTTTTTAAACATAACGTATAGGGGCTGCACGTTAGTTCTATGCGATACTCAAAATTTAAATTTTTATCTTCGAAACCAAACAGTTAAGAGCGTTAACTCTTCCGAAAGTCTCAAAATGGCTAGTATGGGGGTACGATCGAACTGATACATCGCTTGTTTTCAAGCAAAAATATATATTTTTTATATTTTACTTAGATGAACTTTAGGCTTCTCAACATTTCATGTATAGAGACCTTTTTGCCAAAATTCAACACTACTGAGTTATAAGTGATTGAATTTTAATACTTGTCGTCATTTTGCAAAAAATTGACAAAATGGATTTTGCTAACAAACATACACAGGATGCTTAAGAATTCTATACTGTCACAAAAATTGAAATTCAAATATGTATAAATAAGCTCACACTGACCTAAACTATATTGAAAATCTTATGAGCGTATGTATGGTGGGTCGATCGACTCATCACACTAAACGTGTTTTGAAAAAAAAATACTTTTATTTTTTAATTTTTAATTTTTTTTTATAGTATCGTAAGTATAGTCGAAAGCTCTATTTTGTATAAAAAATTCAAGTCGATTTCTTAAATAGAAGCCTCATACGAGCGTTAACTATATGCAGAGTCGCATAAAAGCTCGTTCGAGGTCTCGGTCAATATATGGTAAGACTCGGTTTTTATTAAAAAAAAAATAATTAAAAATTGCTTTTATATGCAAATTAAAATTCCAAACACTTTTTGCATTAAACATTTTTTAGTAGGATTTCATTTAGCAAAGTTATAACACTTTGAATTTTTACATTAGCCGCCATTTTGAAAAAAAATTTTATATATTTTTTTTAAACATAACGTATAGGGGCTGCACGTTAGTTCTATGCGATACTCAAAATTTAAATTTTTATCTTCGAAACCAAACAGTTAAGAGCGTTAACTCTTCCGAAAGTCTCAAAATGGCTAGTATGGGGGTACGATCGAACTGATACATCGCTTGTTTTCAAGCAAAAATATATATTTTTTATATTTTACTTAGATGAACTTTAGGCTTCTCAACATTTCATGTATAGAGACCTTTTTGCCAAAATTCAACACTACTGAGTTATAAGTGATTGAATTTTAATACTTGTCGTCATTTTGCAAAAAATTGACAAAATGGATTTTGCTAACAAACATACACAGGATGCTTAAGAATTCTATACTGTCACAAAAATTGAAATTCAAATATGTATAAATAAGCTCACACTGACCTAAACTATATTGAAAATCTTATGAGCGTATGTATGGTGGGTCGATCGACTCATCACACTAAACGTGTTTTGAAAAAAAAATACTTTTATTTTTTAATTTTTAATTTATTTTTATAGTATCGTAAGTATAGTCGAAAGCTCTATTTTGTATAAAAAATTCAAGTCGATTTCTTGAATAGAAGCCTCATACGAGCGTTAACTATATGCAGAGTCGCATAAAAGCTCGTTCGAGGTCTCGGTCAATATATGGTAAGACTCGGTTTTTATTAAAAAAAAAATAATTAAAAATTGCTTTTATATGCAAATTATAATTCCAAACACTTTTTGCATTAAACATTTTTTAGTAGGATTTCATTTAGCAAAGTTATGACACTTTGAATTTTTACATTAGCCGCCATTTTGAAAAAAAATTTTATATATTTTTTTTAAACATAACGTATAGGGGCTGCACGTTAGTTCTATGCGATACTCAAAATTTAAATTTTTATCTTCGAAACCAAACAGTTAAGAGCGTTAACTCTTCCGAAAGTCTCAAAATGGCTAGTATGGGGGTACGATCGAACTGATACATCGCTTGTTTTCAAGCAAAAATATATATTTTTTATATTTTACTTAGATGAACTTCAGGCTTCTCAACATTTCATGTATAGAGACCTTTTTGCCAAAATTCAACACTACTGAGTTATAAGTGATTGAATTTTAATACTTGTCGTCATTTTGCAAAAAATTGACAAAATGGATTTTGCTAACAAACATACACAGGATGCTTAAGAATTCTATACTGTCACAAAAATTGAAATTCAAATATGTATAAATAAGCTCACACTGACCTAAACTATATTGAAAATCTTATGAGCGTATGTATGGTGGGTCGATCGACTCATCACACTAAACGTGTTTTGAAAAAAAAATACTTTTATTTTTTAATTTTTAATTTTTTTTTATAGTATCGTAAGTATAGTCGAAAGCTCTATTTTGTATAAAAAATTCAAGTCGATTTCTTGAATAGAAGCCTCATACGAGCCTTAACTATATGCAGAGTCGCATAAAAGCTCGTTCGAGGTCTCGGTCAATATATGGTAAGACTCGGTTTTTATTAAAAAAAAAATAATTAAAAATTACTTTTATATGCAAATTAAAATTCCAAACACTTTTTGCATTAAACATTTTTTAGTAGGATTTTATTTAGCAAAGTTATGACACTTTGAATTTTTACATTAGCCGCTATTTTGAAAAAAAATTTTATATATTTTTTTTAAACATAACGTATAGGGGCTGCACGTTAGTTCTATGCGATACTCAAAATTTAAATTTTTATCTTCGAAACCAAACAGTTAAGAGCGTTAACTCTTCCGAAAGTCTCAAAATGGCTAGTATGGGGGTACGATCGAACTGATACATCGCTTGTTTTCAAGCAAAAATATATATTTTTTATATTATACTTAGATGAACTTTAGCCTTCTCAACATTTCATGTATAGAGACCTTTTTGCCAAAATTCAACACTACTGAGTTATAAGTGATTGAATTTTAATACTTGTCGTCATTTTGCAAAAAATTGACAAAATGGATTTTGCTAACAAACATACACAGGATGCTTAAGAATTCTATACTGTCACAAAAATTGAAATTCAAATATGTATAAATAAGCTCACACTGACCTAAACTATATTGAAAATCTTATGAGCGTATGTATGGTGGGTCGATCGACTCATCACACTAAACGTGTTTTGAAAAAAAAATACTTTTATTTTTTAATTTTTAATTTTTTTTTATAGTATCGTAAGTATAGTCGAAAGCTCTATTTTGTATAAAAAATTCAAGTCGATTTCTTGAATAGAAGCCTCATACGAGCGTTAACTATATGCAGAGTCGCATAAAAGCTCGTTCGAGGTCTCGGTCAATATATGGTAAGACTCGGTTTTTATTAAAAAAAAAATAATTAAAAATTGCTTTTATATGCAAATTAAAATTCCAAACACTTTTTGCATTAAACATTTTTTAGTAGGATTTCATTTAGCAAAGTTATGACACTTTGAATTTTTACATTAGCCGCCATTTTAAAAAAAAATTTTATATATTTTTTTTAAACATAACGTATAGGGGCTGCACGTTAGTTCTATGCGATATTAAAAATTTAAATTTTTATCTTCGAAACCAAACAGTTAAGAGCGTTAACTCTTCCGAAAGTCTCAAAATGGCTAGTATGGGGGTACGATCGAACTGATACATCGCTTGTTTTCAAGCAAAAATATATATTTTTTATATTTTACTTAGATGAACTTTAGCCTTCTCAACATTTCATGTATAGAGACCTTTTTGCCAAAATTCAACACTACTGAGTTATAAGTGATTGAATTTTAATACTTGTCGTCATTTTGCAAAAAATTGACAAAATGGATTTTGCTAACAAACATACACAGGATGCTTAAGAATTCTATACTGTCACAAAAATTGAAATTCAAATATGTATAAATAAGCTCACACTGACCTAAACTATATTGAAAATCTTATGAGCGTATGTATGGTGGGTCGATCGACTCATCACACTAAACGTGTTTTGAAAAAAAAATACTTTTATTTTTTAATTTTTAATTTTTTTTTATAGTATCGTAAGTATAGTCGAAAGCTCTATTTTGTATAAAAAATTCAAGTCGATTTCTTGAATAGAAGCCTCATACGAGCGTTAACTATATGCAGAGTCGCATAAAAGCTCGTTCGAGGTCTCGGTCAATATATGGTAAGACTCGGTTTTTATTAAAAAAAAAAATTAAAAATTGCTTTTATATGTAAATTAAAATTCCAAACACTTTTTGCATTAAACATTTTTTAGTAGGATTTGATTTAGCAAAGTTATGACACTTTGAATTTTTACATTAGCCGCCATTTTGAAAAAAAATTTTATATATTTTTTTTAAACATAACGTATAGGGGCTGCACGTTAGTTCTATGCGATACTCAAAATTTAAATTTTTATCTTCGAAACCAAACAGTTAAGAGCGTTAACTCTTCCGAAAGTCTCAAAATGGCTAGTATGGGGGTACGATCGAACTGATACATCGCTTGTTTTCAAGCAAAAATATATATTTTTTATATTTTACTTAGATGAACTTTAGCCTTCTCAACATTTCATGTATAGAGACCTTTTTGCCAAAATTCAATACTACTGAGTTATAAGTGATTGAATTTTAATACTTGTCGTCATTTTGCAAAAAATTGACAAAATGGATTTTGCTAACAAACATACACAGGATGCTTAAGAATTCTATACTGTCACAAAAATTGAAATTCAAATATGTATAAATAAGCTCACACTGACCTAAACTATATTGAAAATCTTATGAGCGTATGTATGGTGGGATATATAGATACGACTCATCACACTAAACGTGTTTTGAAAAAAAAATACTTTTATTTATTAATTTTTAATTTTTTTTTATAGTATCGTAAGTATAGTCGAAAGCTCTATTTTGTATAAAAAATTCAAGTCGATTTCTTGAATAGAAGCCTCATACGAGCGTTAACTATATGCAGAGTCGCATAAAAGCTCGTTCGAGGTCTCGGTCAATATATGGTAAGACTCGGTTTTTATTAAAAAAAAAATAATTAAAAATTGCTTTTATATGCAAATTAAAATTCCAAACACTTTTTGCATTAAACATTTTTAAGTAGGATTTTATTTAGCAAAGTTATGACACTTTGAATTTTTACATTAGCCGCCATTTTAAAAAAATATATATTTTTTTTAAACATAACGTATAGGGGCTGCACGTTAGTTCTATGCGATACTCAAAATTTAAATTTTTATCTTCGAAACCAAACAGTTAAGAGCGTTAACTCTTCCGAAAGTCTCAAAATGGCTAGTATGGGGGTACGATCGAACTGATACATCGCTTGTTTTCAAGCAAAAATATATATTTTTTATATTTTACTTAGATGAACTATAGGCTTCTCAACATTTCATGTATAGAGACCTTTTTGCCAAAATTCAACACTACTGAGTTATAAGTAATTGAATTTTAATACTTGTCGTCATTTTGCAAAAAATTGACAAAATGGATTTTGCTAACAAACATACACAGGATGCTTAAGAATTCTATACTGTCACAAAAATTGAAATTTAAATATGTATAAATAAGCTCACACTGACCTAAACTATATTGAAAATCTTATGAGCGTATGTATGGTGGGTCGATCGACTCATCACACTAAACGTGTTTTGAAAAAAAAATACTTTTATTTTTTAATTTTTAATTTATTTTTATAGTATCGTAAGTATAGTCGAAAGCTCTATTTTGTATAAAAAATTCAAGTCGATTTCTTGAATAGAAGCCTCATACGAGCGTTAACTATATGCAGAGTCGCATAAAAGCTCGTTCGAGGTCTCGGTCAATATATGGTAAGACTCGGTTTTTATTAAAAAAAAAATAATTAAAAATTGCTTTTATATGCAAATTAAAATTCCAAACACTTTTTGCATTAAACATTTTTTAGTAGAATTTCATTTAGCAAAGTTATGACACTTTGAATTTTTACATTAGCCGCTATTTTGAAAAAAAATTTTATATATTTTTTTTAAACATAACGTATAGGGGCTGCTCGTTAGTTCTATGCGATACTCAAAATTTAAATTTTTATCATTGAAACCAAACAGTTAAGAGCGTTAACTCTTCCGAAAGTCTCAAAATGGCTAGTATGGGGGTACGATCGAACTGATACATCGCTTGTTTTCAAGCAAAAATATATATTTTTTATATTTTACTTAGATGAACTTTAGGCTTCTCAACATTTCATGTATAGAGACCTTTTTGCCAAAATTTAACACTACTGAGTTATAAGTGATTGAATTTTAATACTTGTCGTCATTTTGCAAAAAATTGACAAAATGGATTTTGCTAACAAACATACACAGGATGCTTAAGAATTCTATACTGTCACAAAAATTGAAATTCAAATATGTATAAATAAGCTCACACTGACCTAAATTATATTGAAAATCTTATGAGCGTATGTATGGTGGGTCGATCGACTCATCACACTAAACGTGTTTTGAAAAAAAAATACTTTTATTTTTTAATTTTTAATTTTTTTTTATAGTATCGTAAGTATAGTCGAAAGCTCTATTTTGTATAAAAAATTCAAGTCGATTTCTTGAATAGAAGCCTCATACGAGCGTTAACTATATGCAGAGTCGCATAAAAGCTCGTTCGAGGTATCGGTCAATATATGGTAAGACTCGGTTTTTATTAAAAAAAAATAATTAAAAATTGCTTTTATATGCAAATTAAAATTCCAAACACTTTTTGCATTAAACATTTTTTAGTAGGATTTCATTTAGCAAAGTTATGACACTTTGAATTTTTACATTAGCCGCCATTTTGAAAAAAAATTTTATATATTTTTTTTAAACATAACATATAGGGGCTGCACGTTAGTTCTATGCGATACTTAAAATTTAAATTTTTATCTTCAAAACCAAACAGTTAAGAGCGTTAACTCTTCCGAAAGTCTCAAAATGGCTAGTATGGGGGTACGATCGAACTGATACATCGCTTGTTTTCAAGCAAAAATATATATTTTTTATATTTTACTTAGATGAACTTTAGGCTTCTCAACATTTCATGTATAGAGACCTTTTTGCCAAAATTCAACACTACTGAGTTATAAGTGATTGAATTTTAATACTTGTCGTCATTTTGCAAAAAATTGACAAAATGGATTTTGCTAACAAACATACACAGGATGCTTAAGAATTCTATACTGTCACAAAAATTAAAATTCAAATGTGTATAAACAAGCTCACACTGACCTAAACTATATTGAAAATCTTATGAGCGTATGTATGGTGGGTCGATCGACTCATCACACTAAACGTGTTTTGAAAAAAAAATACTTTTATTTTTTAATTTTTAATTTTTTTTTATAGTATCGTAAGTATAGTCGAAAGCTCTATTTTGTATAAAAAATTCAAGTCGATTTCTTGAATAGAAGCCTCATACGAGCGTTAACTATATGCAGAGTCGCATAAAAGCTCGTTCGAGGTATCGGTCAATATATGGTAAGACTCGGTTTTTATTTAAAAAAATAATTAAAAATTGCTTTTATATGCAAATTAAAATTCCAAACACTTTTTGCATTAAACATTTTTTAGTAGGATTTCATTTAGCAAAGTTATGACACTTTGAATTTTTACATTAGCCGCCATTTTGAAAAAAAATTTTATATATTTTTTTTAAACATAACGTATAGGGGCTGCACGTTAGTTCTATGCGATACTCAAAATTTAAATTTTTATCTTCAAAACCAAACAGTTAAGAGCGTTAACTCTTCCGAAAGTCTCAAAATGGCTAGTATGGGGGTACGATCGAACTGATACATCGCTTGTTTTCAAGCAAAAATATATATTTTTTATATTTTACTTAGATGAACTTTAGGCTTCTCAACATTTCATGTATAGAGACCTTTTTGCCAAAATTCAACACTACTGAGTTATAAGTGATTTAATTTTAATACTTGTCGTCATTTTGCAAAAAATTGACAAAATGGATTTTGCTAACAAACATACACAGGATGCTTAAGAATTCTATACTGTCACAAAAATTGAAATTCAAATATGTATAAATAAGCTTACACTGACCTAAACTATATTGAAAATCTTATGAGCGTATGTATGGTGGGTCGATCGACTCATCACACTAAACGTGTTTTGAAAAAAAAATACTTTTATTTTTTAATTTTTAACTTTTTTTTATAGTATCGTAAGTATAGTCGAAAGCTCTATTTTGTATAAAAAATTCAAGTCGATTTCTTGAATAGAAGCCTCATACGAGCGTTAACTATATGCAGAGTCGCATAAAAGCTCGTTCGAGGTCTCGGTCAATATATGGTAAGACTCGGTTTTTATCAAAAAAAAAATAATAAAAAATTGCGTTTATATGCAAATTAAAATTCCAAACACTTTTTTTATTAGAAATTTTTTAGTAGGATTTTATTTAACAAAGTTATGACACTTTGAATTTTTACATTAGCCGCCATTTTGAAAAAAAATTTTATATATTTTTTTTAAACATAACGTATAGGGGCTGCGCGTTAGTTCTATGCGATACTCAAAATTTAAATTTTTATCTTCGAAACCAAACAGTTAAGAGCGTTAACTCTTCCGAAAGTCTCAAAATGGCTAGTATGGGGGTACGATCGAACTGATACATCGCTTGTTTTCAAGCAAAAATATATATTTTTTATATTTTATTCTGATGAACTTTAGGCTTCTCAACATTTCATGTATAGAGACCTTTTTGCCAAAATTCAACACTACTGAGTTATAAGTGATTGAATTTTAATACTTGTCGTCATTTTGCAAAAAATTGACAAAATGGATTTTGCTAACAAACATACACAGGATGCTTAAGAATTCTATACTGTCACAAAAATTGAAATTCAAATATGTATAAATAAGCTCACACTGACCTAAACTATATTGAAAATCTTATGAGCGTATGTATGGTGGGATATATAGATACGACTCATCACACTAAACGTGTTTTGAAAAAAAAATACTTTTATTTTTTAATTTTTAATTTTTTTTTATAGTATCGTAAGTATAGTCGAAAGCTCTATTTTGTATAAAAAATTCAAGTCGATTTCTTGAATAGAAGCCTCATACGAGCGTTAACTATATGCAGAGTCGCATAAAAGCTCGTTCGAGGTCTCGGTCAATATATGGTAAGACTCGGTTTTTATTAAAAAAAAAATAATTAAAAATTGCTTTTATATGCAAATTAAAATTCCAAACACTTTTTGCATTAAACATTTTTTAGTAGGATTTCATTTAGCAAAGTTATGACACTTTGAATTTTTACATTAGCCGCAATTTTGAAAAAAAATTTTATATATTTTTTTTAAACATAACGTATAGGGGCTGCACGTTAGTTCTATGCGATACTCAAAATTTAAATTTTTATCTTCGAAACCAAACAGTTAAGAGCGTTAACTCTTCCGAAAGTCTCAAAATGGCTAGTATGGGGGTACGATCGAACTGATACATCGCTTGTTTTAAAGCAAAAATATATATTTTTTATATTTTACTTAGATGAACTTTAGGCTTCTCAACATTTCATGTATAGAGACCTTTTTGCCAAAATTCAACACTACTGAGTTATAAGTGATTGAATTTTAATACTTGTCGTCATTTTGCAAAAAATTGACAAAATGGATTTTGCTAACAAACATACACAGGATGCTTAAGAATTCTATACTGTCACAAAAATTGAAATTCAAATATGTATAAATAAGCTCACACTGACCTAAACTATATTGAAAATCTTATGAGCGTATGTATGGTGGGATATATAGATACGACTCATCACACTAAACGTGTTTTGAAAAAAAAATACTTTTATTTATTAATTTTTAATTTTTTTTTATAGTATCGTAAGTATAGTCGAAAGCTCTATTTTGTATAAAAAATTCAAGTCGATTTCTTGAATAGAAGCCTCATACGAGCGTTAACTATATGCAGAGTCGCATAAAAGCTCGTTCGAGGTCTCGGTCAATATATGGTAAGACTCGGTTTTTATTAAAAAAAAAATAATTAAAAATTGCTTTTATATGCAAATTATAATTCCAAACACTTTTTGCATTAAACATTTTTTAGTAGGATTTCATTTAGCAAAGTTATGACACTTTGAATTTTTACATTAGCCGCCATTTTGAAAAAAAATTTTATATATTTTTTTTAAACATAACGTATAGGGGCTGCACGTTAGTTCTATGCGATACTTAAAATTTAAATTTTTATCTTCGAAACCAAACAGTTAAGAGCGTTAACTCTTCCGAAAGTCTCAAAATGGCTAGTATGGGGGTACGATCGAACTGATACATCGCTTGTTTTTAAGCAAAAATATATATTTTTTATATTTTACTTAGATGAACTTTAGGCTTCTCAACATTTCATGTATAGAGACCTTTTTGCCAAAATTCAACACTACTGAGTTATAAGTGATTGAATTTTAATACTTGTCGTCATTTTGCAAAAAATTGACAAAATGGATTTTGCTAACAAACATACACAGGATGCTTAAGAATTCTATACTGTCACAAAAATTGAAATTCAAATATGTATAAATAAGCTCACACTGACCTAAACTATATTGAAAATCTTATGAGCGTATGTATGGTGGGTCGATCGACTCATCACACTAAACGTGTTTTGAAAAAAAAATACTTTTATTTTTTAATTTTTAATTTTTTTTTATAGTATCGTAAGTATAGTCGAAAGCTCTATTTTGTATAAAAAATTCAAGTCGATTTCTTGAATAGAAGCCTCATACGAGCGTTAACTATATGCAGAGTCGCATAAAAGCTCGTTCGAGGTCTCGGTCAATATATGGTAAGACTCGGTTTTTATTAAAAAAAAAATAATTAAAAATTGCTTTTATATGCAAATTAAAATTCCAAACACTTTTTGCATTAAACATTTTTTAGTAGGATTTCATTTAGCAAAGTTATGACACTTTGAATTTTTACATTAGCCGCCATTTTGAAAAAAAAATTTATATATTTTTTTTAAACATAACGTATAGGGGCTGCACGTTAGTTCTATGCGATACTCAAAATTTAAATTTTTATCTTCGAAACCAAACAGTTAAGAGCGTTAACTCTTCCGAAAGTCTCAAAATGGCTAGTATGGGGGTACGATCGAACTGATACATCGCTTGTTTTCAAGCAAAAATATATATTTTTTATATTTTACTTAGATGAACTTTAGGCTTCTCAACATTTCATGTATAGAGACCTTTTTGCCAAAATTCAACACTACTGAGTTATAAGTGATTGAATTTTAATACTTGTCGTCATTTTGCAAAAAATTGACAAAATGGATTTTGCTAACAAACATACACAGGATGCTTAAGAATTCTATACTGTCACAAAAATTGAAATTCAAATATGTATAAAAAGGCTCACACTGACCCAAACTATATTGAAAATCTTATGAGCGTATGTATGGTGGGATATATAGATACGACTCATCACACTAAACGTGTTTTGAAAAAAAAATACTTTTATTTTTTAATTTTTAATTTTTTTTTATAGTATCGTAAGTATAGTCGAAAGCTCTATTTTGTATAAAAAATTCAAGTCGATTTCTTGAATAGAAGCCTCATACGAGCGTTAACTATATGCAGAGTCGCATAAAAGCTCGTTCGAGGTCTCGGTCAATATATGGTAAGACTCGGTTTTTATAAAAAAAAAAATAATTAAAAATTGCTTTTATATGCAAATTAAAATTCCAAACACTTTTTGCATTAAACATTTTTTAGTAGGATTTTATTTAGCAAAGTTATGATACTTTGAATTTTTACATTAGCCGCCATTTTAAAAAAAATTTATATATTTTTTTTAAACATAACGTATAGGGGCTGCACGTTAGTTCTATGCGATACTCAAAATTTAAATTTTTATCTTCGAAACCAAACAGTTAAGAGCGTTAACTCTTCCGAAAGTCTCAAAATGGCTAGTATGGGGGTACGATCGAACTGATACATCGCTTGTTTTCAAGCAAAAATATATATTTTTTATATTTTACTTAGATGAACTTTAGGCTTCTCAACATTTCATGTATAGAGACCTTTTTGCCAAAATTCAACACTACTGAGTTATAAGTGATTGAATTTTAATACTTGTCGTCATTTTGCAAAAAATTGACAAAATGGATTTTGCTAACAAACATACACAGGATGCTTAAGAATTCTATACTGTCACAAAAATTGAAATTCAAATATGTATAAACAAGCTCACACTGACCTAAACTATATTGAAAATCTTATGAGCGTATGTATGGTGGGTCGATCGACTCATCACACTAAACGTGTTTTGAAAAAAAAATACTTTTATTTTTTAATTTTTAATTTTTTTTTAAAGTATCGTAAGTATAGTCGAAAGCTCTATTTTGTATAAAAAATTCAAGTCGATTTCTTGAATAGAAGCCTCATACGAGCGTTAACTATATGCAGAGTCGCATAAAAGCTCGTTCGAGGTCTCGGTCAATATATGGTAAGACTCGGTTTTTATAAAAAAAAAAATAATTAAAAATTGCTTTTATATGCAAATTAAAATTCCAAACACTTTTTGCATTAAACATTTTTTAGTAGGATTTTATTTAGCAAAGTTATGATACTTTGAATTTTTACATTAGCCGCAATTTTGAAAAAAAATTTTATATATTTTTTTTAAACATAACGTATAGGGGCTGCACGTTAGTTCTATGCGATACTCAAAATTTAAATTTTTATCTTCGAAACCAAACAGTTAAGAGCGTTAACTCTTCCGAAAGTCTCAAAATGGCTAGTATGGGGGTACGATCGAACTGATACATCGCTTGTTTTCAAGCAAAAATATATATTTTTTATATTTTACTTAGATGAACTTTAGGCTTCTCAACATTTCATGTATAGAGACCTTTTTGCCAAAATTCAACACTACTGAGTTATAAGTGATTGAATTTTAATACTTGTCGTCATTTTGCAAAAAATTGACAAAATGGATTTTGCTAACAAACATACACAGGATGCTTAAGAATTCTATACTGTCACAAAAATTGAAATTCAAATATGTATAAATAAGCTCACACTGACCTAAACTATATTGAAAATCTTATGAGCGTATGTATGGTGGGATATATAGATACGACTCATCACACTAAACGTGTTTTGAAAAAAAAATACTTTTATTTTTTAATTTTTAATTTTTTTTTATAGTATCGTAAGTATAGTCGAAAGCTCTATTTTGTATAAAAAATTCAAGTCGATTTCTTGAATAGAAGCCTCATACGAGCGTTAACTATATGCAGAGTCGCATAAAAGCTCGTTCGAGGTCTCGGTCAATATATGGTAAGACTCGGTTTTTATTAAAAAAAAAATAATTAAAAATTGCTTTTATATGCAAATTAAAATTCCAAACACTTTTTGCATTAAACATTTTTTAGTAGGATTTTATTTAGCAAAGTTATGACACTTTGAATTTTTACATTAGCCGCCATTTTGAAAAAAAATTTTATATATTTTTTTTAAACATAACGTATAGGGGCTGCACGTTAGTTCTATGCGATACTCAAAATTTAAATTTTTATCTTCGAAACCAAACAGTTAAGAGCGTTAACTCTTCCGAAAGTCTCAAAATGGCTAGTATGGGGGTACGATCGAACTGATACATCGCTTGTTTTTAAGCAAAAATATATATTTTTTATATTTTACTTAGATGAACTTTAGGCTTCTCAACATTTCATGTATAGAGACCTTTTTGCCAAAATTCAACACTACTGAGTTATAAGTGATTGAATTTTAATACTTGTCGTCATTTTGCAAAAAATTGACAAAATGGATTTTGCTAACAAACATACACAGGATGCTTAAGAATTCTATACTGTCACAAAAATTGAAATTCAAATATGTATAAATAAGCTCACACTGACCTAAACTATATTGAAAATCTTATGAGCGTATGTATGGTGGGTCGATCGACTCATCACACTAAACGTGTTTTGAAAAAAAAATACTTTTATTTTTTAATTTTTAATTTTTTTTTATAGTATCGTAAGTATAGTCGAAAGCTCTATTTTGTATAAAAAATTCAAGTCGATTTCTTGAATAGAAGCCTCATACGAGCGTTAACTATATGCAGAGTCGCATAAAAGCTCGTTCGAGGTCTCGGTCAATATATGGTAAGACTCGGTTTTTATTAAAAAAAAAATAATTAAAAATTGCTTTTATATGCAAATTAAAATTCCAAACACTTTTTGCATTAAACATTTTTTAGTAGGATTTCATTTAGCAAAGTTATGACACTTTGAATTTTTACATTAGCCGCCATTTTGAAAAAAAAATTTATATATTTTTTTTAAACATAACGTATAGGGGCTGCACGTTAGTTCTATGCGATACTCAAAATTTAAATTTTTATCTTCGAAACCAAACAGTTAAGAGCGTTAACTCTTCCGAAAGTCTCAAAATGGCTAGTATGGGGGTACGATCGAACTGATACATCGCTTGTTTTCAAGCAAAAATATATATTTTTTATATTTTACTTAGATGAACTTTAGGCTTCTCAACATTTCATGTATAGAGACCTTTTTGCCAAAATTCAACACTACTGAGTTATAAGTGATTGAATTTTAATACTTGTCGTCATTTTGCAAAAAATTGACAAAATGGATTTTGCTAACAAACATACACAGGATGCTTAAGAATTCTATACTGTCACAAAAATTGAAATTCAAATATGTATAAAAAGGCTCACACTGACCCAAACTATATTGAAAATCTTATGAGCGTATGTATGGTGGGATATATAGATACGACTCATCACACTAAACGTGTTTTGAAAAAAAAATACTTTTATTTTTTAATTTTTAATTTTTTTTTATAGTATCGTAAGTATAGTCGAAAGCTCTATTTTGTATAAAAAATTCAAGTCGATTTCTTGAATAGAAGCCTCATACGAGCGTTAACTATATGCAGAGTCGCATAAAAGCTCGTTCGAGGTCTCGGTCAATATATGGTAAGACTCGGTTTTTATAAAAAAAAAAATAATTAAAAATTGCTTTTATATGCAAATTAAAATTCCAAACACTTTTTGCATTAAACATTTTTTAGTAGGATTTTATTTAGCAAAGTTATGATACTTTGAATTTTTACATTAGCCGCCATTTTAAAAAAAATTTATATATTTTTTTTAAACATAACGTATAGGGGCTGCACGTTAGTTCTATGCGATACTCAAAATTTAAATTTTTATCTTCGAAACCAAACAGTTAAGAGCGTTAACTCTTCCAAAAGTCTCAAAATGGCTAGTATGGGGGTACGATCGAACTGATACATCGCTTGTTTTCAAGCAAAAATATATATTTTTTATATTTTACTTAGATGAACTTTAGGCTTCTCAACATTTCATGTATAGAGACCTTTTTGCCAAAATTCAACACTACTGAGTTATAAGTGATTGAATTTTAATACTTGTCGTCATTTTGCAAAAAATTGACAAAATGGATTTTGCTAACAAACATACACAGGATGCTTAAGAATTCTATACTGTCACAAAAATTGAAATTCAAATATGTATAAACAAGCTCACACTGACCTAAACTATATTGAAAATCTTATGAGCGTATGTATGGTGGGTCGATCGACTCATCACACTAAACGTGTTTTGAAAAAAAAATACTTTTATTTTTTAATTTTTAATTTTTTTTTAAAGTATCGTAAGTATAGTCGAAAGCTCTATTTTGTATAAAAAATTCAAGTCGATTTCTTGAATAGAAGCCTCATACGAGCGTTAACTATATGCAGAGTCGCATAAAAGCTCGTTCGAGGTCTCGGTCAATATATGGTAAGACTCGGTTTTTATTAAAAAAAAAAAAATTAAAAATTGCTTTTATATGCAAATTAAAATTCCAAACACTTTTTGCATTAAACATTTTTTAGTAGGATTTCATTTAGCAAAGTTATGACACTTTGAATTTTTACATTAGCCGCCATTTTGAAAAAAAATTTTATATATTTTTTTTAAACATAACGTATAGGGGCTGCACGTTAGTTCTATGCGATACTCAAAATTTAAATTTTTATCTTCGAAACCAAACAGTTAAGAGCGTTAACTCTTCCGAAAGTCTCAAAATGGCTAGTATGGGGGTACGATCGAACTGATACATCGCTTGTTTTCAAGCAAAAATATATATTTTTTATATTTTACTTAGATGAACTTTAGGCTTCTCAACATTTCATGTATAGAGACCTTTTTGCCAAAATTCAACACTACTGAGTTATAAGTGATTGAATTTTAATACTTGTCGTCATTTTGCAAAAAATTGACAATATGGATTTTGCTAACAAACATACACAGGATGCTTAAGAATTCTATACTGTCACAAAAATTGAAATTCAAATATGTATAAATAAGCTCACACTGACCTAAACTATATTGAAAATCTTATGAGCGTATGTATGGTGGGATATATAGATACGACTCATCACACTAAACGTGTTTTGAAAAAAAAATACTTTTATTTTTTAATTTTTAATTTTTTTTTATAGTATCGTAAGTATAGTCGAAAGCTCTATTTTGTATAAAAAATTCAAGTCGATTTCTTGAATAGAAGCCTCATACGAGCGTTAACTATATGCAGAGTCGCATAAAAGCTCGTTCGAGGTCTCGGTCAATATATGGTAAGACTCGGTTTTTATTAAAAAAAAAATAATTAAAAATTGCTTTTATATGCAAATTAAAATTCCAAACACTTTTTGCATTAAACATTTTTTAGTAGGATTTTATTTAGCAAAGTTATGACACTTTGAATTTTTACATTAGCCGCCATTTTGAAAAAAAATTTTATATATTTTTTTTAAACATAACGTATAGGGGCTGCACGTTAGTTCTATGCGATACTCAAAATTTAAATTTTTATCTTCGAAACCAAACAGTTAAGAGCGTTAACTCTTCCGAAAGTCTCAAAATGGCTAGTATGGGGGTACGATCGAACTGATACATCGCTTGTTTTCAAGCAAAAATATATATTTTTTATATTTTACTTAGATGAACTTTAGGCTTCTCAACATTTCATGTATAGAGACCTTTTTGCCAAAATTCAACACTACTGAGTTATAAGTGATTGAATTTTAATACTTGTCGTCATTTTGCAAAAAATTGACAAAATGGATTTTGCTAACAAACATACACAGGATGCTTAAGAATTCTATACTGTCACAAAAATTGAAATTCAAATATGTATAAATAAGCTCACACTGACCTAAACTATATTAAAAATCTTATGAGCGTATGTATGGTGGGATATATAGATACGACTCATCACACTAAACGTGTTTTGAAAAAAAAATACTTTTATTTTTTAATTTTTAATTTTTTTTTATAGTATCGTAAGTATAGTCGAAAGCTCTATTTTGTTTAAAAAATTCAAGTCGATTTCTTGAATAGAAGCCTCATACGAGCGTTAACTATATGCAGAGTCGCATAAAAGCTCGTTCGAGGTCTCGGTCAATATATGGTAAGACTCGGTTTTTATTAAAAAAAAAATAATTAAAAATTGCTTTTATATGCAAATTAAAATTCCAAACACTTTTTGCATTAAACATTTTTTAGTAGGATTTCATTTAGCAAAGTTATGACACTTTGAATTTTTACATTAGCCGCCATTTTGAAAAAAAATTTTATATATTTTTTTTAAACATAACGTATAGGGGCTGCACGTTAGTTCTATGCGATACTCAAAATTTAAATTTTTATCTTCGAAACCAAACAGTTAAGAGCGTTAACTCTTCCGAAAGTCTCAAAATGGCTAGTATGGGGGTACGATCGAACTGATACATCGCTTGTTTTCAAGCAAAAATATATATTTTTTATATTTTACTTAGATAAACTTTAGGCTTCTCAACATTTCATGTATAGAGACCTTTTTGCTAAAATTAAACACTACTGAGTTATAAGTGATTGAATTTTAATACTTGTCGTCATTTTGCAAAAAATTGACAAAATGGATTTTGCTAACAAACATACACAGGATGCTTAAGAATTCTATACTGTCACAAAAATTGAAATTCAAATATGTATAAATAAGCTCACACTGACCTAAACTATATTGAAAATCTTATGAGCGTATGTATGGTGGGTCGATCGACTCATCACACTAAACGTGTTTTGAAAAAAAAATACTTTTATTTTTTAATTTTTAATTTTTTTTTATAGTATCGTAAGTATAGTCGAAAGCTCTATTTTGTATAAAAAATTCAAGTCGATTTCTTGAATAGAAGCCTCATACGAGCGTTAACTATATGCAGAGTCGCATAAAAGCTCGTTCGAGGTCTCGGTCAATATATGGTAAGACTCGGTTTTTATTAAAAAAAAATAATTAAAAATTGCTTTTATATGCAAATTAAAATTCCAAACACTTTTTGCATTAAACATTTTTTAGTAGGATTTCATTTAGCAAAGTTATGACACTTTGAATTTTTACATTAGCCGCCATTTTGAAAAAAAAATTTATATATTTTTTTTAAACATAACGTATAGGGGCTGCACGTTAGTTCTATGCGATACTCAAAATTTAAATTTTTATCTTCGAAACCAAACAGTTAAGAGCGTTAACTCTTCCGAAAGTCTCAAAATGGCTAGTATGGGGGTACGATCGAACTGATACATCGCTTATTTTCAAGCAAAAATATATATTTTTTATATTTTACTTAGATGAACTTTAGGCTTCTCAACATTTCATGTATAGAGACCTTTTTGCCAAAATTCAACACTACTGAGTTATAAGTGATTGAATTTTAATACTTGTCGTCATTTTGCAAAAAATTGACAAAATGGATTTTGCTAAGAAACATACACAGGATGCTTAAGAATTCTATACTGTCACAAAAATTGAAATTCAAATATGTATAAACAAGCTCACACTGACCTAAACTATATTGAAAATCTTATGAGCGTATGTATGGTGGGTCGATCGACTCATCACACTAAACGTGTTTTGAAAAAAAAATACTTTTATTTTTTAATTTTTAATTTTTTTTTATAGTATCGTAAGTATAGTCGAAAGCTCTATTTTGTATAAAAAATTCAAGTCGATTTCTTGAATAGAAGCCTCATACGAGCGTTAACTATATGCAGAGTCGCATAAAAGCTCGTTCGAGGTCTCGGTCAATATATGGTAAGACTCGGTTTTTATTAAAAAAAAAATAATTAAAAATTGCTTTTATATGCAAATTAAAATTCCAAACACTTTTTGCATTAAACATTTTTTAGTAGAATTTCATTTAGCAAAGTTAAGACACTTTAAATTTTTACATTAGCCGCCATTTTAAAAAAAAATTTTATATATTTTTTTTAAACATAACGTATAGGGGCTGCACGTTAGTTCTATGCGATACTCAAAATTTAAATTTTTATCTTCGAAACCAAACAGTTAAGAGCGTTAACTCTTCCGAAAGTCTCAAAATGGCTAGTATGGGGGTACGATCGAACTGATACATCGCTTGTTTTCAAGCAAAAATATATATTTTTTATATTTTACTTAGATGAACTTTAGGCTTCTCAACATTTCATGTATAGAGACCTTTTTGCCAAAATTCAACACTACTGAGTTATAAGTGATTGAATTTTAATACTTGTCGTCATTTTGCAAAAAATTGACAAAATGGATTTTGCTAACAAACATACACAGGATGCTTAAGAATTCTATACTGTCACAAAAATTGAAATTCAAATATGTATAAATAAGCTCACACTGACCTAAACTATATTGAAAATCTTATGAGCGTATGTATGGTGGGATATATAGATACGACTCATCACACTAAACGTGTTTTGAAAAAAAAATACTTTTATTTTTTAATTTTTAATTTTTTTTTATAGTATCGTAAGTATAGTCGAAAGCTCTATTTTGTATAAAAAATTCAAGTCGATTTCTTGAATAGAAGCCTCATACGAGCGTTAACTATATGCAGAGTCGCATAAAAGCTCGTTCGAGGTCTCGGTCAATATATGGTAAGACTCGGTTTTTATTAAAAAAAAAAATTAAAAATTGCTTTTATATGCAAATTAAAATTCCAAACACTTTTTGCATTAAACATTTTTTAGTAGGATTTCATTTAGCAAAGTTATGACACTTTGAATTTTTACATTAGCCGCCATTTTGAAAAAAAATTTTATATATTTTTTTTAAACATAACGTATAGGGGCTGCACGTTAGTTCTATGCGATACTCAAAATTTAAATTTTTATCTTCGAAACCAAACAGTTAAGAGCGTTAACTCTTCCGAAAGTCTCAAAATGGCTAGTATGGGGGTACGATCGAACTGATACATCGCTTGTTTTCAAGCTAAAATATATATTTTTTATATTTTACTTAGATGAACTTTAGGCTTCTCAACATTTCATGTATAGAGACCTTTTTGCCAAAATTCAACACTACTGAGTTATAAGTGATTGAATTTTAATACTTGTCGTCATTTTGCAAAAAATTGACAAAATGGATTTTGCTAACAAACATACACAGGATGCTTAAGAATTCTATACTGTCACAAAAATTGAAATTCAAATATGTATAAATAAGCTCACACTGACCTAAACTATATTGAAAATCTTATGAGCGTATGTATGGTGGGTCGATCGACTCATCACACTAAACGTGTTTTGAAAAAAAAATACTTTTATTTTTTAATTTTTAATTTTTTTTTATAGTATCGTAAGTATAGTCGAAAGCTCTATTTTGTATAAAAAATTCAAGTCGATTTCTTGAATAAAAGCCTCATACGAGCGTTAACTATATGCAGAGTCGCATAAAAGCTCGTTCGAGGTCTCAGTCAATATATGGTAAGACTCGGTTTTTATTAAAAAAAAAAATAATTAAAAATTACTTTTATATGCAAATTAAAATTCCAAACACTTTTTGCATTAAACATTTTTTAGTAGGATTTCATTTAGCAAAGTTATGACACTTTGAATTTTTACATTAGCCGCCATTTTAAAAAAAAATTTTATATATTTTTTTTAAACATAACGTATAGGGGCTGCACGTTAGTTCTATGCGATACTCAAAATTTAAATTTTTAATTTCGAAACCAAACAGTTAAGAGCGTTAACTCTTCCGAAAGTCTCAAAATGGCTAGTATGGGGGTACGATCGAACTGATACATCGCTTGTTTTCAAGCAAAAATATATATTTTTTATATTTTACTTAGATGAACTTTAGCCTTCTCAACATTTCATGTATAGAGACCTTTTTGCCAAAATTCAACACTACTGAGTTATAAGTGATTGAATTTTAATACTTGTCGTCATTTTGCAAAAAATTGACAAAATGGATTTTGCTAACAAACATACACAGGATGCTTAAGAATTCTATACTGTCACAAAAATTAAAATTCAAATATGTATAAATAAGCTCACACTGACCTAAACTATATTGAAAATCTTATGAGCGTATGTATGGTGGGTCGATCGACTCATCACACTAAACGTGTTTTGAAAAAAAAATACTTTTATTTTTTAATTTTTAATTTTTTTTTATAGTATCGTAAGTATAGTCGAAAGCTCTATTTTGTATAAAAAATTCAAGTCGATTTCTTGAATAGAAGCCTCATACGAGCGTTAACTATATGCAGAGTCGCATAAAAGCTCGTTCGAGGTCTCGGTCAATATATGGTAAGACTCGGTTTTTTAAAAAAAAAAAAAATTAAAAATTGCTTTTATATGCAAAATAAAATTCCAAACACTTTTTGCATTAAACATTTTTAAGTAGGATTTTATTTAGCAAAGTTATGACACTTTGAATTTTTACATTAGCCGCCATTTTGAAAAAAAATTTTATATATTTTTTTTAAACATAACGTATAGGGGCTGCACGTTAGTTCTATGCGATACTCAAAATTTAAATTTTTATCTTCGAAACCAAACAGTTAAGAGCGTTAACTCTTCCGAAAGTCTCAAAATGGCTAGTATGGGGGTACGATCGAACTGATACATCGCTTGTTTTCAAGCAAAAATATATATTTTTTATATTTTACTTAGATGAACTTTAGGCTTCTCAACATTTCATGTATAGAGACCTTTTTGCCAAAATTCAACACTACTGAGTTATAAGTGATTGAATTTTAATACTTGTCGTCATTTTGCAAAAAATTGACAAAATGGATTTTGCTAACAAACATACACAGGATGCTTAAGAATTCTATACTGTCACAAAAATTGAAATTCAAATATGTATAAATAAGCTCACACTGACCTAAACTATATTGAAAATCTTATGAGCGTATGTATGGTGGGTCGATCGACTCATCACACTAAACGTGTTTTGAAAAAAAAATACGTTTATTTTTTTAATTTTTAATTTTTTTTTATAGTATCGTAAGTATAGTCGAAAGCTCTATTTTGTATAAAAAATTCAAGTCGATTTCTTAAATAGAAGCCTCATACGAGCGTTAACTATATGCAGAGTCGCATAAAAGCTCGTTCGAGGTCTCGGTCAATATATGGTAAGACTCGGTTTTTATTAAAAAAAAAAAAATTAAAAATTGCTTTTATATGCAAATTAAAATTCCAAACACTTTTTGCATTTAACATTTTTTAGTAGGATTTCATTTTACAAAGTTATGACACTTTGAATTTTTACATTAGCCGCCATTTTGAAAAAAAATTTTATATATTTTTTTTAAACATAACGTATAGGGGCTGCACGTTAGTTCTATGCGATACTCAAAATTTAAATTTTTATCTTCGAAACCAAACAGTTAAGAGCGTTAACTCTTCCGAAAGTCTCAAAATGGCTAGTATGGGGGTACGATCGAACTGATACATCGCTTGTTTTCAAGCAAAAATATATATTTTTTATATTTTACTTAGATGAACTTTAGGCTTCTCAACATTTCATGTATAGAGACCTTTTTGCCAAAATTCAACACTACTGAGTTATAAGTGATTGAATTTTAATACTTGTCGTCATTTTGCAAAAAATTGACAAAATGGATTTTGCTAACAAACATACACAGGATGCTTAAGAATTCTATACTGTCACAAAAATTGAAATTCAAATATGTATAAATAAGCTCACACTGACCTAAACTATATTGAAAATCTTATGAGCGTATGTATGGTGGGTCGATCGACTCATCACACTAAACGTGTTTTGAAAAAAAAATACTTTTATTTTTTAATTTTTAATTTTTTTTTATAGTATCGTAAGTATAGTCGAAAGCTCTATTTTGTATAAAAAATTCAAGTCGATTTCTTGAATAGAAGCCTCATACGAGCGTTAACTATATGCAGAGTCGCATAAAAGCTCGTTCGAGGTCTCGGTCAATATATGGTAAGACTCGGTTTTTATTAAAAAAAAAATAATTAAAAATTGCTTTTATATGCAAATTATAATTTCAAACACTTTTTGCATTAAACATTTTTTAGTAGGATTTCATTTAGCAAAGTTATGACACTTTGAATTTTTACATTAGCCGCCATTTTGAAAAAAAATTTTATATATTTTTTTTAAACATAACGTATAGGGGCTGCACGTTAGTTCTATGCGATACTTAAAATTTAAATTTTTATCTTCGAAACCAAACAGTTAAGAGCGTTAACTCTTCCGAAAGTCTCAAAATGGCTAGTATGGGGGTACGATCGAACTGATACATCGCTTGTTTTCAAGCAAAAATATATATTTTTTATATTTTACTTAGATGAACTTTAGGCTTCTCAACATTTCATGTATAGAGACCTTTTTGCCAAAATTCAACACTACTGAGTTATAAGTGATTGAATTTTAATACTTGTCGTCATTTTGCAAAAAATTGACAAAATGGATTTTGCTAACAAACATACACAGGATGCTTAAGAATTCTATACTGTCACAAAAATTGAAATTCAAATATGTATAAATAAGCTCACACTGACCTAAACTATATTGAAAATCTTATGAGCGTATGTATGGTGGGTCGATCGACTCATCACACTAAACGTGTTTTGAAAAAAAAATACTTTTATTTTTTAATTTTTAATTTTTTTTTATGATATCGTAAGTATAGTCGAAAGCTCTATATTGTATAAAAAATTCAAGTCGATTTCTTGAATAGAAGCCTCATACGAGCGTTAACTATATGCAGAGTCGCATAAAAGCTCGTTCGAGGTCTCGGTCAATATATGGTAAGACTCGGTTTTTATTAAAAAAAAAATAATTAAAAATTGCTTTTATATGCAAATTAAAATTCCGAACACTTTTTGCATTAAACATTTTTTAGTAGGATTTCATTTAGCAAAGTTATGACACTTTGAATTTTTACATTAGCCGCCATTTTAAAAAAAAATTTTATATATTTTTTTTAAACATAACGTATAGGGGCTGCACGTTAGTTCTATGCGATACTCAAAATTTAAATTTTTATCTTCGAAACCAAACAGTTAAGAGCGTTAACTCTTCCGAAA
Organism: Plectrocnemia conspersa; assembly: GCF_051122295.1. Classification (NCBI taxonomy): domain Eukaryota; kingdom Metazoa; phylum Arthropoda; class Insecta; order Trichoptera; family Polycentropodidae; genus Plectrocnemia; species Plectrocnemia conspersa. The sequence goes on along the minus strand of NW_028277174.1, from coordinate 335,332 downwards.
GTCTCAAAATGGCTAGTATGGGGGTACGATCGAACTGATACATCGCTTGTTTTCAAGCAAAAATATATATTTTTTATATTTTACTTAGATGAACATTAGGCTTCTCAACATTTCATGTATAGAGACCTTTTTGCCAAAATTCAACACTACTGAGTTATAAGTGATTGAATTTTAATACTTGTCGTCATTTTGCAAAAAATTGACAAAATGGATTTTGCTAACAAACATACACAGGATTCTTAAGAATTCTATACTGTCACAAAAATTGAAATTCAAATATGTATAAATAAGCTCACACTGACCTAAACTATATTGAAAATCTTATGAGCGTATGTATGGTGGGTCGATCGACTCATCACACTAAACGTGTTTTGAAAAAAAAATACTTTTATTTTTTAATTTTTAATTTTTTTTTATAGTATCGTAAGTATAGTCGAAAGCTCTATTTTGTATTAAAAATTCAAGTCGATTTCTTGAATAGAAGCCTCATACGAGCGTTAACTATATGCAGAGTCGCATAAAAGCTCGTTCGAGGTCTCGGTCAATATATGGTAAGACTCGGTTTTTATTAAAAAAAAAATAATTAAAAATTGCTTTTATATGCAAATTAAAATTCCAAACACTTTTTGCATTAAACATTTTTTAGTAGGATTTCATTTAGCAAAGTTATGACACTTTGAATTTTTACATTAGCCGCCATTTTAAAAAAAATTTTTATATATTTTTTTTAAACATAACGTATAGGGGCTGCACGTTAGTTCTATGCGATACTCAAAATTTAAATTTTTATCTTCGAAACCAAACAGTTAAGAGCGTTAACTCTTCCGAAAGTCTCAAAATGGCTAGTATGGGGGTACGATCGAACTGATACATCGCTTGTTTTCAAGCAAAAATATATATTTTTTATATTTTACTTAGATGAACTTTAGGCTTCTCAACATTTCATGTATAGAGACCTTTTTGCCAAAATTCAACACTACTGAGTTATAAGTGATTGAATTTTAATACTTGTCGTCATTTTGCAAAAAATTGACAAAATGGATTTTGCTAACAAACATACACAGGATGCTTAAGAATTCTATACTGTCACAAAAATTGAAATTCAAATATGTATAAATAAGCTCACACTGACCTAAACTATATTGAAAATCTTATGAGCGTATGTATGGTGGGATATATAGATACGACTCATCACACTAAACGTGTTTTGAAAAAAAAATACTTTTATTTTTTAATTTTTAATTTTTTTTTATAGTATCGTAAGTATAGTCGAAAGCTCTATTTTGTATAAAAAATTCAAGTCGATTTCTTGAATAGAAGCCTCATACGAGCGTTAACTATATGCAGAGTCGCATAAAAGCTCGTTCGAGGTCTCGGTCAATATATGGTAAGACTCGGTTTTTATTAAAAAAAAAATAATTAAAAATTGCTTTTATATGCAAATTAAAATTCCAAACACTTTTTGCATTAAACATTTTTTAGTAGGATTTCATTTAGCAAAGTTATGACACTTTGAATTTTTACATTAGCCGCCATTTTGAAAAAAATTTTTATATATTTTTTTTAAACATAACGTATAGGGGCTGCACGTTAGTTCTATGCGATACTCAAAATTTAAATTTTTATCTTCGAAACCAAACAGTTAAGAGCGTTAACTCTTCCGAAAGTCTCAAAATGGCTAGTATGGGGGTACGATCGAACTGATACATCGCTTGTTTTCAAGCAAAAATATATATTTTTTATATTTTACTTAGATGAACTTTAGGCTTCTCAACATTTCATGTATAGAGACCTTTTTGCCAAAATTCAACACTACTGAGTTATAAGTGATTGAATTTTAATACTTGTCGTCATTTTGCAAAAAATTGACAAAATGGATTTTGCTAACAAACATACACAGGATGCTTAAGAATTCTATACTGTCACAAAAATTGAAATTCAAATATGTATAAATAAGCTCACACTGACCTAAACTATATTGAAAATCTTATGAGCGTATGTATGGTGGGTCGATCGACTCATCACACTAAACGTGTTTTGAAAAAAAAATACTTTTATTTTTTAATTTTTAATTTATTTTTATAGTATCGTAAGTATAGTCGAAAGCTCTATTTTGTATAAAAAATTCAAGTCGATTTCTTGAATAGAAGCCTCATACGAGCGTTAACTATATGCAGAGTCGCATAAAAGCTCGTTCGAGGTCTCGGTCAATATATGGTAAGACTCGGTTTTTATTAAAAAAAAATAATTAAAAATTGCTTTTATATGCAAATTAAAATTCCAAACACTTTTTGCATTAAACATTTTATAGTAGGATTTCATTTAGCAAAGTTATGACACTTTGAATTTTTACATGAGCCGCCATTTTGAAAAAAAATTTTATATATTTTTTTTAAACATAACGTATAGGGGCTGCACGTTAGTTCTATGCGATACTTAAAATTTAAATTTTTATCTTCACAACCAAACAGTTAAGAGCGTTAACTCTTCCGAAAGTCTCAAAATGGCTAGTATGGGGGTACGATCGAACTGATACATCGCTTGTTTTCAAGCAAAAATATATATTTTTTATATTTTACTTAGATGAACTTTAGGCTTCTCAACATTTCATGTATAGAGACCTTTTTGCCAAAATTCAACACTACTGAGTTATAAGTGATTGAATTTTAATACTTGTCGTCATTTTGCAAAAAATTGACAAAATGGATTTTGCTAACAAACATACACAGGATGCTTAAGAATTCTATACTGTCACAAAAATTGAAATTCAAATATGTATAAATAAGCTCACACTGACCTAAACTATATTGAAAATCTTATGAGCGTATGTATGGTGGGATATATAGATACGACTCATCACACTAAACGTGTTTTGAAAAAAAAATACTTTTATTTTTTAATTTTTAATTTTTTTTTATTGTATCGTAAGTATAGTCGAAAGCTCTATTTTGTATAAAAAATTCAAGTCGATTTCTTGAATAGAAGCCTCATACGAGCGTTAACTATATGCAGAGTCGCATAAAAGCTCGTTCGAGGTCTCGGTCAATATATGGTAAGACTCGGTTTTTATAAAAAAAAAAATAATTAAAAATTGCTTTTATATGCAAATTAAAATTCCAAACACTTTTTGCATTAAACATTTTTTAGTAGGATTTTATTTAGCAAAGTTATGACACTTTGAATTTTTACATTAGCCGCCATTTTGAAAAAAAAATTTATATATTTTTTTTAAACATAACGTATAGGGGCTGCACGTTAGTTCTATGCGATACTCAAAATTTAAATTTTTATCTTCGAAACCAAACAGTTAAGAGCGTTAACTCTTCCGAAAGTCTCAAAATGGCTAGTATGGGGGTACGATCGAACTGATACATCGCTTGTTTTCAAGCAAAAATATATATTTTTTATATTTTACTTAGATGAACTTTAGGCTTCTCAACATTTCATGTATAGAGACCTTTTTGCCAAAATTCAACACTACTGAGTTATAAGTGATTGAATTTTAATACTTGTCGTCATTTTGCAAAAAATTGACAAAATGGATTTTGCTAACAAACATACACAGGATGCTTAAGAATTCTATACTGTCACAAAAATTGAAATTCAAATATGTATAAATAAGCTCACACTGACCTAAACTATATTGAAAATCTTATGAGCGTATGTATGGTGGGTCGATCGACTCATCACACTAAACGTGTTTTGAAAAAAAAATACTTTTATTTTTTAATTTTTAATTTTTTTTTATAGTATCGTAAGTATAGTCGAAAGCTCTATTTTGTATAAAAAATTCAAGTCGATTTCTTGAATAGAAGCCTCATACGAGCGTTAACTATATGCAGAGTCGCATAAAAGCTCGTTCGAGGTCTCGGTCAATATATGGTAAGACTCGGTTTTTATTAAAAAAAAAAATTAAAAATTGCTTTTATATGCAAATTAAAATTCCAAACACTTTTTGCATTAAACATTTTTTGGTAGGATTTCATTTAGCAAAGTTATGACACTTTGAATTTTTACATTAGCCGCCATTTTGAAAAAAAATTTTATATATTTTTTTTAAACATAACGTATAGGGGCTGCACGTTAGTTCTATGCGATACTCAAAATTTAAATTTTTATCTTCGAAACCAAACAGTTAAGAGCGTTAACTCTTCCGAAAGTCTCAAAATGGCTAGTATGGGGGTACGATCGAACTGATACATCGCTTGTTTTCAAGCAAAAATATATATTTTTTATATTTTACTTAGATGAACTTTAGGCTTCTCAACATTTCATGTATAGAGACCTTTTTGCCAAAATTCAACACTACTGAGTTATAAGTGATTGAATTTTAATACTTGTCGTCATTTTGCAAAAAATTGACAAAATGGATTTTGCTAACAAACATACACAGGATGCTTAAGAATTCTATACTGTCACAAAAATTGAAATTTAAATATGTATAAATAAGCTCACACTGACCTAAACTATATTGAAAATCTTATGAGCGTATGTATGGTGGGATATATAGATACGACTCATCACACTAAACGTGTTTTGAAAAAAAAATACTTTTATTTTTTAATTTTTAATTTTTTTTTATAGTATCGTAAGTATAGTCGAAAGCTCTATTTTGTATAAAAAATTCAAGTCGATTTCTTGAATAGAAGCCTCATACGAGCGTTAACTATATGCAGAGTCGCATAAAAGCTCGTTCGAGGTCTCGGTCAATATATGGTAAGACTCGGTTTTTATAAAAAAAAAAATAATTAAAAATTGCTTTTATATGCAAATTAAAATTCCAAACACTTTTTGCATTAAACATTTTTTAGTAGGATTTGATTTAGCAAAGTTATGACACTTTGAATTTTTACATTAGCCGCCATTTTGAAAAAAAAATTTATATATTTTTTTTAAACATAACGTATAGGGGCTGCACGTTAGTTCTATGCGATACTCAAAATTTAAATTTTTATCTTCGAAACCAAACAGTTAAGAGCGTTAACTCTTCCGAAAGTCTCAAAATGGCTAGTATGGGGGTACGATCGAACTGATACATCGCTTGTTTTCAAGCAAAAATATATATTTTTTATATTTTACTTAGATGAACTTTAGGCTTCTCAACATTTCATGTATAGAGACCTTTTTGCCAAAATTCAACACTACTGAGTTATAAGTGATTGAATTTTAATACTTGTCGTCATTTTGCAAAAAATTGACAAAATGGATTTTGCTAACAAACATACACAGGATGCTTAAGAATTCTATACTGTCACAAAAATTGAAATTCAAATATGTATAAATAAGCTCACACTGACCTAAACTATATTGAAAATCTTATGAGCGTATGTATGGTGGGTCGATCGACTCATCACACTAAACGTGTTTTGAAAAAAAAATACTTTTATTTTTTAATTTTTAATTTTTTTTTATAGTATCGTAAGTATAGTCGAAAGCTCTATTTTGTATAAAAAATTCAAGTCGATTTCTTGAATAGAAGCCTCATACGAGCGTTAACTATATGCAGAGTCGCATAAAAGCTCGTTCGAGGTCTCGGTCAATATATGGTAAGACTCGGTTTTTATTAAAAAAAAATAATTAAAAATTGCTTTTATATGCAAATTAAAATTCCAAACACTTTTTGCATTTAACATTTTTTAGTAGGATTTCATTTAGCAATGTTATGACACTTTGAATTTTTACATTAGCCGCCATTTTAAAAAAAAATTTTATATATTTTTTTTAAACATAACGTATAGGGGCTGCACGTTAGTTCTATGCGATACTCAAAATTTAAATTTTTATCTTCGAAACCAAACAGTTAAGAGCGTTAACTCTTCCGAAAGTCTCAAAATGGCTAGTATGGGGGTACGATCGAACTGATACATCGCTTGTTTTCAAGCAAAAATATATATTTTTTATATTTTACTTAGATGAACTTTAGGCTTCTCAACATTTCATGTATAGAGACCTTTTTGCCAAAATTCAACACTACTGAGTTATAAGTGATTGAATTTTAATACTTGTCGTCATTTTGCAAAAAATTGACAAAATGGATTTTGCTAACAAACATACACAGGGTGCTTAAGAATTCTATACTGTCACAAAAATTGAAATTCAAATATGTATAAATAAGCTCACACTGACCTAAACTATATTGAAAATCTTATGAGCGTATGTATGGTGGGATATATAGATACGACTCATCACACTAAACGTGTTTTGAAAAAAAAATACTTTTATTTTTTAATTTTTAATTTTTTTTTATAGTATCGTAAGTATAGTCGAAAGCTCTATTTTGTATAAAAAATTCAAGTCGATTTCTTAAATAGAAGCCTCATACGAGCGTTAACTATATGCAGAGTCGCATAAAAGCTCGTTCGAGGTCTCGGTCAATATATGGTAAGACTCGGTTTTTATTAAAAAAAAAAATTAAAAATTGCTTTTATATGCAAATTAAAATTCCAAACACTTTTTGCATTAAACATTTTTTAGTAGGATTTCATTTAGCAAAGTTATGACACTTTGAATTTTTACATTAGCCGCCATTTTGAAAAAAAATTTTATATATTTTTTTTAAACATAACGTATAGGGGCTGCACGTTAGTTCTATGCGATACTCAAAATTTAAATTTTTATCTTCGAAACCAAACAGTTAAGAGCGTTAACTCTTCCGAAAGTCTCAAAATGGCTAGTATGGGGGTACGATCGAACTGATACATCGCTTGTTTTCAAGCAAAAATATATATTTTTTATATTTTACTTAGATGAACTTTAGGCTTCTCAACATTTCATGTATAGAGACCTTTTTGCCAAAATTCAACACTACTGAGTTATAAGTGATTGAATTTTAATACTTGTCGTCATTTTGCAAAAAATTGACAAAATGGATTTTGCTAACAAACATACACAGGATGCTTAAGAATTCTATACTGTCACAAAAATTGAAATTCAAATATGTATAAATAAGCTCACACTGACCTAAACTATATTGAAAATCTTATGAGCGTATGTATGGTGGGTCGATCGACTCATCACACTAAACATGTTTTGAAAAAAAAATACTTTTATTTTTTAATTTTTAATTTTTTTTTATAGTATCGTAAGTATAGTCGAAAGCTCTATTTTGTATAAAAAATTCAAGTCGATTTCTTGAATAGAAGCCTCATACGAGCGTTAACTATATGCAGAGTCGCATAAAAGCTCGTTCGAGGTCTCGGTCAATATATGGTAAGACTCGGTTTTTATTAAAAAAAAATAATTAAAAATTGCTTTTATATGCAAATTAAAATTCCAAACACTTTTTGCATTTAACATTTTTTAGTAGGATTTCATTTAGCAAAGTTATGACACTTTATATTTTTACATTAGCCGCCATTTTGAAAAAAAATTTTATATATTTTTTTTAAACATAACGTATAGGGGCTGCACGTTAGTTCTATGCGATACTCAAAATTTAAATTTTTATCTTCGAAACCAAACAGTTAAGAGCGTTAACTCTTCCGAAAGTCTCAAAATGGCTAGTATGGGGGTACGATCGAACTGATACATCGCTTGTTTTCAAGCAAAAATATATTTTTTTTATATTTTACTTAGATGAACTTTAGGCTTCTCAACATTTCATGTATAGAGATCTTTTTGCCAAAATTCAACACTACTGAGTTATAAGTGATTGAATTTTAATACTTGTCGTCATTTTGCAAAAAATTGACAAAATGGATTTTGCTAACAAACATACACAGGATGCTTAAGAATTCTATACTGTCACAAAAATTGAAATTCAAATATGTATAAACAAGCTCACACTGACCTAAACTATATTGAAAATCTTATGAGCGTATGTATGGTGGGTCGATCGACTCATCACACTAAACGTGTTTTGAAAAAAAAATACTTTTATTTTATAATTTTTAATTTTTTTTTATAGTATCGTAAGTATAGTCGAAAGCTCTATTTTGTATAAAAAATTCAAGTCGATTTCTTGAATAGAAGCCTCATACGAGCGTTAACTATATGCAGAGTCGCATAAAAGCTCGTTCGAGGTCTCGGTCAATATATGGTAAGACTCGGTTTTTATTAAAAAAAAAAAAATTAAAAATTGCTTTTATATGTAAATTAAAATTCCAAACACTTTTTGCATTAAACATTTTTTAGTAGGATTTGATTTAGCAAAGTTATGACACTTTGAATTTTTACATTAGCCGCCATTTTAAAAAAAAATTTTATATATTTTTTTTAAACATAACGTATAGGGGCTGCACGTTAGTTCTATGCGATACTCAAAATTTAAATTTTTATCTTCGAAACCAAACAGTTAAGAGCGTTAACTCTTCCGAAAGTCTCAAAATGGCTAGTATGGGGGTACGATCGAACTGATACATCGCTTGTTTTCAAGCAAAAATATATATTTTTTATATTTTACTTAGATGAACTTTAGGCTTCTCAACATTTCATGTATAGAGAGCTTTTTGCCAAAATTCAACACTACTGAGTTATAAGTGATTGAATTTTAATACTTGTCGTCATTTTGCAAAAAATTGACAAAATGGATTTTGCTAACAAACATACACAGGTTGCTTAAGAATTCTATACTGTCACAAAAATTGAAATTCAAATATGTATAAACAAGCTCACACTGACCTAAACTATATTGAAAATCTTATGAGCGTATGTATGGTGGGTCGATCGACTCATCACACTAAACGTGTTTTGAAAAAAAAATACTTTTATTTTATAATTTTTAATTTTTTTTTATAGTATCGTAAGTATAGTCGAAAGCTCTATTTTGTATAAAAAATTCAAGTCGATTTCTTGAATAGAAGCCTCATACGAGCGTTAACTATATGCAGAGTCGCATAAAAGCTCGTTCGAGGTCTCGGTCAATATATGGTAAGACTCGGTTTTTATTAAAAAAAAAATAATTAAAAATTGCTTTTATATGCAAATTATAATTCCAAACACTTTTTGCATTAAACATTTTTTAGTAGGATTTCATTTAGCAAAGTTATGACACTTTGAATTTTTACATTAGCCGCCATTTTGAAAAAAAATTTTATATATTTTTTTTAAACATAACGTATAGGGGCTGCACGTTAGTTCTATGCGATACTCAAAATTTAAATTTTTATCTTCGAAACCAAACAGTTAAGAGCGTTAACTCTTCCGAAAGTCTCAAAATGGCTAGTATGGGGGTACGATCGAACTGATACATCGCTTGTTTTCAAGCAAAAATATATATTTTTTATATTTTACTTAGATGAACTTCAGGCTTCTCAACATTTCATGTATAGAGACCTTTTTGCCAAAATTCAACACTACTGAGTTATAAGTGATTGAATTTTAATACTTGTCGTCATTTTGCAAAAAATTGACAAAATGGATTTTGCTAACAAACATACACAGGATGCTTAAGAATTCTATACTGTCACAAAAATTGAAATTCAAATATGTATAAATAAGCTCACACTGACCTAAACTATATTGAAAATCTTATGAGCGTATGTATGGTGGGATATATAGATACGACTCATCACACTAAACGTGTTTTGAAAAAAAAATACTTTTATTTTTTAATTTTTAATTTTTTTTTATAGTATCGTAAGTATAGTCGAAAGCTCTATTTTGTATAAAAAATTCAAGTCGATTTCTTGAATAGAAGCCTCATACGAGCGTTAACTATATGCAGAGTCGCATAAAAGCTCGTTCGAGGTCTCGGTCAATATATGGTAAGACTCGGTTTTTATTAAAAAAAAATAATTAAAAATTGCTTTTATATGCAAATTAAAATTCCAAACACTTTTTGCATTTAACATTTTTTAGTAGGATTTCATTTAGCAAAGTTATGACACTTTGAATTTTTACATTAGCCGCCATTTTGAAAAAAAATTTTATATATTTTTTTTAAACATAACGTATAGGGGCTGCACGTTAGTTCTATGCGATACTAAAAATTTAAATTTTTATCTTCGAAACCAAACAGTTAAGAGCGTTAACTCTTCCGAAAGTCTCAAAATGGCTAGTATTGGGGTACGATCGAACTGATACATCGCTTGTTTTCAAGCAAAAATATATATTTTTTATATTTTACTTAGATGAACTTTAGGCTTCTCAACATTTCATGTATAGAGACCTTTTTGCCAAAATTCAACACTACTGAGTTATAAGTGATTGAATTTTAATACTTGTCGTCATTTTGCAAAAAATTGACAAAATGGATTTTGCTAACAAACATACACAGGATGCTTAAGAATTCTATACTGTCACAAAAATTGAAATTCAAATATGTATAAATAAGCTCACACTGACCTAAACTATATTGAAAATCTTATGAGCGTATGTATGGTGGGATATATAGATACGACTCATCACACTAAACGTGTTTTGAAAAAAAAATACTTTTATTTTTTAATTTTTAATTTTTTTTTATAGTATCGTAAGTATAGTCGAAAGCTCTGATTTGTATAAAAAATTCAAGTCGATTTCTTGAATAGAAGCCTCATACGAGCGTTAACTATATGCAGAGTCGCATAAAAGCTCGTTCGAGGTCTCGGTCAATATATGGTAAGACTCGGTTTTTATTAAAAAAAAAATAATTAAAAATTGCTTTTATATGCAAATTAAAATTCCAAACACTTTTTGCATTAAACATTTTTTAGTAGGATTTTATTCAGCAAAGTTATGACACTTTAAATTTTTACATTAGCCGCTATTTTGAAAAAAAAAATTATATATTTTTTTTAAACATAACGTATAGGGGCTGCACGTTAGTTCTATGCGATACTCAAAATTTAAATTTTTATCTTCGAAACCAAACAGTTAAGAGCGTTAACTCTTCCGAAAGTCTCAAAATGGCTAGTATGGGGGTACGATCGAACTGATACATCGCTTGTTTTCAAGCAAAAATATATATTTTTTATATTTTACTTAGATGAACTTTAGCCTTCTCAACATTTCATGTATAGAGACCTTTTTGCCAAAATTCAACACTACTGAGTTATAAGTGATTGAATTTTAATACTTGTCGTCATTTTGCAAAAAATTGACAAAATGGATTTTGCTAACAAACATACACAGGATGCTTAAGAATTCTATACTGTCACAAAAATTGAAATTCAAATATGTATAAATAAGCTCACACTGACCTAAACTATATTGAAAATCTTATGAGCGTATGTATGGTGGGATATATAGATACGACTCATCACACTAAACGTGTTTTGAAAAAAAAATACTTTTATTTTTTAATTTTTAATTTTTTTTTATAGTATCGTAAGTATAGTCGAAAGCTCTATTTTGTATAAAAAATTCAAGTCGATTTCTTAAATAGAAGCCTCATACGAGCGTTAACTATATGCAGAGTCGCATAAAAGCTCGTTCGAGGTCTCGGTCAATATATGGTAAGACTCGGTTTTTATTAAAAAAAAAATAATTAAAAATTGCTTTTATATGCAAATTATAATTCCAAACACTTTTTGCATTAAAGATTTTTTAGTAGGATTTCATTTAGCAAAGTTATGACACTTTGAATTTTTACATTAGCCGCCATTTTGAAAAAAAATTTTATATATTTTTTTTAAACATAACGTATAGGGGCTGCACGTTAGTTCTATGCGATACTCAAAATTTAAATTTTTATCTTCGAAACCAAACAGTTAAGAGCGTTAACTCTTCCGAAAGTCTCAAAATGGCTAGTATGGGGGTACGATCGAACTGATACATCGCTTGTTTTCAAGCAAAAATATATATTTTTTATATTTTACTTAGATGAACTTTAGGCTTCTCAACATTTCATGTATAGAGACCTTTTTGCCAAAATTCAACACTACTGAGTTATAAGTGATTACATTTTAATACTTGTCGTCATTTTGCAAAAAATTGACAAAATGGATTTTGCTAACAAACATACACAGGATGCTTAAGAATTCTATACTGTCACAAAAATTGAAATTCAAATATGTATAAACAAGCTCACACTAACCTAAACTATATTGAAAATCTTATGAGCGTATGTATGGTGGGTCGATCGACTCATCACACTAAACGTGTTTTGAAAAAAAAATACTTTTATTTTTTAATTTTTAATTTTTTTTTATAGTATCGTAAGTATAGTCGAAAGCTCTATTTTGTATAAAAAATTCAAGTCGATTTCTTGAATACAAGCCTCATACGAGCGTTAACTATATGCAGAGTCGCATAAAAGCTCGTTCGAGGTCTCGGTCAATATATGGTAAGACTCGGTTTTTATTAAAAAAAAAAAAATTAAAAATTGCTTTTATATGTAAATTAAAATTCCAAACACTTTTTGCATTAAACATTTTTTAGTAGGATTTGATTTAGCAAAGTTATGACACTTTGAATTTTTACATTAGCCGCCATTTTGAAAAAAAATTTTATATATTTTTTTTAAACATAACGTATAGGGGCTGCACGTTAGTTCTATGCGATACTCAAAATTTAAATTTTTATTTTCGAAACCAAACAGTTAAGAGCGTTAACTCTTCCGAAAGTCTCAAAATGGCTAGTATGGGGGTACGATCGAACTGATACATCGCTTGTTTTCAAGCAAAAATATATATTTTTTATATTTTACTTAGATGAACTTTAGCCTTCTCAACATTTCATGTATAGAGACCTTTTTGCCAAAATTCAACACTACTGAGTTATAAGTGATTGAATTTTAATACTTGTCGTCATTTTGCAAAAAATTGACAAAATGGATTTTGCTAACAAACATACACAGGATGCTTAAGAATTCTATACTGTCACAAAAATTGAAATTCAAATATGTATAAATAAGCTCACACTGACCTAAACTATATTGAAAATCTTATGAGCGTATGTATGGTGGGATATATAGATACGACTCATCACACTAAACGTGTTTTGAAAAAAAAATACTTTTATTTTTTAATTTTTAATTTTTTTTTATAGTATCGTAAGTATAGTCGAAAGCTCTATTTTGTATAAAAAATTCAAGTCGATTTCTTAAATAGAAGCCTCATACGAGCGTTAACTATATGCAGAGTCGCATAAAAGCTCGTTCGAGGTCTCGGTCAATATATGGTAAGACTCGGTTTTTATTAAAAAAAAAATAATTAAAAATTGCTTTTATATGCAAATTATAATTCCAAACACTTTTTGCATTAAACATTTTTTAGTAGGATTTCATTTAGCAAAGTTATGACACTTTGAATTTTTACATTAGCCGCCATTTTGAAAAAAAATTTTATATATTTTTTTTAAACATAACGTATAGGGGCTGCACGTTAGTTCTATGCGATACTCAAAATTTAAATTTTTATCTTCGAAACCAAACAGTTAAGAGCGTTAACTCTTCCGAAAGTCTCAAAATGGCTAGTATGGGGGTACGATCGAACTGATACATCGCTTGTTTTCAAGCAAAAATATATATTTTTTATATTTTACTTAGATGAACTTTAGGCTTCTCAACATTTCATGTATAGAGACCTTTTTGCCAAAATTCAACACTACTGAGTTATAAGTGATTGAATTTTAATACTTGTCGTCATTTTGCAAAAAATTGACAAAATGGATTTTGCTAACAAACATACACAGGATGCTTAAGAATTCTATACTGTCACAAAAATTGAAATTCAAATATGTATAAACAAGCTCACACTGACCTAAACTATATTGAAAATCTTATGAGCGTATGTATGGTGGGTCGATCGACTCATCACACTAAACGTGTTTTGAAAAAAAAATACTTTTATTTTTTAATTTTTAATTTTTTTTTATAGTATCGTAAGTATAGTCGAAAGCTCTATTTTGTATAAAAAATTCAAGTCGATTTCTTGAATAGAAGCCTCATACGAGCGTTAACTATATGCAGAGTCGCATAAAAGCTCGTTCGAGGTCTCGGTCAATATATGGTAAGACTCGGTTTTTATTAAAAAAAAAAAAATTAAAAATTGCTTTTATATGTAAATTAAAATTCCAAACACTTTTTGCATTAAACATTTTTTAGTAGGATTTGATTTAGCAAAGTTATGACACTTTGAATTTTTACATTAGCCGCCATTTTGAAAAAAAATTTTATATATTTTTTTTAAACATAACGTATAGGGGCTGCACGTTAGTTCTATGCGATACTCAAAATTTAAATTTTTATTTTCGAAACCAAACAGTTAAGAGCGTTAACTCTTCCGAAAGTCTCAAAATGGCTAGTATGGGGGTACGATCGAACTGATACATCGCTTGTTTTCAAGCAAAAATATATATTTTTTATATTTTACTTAGATGAACTTTAGGCTTCTCAACATTTCATGTATAGAGACCTTTTTGCCAAAATTCAACACTACTGAGTTATAAGTGATTGAATTTTAATACTTGTCGTCATTTTGCAAAATATTGACAAAATGGATTTTGCTAACAAACATACACAGGATGCTTAAGAATTCTATACTGTCACAAAAATTGAAATTCAAATATGTATAAATAAGCTCACACTGACCTAAACTATATTGAAAATCTTATGAGCGTATGTATGGTGGGTCGATCGACTCATCACACTAAACGTGTTTTGAAAAAAAAATACTTTATTTTTTAATTTTTAATTTTTTTTTATAGTATCGTAAGTATAGTCGAAAGCTCTATTTTGTATAAAAAATTCAAGTCGATTTCTTGAATAGAAGCCTGATACGAGCGTTAACTATATGCAGAGTCGCATAAAAGCTCGTTCGAGGTCTCGGTCAATATATGGTAAGACTCACTTTTTATTAAAAAAAAAATAATTAAAAATTGCTTTTATATGCAAATTAAAATTCCAAACACTTTTTGCATTAAACATTTTTTAGTAGGATTTTATTCAGCAAAGTTATGACACTTTAAATTTTTACATTAGCCGCTATTTTGAAAAAAAAAATTATATATTTTTTTTAAACATAACGTATAGGGGCTGCACGTTAGTTCTATGCGATACTCAAAATTTAAATTTTTATCTTTGAAACCAAACAGTTAAGAGCGTTAACTCTTCCGAAAGTCTCAAAATGGCTAGTATGGGGGTACGATCGAACTGATACATCGCTTGTTTTCAAGCAAAAATATATATTTTTTATATTTTACTTAGATGAACTTTAGGCTTCTCAACATTTCATGTATAGAGACCTTTTTGCCAAAATTCAACACTACTGAGTTATAAGTGATTGAATTTTAATACTTGTCGTCATTTTGCAAAAAATTGACAAAATGGATTTTGCTAACAAACATACACAGGATGCTTAAGAATTCTATACTGTCACAAAAATTGAAATTCAAATATGTATAAATAAGCTCACACTGACCTAAACTATATTGAAAATCTTATGAGCGTATGTATGGTGGGATATATAGATACGACTCATCACACTAAACGTGTTTTGAAAAAAAAATACTTTTATTTTTTAATTTTTAATTTTTTTTTATAGTATCGTAAGTATAGTCGAAAGCTCTATTTTGTATAAAAAATTCAAGTCGATTTCTTGAATAGAAGCCTCATACGAGCGTTAACTATATGCAGAGTCGCATAAAAGCTCGTTCGAGGTCTCGGTCAATATATGGTAAGACTCGGTTTTTATTAAAAAAAAAATAATTAAAAATTGCTTTTATATGCAAATTAAAATTCCAAACACTTTTTGCATTAAACATTTTTTAGTAGGATTTGATTTAGCAAAGTTATGACACTTTGAATTTTTACATTAGCCGCCATTTTGAAAAAAAATTTTATATATTTTTTTTAAACATAACGTATAGGGGCTGCACGTTAGTTCTATGCGATACTCAAAATTTAAATTTTTATCTTCGAAACCAAACAGTTAAGAGCGTTAACTCTTCCGAAAGTCTCAAAATGGCTAGTATGGGGGTACGATCGAACTGATACATCGCTTGTTTTCAAGCAAAAATATATATTTTTTATATTTTACTTAGATGAACTTTAGCCTTCTCAACATTTCATGTATAGAGACCTTTTTGCCAAAATTCAACACTACTGAGTTATAAGTGATTGAATTTTAATACTTGTCGTCATTTTGCAAAAAATTGACAAAATGGATTTTGCTAACAAACATACACAGGATGCTTAAGAATTCTATACTGTCACAAAAATTGAAATTCAAATATGTATAAATAAGCTCACACTGACCTAAACTATATTGAAAATCTTATGAGCGTATGTATGGTGGGTCGATCGACTCATCACACTAAACGTGTTTTGAAAAAAAAATACTTTTATTTTTTAATTTTTAATTTTTTTAATAGAATCGTAAGTATAGTCGAAAGCTCTATTTTGTATAAAAAATTCAAGTCGATTTCTTAAATAGAAGCCTCATACGAGCGTTAACTATATGCAGAGTCGCATAAAAGCTCGTTCGAGGTCTCGGTCAATATATGGTAAGACTCAATTTTTATAAAAAAAAAAATAATTAAAAATTGCTTTTATATGCAAATTAAAATTCCAAACACTTTTTGCATTAAACATTTTTTAGTAGGATTTTATTTAGCAAAGTTATGACACTTTGAATTTTTACATTAGCCGCCATTTTGAAAAAAAATTTTATATATTTTTTTTAAACATAACGTATAGGGGCTGCACGTTAGTTCTATGCGATACTCAAAATTTAAATTTTTATCTTCGAAACCAAACAGTTAAGAGCGTTAACTCTTCCGAAAGTCTCAAAATGGCTAGTATGGGGGTACGATCGAACTGATACATCGCTTGTTTTCAAGCAAAAATATATATTTTTTATATTTTACTTAGATATACTTTAGGCTTCTCAACATTTCATTTATAGAGACCTTTTTGCCAAAATTCAACACTACTGAGTTATAAGTGATTGAATTTTAATACTTGTCGTCATTTTGCAAAAAATTGACAAAATGGATTTTGCTAACAAACATACACAGGATGCTTAAGAATTCTATACTGTTACAAAAATTGAAATTTAAATATGTATAAATAAGTTCACACTGACCTAAACTATATTGAAAATCTTATGAGCGTATGTATGGTGGGTCGATCGACTCATCACACTAAACGTGTTTTGAAAAAAAAATACTTTTATTTTTTAATTTTTAATTTTTTTTTATAGTATCGTAAGTATAGTCGAAAGCTCTATTTTGTATAAAAAATTCAAGTCGATTTCTTGAATAGAAGCCTCATACGAGCGTTAACTATATGCAGAGTCGCATAAAAGCTCGTTCGAGGTCTCGGTCAATATATGGTAAGACTCGGTTTTTATTAAAAAAAAAATAATTAAAAATTGCTTTTATATGCAAATTATAATTCCAAACACTTTTTGCATTAAACATTTTTTAGTAGGATTTCATTTAGCAAAGTTATGACACTTTGAATTTTTACATTAGCCGCCATTTTGAAAAAAAATTTTATATATTTTTTTTAAACATAACGTATAGGGGCTGCACGTTAGTTCTATGCGATACTCAAAATTTAAATTTTTATCTTCGAAACCAAACAGTTAAGAGCGTTAACTCTTCCGAAAGTCTCAAAATGGCTAGTATGGGGGTACGATCGAACTGATACATCGCTTGTTTTCAAGCAAAAATATATATTTTTTATATTTTACTTAGATGAACTTTAGGCTTCTCAACATTTCATGTATAGAGACCTTTTTGCCAAAATTCAACACTACTGAGTTATAAGTGATTGAATTTTAATACTTGTCGTCATTTTGCAAAAAATTGACAAAATGGATTTTGCTAACAAACATACACAGGATGCTTAAGAATTCTATACTGTCACAAAAATTGAAATTCAAATATGTATAAACAAGCTCACACTGACCTAAACTATATTGAAAATCTTATGAGCGTATGTATGGTGGGTCGATCGACTCATCACACTAAACGTGTTTTGAAAAAAAAATACTTTATTTTTTGATTTTTAATTTTTTTTTATAGTATCGTAAGTATAGTCGAAAGCTCTATTTTGTATAAAAAATTCAAGTCGATTTCTTGAATAGAAGCCTCATACGAGCGTTAACTATATGCAGAGTCGCATAAAAGCTCGTTCGAGGTCTCGGTCAATATATAGTAAGACTCGGTTTTTATTAAAAAAAAAATAATTAAAAATTGCTTTTATATGCAAATTAAAATTCCAAACACTTTTTGCATTAAACATTTTTTAGTAGGATTTCATTTAGCAAAGTTATGACACTTTGAATTTTTACATTAGCCGCCATTTTGAAAAAAAATTTTATATATTTTTTTTAAACATAACGTATAGGGGCTGCACGTTAGTTCTATGCGATACTTAAAATTTAAATTTTTATCTTCGAAACCAAACAGTTAAGAGCGTTAACTCTTCCGAAAGTCTCAAAATGGCTAGTATGGGGGTACGATCGAACTGATACATCGCTTGTTTTCAAGCAAAAATATATATTTTTTATATTTTACTTAGATGAACTTTAGGCTTCTCAACATTTCATGTATAGAGACCTTTTTGCCAAAATTCAACACTACTGAGTTATAAGTGATTGAATTTTAATACTTGTCGTCATTTTGCAAAAAATTGACAAAATGGATTTTGCTAACAAACATACACAGGATGCTTAAGAATTCTATACTGTCACAAAAATTGAAATTCAAATATGTATAAATAAGCTCACACTAACCTAAACTATATTGAAAATCTTATGAGCGTATGTATGGTGGGTCGATCGACTCATCACACTAAACGTGTTTTGAAAAAAAAATACTTTTATTTTTTAATTTTTAATTTTTTTTTATAGAATCGTAAGTATAGTCGAAAGCTCTATTTTGTATAAAAAATTCAAGTCGATTTCTTGAATAGAAGCCTCATACGAGCGTTAACTATATGCAGAGTCGCATAAAAGCTCGTTCGAGGTCTCGGTCAATATATGGTAAGACTCAATTTTTATAAAAAAAAAAATAATTAAAAATTGCTTTTATATGCAAATTAAAATTCCAAACACTTTTTGCATTAAACATTTTTTAGTAGGATTTTATTTAGCAAAGTTATGACACTTTGAATTTTTACATTAGCCGCCATTTTGAAAAAAAATTTTATATATTTTTTTTAAACATAACGTATAGGGGCTGCACGTTAGTTCTATGCGATACTCAAAATTTAAATTTTTATCTTCGAAACCAAACAGTTAAGAGCGTTAACTCTTCCGAAAGTCTCAAAATGGCTAGTATGGGGGTACGATCGAACTGATACATCGCTTGTTTTCAAGCAAAAATATATATTTTTTATATTTTACTTAGATGAACTTTAGGCTTCTCAACATTTCATGTATAGAGACCTTTTTGCCAAAATTCAACACTACTGAGTTATAAGTGATTGAATTTTAATACTTGTCGTCATTTTGCAAAATATTGACAAAATGGATTTTGCTAACAAACATACACAGGATGCTTAAGAATTCTATACTGTCACAAAAATTGAAATTCAAATATGTATAAATAAGCTCACACTAACCTAAACTATATTGAAAATCTTATGAGCGTATGTATGGTGGGTCGATCGACTCATCACACTAAACGTGTTTTGAAAAAAAAATACTTTTATTTTTTAATTTTTAATTTTTTTTTATAGAATCGTAAGTATAGTCGAAAGCTCTATTTTGTATAAAAAATTCAAGTCGATTTCTTGAATAGAAGCCTCATACGAGCGTTAACTATATGCAGAGTCGCATAAAAGCTCGTTCGAGGTCTCGGTCAATATATGGTAAGACTCAATTTTTATAAAAAAAAAAATAATTAAAAATTGCTTTTATATGCAAATTAAAATTCCAAACACTTTTTGCATTAAACATTTTTTAGTAGGATTTTATTTAGCAAAGTTATGACACTTTGAATTTTTACATTAGCCGCCATTTTGAAAAAAAATTTTATATATTTTTTTTAAACATAACGTATAGGGGCTGCACGTTAGTTCTATGCGATACTCAAAATTTAAATTTTTATCTTCGAAACCAAACAGTTAAGAGCGTTAACTCTTCCGAAAGTCTCAAAATGGCTAGTATGGGGGTACGATCGAACTGATACATCGCTTGTTTTCAAGCAAAAATATATATTTTTTATATTTTACTTAGATGAACTTTAGGCTTCTCAACATTTCATGTATAGAGACCTTTTTGCCAAAATTCAACACTACTGAGTTATAAGTGATTGAATTTTAATACTTGTCGTCATTTTGCAAAAAATTGACAAAATGGATTTTGCTAACAAACATACACAGGATGCTTAAGAATTCTATACTGTCACAAAAATTGAAATTCAAATATGTATAAACAAGCTCACACTGACCTAAACTATATTGAAAATCTTATGAGCGTATGTATGGTGGGTCGATCGACTCATCACACTAAACGTGTTTTGAAAAAAAAATACTTTATTTTTTAATTTTTAATTTTTTTTTATAGTATCGTAAGTATAGTCGAAAGCTCTATTTTGTATAAAAAATTCAAGTCGATTTCTTGAATAGAAGCCTGATACGAGCGTTAACTATATGCAGAGTCGCATAAAAGCTCGTTCGAGGTCTCGGTCAATATATGGTAAGACTCGGTTTTTATTAAAAAAAAAATAATTAAAAATTGCTTTTATATGCAAATTAAAATTCCAAACACTTTTTGCATTAAACATTTTTTAGTAGGATTTTATTCAGCAAAGTTATGACACTTTAAATTTTTACATTAGCCGCTATTTTGAAAAAAAAAATTATATATTTTTTTTAAACATAACGTATAGGGGCTGCACGTTAGTTCTATGCGATACTCAAAATTTAAATTTTTATCTTTGAAACCAAACAGTTAAGAGCGTTAACTCTTCCGAAAGTCTCAAAATGGCTAGTATGGGGGTACGATCGAACTGATACATCGCTTGTTTTCAAGCAAAAATATATATTTTTTATATTTTACTTAGATGAACTTTAGGCTTCTCAACATTTCATGTATAGAGACCTTTTTGCCAAAATTCAACACTACTGAGTTATAAGTGATTGAATTTTAATACTTGTCGTCATTTTGCAAAAAATTGACAAAATGGATTTTGCTAACAAACATACACAGGATGCTTAAGAATTCTATACTGTCACAAAAATTGAAATTCAAATATGTATAAACAAGCTCACACTGACCTAAACTATATTGAAAATCTTATGAGCGTATGTATGGTGGGTCGATCGACTCATCACACTAAACGTGTTTTGAAAAAAAAATACTTTATTTTTTGATTTTTAATTTTTTTTTATAGTATCGTAAGTATAGTCGAAAGCTCTATTTTGTATAAAAAATTCAAGTCGATTTCTTGAATAGAAGCCTCATACGAGCGTTAACTATATGCAGAGTCGCATAAAAGCTCGTTCGAGGTCTCGGTCAATATATAGTAAGACTCGGTTTTTATTAAAAAAAAAATAATTAAAAATTGCTTTTATATGCAAATTAAAATTCCAAACACTTTTTGCATTAAACATTTTTTAGTAGGATTTCATTTAGCAAAGTTATGACACTTTGAATTTTTACATTAGCCGCCATTTTGAAAAAAAATTTTATATATTTTTTTTAAACATAACGTATAGGGGCTGCACGTTAGTTCTATGCGATACTCAAAATTTAAATTTTTATCTTCGAAACCAAACAGTTAAGAGCGTTAACTCTTCCGAAAGTCTCAAAATGGCTAGTATGGGGGTACGATCGAACTGATACATCGCTTGTTTTCAAGCAAAAATATATATTTTTTATATTTTACTTAGATGAACTTTAGGCTTCTCAACATTTCATGTATAGAGACCTTTTTGCCAAAATTCAACACTACTGAGTTATAAGTGATTGAATTTTAATACTTGTCGTCATTTTGCAAAAAATTGACAAAATGGATTTTGCTAACAAACATACACAGGATGCTTAAGAATTCTATACTGTCACAAAAATTGAAATTCAAATATGTATAAATAAGCTCACACTAACCTAAACTATATTGAAAATCTTATGAGCGTATGTATGGTGGGTCGATCGACTCATCACACTAAACGTGTTTTGAAAAAAAAATACTTTTATTTTTTAATTTTTAATTTTTTTTTATAGAATCGTAAGTATAGTCGAAAGCTCTATTTTGTATAAAAAATTCAAGTCGATTTCTTGAATAGAAGCCTCATACGAGCGTTAACTATATGCAGAGTCGCATAAAAGCTCGTTCGAGGTCTCGGTCAATATATGGTAAGACTCAATTTTTATAAAAAAAAAAATAATTAAAAATTGCTTTTATATGCAAATTAAAATTCCAAACACTTTTTGCATTAAACATTTTTTAGTAGGATTTCATTTAGCAAAGTTATGACACTTTGAATTTTTACATTAGCCGCCATTTTGAAAAAAAATTTTATATATTTTTTTTAAACATAACGTATAGGGGCTGCACGTTAGTTCTATGCGATACTCAAAATTTAAATTTTTATCTTCGAAACCAAACAGTTAAGAGCGTTAACTCTTCCGAAAGTCTCAAAATGGCTAGTATGGGGGTACGATCGAACTGATACATCGCTTGTTTTCAAGCAAAAATATATATTTTTTATATTTTACTTAGATGAACTTTAGGCTTCTCAACATTTCATGTATAGAGACCTTTTTGCCAAAATTCAACACTACTGAGTTATAAGTGATTGAATTTTAATACTTGTCGTCATTTTGCAAAAAATTGACAAAATGGATTTTGCTAACAAACATACACAGGATGCTTAAGAATTCTATACTGTCACAAAAATTGAAATTCAAATATGTATAAACAAGCTCACACTGACCTAAACTATATTGAAAATCTTATGAGCGTATGTATGGTGGGTCGATCGACTCATCACACTAAACGTGTTTTGAAAAAAAAATACTTTTATTTTATAATTTTTAATTTTTTTTTATAGTATCGTAAGTATAGTCGAAAGCTCTATTTTGTATAAAAAATTCAAGTCGATTTCTTGAATAGAAGCCTCATACGAGCGTTAACTATATGCAGAGTCGCATAAAAGCTCGTTCGAGGTCTCGGTCAATATATGGTAAGACTCGGTTTTTATTAAAAAAAAAATAATTAAAAATTGCTTTTATATGCAAATTATAATTCCAAACACTTTTTGCATTAAACATTTTTTAGTAGGATTTCATTTAGCAAAGTTATGACACTTTGAATTTTTACATTAGCCGCCATTTTGAAAAAAAATTTTATATATTTTTTTTAAACATAACGTATAGGGGCTGCACGTTAGTTCTATGCGATACTCAAAATTTAAATTTTTATCTTCGAAACCAAACAGTTAAGAGCGTTAACTCTTCCGAAAGTCTCAAAATGGCTAGTATGGGGGTACGATCGAACTGATACATCGCTTGTTTTCAAGCAAAAATATATATTTTTTATATTTTACTTAGATGAACTTTAGGCTTCTCAACATTTCATGTATAGAGACCTTTTTGCCAAAATTCAACACTACTGAGTTATAAGTGATTGAATTTTAATACTTGTCGTCATTTTGCAAAAAATTGACAAAATGGATTTTGCTAACAAACATACACAGGATGCTTAAGAATTCTATACTGTCACAAAAATTGAAATTCAAATATGTATAAACAAGCTCACACTGACCTAAACTATATTGAAAATCTTATGAGCGTATGTATGGTGGGTCGATCGACTCATCACACTAAACGTGTTTTGAAAAAAAAATACTTTTATTTTTTAATTTTTAATTTTTTTTTATAGTATCGTAAGTATAGTCGAAAGCTCTATTTTGTATAAAAAATTCAAGTCGATTTCTTGAATAGAAGCCTCATACGAGCGTTAACTATATGCAGAGTCGCATAAAAGCTCGTTCGAGGTCTCGGTCAATATATGGTAAGACTCGGTTTTTATTAAAAAAAAAAAAATTAAAAATTGCTTTTATATGTAAATTAAAATTCCAAACACTTTTTGCATTAAACATTTTTTAGTAGGATTTGATTTAGCAAAGTTATGACACTTTGAATTTTTACATTAACCGCCATTTTGAAAAAAAATTTTATATATTTTTTTTAAACATAACGTATAGGGGCTGCACGTTAGTTCTATGCGATACTCAAAATTTAAATTTTTATCTTCGAAACCAAACAGTTAAGAGCGTTAACTCTTCCGAAAGTCTCAAAATGGCTAGTATGGGGGTACGATCGAACTGATACATCGCTTGTTTTCAAGCAAAAATATATATTTTTTATATTTTACTTAGATGAACTTTAGGCTTCTCAACATTTCATGTATAGAGACCTTTTTGCCAAAATTCAACACTACTGAGTTATAAGTGATTGAATTTTAATACTTGTCGTCATTTTGCAAAAAATTGACAAAATGGATTTTGCTAACAAACATACACAGGATGCTTAAGAATTCTATACTGTCACAAAAATTGAAATTCAAATATGTATAAATAAGCTCACACTGACCTAAACTATATTGAAAATCTTATGAGCGTATGTATGGTGGGATATATAGATACGACTCATCACACTAAACGTGTTTTGAAAAAAAAATACTTTTATTTTTTAATTTTTAATTTTTTTTTATAGTATCGTAAGTATAGTCGAAAGCTCTATTTTGTATTAAAAATTCAAGTCGATTTCTTGAATAGAAGCCTCATACGAGCGTTAACTATATGCAGAGTCGCATAAAAGCTCGTTCGAGGTCTCGGTCAATATATGGTAAGACTCGGTTTTTATTAAAAAAAAATAATTAAAAATTGCTTTTATATGCAAATTAAAATTCCAAACACTTTTTGCATTAAACATTTTTTAGTAGGATTTCATTTAGCAAAGTTATGACACTTTGAATTTTTACATTAGCCGCCATTTTGAAAAAAAATTTTATATATTTTTTTTAAACATAACGTATAGGGGCTGCACGTTAGTTCTATGCGATACTCAAAATTTAAATTTTTATCTTCGAAACCAAACAGTTAAGAGCGTTAACTCTTCCGAAAGTCTCAAAATGGCTAGTATGGGGGTACGATCGAACTGATACATCGCTTGTTTTCAAGCAAAAATATATATTTTTTATATTTTACTTAGATGAACTTTAGGCTTCTCAACATTTCATGTATAGAGACCTTTTTGCCAAAATTCAACACTACTGAGTTATAAGTGATTGAATTTTAATACTTGTCGTCATTTTGCAAAAAATTGACAAAATGGATTTTGCTAACAAACATACACAGGATGCTTAAGAATTTTATACTGTCACAAAAATTGAAAATCAAATATGTATAAATAAGCTCACACTGACCTAAACTATATTGAAAATCTTATGAGCGTATGTATGGTGGGTCGATCGACTCATCACACTAAACGTGTTTTGAAAAAAAAATACTTTTATTTTTTAATTTTTAATTTTTTTTTATAGAATCGTAAGTATAGTCGAAAGCTCTATTTTGTATAAAAAATTCAAGTCGATTTCTTAAATAGAAGCCTCATACGAGCGTTAACTATATGCAGAGTCGCATAAAAGCTCGTTCGAGGTCTCGGTCAATATATGGTAAGACTCGGTTTTTATAAAAAAAAAATAATTAAAAATTGCTTTTATATGCAAATTAAAATTCCAAACACTTTTTGCATTAAACATTTTTTAGTAGGATTTCATTTAGCAAAGTTATGACACTTTGAATTTTTACATTAGCCGCCATTTTGAAAAAAAATTTTATATATTTTTTTTAAACATAACGTATAGGGGCTGCACGTTAGTTCTATGCGATACTCAAAATTTAAATTTTTATCTTCGAAACCAAACAGTTAAGAGCGTTAACTCTTCCGAAAGTCTCAAAATGGCTAGTATGGGGGTACGATCGAACTGATACATCGCTTGTTTTCAAGCAAAAATATATATTTTTTATATTTTATTTAGATGAACTTTAGGCTTCTCAACATTTCATGTATAGAGACCTTTTTGCGAAAATTTAACACTACTGAGTTATAAGTGATTGAATTTTAATACTTGTCGTCATTTTGCAAAAAATTGACAAAATGAATTTTGCTAACAAACATACACAGGATGCTTAAGAATTCTATACTGTCACAAAAATTGAAATTCAAATATGTATAAATAAGTTCACACTGACCTAAACTATATTGAAAATCTTATGAGCGTATGTATGGTGGGTCGATCGACTCATCACACTAAACGTGTTTTGAAAAAAAAATACTTTTATTTTTTAATTTTTAATTTTTTTTTATAGTATCGTAAGTATAGTCGAAAGCTCTATTTTGTATAAAAAATTCAAGTCGATTTCTTGAATAGAAGCCTCATACGAGCGTTAACTATATGCAGAGTCGCATAAAAGCTCGTTCGAGGTCTCGGTCAATATATGGTAAGACTCGGTTTTTATTAAAAAAAAAATAATTAAAAATTGCTTTTATATGCAAATTAAAATTCCAAACACTTTTTGCATTAAACATTTTTTAGTAGGATTAAATTTAGCAAAGTTATGACACTTTAAATTTTTACATTAGCCGCCATTTTGAAAAAAAATTTTATATATTTTTTTTAAACATAACGTATAGGGGCTGCACGTTAGTTCTATGCGATACTCAAAATTTAAATTTTTATCTTCGAAACCAAACAGTTAAGAGCGTTAACTCTTCCGAAAGTCTCAAAATGGCTAGTATGGGGGTACGATCGAACTGATACATCGCTTGTTTTCAAGCAAAAATATATATTTTTTATATTTTACTTAGATGAACTTTAGGCTTCTCAACATTTCATGTATAGAGACCTTTTTGCCAAAATTCAACACTACTGAGTTATAAGTGATTGAATTTTAATACTTGTCGTCATTTTGCAAAAAATTGACAAAATGGATTTTGCTAACAAACATACACAGGATGCTTAAGAATTCTATACTGTCACAAAAATTGAAATTCAAATATGTATAAATAAGCTCACACTGACCTAAACTATATTGAAAATCTTATGAGCGTATGTATGGTGGGTCGATCGACTCATCACACTAAACGTGTTTTGAAAAAAAAATACTTTTATTTTTTAATTTTTAATTTTTTTTTATAGTATCGTAAGTATAGTCGAAAGCTCTATTTTGTATAAAAAATTCAAGTCGATTTCTTGAATAGAAGCCTTATACGAGCGTTAACTATATGCAGAGTCGCATAAAAGCTCGTTCGAGGTCTCGGTCAATATATGGTAAGACTCGGTTTTTATTAAAAAAAAATAATTAAAAATTGCTTTTATATGCAAATTAAAATTCCAAACACTTTTTGCATTAAACATTTTTTAGTAGGATTTCATTTAGCAAAGTTATGACACTTTGAATTTTTACATTAGCCGCCATTTTGAAAAAAAATTTTATATATTTTTTTTAAACATAACGTATAGGGGCTGCACGTTAGTTCTATGCGATACTCAAAATTTAAATTTTTATCTTCGAAACCAAACAGTTAAGAGCGTTAACTCTTCCGAAAGTCTCAAAATGGCTAGTATGGGGGTACGATCGAACTGATACATCGCTTGTTTTCAAGCAAAAATATATATTTTTTATATTTTACTTAGATGAACTTTAGGCTTCTCAACATTTCATGTATAGAGACCTTTTTGCCAAAATTCAACACTACTGAGTTATAAGTGATTGAATTTTAATACTTGTCGTCATTTTGCAAAAAATTGACAAAATGGATTTTGCTAACAAACATACACAGGATGCTTAAGAATTCTATACTGTCACAAAAATTGAAATTCAAATATGTATAAATAAGCTTACACTGACCTAAACTATATTGAAAATCTTATGAGCGTAAGTATGGTGGGTCGATCGACTCATCACACTAAACGTGTTTTAAAAAAAATACTTTTATTTTTTAATTTTTAATTTTTTTTTATAGAATCGTAAGTATAGTCGAAAGCTCTATTTTGTATAAAAAATTCAAGTCGATTTGTTGAATAGAAGCCTCATACGAGCGTTAACTATATGCAGAGTCGCATAAAAGCTCGTTCGAGGTCTCGGTCAATATATGGTAAGACTCGGTTTTTATAAAAAAAAAAATAATTAAAAATTGCTTTTATATGCAAATTAAAATTCCAAACACTTTTTGCATTAAACATTTTTTAGTAGGATTTCATTTAGCAAAGTTATGACACTTTGAATTTTTACATTAGCCGTCATTTTGAAAAAAAATTTTATATATTTTTTTTAATCATAACGTATAGGGGCTGCACGTTAGTTCTATGCGAAACTCAAAATTTAAATTTTTATCTTCGAAACCAAACAGTTAAGAGCGTTAACTCTTCCGAAAGTCTCAAAATGGCTAGTATGGGGGTACGATCGAACTGATACATCGCTTGTTTTCAAGCAAAAATATATATTTTTTATATTTTACTTAGATGAACTTTAGGCTTCTCAACATTTCATGTATAGAGACCTTTTTGCCAAAATTCAACACTACTGAGTTATAAGTGATTGAATTTTAATACTTGTCGTCATTTTGCAAAAAATTGACAAAATGGATTTTGCTAACAAACATACACAGGATGCTTAAGAATTCTATACTGTCACAAAAATTGAAATTCAAATATGTATAAATAAGTTCACACTGACCTAAACTATATTGAAAATCTTATGAGCGTATGTATGGTGGGTCGATCGACTCATCACACTAAACGTGTTTTGAAAAAAAAATACTTTTATTTTTTAATTTTTAATTTTTTTTTATAGTATCGTAAGTATAGTCGAAAGCTCTATTTTGTATAAAAAATTCAAGTCGATTTCTTGAATAGAAGCCTCATACAAGCGTTAACTATATGCAGAGTCGCATAAAAGCTCGTTCGAGGTCTCGGTCAATATATGGTAAGACTCGGTTTTTATTAAAAAAAAAATAATTAAAAATTGCTTTTATATGCAAATTAAAATTCCAAACACTTTTTGCATTAAACATTTTTTAGTAGGATTTCATTTAGCAAAGTTATGACACTTTGAATTTTTACATTAGCCGCCATTTAGAAAAAAAATTTTATATATTTTTTTTAAACATAACGTATAGGGGCTGCACGTTAGTTCTATGCGATACTCAAAATTTAAATTTTTATCTTCGAAACCAAACAGTTAAGAGCGTTAACTCTTCCGAAAGTCTCAAAATGGCTAGTATGGGGGTACGATCGAACTGATACATCGCTTGTTTTCAAGCAAAAATATATATTTTTTATATTTTACTTAGATGAACTTTAGGCTTCTCAACATTTCATGTATAGAGACCTTTTTGCCAAAATTCAACACTACTGAGTTATAAGTGATTGAATTTTAATACTTGTCGTCATTTTGCAAAAAATTGACAAAATGGATTTTGCTAACAAACATACACAGGATGCTTAAGAATTCTATACTGTCACAAAAATTGAAAATCAAATATGTATAAAT
Organism: Plectrocnemia conspersa; assembly: GCF_051122295.1. Lineage (NCBI taxonomy): Eukaryota > Metazoa > Arthropoda > Insecta > Trichoptera > Polycentropodidae > Plectrocnemia > Plectrocnemia conspersa. Next base: position 305,952 of record NW_028277174.1, on the reverse strand, counting down.
AAGCTCACACTGACCTAAACTATATTGAAAATCTTATGAGCGTATGTATGGTGGGATATATAGATACGACTCATCACACTAAACGTGTTTTGAAAAAAAAATACTTTTATTTTTTAATTTTTAATTTTTTTTTATAGTATCGTAAGTATAGTCGAAAGCTCTATTTTGTATAAAAAATTCAAGTCGATTTCTTGAATAGAAGCCTCATACGAGCGTTAACTATATGCAGAGTCGCATAAAAGCTCGTTCGAGGTCTCGGTCAATATATGGTAAGACTCGGTTTTTATTAAAAAAAAAAATTAAAAATTGCTTTTATATGCAAATTAAAATTCCAAACACTTTTTGCATTAAACATTTTTTAGTAGGATTTCATTTAGCAAAGTTATGACACTTTGAATTTTTACATTAGCCGCCATTTTGAAAAAAAATTTTATATATTTTTTTTAAACATAACGTATAGGGGCTGCACGTTAGTTCTATGCGATACTCAAAATTTAAATTTTTATCTTCGAAACCAAACAGTTAAGAGCGTTAACTCTTCCGAAAGTCTCAAAATGGCTAGTATGGGGGTACGATCGAACTGATACATCGCTTGTTTTCAAGCTAAAATATATATTTTTTATATTTTACTTAGATGAACTTTAGGCTTCTCAACATTTCATGTATAGAGACCTTTTTGCCAAAATTCAACACTACTGAGTTATAAGTGATTGAATTTTAATACTTGTCGTCATTTTGCAAAAAATTGACAAAATGGATTTTGCTAACAAACATACACAGGATGCTTAAGAATTCTATACTGTCACAAAAATTAAAAATCAAATATGTATAAATAAGCTCACACTGACCTAAACTATATTGAAAATCTTATGAGCGTATGTATGGTGGGTCGATCGACTCATCACACTAAACGTGTTTTGAAAAAAAAATACTTTAATTTTTTAATTTTTAATTTTTTTTTATAGAATCGTAAGTATAGTCGAAAGCTCTATTTTGTATAAAAAATTCAAGTCGATTTCTTGAATAGAAGCCTCATACGAGCGTTAACTATATGCAGAGTCGCATAAAAGCTCGTTCGAGGTCTCGGTCAATATATGGTAAGACTCGGTTTTTATAAAAAAAAAAATAATTAAAAATTGCTTTTATATGCAAATTAAAATTCCAAACACTTTTTGCATTAAACATTTTTTAGTAGGATTTCATTTAGCAAAGTTATGACACTTTGAATTTTTACATTAGCCGCCATTTTGAAAAAAAATTTTATATATTTTTTTTAAACATAACGTATAGGGGCTGCACGTTAGTTCTATGCGATACTCAAAATTTAAATTTTTATCTTCGAAACCAAACAGTTAAGAGCGTTAACTCTTCCGAAAGTCTCAAAATGGCTAGTATGGGGGTACGATCGAACTGATACATCGCTTGTTTTCAAGCAAAAATATATATTTTTTATATTTTACTTAGATGAACTTTAGGCTTCTCAACATTTCATGTATAGAGACCTTTTTGCGAAAATTCAACACTACTGAGTTATAAGTGATTGAATTTTAATACTTGTCGTCATTTTCCAAAAAATTGACAAAATGAATTTTGCTAACAAACATACACAGGATGCTTAAGAATTCTATACTGTCACAAAAATTGAAATTCAAATATGTATAAATAAGTTCACACTGACCTAAACTATATTGAAAATCTTATGAGCGTATGTATGGTGGGTCGATCGACTCATCACACTAAACGTGTTTTGAAAAAAAAATACTTTTATTTTTTAATTTTTAATTTTTTTTTATAGTATCGTAAGTATAGTCGAAAGCTCTATTTTGTATAAAAAATTCAAGTCGATTTCTTGAATAGAAGCCTCATACGAGCGTTAACTATATGCAGAGTCGCATAAAAGCTCGTTCGAGGTCTCGGTCAATATATGGTAAGACTCGGTTTTTATTAAAAAAAAAATAATTAAAAATTGCTTTTATATGCAAATTAAAATTCCAAACACTTTTTGCATTAAACATTTTTTAGTAGGATTAAATTTAGCAAAGTTATGACACTTTAAATTTTTACATTAGCCGCCATTTTGAAAAAAAATTTTATATATTTTTTTTAAACATAACGTATAGGGGCTGCACGTTAGTTCTATGCGATACTCAAAATTTAAATTTTTATCTTCGAAACCAAACAGTTAAGAGCGTTAACTCTTCCGAAAGTCTCAAAATGGCTAGTATGGGGGTACGATCGAACTGATACATCGCTTGTTTTCAAGCAAAAATATATATTTTTTATATTTTACTTAGATGAACTTTAGGCTTCTCAACATTTCATGTATAGAGACCTTTTTGCCAAAATTCAACACTACTGAGTTATAAGTGATTGAATTTTAATACTTGTCGTCATTTTGCAAAAAATTGACAAAATGGATTTTGCTAACAAACATACACAGGATGCTTAAGAATTCTATACTGTCACAAAAATTGAAATTCAAATATGTATAAATAAGCTCACACTGACCTAAACTATATTGAAAATCTTATGAGCGTATGTATGGTGGGTCGATCGACTCATCACACTAAACGTGTTTTGAAAAAAAAATACTTTTATTTTTTAATTTTTAATTTTTTTTTATAGAATCGTAAGTATAGTCGAAAGCTCTATTTTGTATAAAAAATTCAAGTCGATTTCTTGAATAGAAGCCTCATACGAGCGTTAACTATATGCAGAGTCGCATAAAAGCTCGTTCGAGGTCTCGGTCAATATATGGTAAGACTCGGTTTTTATAAAAAAAAAAATAATTAAAAATTGCTTTTATATGCAAATTAAAATTCCAAACACTTTTTGCATTAAACATTTTTTAGTAGGATTTCATTTAGCAAAGTTATGACACTTTGAATTTTTACATTAGCCGCCATTTTGAAAAAAAATTTTATATATTTTTTTTAAACATAACGTATAGGGGCTGCACGTTAGTTCTATGCGATACTCAAAATTTAAATTTTTATCTTCGAAACCAAACAGTTAAGAGCGTTAACTCTTCCGAAAGTCTCAAAATGGCTAGTATGGGGGTACGATCGAACTGATACATCGCTTGTTTTCAAGCAAAAATATAAATTTTTTATATTTTACTTAGATGAACTTTAGGCTTCTCAACATTTCATGTATAGAGACCTTTTTGCCAAAATTCAACACTACTGAGTTATAAGTGATTGAATTTTAATACTTGTCGTCATTTTGCAAAAAATTGACAAAATGGATTTTGCTAACAAACATACACAGGATGCTTAAGAATTCTATACTGTCACAAAAATTGAAATTCAAATATGTATAAATAAGCTCATACTGACCTAAACTATATTGAAAATCTTATGAGCGTATGTATGGTGGGTCGATCGACTCATCACACTAAACGTGTTTTGAAAAAAAAATACTTTTATTTTTTAATTTTTAATTTTTTTTTATAGTATCGTAAGTATAGTCGAAAGCTCTATTTTGTATAAAAAATTCAAGTCGATTTCTTGAATAGAAGCCTCATACGAGCGTTAACTATATGCAGAGTCGCATAAAAGCTCGTTCGAGGTCTCGGTCAATATATGGTAAGACTCGGTTTTTATTAAAAAAAAAATAATTAAAAATTGCTTTTATATGCAAATTAAAATTTCAAACACTTTTTGCATTAAACATTTTTCAGTAGGATTTTATTCAGCAAAGTTATGACACTTTGAATTTTTACATTAGCCGCCATTTTAAAAAAAAATTATATATTTTTTTTAAACATAACGTATAGGGGCTGCACGTTAGTTCTATGCGATACTCAAAATTTAAATTTTTATCTTCGAAACCAAACAGTTAAGAGCGTTAACTCTTCCGAAAGTCTCAAAATGGCTAGTATGGGGGTACGATCGAACTGATACATCGCTTGTTTTCAAGCAAAAATATAAATTTTTTATATTTTACTTAGATGAACTTTAGGCTTCTCAACATTTCATGTATAGAGACCTTTTTGCCAAAATTCAACACTACTGAGTTATAAGTGATTGAATTTTAATACTTGTCGTCATTTTGCAAAAAATTGACAAAATGGATTTTGCTAACAAACATACACAGGATGCTTAAGAATTCTATACTGTCACAAAAATTGAAATTCAAATATGTATAAATAAGCTCACACTGACCTAAACTATATTGAAAATCTTATGAGCGTATGTATGGTGGGTCGATCGACTCATCACACTAAACGTGTTTTGAAAAAAAAATACTTTTATTTTTTAATTTTTAATTTTTTTTTATAGTATCGTAAGTATAGTCGAAAGCTCTATTTTGTATAAAAAATTCAAGTCGATTTCTTGAATAGAAGCCTCATACGAGCGTTAACTATATGCAGAGTCGCATAAAAGCTCGTTCGAGGTCTCGGTCAATATATGGTAAGACTCGGTTTTTATTAAAAAAAAAATAATTAAAAATTGCTTTTATATGCAAATTAAAATTCCAAACACTTTTTGCATTAAACATTTTTCAGTAGGATTTTATTCAGCAAAGTTATGACACTTTGAATTTTTACATTAGCCGCTATTTTGAAAAAAAAAATTATATATTTTTTTTAAACATAACGTATAGGGGCTGCACGTTAGTTCTATGCGATACTCAAAATTTAAATTTTTATCTTCGAAACCAAACAGTTAAGAGCGTTAACTCTTCCGAAAGTCTCAAAATGGCTAGTATGGGGGTACGATCGAACTGATACATCGCTTGTTTTCAAGCAAAAATATATATTTTTTATATTTTACTTAGATGAACTTTAGGCTTCTCAACATTTCATGTATAGAGACCTTTTTGCCAAAATTCAACACTACTGAGTTATAAGTGATTGAATTTTAATACTTGTCGTCATTTTGCAAAAAATTGACAAAATGGATTTTGCTAACAAACATACACAGGATGCTTAAGAATTCTATACTGTCACAAAAATTGAAATTCAAATATGTATAAATAAGCTCACACTGACCTAAAATATTTAAAATCTTATGAGCGTATGTATGGTGGGATATATAGATACGACTCATCACACTAAACGTGTTTTGAAAAAAAAATACTTTTATTTTTTAATTTTTAATTTTTTTTTATAGTATCGTAAGTATAGTCGAAAGCTCTATTTTGTATAAAAAATTTAAGTCGATTTCTTGAATAGAAGCCTCATACGAGCGTTAACTATATGCAGAGTCGCATAAAAGCTCGTTCGAGGTCTCGGTCAATATATGGTAAGACTCGGTTTTTATTAAAAAAAAAATAATTAAAAATTGCTTTTATATGCAAATTAAAATTCCAAACACTTTTTGCATTAAACATTTTTTAGTAGGATTTCATTTAGAAAAGTTATGACACTTTGAATTTTTACATTAGCCGCCATTTTGAAAAAAAATTTTATATATTTTTTTTAAACATAACGTATAGGGGCTGCACGTTAGTTCTATGCGATACTCAAAATTTAAATTTTTATCTTCGAAATATAGTCGAAAGCTCTATTTTGTATAAAAAATTCAAGTCGATTTCTTGAATAGAAGCCTCATACGAGCGTTAACTATATGCAGAGTCGCATAAAAGCTCGTTCGAGGTCTCGGTCAATATATGGTAAGACTCGGTTTTTATTAAAAAAAAATAATTCAAAATTGCTTTTATATGCAAATTAAAATTCCAAACACTTTTTGCATTAAACATTTTTTAGTAGGATTTTATTTAGCAAAGTTATGACACTTTGAAATTTTACATTAGCCGCCATTTTGAAAAAAAATTTTATATATTTTTTTTAAACATAACGTATAGGGGCTGAACGTTAGTTCTATGCGATACTCAAAATTTAAATTTTTATCTTCGAAACCAAACAGTTTAGAGCGTTAACTCTTCCGAAAGTCTCAAAATGGCTAGTATGGGGGTACGATCGAACTGATACATCGCTTGTTTTCAAGCAAAAATATATATTTTTTATATTTTACTTAGATGAACTTTAGGCTTCTCAACATTTCATGTAAAGAGACCTTTTTGCCAAAATTCAACACTACTGAGTTATAAGTGATTGAATTTTAATACTTGTCGTCATTTTGCAAAAAATTGACAAAATGGATTTTGCTAACAAACATACACAGGATGCTTAAGAATTCTATACTGTCACAAAAATTGAAATTCAAATATGTATAAATAAGCTCACACTGACCTAAACTATATTGAAAATCTTATGAGCGTATGTATGGTGGGATATATAGATACGACTCATCACACTAAACGTGTTTTGAAAAAAAAATACTTTTATTTTTTAATTTTTAATTTTTTTTTATAGTATCGTAAGTATAGTCGAAATCTCTATTTTGTATAAAAAATTCAAGTCGATTTCTTGAATAGAAGCCTCATACGAGCGTTAACTATATGCAGAGTCGCATAAAAGCTCGTTCGAGGTCTCGGTCAATATATGGTAAGACTCGGTTTTTATTAAAAAAAAAATAATTAAAAATTGCTTTTATATGCAAATTAAAATTCCAAACACTTTTTGCATTAAACATTTTTTAGTAGGATTTCATTTAGCAAAGTTATGACACTTTGAATTTTTACATTAGCCGCCATTTTGAAAAAAAAAATTATATATTTTTTTTAAACATAACGTATAGGGGCTGCACGTTAGTTCTATGCGATACTCAAAATTTAAATTTTTATCTTCGAAACCAAACAGTTAAGAGCGTTAACTCTTCCGAAAGTCTCAAAATGGCTAGTATGGGGGTACGATCGAACTGATACATCGCTTGTTTTCAAGCAAAAATATATATTTTTTATATTTTACTTAGATGAACTTTAGGCTTCTCAACATTTCATGTATAGAGACCTTTTTGCCAAAATTCAACACTACTGAGTTATAAGTGATTGAATTTTAATACTTGTCGTCATTTTGCAAAAAATTGACAAAATGGATTTTGCTAACAAACATACACAGGATGCTTAAGAATTCTATACTGTCACAAAAATTGAAATTCAAATATGTATAAATAAGCTCACACTGACCTAAACTATATTGAAAATCTTATGAGCGTATGTATGGTGGGATATATAGATACGACTCATCACACTAAACGTGTTTTGAAAAAAAAATACTTTTATTTTTTAATTTTTAATTTTTTTTTATAGTATCGTAAGTATAGTCGAAAGCTCTATTTTGTATAAAAAATTCAAGTCGATTTCTTGAATAGAAGCCTCATACGAGCGTTAACTATATGCAGAGTCGCATAAAAGCTCGTTCGAGGTCTCGGTCAATATATGGTAAGACTCGGTTTTTATTAAAAAAAAAATAATTAAAAATTGCTTTTATATGCAAATTAAAATTCCAAACACTTTTTGCATTTAACATTTTTTAGTAGGATTTCATTTAGCAAAGTTATGACACTTTGAATTTTTACATTAGCCGCCATTTTGAAAAAAAATTTTATATATTTTTTTAAAACATAACGTATAGGGGCTGCACGTTAGTTCTATGCGATACATAAAATTTAAATTTTTATCTTCGAAACCAAACAGTTAAGAGCGTTAACTCTTCCGAAAGTCTCAAAATGGCTAGTATGGGGGTACGATCGAACTGATACATCGCTTGTTTTCAAGCAAAAATATATATTTTTTATATTTTACTTAGATGAACTTTAGGCTTCTCAACATTTCATGTATAGAGACCTTTTTGCCAAAATTCAACACTACTGAGTTATAAGTGATTGAATTTTAATACTTGTCGTCATTTTGCAAAAAATTGACAAAATGGATTTTGCTAACAAACATACACAGGATGCTTACAAATTCTATACTGTCACAAAAATTGAAATTCAAATATGTATAAATAAGCTCACACTGACCTAAACTATATTGAAAATCTTATGAGCGTATGTATGGTGGGTCGATCGACTCATCACACTAAACGTGTTTTGAAAAAAAAATACTTTTATTTTTTAATTTTTAATTTTTTTTTATAGTATCGTAAGTATAGTCGAAAGCTCTATTTTGTATAAAAAATTCAAGTCGATTTCTTGAATAGAAGCCTCATACGAGCGTTAACTATATGCAGAGTCGCATAAAAGCTCGTTCGAGGTCTCGGTCAATATATGGTAAGACTCGGTTTTTATTAAAAAAAAAATAATTAAAAATTGCTTTTATATGCAAATTAAAATTCCAAACACTTTTTGCATTAAACATTTTTTAGTAGGATTTCATTTAGCAAAGTTATGACACTTTGAATTTTTACATTAGCCGCCATTTTGAAAAAAAATTTTATATATTTTTTTTAAACATAACGTATAGGGGCTGCACGTTAGTTCTATGCGATACTTAAAATTTAAATTTTTATCTTCGAAACCAAACAGTTAAGAGCGTTAACTCTTCCGAAAGTCTCAAAATGGCTAGTATGGGGGTACGATCGAACTGATACATCGCTTGTTTTCAAGCAAAAATATATATTTTTTATATTTTACTTAGATGAACTTTAGGCTTCTCAACATTTCATGTATAGAGACCTTTTTGCCAAAATTCAACACTACTGAGTTATAAGTGATTGAATTTTAATACTTGTCGTCATTTTGCAAAAAATTGACAAAATGGATTTTGCTAACAAACATACACAGGATGCTTACAAATTCTATACTGTCACAAAAATTGAAATTCAAATATGTATAAATAAGCTCACACTGACCTAAACTATATTGAAAATCTTATGAGCGTATGTATGGTGGGTCGATCGACTCATCACACTAAACGTGTTTTGAAAAAAAAATACTTTTATTTTTTAATTTTTAATTTTTTTTTATAGTATCGTAAGTATAGTCGAAAGCTCTATTTTGTATAAAAAATTTAAGTCGATTTCTTAAATAGAAGCCTCATACGAGCGTTAACTATATGCAGAGTCGCATAAAAGCTCGTTCGAGGTCTCGGTCAATATATGGTAAGACTCGGTTTTTATTAAAAAAAAAATAATTAAAAATTGCTTTTATATGCAAATTAAAATTCCAAACACTTTTTGCATTAAACATTTTTTAGTAGGATATTATTTAGCAAAGTTATGACACTTTGAATTTTTACATTAGCCGCCATTTTGAAAAAAAATTTTATATATTTTTTTTAAACATAACGTATAGGGGCTGCACGTAAGTTCTATGCGATACTCATAATTAAAATTTTTATCTTAGAAACCAAACAGTTAAGAGCGTTAACTCTTCCGAAAGTCTCAAAATGGCTAGTATGGGGGTACGATCGAACTGATACATCGCTTGTTTTCAAGCAAAAATATATATTTTTTATATTTTACTTAGATGAACTTTAGGCTTCTCAACATTTCATGTATAGAGACCTTTTTGCTAAAATTTAACACTACTGAGTTATAAGTGATTGAATTTTAATACTTGTCGTCATTTTGCAAAAAATTGACAAAATGGATTTTGCTAACAAACATACACAGGATGCTTAAGAATTCTATACTGTCACAAAAATTGAAATTCAAATATGTATAAATAAGCTCACACTGACCTAAACTATATTGAAAATCTTATGAGCGTATGTATGGTGGGTCGATCGACTCATCACACTAAACGTGTTTTGAAAAAAAAATACTTTTATTTTTTAATTTTTAATTTTTTTTTATAGTATCGTAAGTATAGTCGAAAGCTCTATTTTGTATAAAAAATTCAAGTCGATTTCTTGAATAGAAGCCTCATACGAGCGTTAACTATATGCAGAGTCGCATAAAAGCTCGTTCGAGGTCTCGGTCAATATATGGTAAGACTCGGTTTTTATTAAAAAAAAATAATTAAAAATTGCTTTTATATGCAAATTAAAATTCCAAACACTTTTTGCATAAAACATTTTTTAGTAGGATTTCATTTAGCAAAGTTATGACACTTTGAATTTTTACATTAGCCGCCATTTTGAAAAAAAATTTTATATATTTTTTTTAAACATAACGTATAGGGGCTGCACGTTAGTTCTATGCGATACTCAAAATTTAAATTTTTATCTTCGAAACCAAACAGTTAAGAGCGTTAACTCTTCCGAAAGTCTCAAAATGGCTAGTATGGGGGTACGATCGAACTGATACATCGCTTGTTTTCAAGCAAAAATATATATTTTTTATATTTTACTTAGATGAACTTTAGGCTTCTCAACATTTCATGTATAGAGACCTTTTTGCCAAAATATAACACTACTGAGTTATAAGTGATTGAATTTTAATACTTGTCGTCATTTTGCAAAAAATTGACAAAATGGATTTTGCTAACAAACATACACAGGATGCTTAAGAATTCTATACTGTCACAAAAATTGAAATTCAAATATGTATAAATAAGCTCACACTGACCTAAACTATATTGAAAATCCTATGAGCGTATGTATGGTGGGTCGATCGACTCATCACACTAAACGTGTTTTGAAAAAAAAATACTTTTATTTTTTAATTTTTAATTTTTTTTTATAGTATCGTAAGTATAGTCGAAAGCTCTATTTTGTATAAAAAATTCAAGTCGATTTCTTGAATAGAAGCCTCATACGAGCGTTAACTATAATCAAATTCGCATAAAAGCTCGTTCGAGGTCTCGGTCAATATATGGTAAGACTCGGTTTTTATTAAAAAAAAAATAATTAAAAATTGCTTTTATATGCAAATTAAAATTCCAAACACTTTTTGCATAAAACATTTTTTTGGTGGAATTTTATTCAGCAAAGTTATGACACTTTGAATTTTTACATTAGCCGCTATTTTGAAAAAAAAAATTATATATTTTTTTTAAACATAACGTATAGGGGCTGCACGTTAGTTCTATGCGATACTCAAAATTTAAATTTTTATCTTCGAAACCAAACAGTTAAGAGCGTTAACTCTTCCGAAAGTCTCAAAATGGCTAGTATGGGGGTACGATCGAACTGATACATCGCTTGTTTTCAAGCAAAAATATATATTTTTTATATTTTACTTAGATGAACTTTAGGCTTCTCAACATTTCATGTATAGAGACCTTTTTGCCAAAATTCAACACTACTGAGTTATAAGTGATTAAATTTTAATACTTGTCGTCATTTTGCAAAAAATTGACAAAATGGATTTTGCTAACAAACATACACAGGATGCTTAAGAATTCTATACTGTCACAAAAATTGAAATTCAAATATGTATAAATAAGCTCACACTGACCTAAACTATATTGAAAATCTTATGAGCGTATGTATGGTGGGATATATAGATACGACTCATCACACTAAACGTGTTTTGAAAAAAAAATACTTTTATTTTTTAATTTTTAATTTTTTTTTATAGTATCGTAAGTATAGTCGAAAGCTCTATTTTGTATAAAAAATTCAAGTCGATTTCTTGAATATAAGCCTCATACGAGCGTTAACTATATGCAGAGTCGCATAAAAGCTCGTTCGAGGTCTCGGTCAATATATGGTAAGACTCGGTTTTTATTAAAAAAAAAATAATTAAAAATTGCTTTTATATGCAAATTAAAATTCCAAACACTTTTTGCATTCAACATTTTTTAGTAGGATTTCATTTAGCAAAGTTATGACACTTTGAATTTTTACATTAGCCGCCATTTTGAAAAAAAATTTTATATATTTTTTTTAAACATAACGTATAGGGGCTGCACGTTAGTTCTATGCGATACTTAAAATTTAAATTTTTATCTTCGAAACCAAACAGTTAAGAGCGTTAACTCTTCCGAAAGTCTCAAAATGGCTAGTATGGGGGTACGATCGAACTGATACATCGCTTGTTTTCAAGCAAAAATATATATTTTTTATATTTTACTTAGATGAACTTTAGGCTTTTCAACATTTCATGTATAGAGACCTTTTTGCCAAAATTCAACACTACTGAGTTATAAGTGATTGAATTTTAATACTTGTCGTCATTTTGCAAAAAATTGACAAAATGGATTTTGCTAACAAACATACACAGGATGCTTAAGAATTCTATACTGTCACAAAAATTGAAATTCAAATATGTATAAATAAGCTCACACTGACCTAAACTATATTGAAAATCTTATGAGCGTATGTATGGTGGGTCGATCGACTCATCACACTAAACGTGTTTTGAAAAAAAAATACTTTTATTTTTTAATTTTTAATTTTTTTTTATAGTATCGTAAGTATAGTCGAAAGCTCTATTTTGTATAAAAAATTCAAGTCGATTTCTTGAATAGAAGCCTCATACGAGCGTTAACTATATGCAGAGTCGCATAAAAGCTCGTTCGAGGTCTCGGTCAATATATGGTAAGACTCGGTTTTTATTAAAAAAAAAAAATTAAAAATTGCTTTTATATGTAAATTAAAATTCCAAACACTTTTTGCATTAAACATTTTTTAGTAGGATTTATTTAGCAAAGTTATGACACTTTGAATTTTTACATTAGCCGCCATTTTGAAAAAAAAATTTATATATTTTTTTTAAACATAACGTATAGGGGCTGCACGTTAGTTCTATGCGATACTCAAAATTTAAATTTTTATCTTCGAAACCAAACAGTTAAGAGCGTTAACTCTTCCGAAAGTCTCAAAATGGCTAGTATGGGGGTACGATCGAACTGATACATCGCTTGTTTTCAAGCAAAAATATATATTTTTTATATTTTACTTAGATGAACTTTAGGCTTCTCAACATTTCATGTATAGAGACCTTTTTGCCAAAATTCAACACTACTGAGTTATAAGTGATTGAATTTTAATACTTGTCGTCATTTTGCAAAAAATTGACAAAATGGATTTTGCTAACAAACATACACAGGATGCTTAAGAATTCTATACTGTCACAAAAATTGAAATTCAAATATGTATAAATAAGCTCACACTGACCCAAACTATATTGAAAATCTTATGAGCGTATGTATGGTGGGTCGATCGACTTATCACACTAAACGTGTTTTGAAAAAAAAATACTTTTATTTTTTAATTTTTAATTTTTTTTTATAGTATCGTAAGTATAGTCGAAAGCTCTATTTTGTATAAAAAATTCACGTCGATTTCTTGAATAGAAGCCTCATACGAGCGTTAACTATATGCAGAGTCGCATAAAAGCTCGTTCGAGGTCTCGGTCAATATATGGTAAGACTCGGTTTTTATTAAAAAAAAAATAAATAAAAATTGCTTTTATATGCAAATTAAAATTCCAAACACTTTTTGCATTAAACATTTTTAAGTAGGATTTCATTAAGCAAAGGTATGACACTTTGAATTTTTACATTAGCCGCCATTTTGAAAAAAAAATTTATATATTTTTTTTAAACATAACGTATAGGGGCTGCACGTTAGTTCTATGCGATACTCAAAATTTAAATTTTTATCTTCGAAACCAAACAGTTAAGAGCGTTAACTCTTCCGAAAGTCTCAAAATGGCTAGTATGGGGGTACGATCGAACTGATACATCGCTTGTTTTCAAGCAAAAATATATATTTTTTATATTTTACTTAGATAACCTTTAGGCTTCTCAACATTTCATGTATAGAGACCTTTTTGCCAAAATTCAACACTACTGAGTTATAAGTGATTGAATTTTAATACTTGTCGTCATTTTGCAAAAAATTGACAAAATGGATTTTGCTAACAAACATACACAGGATGCTTAAGAATTCTATACTGTCACAAAAATTGAAATTTAAATATGTATAAATAAGCTCACACTGACCTAAACTATATTGAAAATCTTATGAGCGTATGTATGGTGGGTCGATCGACTCATCACACTAAACGTGTTTTGAAAAAAAAATACTTTTATTTTTTAATTTTTAATTTTTTTTTATAGTATCGTAAGTATAGTCGAAAGCTCTATTTTGTATAAAAAATTCAAGTCGATTTCTTGAATAGAAGCCTCATACGAGCGTTAACTATATGCAGAGTCGCATAAAAGCTCGTTCGAGGTCTCGGTCAATATATGGTAAGACTCGGTTTTTATTAAAAAAAAAATAATTAAAAATTGCTTTTATATGCAAATTAAAATTCCAAACACTTTTTGCATTAAACATTTTTTAGTAGGATTTTATTTAGCAAAGTTATGACACTTTGAATTTTTACATTAGCCGCCATTTTGAAAAAAAATTTTATATATTTTTTTTAAACATAACGTATAGGGGCTGCACGTTAGTTCTATGCGATACTTAAAATTTAAATTTTTATCTTTAAAACCAAACAGTTAAGAGCGTTAACTCTTCCGAAAGTCTCAAAATGGCTAGTATAGGGGTACGATCGAACTGATACATCGCTTGTTTTCAAGCAAAAATATATATTTTTTATATTTTACTTAGATGAACTTTAGGCTTCTCAACATTTCATGTATAGAGACCTTTTTGCCATAATTCAACACTACTGAGTTATAAGTGATTGAATTTTAATACTTGTCGTCATTTTGCAAAAAATTGACAAAATGGATTTTGCTAACAAACATACACAGGATGCTTAAGAATTCTATACTGTCACAAAAATTGAAAATCAAATATGTATAAATAAGCTCACACTGACCTTAACTATATTGAAAATCTTATGAGCGTATGTATGGTAGGATATATAGATACGACTCATCACACTAAACGTGTTTTGAAAAAAAAATACTTTTATTTTTTAATTTTTGATTTTTTTTTATAGTATCGTAAGTATAGTCGAAAGCTCTATTTTGTATAAAAAATTCAAGTCGATTTCTTAAATAGAAGCCTCATACGAGCGTTAACTATATGCAGAGTCGCATAAAAGCTCGTTCGAGGTCTCGGTCAATATATGGTAAGACTCGGTTTTTATTAAAAAAAAAATAATTAAAAATTGCTTTTATATGCAAATTAAAATTCCAAACACTTTTTGCATTAAATATTTTTTAGTAGGATTTTATTTAGCAAAGTTATGACACTTTGAATTTTTACATTAGCCGCCATTTTAAAAAAAAAATTTATATATTTTTTTTAAACATAACGTATAGGGGCTGCACGTTAGTTCTATGCGATACTCAAAATTTAAATTTTTATCTTCGAAACCAAACAGTTAAGAGCGTTAACTCTTCCGAAAGTCTCAAAATGGCTAGTATGGGGGTACGATCGAACTGATACATCGCTTGTTTTCAAGCAAAAATATATATTTTTTATATTTTACTTAGATGAACTTTAGGCTTCTCAACATTTCATGTATAGAGACCTTTTTGCCAAAATTCAACACTACTGAGTTATAAGTGATTGAATTTTAATACTTGTCGTCATTTTGCAAAAAATTGACAAAATGGATTTTGCTAACAAACATACACAGGATGCTTAAGAATTCTATAATGTCACAAAAATTGAAATTCAAATATGTATAAATAAGCTCACACTGACCTAAACTATATTGAAAATCTTATGAGCGTATGTATGGTGGGTCGATCGACTCATCACACTAAACGTGTTTTGAAAAAAAAATACTTTTATTTTTTAATTTTTAATTTTTTTTTATAGTATCGTAAGTATAGTCGAAAGCTCTATTTTGTATAAAAAATTCAAGTCGATTTTTTGAATATAAGCCTCATACGAGCGTTAACTATATGCAGAGTCGCATAAAAGCTCGTTCGAGGTCTCGGTCAATATATGGTAAGACTCGGTTTTTATTAAAAAAAAATAATTAAAAATTGCTTTTATATGCAAATTAAAATTCCAAACACTTTTTGCATTAAACATTTTTTAGTAGGATTTCATTTAGCAAAGTTATGACACTTTGAATTTTTACATTAGCCGCCATTTTGAAAAAAAATTTTATATATTTTTTTTAAACATAACGTATAGGGGCTGCACGTTAGTTCTATGCGATACTCAAAATTTAAATTTTTATCTTCGAAACCAAACAGTTAAGAGCGTTAACTCTTCCGTAAGTCTCAAAATGGCTAGTATGGGGGTACGATCGAACTGATACATCGCTTGTTTTCAAGCAAAAATATATATTTTTTATATTTTACTTAGATGAACTTAAGGCTTCTTAACATTTCATGTTTAAAGACCTTTTTGCCAAAATTCAACACTACTGAGTTATAAGTGATTGAATTTTCATACTTGTCGTCATTTTGCAAAAAATTGACAAAATGGATTTTGCTAACAAACATACACAGGATGCTTAAGAATTCTATACTGTCACAAAAATTGAAATTCAAATATGTATAAATAAGCTCACACTGACCTAAATTATATTGAAAATCTTATGAGCGTATGTATGGTGGGTCGATCGACTCATCACACTAAACGTGTTTTGAAAAAAAAATACTTTTATTTTTTAATTTTTAATTTTTTTTTATAGAATCGTAAGTATAGTCGAAAGCTCTATTTTGTATAAAAAATTCAAGTCGATTTCTTGAATAGAAGCCTCATACGAGCGTTAACTATATGCAGAGTCGCATAAAAGCTCGTTCGAGGTCTCGGTCAATATATGGTAAGACTCGGTTTTTATAAAAAAAAAAATAATTAAAAACTGCTTTTATATGCAAATTAAAATTCCAAACACTTTTTGCATTAAACATTTTTTAGTAGGATTTCATTTAGCAAAGTTATGACACTTTGAATTTTTACATTAGCCGCCATTTTGAAAAAAAATTTTATATATTTTTTTTAAACATAACGTATAGGGGCTGCACGTTAGTTCTATGCGATACTCAAAATTTAAATTTTTATCTTCGAAACCAAACAGTTAAGAGCGTTAACTCTTCCGAAAGTCTCAAAATGGCTAGTATGGGGGTACGATCGAACTGATACATCGCTTGTTTTCAAGCAAAAATATATATTTTTTATATTTTACTTAGATGAACTTTAGGCTTCTCAACATTTCATGTATAGAGACCTTTTTGCCAAAATTCAACACTACTGAGTTATAAGTGATTGAATTTTAATACTTGTCGTCATTTTGCAAAAAATTGACAAAATGGATTTTGCTAACAAACATACACAGGATGCTTAAGAATTCTATACTGTCACAAAAATTGAAATTCAAATATGTATAAATAAGCTCACACTGACCTAAACTATATTGAAAATCTTATGAGCGTATGTATGGTGGGTCGATCGACTCATCACACTAAACGTGTTTTGAAAAAAAAATACTTTTATTTTTTAATTTTTAATTTTTTTTTATAGTATCGTAAGTATAGTCGAAAGCTCTATTTTGTATAAAAAATTCAAGTCGATTTCTTGAATAGAAGCCTCATACGAGCGTTAACTATATGCAGAGTCGCATAAAAGCTCGTTCGAGGTCTCGGTCAATATATGGTAAGACTCGGTTTTTATTAAAAAAAAAATAATTAAAAATTGCTTTTATATGCAAATTAAAATTCCAAACACTTTTTGCATTAAACATTTTTTAGTAGGATTTCATTTAGCAAAGTTATGACACTTTGAATTTTTACATTAGCCGCCATTTTAAAAAAAAATTATATATTTTTTTTAAACATAACGTATAGGGGCTGCACGTTAGTTCTATGCGATACTCAAAATTTAAATTTTTATCTTCGAAACCAAACAGTTAAGAGCGTTAACTCTTCCGAAAGTCTCAAAATGGCTAGTATGGGGGTACGATCGAACTGATACATCGCTTGTTTTCAAGCAAAAATATATATTTTTTATATTTTACTTAGATGAACTTTAGGCTTCTCAACATTTCATGTATAGAGACCTTTTTGCCAAAATTCAACACTACTGAGTTATAAGTGATTGAATTTTAATACTTGTCGTCATTTTGCAAAAAATTGACAAAATGGATTTTGCTAACAAACATACACAGGATGCTTAAGAATTCTATACTGTCACAAAAATTGAAATTTAAATATGTATAAATAAGCTCACACTGACCTAAACTATATTGAAAATCTTATGAGCGTATGTATGGTGGGTCGATCGACTCATCACACTAAACGTGTTTTGAAAAAAAAATACTTTATTTTTTGATTTTTAATTTTTTTTTATAGTATCGTAAGTATAGTCGAAAGCTCTATTTTGTATAAAAAATTCAAGTCGATTTCTTGAATAGAAGCCTCATACGAGCGTTAACTATATGCAGAGTCGCATAAAAGCTCGTTCGAGGTCTCGGTCAATATATGGTAAGACTCGGTTTTTATTAAAAAAAAAATAATTAAAAATTGCTTTTATATGCAAATTAAAATTCCAAACACTTTTTGCATTAAACATTTTTTAGTAGGATTTCATTTAGCAAAGTTATGACACTTTGAATTTTTACATTAGCCGCCATTTTGAAAAAAAATTTTATATATTTTTTTTAAACATAACGTATAGGGGCTGCACGTTAGTTCTATGCGATACTCAAAATTTAAATTTTTATCTTTGAAACCAAACAGTTAAGAGCGTTAACTCTTCCGAAAGTCTCAAAATGGCTAGTATGGGGGTACGATCGAACTGATACATCGCTTGTTTTCAAGCAAAAATATATATTTTTTATATTTTACTTAGATGAACTTTAGGCTTCTCAACATTTCATGTATAGAGACCTTTTTGCCAAAATTCAACACTACTGAGTTATAAGTGATTGAATTTTAATACTTGTCGTCATTTTGCAAAAAATTGACAAAATGGATTTTGCTAACAAACATACACAGGATGCTTAAGAATTCTATACTGTCACAAAAATTGAAAATCAAATATGTATAAATAAGCTCACACTGACCTTAACTATATTGAAAATCTTATGAGCGTATGTATGGTAGGATATATAGATACGACTCATCACACTAAACGTGTTTTGAAAAAAAAATACTTTTATTTTTTAATTTTTGATTTTTTTTTATAGTATCGTAAGTATAGTCGAAAGCTCTATTTTGTATAAAAAATTCAAGTCGATTTCTTAAATAGAAGCCTCATACGAGCGTTAACTATATGCAGAGTCGCATAAAAGCTCGTTCGAGGTCTCGGTCAATATATGGTAAGACTCGGTTTTTATTAAAAAAAAAATAATTAAAAATTGCTTTTATATGCAAATTAAAATTCCAAACACTTTTTGCATTAAATATTTTTTAGTAGGATTTTATTTAGCAAAGTTATGACACTTTGAATTTTTACATTAGCCGCCATTTTAAAAAAAAAATTTATATATTTTTTTTAAACATAACGTATAGGGGCTGCACGTTAGTTCTATGCGATACTCAAAATTTAAATTTTTATCTTCGAAACCAAACAGTTAAGAGCGTTAACTCTTCCGAAAGTCTCAAAATGGCTAGTATGGGGGTACGATCGAACTGATACATCGCTTGTTTTCAAGCAAAAATATATATTTTTTATATTTTACTTAGATGAACTTTAGGCTTCTCAACATTTCATGTATAGAGACCTTTTTGCCAAAATTCAACACTACTGAGTTATAAGTGATTGAATTTTAATACTTGTCGTCATTTTGCAAAAAATTGACAAAATGGATTTTGCTAACAAACATACACAGGATGCTTAAGAATTCTATAATGTCACAAAAATTGAAATTCAAATATGTATAAATAAGCTCACACTGACCTAAACTATATTGAAAATCTTATGAGCGTATGTATGGTGGGTCGATCGACTCATCACACTAAACGTGTTTTGAAAAAAAAATACTTTTATTTTTTAATTTTTAATTTTTTTTTATAGTATCGTAAGTATAGTCGAAAGCTCTATTTTGTATAAAAAATTCAAGTCGATTTTTTGAATATAAGCCTCATACGAGCGTTAACTATATGCAGAGTCGCATAAAAGCTCGTTCGAGGTCTCGGTCAATATATGGTAAGACTCGGTTTTTATTAAAAAAAAATAATTAAAAATTGCTTTTATATGCAAATTAAAATTCCAAACACTTTTTGCATTAAACATTTTTTAGTAGGATTTCATTTAGCAAAGTTATGACACTTTGAATTTTTACATTAGCCGCCATTTTGAAAAAAAATTTTATATATTTTTTTTAAACATAACGTATAGGGGCTGCACGTTAGTTCTATGCGATACTCAAAATTTAAATTTTTATCTTCGAAACCAAACAGTTAAGAGCGTTAACTCTTCCGTAAGTCTCAAAATGGCTAGTATGGGGGTACGATCGAACTGATACATCGCTTGTTTTCAAGCAAAAATATATATTTTTTATATTTTACTTAGATGAACTTAAGGCTTCTTAACATTTCATGTTTAAAGACCTTTTTGCCAAAATTCAACACTACTGAGTTATAAGTGATTGAATTTTCATACTTGTCGTCATTTTGCAAAAAATTGACAAAATGGATTTTGCTAACAAACATACACAGGATGCTTAAGAATTCTATACTGTCACAAAAATTGAAATTCAAATATGTATAAATAAGCTCACACTGACCTAAATTATATTGAAAATCTTATGAGCGTATGTATGGTGGGTCGATCGACTCATCACACTAAACGTGTTTTGAAAAAAAAATACTTTTATTTTTTAATTTTTAATTTTTTTTTATAGAATCGTAAGTATAGTCGAAAGCTCTATTTTGTATAAAAAATTCAAGTCGATTTCTTGAATAGAAGCCTCATACGAGCGTTAACTATATGCAGAGTCGCATAAAAGCTCGTTCGAGGTCTCGGTCAATATATGGTAAGACTCGGTTTTTATAAAAAAAAAAATAATTAAAAACTGCTTTTATATGCAAATTAAAATTCCAAACACTTTTTGCATTAAACATTTTTTAGTAGGATTTCATTTAGCAAAGTTATGACACTTTGAATTTTTACATTAGCCGCCATTTTGAAAAAAAATTTTATATATTTTTTTTAAACATAACGTATAGGGGCTGCACGTTAGTTCTATGCGATACTCAAAATTTAAATTTTTATCTTCGAAACCAAACAGTTAAGAGCGTTAACTCTTCCGAAAGTCTCAAAATGGCTAGTATGGGGGTACGATCGAACTGATACATCGCTTGTTTTCAAGCAAAAATATATATTTTTTATATTTTACTTAGATGAACTTTAGGCTTCTCAACATTTCATGTATAGAGACCTTTTTGCCAAAATTCAACACTACTGAGTTATAAGTGATTGAATTTTAATACTTGTCGTCATTTTGCAAAAAATTGACAAAATGGATTTTGCTAACAAACATACACAGGATGCTTAAGAATTCTATACTGTCACAAAAATTGAAATTCAAATATGTATAAATAAGCTCACACTGACCTAAACTATATTGAAAATCTTATGAGCGTATGTATGGTGGGTCGATCGACTCATCACACTAAACGTGTTTTGAAAAAAAAATACTTTTATTTTTTAATTTTTAATTTTTTTTTATAGTATCGTAAGTATAGTCGAAAGCTCTATTTTGTATAAAAAATTCAAGTCGATTTCTTGAATAGAAGCCTCATACGAGCGTTAACTATATGCAGAGTCGCATAAAAGCTCGTTCGAGGTCTCGGTCAATATATGGTAAGACTCGGTTTTTATTAAAAAAAAAATAATTAAAAATTGCTTTTATATGCAAATTAAAATTCCAAACACTTTTTGCATTAAACATTTTTTAGTAGGATTTCATTTAGCAAAGTTATGACACTTTGAATTTTTACATTAGCCGCCATTTTAAAAAAAAATTTTATATATTTTTTTTAAACATAACGTATAGGGGCTGCACGTTAGTTCTATGCGATACTCAAAATTTAAATTTTTATCTTCGAAACCAAACAGTTAAGAGCGTTAACTCTTCCGAAAGTCTCAAAATGGCTAGTATGGGGGTACGATCGAACTGATACATCGCTTGTTTTCAAGCAAAAATATATATTTTTTATATTTTACTTAGATGAACTTTAGGCTTCTCAACATTTCATGTATAAAGACCTTTTTGCCAAAATTCAACACTACTGAGTTATAAGTGATTGAATTTTAATACTTGTCGTCATTTTGCAAAAAATTGACAAAATGGATTTTGCTAACAAACATACACAGGATGCTTAAGAATTCTATACTGTCACAAAAATTGAAATTCAAATATGTATAAACAAGCTCACACTGACCTAAACTATATTGAAAATCTTATGAGCGTATGTATGGTGGGTCGATCGACTCATCACACTAAACGTGTTTTGAAAAAAAAATACTTTTATTTTTTAATTTTTAATTTTTTTTTATAGTATCGTAAGTATAGTCGAAAGCTCTATTTTGTATAAAAAATTCAAGTCGATTTCTTGAATAGAAGCCTCATACGAGCGTTAACTATATGCAGAGTCGCATAAAAGCTCGTTCGAGGTCTCGGTCAATATATGGTAAGACTCGGTTTTTATTAAAAAAAAAATAATTAAAAATTGCTTTTATATGCAAATTAAAATTCCAAACACTTTTTGCATTAAACATTTTTTAGTAGGATTTTATTTAGCAAAGTTATGACACTTTGAATTTTTACATTAGCCGCCATTTTAAAAAAAAATTTTATATATTTTTTTTAAACATAACGTATAGGGGCTGCACGTTAGTTCTATGCGATACTCAAAATTTAAATTTTTATCTTCGAAACCAAACAGTTAAGAGCGTTAACTCTTCCGAAAGTCTCAAAATGGCTAGTATGGGGGTACGATCGAACTGATACATCGCTTGTTTTCAAGCAAAAATATATATTTTTTATATTTTACTTAGATGAACTTTAGGCTTCTCAACATTTCATGTATAGAGACCTTTTTGCCAAAATTTAACACTACTGAGTTATAAGTGATTGAATTTTAATACTTGTCGTCATTTTGCAAAAAATTGACAAAATGGATTTTGCTAACAAACATACACAGGATGCTTAAGAATTCTATACTGTCACAAAAATTGAAATTCAAATATGTATAAACAAGCTCACACTGACCTAAACTATATTGAAAATCTTATGAGCGTATGTATGGTGGGTCGATCGACTCATCACACTAAACGTGTTTTGAAAAAAAAATACTTTTATTTTTTAATTTTAAATTTTTTTTTATAGTATCGTAAGTATAGTCGAAAGCTCTATTTTGTATAAAAAATTCAAGTCGATTTCTTGAATAGAAGCCTCATACTAACGTTAACTATATGCAGAGTCGCATAAAAGCTCGTTCGAGGTCTCGGTCAATATATGGTAAGACTCGGTTTTTATTAAAAAAAAAATAATTAAAAATTGCTTTTATATGCAAATTAAAATTCCAAACACTTTTTGCATTAAACATTTTTTAGTAGGATTTCATTTAGCAAAGTTATGACACTTTGAATTTTTACATTAGCCGCCATTTTGAAAAAAAATTTTATATATTTTTTTTAAACATAACGTATAGGGGCTGCACGTTAGTTCTATGCGATACTCAAAATTTAAATTTTTATCTTCGAAACCAAACAGTTAAGAGCGTTAACTCTTCCGAAAGTCTCAAAATGGCTAGTATGGGGGTACGATCGAACTGATACATCGCTTGTTTTCAAGCAAAAATATATATTTTTTATATTTTACTTAGATGAACTTTAGGCTTCTCAACATTTCATGTATAGAGACCTTTTTGCCAAAATTCAACACTACTGAGTTATAAGTGATTGAATTTTAATACTTGTCGTCATTTTGCAAAAAATTGACAAAATGGATTTTGCTAACAAACATACACAGGATGCTTAAGAATTCTATACTGTCACAAAAATTGAAATTCAAATATGTATAAATAAGCTCACACTGACCTAAACTATATTGAAAATCTTATGAGCGTATGTATGGTGGGTCGATCGACTCATCACACTAAACGTGTTTTGAAAAAAAAATACTTTTATTTTTTAATTTTTAATTTTTTTTTATAGTATCGTAAGTATAGTCGAAAGCTCTATTTTGTATAAAAAATTCAAGTCGATTTCTTCTATAGAAGCCTCATACGAGCGTTAACTATATGCAGAGTCGCATAAAAGCTCGTTCGAGGTCTCGGTCAATATATGGTAAGACTCGGTTTTTATAAAAAAAAAAATAATTAAAAATTGCTTTTATATGCAAATTAAAATTCCAAACACTTTTTACATTAAACATTTTTTAGTAGGATTTCATTTAGCAAAGTTATGACACTTTGAATTTTTACATTAGCCGCCATTTTGAAAAAAAATTTTATATATTTTTTTTAAACATAACGTATAGGGGCTGCACGTTAGTTCTATGCGATACTCAAAATTTAAATTTTTATCTTCGAAACCAAACAGTTAAGAGCGTTAACCCTTCCGAAAGTCTCAAAATGGCTAGTATGGGGGTACGATCGAACTGATACATCGCTTGTTTTCAAGCAAAAATATATATTTTTTATATTTTACTTAGATGAACTTTAGGCTTCTCAACATTTCATGTATAAAGACCTTTTTGCCAAAATTCAACACTACTGAGTTATAAGTGATTGAATTTTAATACTTGTCGTCATTTTGCAAAAAATTGACAAAATGGATTTTGCTAACAAACATACACAGGATGCTTAAGAATTCTATACTGTCACAAAAATTGAAATTCAAATATGTATAAACAAGCTCACACTGACCTAAACTATATTGAAAATCTTATGAGCGTATGTATGGTGGGTCGATCGACTCATCACACTAAACGTGTTTTGAAAAAAAAATACTTTTATTTTTTAATTTTTAATTTTTTTTTATAGTATCGTAAGTATAGTCGAAAGCTCTATTTTGTATAAAAAATTCAAGTCGATTTCTTGAATAGAAGCCTCATACGAGCGTTAACTATATGCAGAGTCGCATAAAAGCTCGTTCGAGGTCTCGGTCAATATATGGTAAGACTCGGTTTTTATTAAAAAAAAAATAATTAAAAATTGCTTTTATATGCAAATTAAAATTCCAAACACTTTTTGCATTAAACATTTTTTAGTAGGATTTCATTTAGCAAAGTTATGACACTTTGAATTTTTACATTAGCCGCCATTTTAAAAAAAAATTTTATATATTTTTTTTAAACATAACGTATAGGGGCTGCACGTTAGTTCTATGCGATACTCAAAATTTAAATTTTTATCTTCGAAACCAAACAGTTAAGAGCGTTAACTCTTCCGAAAGTCTCAAAATGGCTAGTATGGGGGTACGATCGAACTGATACATCGCTTGTTTTCAAGCAAAAATATATATTTTTTATATTTTACTTAGATGAACTTTAGGCTTCTCAACATTTCATGTGTAGAGACCTTTTTGCCAAAATTCAACACTACTGAGTTATAAGTGATTGAATTTTAATACTTGTCGTCATTTTGCAAAAAATTGACAAAATGGATTTTGCTAACAAACATACACAGGATGCTTAAGAATTCTATACTGTCACAAAAATTGAAATTCAAATATGTATAAATAAGCTCACACTGACCTAAACTATATTGAAAATCTTATGAGCGTATGTATGGTGGGATATATAGATACGACTCATCACACTAAACGTGTTTTGAAAAAAAAATACTTTTATTTTTTAATTTTTAATTTTTTTTTATAGTATCGTAAGTATAGTCGAAAGCTCTATTTTGTATAAAAAATTCAAGTCGATTTCTTGAATAGAAGCCTCATACGAGCGTTAACTATATGCAGAGTCGCATAAAAGCTCGTTCGAGGTCTCGGTCAATATATGGTAAGACTCGGTTTTTATTAAAAAAAAAATAATTAAAAATTGCTTTTATATGCAAATTAAAATTCCAAACACTTTTTGCATTTAACATTTTTTAGTAGGATTTCATTTAGCAAAGTTATGACACTTTGAATTTTTACATTAGCCGCCATTTTGAAAAAAAAATTTATATATTTTTTTTAAACATAACGTATAGGGGCTGCACGTTAGTTCTATGCGATACTCAAAATTTAAATTTTCATCTTCGAAACCAAACAGTTAAGAGCGTTAACTCTTCTGAAAGTCTCAAATTGGCTAGTATGGGGGTACGATCGAACTGATACATCGCTTGTTTTCAAGCAAAAATATATATTTTTTATATTTTACTTAGATGAACTTTAGACTTCTCAACATTTCATGTATAGAGACCTTTTTGCCAAAATTCAACACTACTGAGTTATAAGTGATTGAATTTTAATACTTGTCGTCATTTTGCAAAAAATTGACAAAATGGATTTTGCTAACAAACATACACAGGATGCTTAAGAATTCTATACTGTCACAAAAATTGAAATTCAAATATGTATAAATAAGCTCACACTGACCTAAACTATATTGAAAATCTTATGAGCGTATGTATGGTGGGATATATAGATACGACTCATCACACTAAACGTGTTTTGAAAAAAAAATACTTTTATTTTTTAATTTTTAATTTTTTTTTATAGTATCGTAAGTATAGTCAAAAGCTCTATTTTGTATAAAAAATTCAAGTCGATTTCTTGAATAGAAGCCTCATACGAGCGTTAACTATATGCAGAGTCGCATAAAAGCTCGTTCGAGGTCTCGGTCAATATATGGTAAGACTCGGTTTTTATTAAAAAAAAAATAATTAAAAATTGCTTTTATATGCAAATTAAAATTCCAAACACTTTTTGCATTAAACATTTTTTAGTAGGATTTCATTTAGCAAAGTTATGACACTTTGAATTTTTACATTAGCCGCCATTTTAAAAAAAAATTTTATATATTTTTTTTAAACATAACGTATAGGGGCTGCACGTTAGTTCTATGCGATACTCAAAATTTAAATTTTTATCTTTGAAACCAAACAGTTAAGAGCGTTAACTCTTCCGAAAGTCTCAAAATGGCTAGTATGGGGGTACGATCGAACTGATACATCGCTTGTTTTCAAGCAAAAATATATATTTTTTATATTTTACTTAGATGAACTTTAGGCTTCTCAACATTTCATGTATAGAGACCTTTTTGCCAAAATTCAACACTACTGAGTTATAAGTGATTGAATTTTAATACTTGTCGTCATTTTGCAAAAAATTGACAAAATGGATTTTGCTAACAAACATACACAGGATGCTTAAGAATTCTATACTGTCACAAAAATTGAAATTTAAATATGTATAAATAAGCTCACACTGACCTAAACTATATTGAAAATCTTATGAGCGTATGTATGGTGGGATATATAGATACGACTCATCACACTAAACGTGTTTTGAAAAAAAAATACTTTTATTTTTTAATTTTTAATTTTTTTTTATAGTATCGTAAGTATAGTCGAAAGCTCTATTTTGTATAAAAAATTCAAGTCGATTTCTTGAATAGAAGCCTCATACGAGCGTTAACTATATGCAGAGTCGCATAAAAGCTCGTTCGAGGTCTCGGTCAATATATGGTAAGACTCGGTTTTTATTAAAAAAAAAATAATTAAAAATTGCTTTTATATGCAAATTAAAATTCCAAACACTTTTTGCATTAAACATTTTTTAGTAGGATTTCATTTAGCAAAGTTATGACACTTTGAATTTTTACATTAGCCGCCATTTTAAAAAAAAATTTTATATATTTTTTTTAAACATAACGTATAGGGGCTGCACGTTAGTTCTATGCGATACTCAAAATTTAAATTTTTATCTTCGAAACCAAACAGTTAAGAGCGTTAACTCTTCCGAAAGTCTCAAAATGGCTAGTATGGGGGTACGATCGAACTGATACATCGCTTGTTTTCAAGCAAAAATATATATTTTTTATATTTTACTTAGATGAACTTTAGGCTTCTCAACATTTCATGTATAAAGACCTTTTTGCCAAAATTCAACACTACTGAGTTATAAGTGATTGAATTTTAATACTTGTCGTCATTTTGCAAAAAATTGACAAAATGGATTTTGCTAACAAACATACACAGGATGCTTAAGAATTCTATACTGTCACAAAAATTGAAATTCAAATATGTATAAACAAGCTCACACTGACCTAAACTATATTGAAAATCTTATGAGCGTATGTATGGTGGGTCGATCGACTCATCACACTAAACGTGTTTTGAAAAAAAAATACTTTTATTTTTTAATTTTTAATTTTTTTTATAGTATCGTAAGTATAGTCGAAAGCTCTATTTTGTATAAAAAATTCAAGTCGATTTCTTGAATAGAAGCCTCATACGAGCGTTAACTATATGCAGAGTCG
Organism: Plectrocnemia conspersa; assembly: GCF_051122295.1. Classification (NCBI taxonomy): domain Eukaryota; kingdom Metazoa; phylum Arthropoda; class Insecta; order Trichoptera; family Polycentropodidae; genus Plectrocnemia; species Plectrocnemia conspersa. The sequence goes on along the minus strand of NW_028277174.1, from coordinate 277,919 downwards.
CATAAAAGCTCGTTCGAGGTCTCGGTCAATATATGGTAAGACTCGGTTTTTATTAAAAAAAAAATAATTAAAAATTGCTTTTATATGCAAATTAAAATTCCAAACACTTTTTGCATTAAACATTTTTTAGTAGGATTTTATTTAGCAAAGTTATGACACTTTGAATTTTTACATTAGCCGCCATTTTAAAAAAAAATTTTATATATTTTTTTTAAACATAACGTATAGGGGCTGCACGTTAGTTCTATGCGATACTCAAAATTTAAATTTTTATCTTCGAAACCAAACAGTTAAGAGCGTTAACTCTTCCGAAAGTCTCAAAATGGCTAGTATGGGGGTACGATCGAACTGATACATCGCTTGTTTTCAAGCAAAAATATATATTTTTTATATTTTACTTAGATGAACTTTAGGCTTCTCAACATTTCATGTATAAAGACCTTTTTGCCAAAATTCAACACTACTGAGTTATAAGTGATTGAATTTTAATACTTGTCGTCATTTTGCAAAAAATTGACAAAATGGATTTTGCTAACAAACATACACAGGATGCTTAAGAATTCTATACTGTCACAAAAATTGAAATTCAAATATGTATAAACAAGCTCACACTGACCTAAACTATATTGAAAATCTTATGAGCGTATGTATGGTGGGTCGATCGACTCATCACACTAAACGTGTTTTGAAAAAAAAATACTTTTATTTTTTAATTTTTAATTTTTTTTATAGTATCGTAAGTATAGTCGAAAGCTCTATTTTGTATAAAAAATTCAAGTCGATTTCTTGAATAGAAGCCTCATACGAGCGTTAACTATATGCAGAGTCGCATAAAAGCTCGTTCGAGGTCTCGGTCAATATATGGTAAGACTCGGTTTTTATTAAAAAAAAAATAATTAAAAATTGCTTTTATATGCAAATTAAAATTCCAAACACTTTTTGCATTAAACATTTTTTAGTAGGATTTTATTTAGCAAAGTTATGACACTTTGAATTTTTACATTAGCCGCCATTTTAAAAAAAAATTTTATATATTTTTTTTAAACATAACGTATAGGGGCTGCACGTTAGTTCTATGCGATACTCAAAATTTAAATTTTTATCTTCGAAACCAAACAGTTAAGAGCGTTAACTCTTCCGAAAGTCTCAAAATGGCTAGTATGGGGGTACGATCGAACTGATACATCGCTTGTTTTCAAGCAAAAATATATATTTTTTATATTTTACTTAGATGAACTTTAGGCTTCTCAACATTTCATGTATAGAGACCTTTTTGCCAAAATTTAACACTACTGAGTTATAAGTGATTGAATTTTAATACTTGTCGTCATTTTGCAAAAAATTGACAAAATGGATTTTGCTAACAAACATACACAGGATGCTTAAGAATTCTATACTGTCACAAAAATTGAAATTCAAATATGTATAAACAAGCTCACACTGACCTAAACTATATTGAAAATCTTATGAGCGTATGTATGGTGGGTCGATCGACTCATCACACTAAACGTGTTTTGAAAAAAAAATACTTTTATTTTTTAATTTTTAATTTTTTTTTATAGTATCGTAAGTATAGTCGAAAGCTCTATTTTGTATAAAAAATTCAAGTCGATTTCTTGAATAGAAGCCTCATACTAACGTTAACTATATGCAGAGTCGCATAAAAGCTCGTTCGAGGTCTCGGTCAATATATGGTAAGACTCGGTTTTTATTAAAAAAAAAATAATTAAAAATTGCTTTTATATGCAAATTAAAATTCCAAACACTTTTTGCATTAAACATTTTTTAGTAGGATTTCATTTAGCAAAGTTATGACACTTTGAATTTTTACATTAGCCGCCATTTTGAAAAAAAATTTTATATATTTTTTTTAAACATAACGTATAGGGGCTGCACGTTATTTCTATGCGATACTCAAAATTTAAATTTTTATCTTCGAAACCAAACAGTTAAGAGCGTTAACTCTTCCGAAAGTCTCAAAATGGCTAGTATGGGGGTACGATCGAACTGATACATCGCTTGTTTTCAAGCAAAAATATATATTTTTTATATTTTACTTAGATGAACTTTAGGCTTCTCAACATTTCATGTATAGAGACCTTTTTGCCAAAATTCAACACTACTGAGTTATAAGTGATTGAATTTTAATACTTGTCGTCATTTTGCAAAAAATTGACAAAATGGATTTTGCTAACAAACATACACAGGATGCTTAAGAATTCTATACTGTCACAAAAATTGAAATTCAAATATGTATAAATAAGCTCACACTGACCTAAACTATATTGAAAATCTTATGAGCGTATGTATGGTGGGTCGATCGACTCATCACACTAAACGTGTTTTGAAAAAAAAATACTTTTATTTTTTAATTTTTAATTTTTTTTTATAGTATCGTAAGTATAGTCGAAAGCTCTATTTTGTATAAAAAATTCATGTCGATTTCTTCTATAGAAGCCTCATACGAGCGTTAACTATATGCAGAGTCGCATAAAAGCTCGTTCGAGGTCTCGGTCAATATATGGTAAGACTCGGTTTTTATAAAAAAAAAAATAATTAAAAATTGCTTTTATATGCAAATTAAAATTCCAAACACTTTTTACATTAAACATTTTTTAGTAGGATTTCATTTAGCAAAGTTATGACACTTTGAATTTTTACATTAGCCGCCATTTTGAAAAAAAATTTTATATATTTTTTTTAAACATAACGTATAGGGGCTGCACGTTAGTTCTATGCGATACTCAAAATTTAAATTTTTATCTTCGAAACCAAACAGTTAAGAGCGTTAACTCTTCCGAAAGTCTCAAAATGGCTAGTATGGGGGTACGATCGAACTGATACATCGCTTGTTTTCAAGCAAAAATATATATTTTTTATATTTTACTTAGATGAACTTTAGGCTTCTCAACATTTTATGTATAGAGACCTTTTTGCCAAAATTCAACACTACTGAGTTATAAGTGATTGAATTTTAATACTTGTCGTCATTTTGCAAAAAATTGACAAAATGGATTTTGCTAACAAACATACACAGGATGCTTAAGAATTCTATACTGTCACAAAAATTGAAATTCAAATATGTATAAATAAGCTCACACTGACCATAACTATATTGAAAATCTTATGAGCGTATGTATGGTGGGTCGATCGACTCATCACACTAAACGTGTTTTGAAAAAAAAATACTTTTATTTTTTAATTTTTAATTTTTTTTTATAGTATCGTAAGTATAGTCGAAAGCTCTATTTTGTATAAAAAATTCAAGTCGATTTCTTCTATAGAAGCCTCATACGAGCGTTAACTATATGCAGAGTCGCATAAAAGCTCGTTCGAGGTCTCGGTCAATATATGGTAAGACTCGGTTTTTATAAAAAAAAAAATAATTAAAAATTGCTTTTATATGCAAATTAAAATTCCAAACACTTTTTGCATTAAACATTTTTTAGTAGGATTTCATTTAGCAAAGTTATGACACTTTGAATTTTTACATTAGCCGCCATTTTGAAAAAAAATTTTATATATTTTTTTTAAACATAACGTATAGGGGCTGCACGTTAGTTCTATGCGATACTCAAAATTTAAATTTTTATCTTCAAAACCAAACAGTTAAGAGCGTTAACTCTTCCGAAAGTCTCAAAATGGCTAGTATGGGGGTACGATCGAACTGATACATCGCTTGTTTTCAAGCAAAAATATATATTTTTTATATTTTACTTAGATGAACTTTAGGCTTCTCAACATTTTATGTATAGAGACCTTTTTGCCAAAATTCAACACTACTGAGTTATAAGTGATTGAATTTTAATACTTGTCGTCATTTTGCAAAAAATTGACAAAATGGATTTTGCTAACAAACATACACAGGATGCTTAAGAATTCTATACTGTCACAAAAATTAAAATTCGAATATGTATAAATAAGCTCACACTGACCTAAACTATATTGAAAATCTTATGAGCGTATGTATGGTGGGTCGATCGACTCATCACACTAAACGTGTTTTGAAAAAAAAATACTTTTATTTTTTAATTTTTAATTTTTTTTTATAGTATCGTAAGTATAGTCGAAAGCTCTATTTTGTATAAAAAATTCAAGTCGATTTCTTGAATAGAAGCCTCATACGAGCGTTAACTATATGCAGAGTCGCATAAAAGCTCGTTCGAGGTCTCGGTCAATATATGGTAAGACTCGGTTTTTATTAAAAAAAAAATAATTAAAAATTGCTTTTATATGCAAATTAAAATTCCAAACACTTTTTGCATTAAACATTTTTTAGTAGGATTTTATTTAGCAAAGTTATGACACTTTGAATTTTTACATTAGCCGCCATTTTGAAAAAAAAATTTATATTTTTTTTTTAAACATAACGTATAGGGGCTGCACGTTAGTTCTATGCGATACTCAAAATTTAAATTTTTTTTTTGAAACCAAACAGTTAAGAGCGTTAACTCTTCCGAAAGTCTCAAAATGGCTAGTATGGGGGTACGATCGAACTGATACATCGCTTGTTTTCAAGCAAAAATATATATTTTTTATATTTTACTTAGATGAACTTTAGGCTTCTCAACATTTCATGTATAGAGACCTTTTTGCCAAAATTCAACACTACTGAGTTATAAGTGATTGAATTTTAATACTTGTCGTCATTTTGCAAAAAATTGACAAAATGGATTTTGCTAACAAACATACACAGGAAAGAATTCTATACTGTCACAAAAATTGAAATTCAAATATGTATAAATAAGCTCACACTGACCTAAACTATATTGAAAATCTTATGAGCGTATGTATGGTGGGTCGATCGACTCATCACACTAAACGTGTTTTGAAAAAAAAATACTTTTATTTTTTAATTTTTAATTTTTTTTTATAGTATCGTAAGTATAGTCGAAAGCTCTATTTTGTATAAAAAATTTAAGTCGATTTCTTGAATAGAAGCCTCATACGAGCGTTAACTATATGCAGAGTCGCATAAAAGCTCGTTCGAGGTCTCGGTCAATATATGGTAAGACTCGGTTTTTATTAAAAAAAAAAAATTAAAAATTGCTTTTATATGCAAATTAAAATTCCAAACACTTTTTACATTAAACATTTTTTAGTAGGATTTCATTTAGCAAAGTTATGACACTTTTAATTTTTACATTAGCCGCCATTTTGAAAAAAAATTTTATATATTTTTTTTAAATATAACGTATAGGGGCTGCACGTTAGTTCTATGCGATACTCAAAATTTAAATTTTTATCTTCGAAACCAAACAGTTAAGAGCGTTAACTCTTCCGAAAGTCTCAAAATGGCTAGTATGGGGGTACGATCGAACTGATACATCGCTTGTTTTCAAGCAAAAATATATATTTTTTATATTTTACTTAGATGAACTTTAGGCTTCTCAACATTTCATGTATAGAGACCTTTTTGCCAAAATTCAACACTACTGAGTTATAAGTGATTGAATTTTAATACTTGTCGTCATTTTGCAAAAAATTGACAAAATGGATTTTGCTAACAAACATACACAGGATGCTTAAGAATTCTATACTGTCACAAAAATTGAAATTCAAATATGTATAAATAAGCTCACACTGACCTAAACTATATTGAAAATCTTATGAGCGTATGTATGGTGGGTCGATCGACTCATCACACTAAACGTGTTTTGAAAAAAAAATACTTTTATTTTTTAATTTTTAATTTTTTTTTATAGTATCGTAAGTATAGTCGAAAGCTCTATTTTGTATAAAAAATTCAAGTCGATTTCTTCTATAGAAGCCTCATACGAGCGTTAACTATATGCAGAGTCGCATAAAAGCTCGTTCGAGGTCTCGGTCAATATATGGTAAGACTCGGTTTTTATAAAAAAAAAAATAATAAAAAATTGCTTTTATATGCAAATTAAAATTCCAAACACTTTTTGCATTAAACATTTTTTAGTAGGATTTCATTTAGCAAAGTTATGACACTTTGAATTTTTACATTAGCCGCCATTTTGAAAAAAAATTTTATATATTTTTTTTAAACATAACGTATAGGGGCTGCACGTTAGTTCTATGCGATACTCAAAATTTAAATTTTTATCTTCGAAACCAAACAGTTAAGAGCGTTAACTCTTCCGAAAGTCTCAAAATGGCTAGTATGGGGGTACGATCGAACTGATACATCGCTTGTTTTCAAGCAAAAATATATATTTTTTATATTTTACTTAGATGAACTTTAGGCTTCTCAACATTTTATGTATAGAGACCTTTTTGCCAAAATTCAACACTACTGAGTTATAAGTGATTGAATTTTAATACTTGTCGTCATTTTGCAAAAAATTGACAAAATGGATTTTGCTAACAAACATACACAGGATGCTTAAGAATTCTATACTGTCACAAAAATTAAAATTCGAATATGTATAAATAAGCTCACACTGACCTAAACTATATTGAAAATCTTATGAGCGTATGTATGGTGGGTCGATCGACTCATCACACTAAACGTGTTTTGAAAAAAAAATACTTTTATTTTTTAATTTTTAATTTTATTTTATAGTATCGTAAGTATAGTCGAAAGCTCTATTTTGTATAAAAAATTCAAGTCGATTTCTTGAATAGAAGCCTCATACGAGCGTTAACTATATGCAGAGTCGCATAAAAGCTCGTTCGAGGTCTCGGTCAATATATGGTAAGACTCGGTTTTTATTAAAAAAAAAATAATTAAAAATTGCTTTTATATGCAAATTAAAATTCCAAACACTTTTTGCATAAAACATTTTTTAGTAGGATTTTATTTAGCAAAGTTATGACACTTTGAATTTTTACATTAGCCGCCATTTTGAAAAAAAAATTTATATTTTTTTTTTAAACATAACGTATAGGGGCTGCACGTTAGTTCTATGCGATACTCAAAATTTAAATTTTTATCTTCGAAACCAAACAGTTAAGAGCGTTAACTCTTCCGAAAGTCTCAAAATGGCTAGTATGGGGGTACGATCGAACTGATACATCGCTTGTTTTCAAGCAAAAATATATATTTTTTATATTTTACTTAGATGAACTTTAGGCTTCTCAACATTTCATGTATAGAGACCTTTTTGCCAAAATTCAACACTACTGAGTTATAAGTGATTGAATTTTAATACTTGTCGTCATTTTGCAAAAAATTGACAAAATGGATTTTGCTAACAAACATACACAGGATGCTTAAGAATTCTATACTGTCACAAAAATTGAAATTCAAATATGTATAAATAAGCTCACACTGACCTAAACTATATTGAAAATCTTATGAGCGTATGTATGGTGGGTCGATCGACTCATCACACTAAACGTGTTTTGAAAAAAAAATACTTTTATTTTTTAATTTTTAATTTTTTTTTATAGTATCGTAAGTATAGTCGAAAGCTCTATTTTGTATAAAAAATTCAAGTCGATTTCTTCTATAGAAGCCTCATACGAGCGTTAACTATATGCAGAGTCGCATAAAAGCTCGTTCGAGGTCTCGGTCAATATATGGTAAGACTCGGTTTTTATAAAAAAAAAAATAATAAAAAATTGCTTTTATATGCAAATTAAAATTCCAAACACTTTTTGCATTAAACATTTTTTAGTAGGATTTCATTTAGCAAAGTTATGACACTTTGAATTTTTACATTAGCCGCCATTTTGAAAAAAAATTTTATATATTTTTTTTAAACATAACGTATAGGGGCTGCACGTTAGTTCTATGCGATACTCAAAATTTAAATTTTTATCTTCGAAACCAAACAGTTAAGAGCGTTAACTCTTCCGAAAGTCTCAAAATGGCTAGTATGGGGGTACGATCGAACTGATACATCGCTTGTTTTCAAGCAAAAATATATATTTTTTATATTTTACTTAGATGAACTTTAGGCTTCTCAACATTTTATGTATAGAGACCTTTTTGCCAAAATTCAACACTACTGAGTTATAAGTGATTGAATTTTAATACTTGTCGTCATTTTGCAAAAAATTGACAAAATGGATTTTGCTAACAAACATACACAGGATGCTTAAGAATTCTATACTGTCACAAAAATTAAAATTCGAATATGTATAAATAAGCTCACACTGACCTAAACTATATTGAAAATCTTATGAGCGTATGTATGGTGGGTCGATCGACTCATCACACTAAACGTGTTTTGAAAAAAAAATACTTTTATTTTTTAATTTTTAATTTTTTTTTATAGTATCGTAAGTATAGTCGAAAGCTCTATTTTGTATAAAAAATTCAAGTCGATTTCTTGAATAGAAGCCTCATACGAGCGTTAACTATATGCAGAGTCGCATAAAAGCTCGTTCGAGGTCTCGGTCAATATATGGTAAGACTCGGTTTTTATTAAAAAAAAAATAATTAAAAATTGCTTTTATATGCAAATTAAAATTCCAAACACTTTTTGCATTAAACATTTTTTAGTAGGATTTCATTTAGCAAAGTTATGACACTTTGAATTTTTACATTAGCCGCCATTTTGAAAAAAAAATTTATATATTTTTTTTAAACATAACGTATAGGGGCTGCACGTTAGTTCTATGCGATACTTAAAATTTAAATTTTTTTCTTTGAAACCAAACAGTTAAGAGCGTCAACTCTTCCGAAAGTCTCAAAATGGCTAGTATGGGGGTACGATCGAACTGATACATCGCTTGTTTTCAAGCAAAAATATATATTTTTTATATTTTACTTAGATGAACTTTAGGCTTCTCAACATTTCATGTATAGAGACCTTTTTGCCAAAATTCAACACTACTGAGTTATAAGTGATTGAATTTTAATACTTGTCGTCATTTTGCAAAAAATTGACAAAATGGATTTTGCTAACAAACATACACAGGATGCTTAAGAATTCTATACTGTCACAAAAATTGAAATTCAAATATGTATAAATAAGCTCACACTGACCTAAACTATATTGAAAATCTTATGAGCGTATGTATGGTGGGTCGATCGACTCATCACACTAAACGTGTTTTGAAAAAAAAATACTTTTATTTTTTAATTTTTAATTTTTTTTTATAGTATCGTAAGTATAGTCGAAAGCTCTATTTTGTATCAAAAATTCAATTTGATTTCTTGAATAGAAGCCTCATACGAGCGTTAACTATATGCAGAGTCGCATAAAAGCTCGTTCGAGGTCTCGGTCAATATATGGTAAGACTCGGTTTTTATTAAAAAAAAAATAATTAAAAATTGCTTTTATATGCAAATTAAAATTCCAAACACTTTTTGCATTAAACATTTTTTAGTAGGATTTCATTTAGCAAAGTTATGACACTTTGAATTTTTACATTAGCCGCCATTTTGAAAAAAAAATTTATATATTTTTTTTAAACATAACGTATAGGGGCTGCACGTTAGTTCTATGCGATACTCAAAATTTAAATTTTTATCTTCGAAACCAAACAGTTAAGAGCGTTAACTCTTCCGAAAGTCTCAAAATGGCTAGTATGGGGGTACGATCGAACTGATACATCGCTTGTTTTCAAGCAAAAATATATATTTTTTATATTTTACTTAGATGAACTTTAGGCTTCTCAACATTTCATGTATAGAGACCTTTTTGCCAAAATTCAACACTACTGAGTTATAAGTGATTGAATTTTAATACTTGTCGTCATTTTGCAAAAAATTGACAAAATGGATTTTGCTAACAAACATACACAGGATGCTTAAGAATTCTATACTGTCACAAAAATTGAAATTCAAATATGTATAAATAAGCTCACACTGACCTAAACTATATTGAAAATCTTATGAGCGTATGTATGGTGGGTCGATCGACTCATCACACTAAACGTGTTTTGAAAAAAAAATACTTTTATTTTTTAATTTTTAATTTTTTTTTATAGTATCGTAAATATAGTCGAAAGCTCTATTTTGTATAAAAAATTCAAGTCGATTTCTTGAATAGAAGCCTCATACGAGCGTTAACTATATGCAGAGTCGCATAAAAGCTCGTTCGAGGTCTCGGTCAATATATGGTAAGACTCGGTTTTTATTAAAAAAAAAAAAATTAAAAATTGCTTTTATATGCAAATTAAAATTCCAAACACTTTTTGCATTAAATATTTTTTAGTAGGATTTCATTTAGCAAAGTTATGACACTTTTAATTTTTACATTAGCCGCCATTTTGAAAAAAAATTTTATATATTTTTTTTAAACATAACGTATAGGGGCTGCACGTTAGTTCTATGCGATACTTAAAATTTAAATTTTTATCTTCGAAACCAAACAGTTAAGAGCGTTAACTCTTCCGAAAGTCTCAAAATGGCTAGTATGGGGGTACGATCGAACTGATACATCGCTTGTTTTCAAGCAAAAATATATATTTTTTATATTTTACTTAGATGAACTTTAGGCTTCTCAACATTTCATGTATAGAGACCTTTTTGCCAAAATTCAACACTACTGAGTTATAAGTGATTGAATTTTAATACTTGTCGTCATTTTGCAAAAAATTGACAAAATGGATTTTGCTAACAAACATACACAGGATGCTTAAGAATTCTATACTGTCACAAAAATTGAAATTTAAATATGTATAAATAAGCTCACACTGACCTAAACTATATTGAAAATCTTATGAGCGTATGTATGGTGGGTCGATCGACTCATCACACTAAACGTGTTTTGAAAAAAAAATACTTTTATTTTTTAATTTTTAATTTTTTTTTATAGTATCGTAAGTATAGTCGAAAGCTCTATTTTGTATCAAAAATTCAATTTGATTTCTTGAATAGAAGCCTCATACGAGCGTTAACTATATGCAGAGTCGCATAAAAGCTCGTTCGAGGTCTCGGTCAATATATGGTAAGACTCGGTTTTTATTAAAAAAAAAATAATTAAAAATTGCTTTTATATGCAAATTAAAATTCCAAACACTTTTTGCATTAAACATTTTTTAGTAGGATTTCATTTAGCAAAGTTATGAAACTTTGAATTTTTACATTAGCCGCCATTTTGAAAAAAAAATTTATATATTTTTTTTAAACATAACGTATAGGGGCTGCACGTTAGTTCTATGCGATACTCAAAATTTAAATTTTTATCTTCGAAACCAAACAGTTAAGAGCGTTAACTCTTCCGAAAGTCTCAAAATGGCTAGTATGGGGGTACGATCGAACTGATACATCGCTTGTTTTCAAGCAAAAATATATATTTTTTATATTTTACTTAGATGAACTTTAGGCTTCTCAACATTTCATGTATAGAGACCTTTTTGCCAAAATTCAACACTACTGAGTTATAAGTGATTGAATTTTAATACTTGTCGTCATTTTGCAAAAAATTGACAAAATGGATTTTGCTAACAAACATACACAGGATGCTTAAGAATTCTATACTGTCACAAAAATTAAAATTCGAATATGTATAAATAAGCTCACACTGACCTAAACTATATTGAAAATCTTATGAGCGTATGTATGGTGGGTCGATCGACTCATCACACTAAACGTGTTTTGAAAAAAAAATACTTTTATTTTTTAATTTTTAATTTTTTTTTATAGTATCGTAAGTATAGTCGAAAGCTCTATTTTGTATAAAAAATTCAAGTCGATTTCTTGAATAGAAGCCTCATACGAGCGTTAACTATATGCAGAGTCGCATAAAAGCTCGATCGAGGTCTCGGTCAATATATGGTAAGACTCGGTTTTTATTAAAAAAAAAATAATTAAAAATTGCTTTTATATGCAAATTAAAATTCCAAACACTTTTTGCATTAAACATTTTTTAGTAGGATTTTATTTAGCAAAGTTATGACACTTTGAATTTTTACATTAGCCGCCATTTTGAAAAAAAATTTTATATTTTTTTTTTAAACATAACGTATAGGGGCTGCACGTTAGTTCTATGCGATACTCAAAATTTAAATTTTTTTCTTTGAAACCAAACAGTTAAGAGCGTCAACTCTTCCGAAAGTCTCAAAATGGCTAGTATGGGGGTACGATCGAACTGATACATCGCTTGTTTTCAAGCAAAAATATATATTTTTTATATTTTACTTAGATGAACTTTAGGCTTCTCAACATTTCATGTATAGAGACCTTTTTGCCAAAATTCAACACTACTGAGTTATAAGTGATTGAATTTTAATACTTGTCGTCATTTTGCAAAAAATTGACAAAATGGATTTTGCTAACAAACATACACAGGATGCTTAAGAATTCTATACTGTCACAAAAATTGAAATTCAAATATGTATAAATAAGCTCACACTGACCTAAACTATATTGAAAATCTAATGAGCGTATGTATGGTGGGTCGATCGACTCATCACACTAAACGTGTTTTGAAAAAAAAATACTTTTATTTTTTAATTTTTAATTTTTTTTTATAGTATCGTAAGTATAGTCGAAAGCTCTATTTTGTATCAAAAATTCAATTTGATTTCTTGAATAGAAGCCTCATACGAGCGTTAACTATATGCAGAGTCGCATAAAAGCTCGTTCGAGGTCTCGGTCAATATATGGTAAGACTCGGTTTTTATTAAAAAAAAAATAATTAAAAATTGCTTTTATATGCAAATTAAAATTCCAAACACTTTTTGCATTAAATATTTTTTAGTAGGATTTCATTTAGCAAAGTTATGACACTTTTAATTTTTACATTAGCCGCCATTTTGAAAAAAAATTTTATATATTTTTTTTAAACATAACGTATAGGGGCTGCACGTTAGTTCTATGCGATACTTAAAATTTAAATTTTTATCTTCGAAACCAAACAGTTAAGAGCGTTAACTCTTCCGAAAGTCTCAAAATGGCTAGTATGGGGGTACGATCGAACTGATACATCGCTTGTTTTCAAGCAAAAATATATATTTTTTATATTTTACTTAGATGAACTTTAGGCTTCTCAACATTTCATGTATAGAGACCTTTTTGCCAAAATTCAACACTACTGAGTTATAAGTGATTGAATTTTAATACTTGTCGTCATTTTGCAAAAAATTGACAAAATGGATTTTGCTAACAAACATACACAGGATGCTTAAGAATTCTATACTGTCACAAAAATTGAAATTCAAATATGTATAAATAAGCTCACACTGACCTAAACTATATTGAAAATCTTATGAGCGTATGTATGGTGGGTCGATCGACTCATCACACTAAACGTGTTTTGAAAAAAAAATACTTTTATTTTTTAATTTTTAATTTTTTTTTATAGTATCGTAAGTATAGTCGAAAGCTCTATTTTGTATAAAAAATTCAAGTCGATTTCTTGAATAGAAGCCTCATACGAGCGTTAACTATATGCAGAGTCGCATAAAAGCTCGTTCGAGGTCTCGGTCAATATATGGTAAGACTCGGTTTTTATTAAAAAAAAAATAATTAAAAATTGCTTTTATATGCAAATTAAAATTCCAAACACTTTTTGCATTAAACATTTTTTAGTAGGATTTTATTCAGCAAAGTTATGACACTTTGAATTTTTACATTAGCCGCTATTTTGAAAAAAAAAAATATATATTTTTTTTAAACATAACGTATAGGGGCTGCACGTTAGTTCTATGCGATACTCAAAATTTAAATTTTTATCTTCGAAACCAAACAGTTAAGAGCGTTAACTCTTCCGAAAGTCTCAAAATGGCTAGTATGGGGGTACGATCGAACTGATACATCGCTTGTTTTCAAGCAAAAATATATATTTTTTATATTTTACTTAGATGAACTTTAGGCTTCTCAACATTTCATGTATAGAGACCTTTTTGCCAAAATTCAACACTACTGAGTAATAAGTGATTGAATTTTAATACTTGTCGTCATTTTGCAAAAAATTGACAAAATGGATTTTGCTAACAAACATACACAGGAAAGAATTCTATACTGTCACAAAAATTGAAATTCAAATATGTATAAATAAGCTCACACTGACCTAAACTATATTGAAAATCTTATGAGCGTATGTATGGTGGGTCGATCGACTCATCACACTAAACGTGTTTTGAAAAAAAAATACTTTTATTTTTTAATTTTTAATTTTTTTTTATAGTATCGTAAGTATAGTCGAAAGCTCTATTTTGTATAAAAAATTCAAGTCGATTTCTTAAATAGAAGCCTCATACGAGCGTTAACTATATGCAGAGTCGCATAAAAGCTCGTTCGAGGTCTCGGTCAATATATGGTAAGACTCGGTTTTTATTAAAAAAAAAAAAAATTAAAAATTGCTTTTATATGCAAATTAAAATTCCAAACACTTTTTACATTAAACATTTTTTAGTAGGATTTCATTTAGCAAAGTTATGACACTTTTAATTTTTACATTAGCCGCCATTTTGAAAAAAAATTTTATATATTTTTTTTAAATATAACGTATAGGGGCTGCACGTTAGTTCTATGCGATACTCAAAATTTAAATTTTTATCTTCGAAACCAAACAGTTAAGAGCGTTAACTCTTCCGAAAGTCTCAAAATGGCTAGTATGGGGGTACGATCGAACTGATACATCGCTTGTTTTCAAGCAAAAATATATATTTTTTATATTTTACTTAGATGAACTTTAGGCTTCTCAACATTTCATGTATAGAGACCTTTTTGCCAAAATTCAACACTACTGAGTTATAAGTGATTGAATTTTAATACTTGTCGTCATTTTGCAAAAAATTGACAAAATGGATTTTGCTAACAAACATACACAGGATGCTTAAGAATTCTATACTGTCACAAAAATTGAAATTCAAATATGTATAAATAAGCTCACACTGACCTAAACTATATTGAAAATCTTATGAGCGTATGTATGGTGGGTCGATCGACTCATCACACTAAACGTGTTTTGAAAAAAAAATACTTTTATTTTTTAATTTTTAATTTTTTTTTATAGTATCGTAAGTATAGTCGAAAGCTCTATTTTGTATAAAAAATTCAAGTCGATTTCTTGAATAGAAGCCTCATACGAGCGTTAACTATATGCAGAGTCGCATAAAAGCTCGTTCGAGGTCTCGGTCAATATATGGTAAGACTCGGTTTTTTTAAAAAAAAAAATAATTAAAAATTGCTTTTATATGCAAATTAAAATTCCAAACACTTTTTGCATTAAACATTTTTTAGTAGGATTTTATTTAGCAAAGTTATGACACTTTGAATTTTTACATTAGCCGCCATTTTGAAAAAAAATTTTATATATTTTTTTTAAACATAACGTATAGGGGCTGCACGTTAGTTCTATGCGATACTCAAAATTTAAATTTTTATCTTCGAAACCAAACAGTTAAGAGCGTTAACTCTTCCGAAAGTCTCAAAATGGCTAGTATGGGGGTACGATCGAACTGATACATCGCTTGTTTTCAAGCAAAAATATATATTTTTTATATTTTACTTAGATGAACTTTAGGCTTCTCAACATTTCATGTATAGAGACCTTTTTGCCAAAATTCAACACTACTGAGTTATAAGTGATTGAATTTTAATACTTGTCGTCATTTTGCAAAAAATTGACAAAATGGATTTTGCTAACAAACATACACAGGATGCTTAAGAATTCTATACTGTCACAAAAATTGAAATTCAAATATGTATAAACAAGCTCACACTGACCTAAACTATATTGAAAATCTTATGAGCGTATGTATGGTGGGTCGATCGACTCATCACACTAAACGTGTTTTGAAAAAAAAATACTTTTATTTTTTAATTTTTAATTTTTTTTTATAGTATCGTAAGTATAGTCAAAAGCTCTATTTTGTATAAAAAATTCAAGTCGATTTCTTGAATAGAAGCCTCATACTAACGTTAACTATATGCAGAGTCGCATAAAAGCTCGTTCGAGGTCTCGGTCAATATATGGTAAGACTCGGTTTTTATCAAAAAAAAAATAATTAAAAATTGCTTTTATATGCAAATTAAAATTCCAAACACTTTTTGCATTAAACATTTTTTAGTACGATTTTATTTAGCAAAGTTATGACACTTTGAATTTTTACATTAGCCGCCATTTTGAAAAAAAATTTTATATATTTTTTTTAAACATAACGTATAGGGGCTGCACGTTAGTTCTATGCGATACTTAAAATTTAAATTTTTATCTTCGAAACCAAACAGTTAAGAGCGTTAACTCTTCCGAAAGTCTCAAAATGGCTAGTATGGGGGTACGATCGAACTGATACATCGCTTGTTTTCAAGCAAAAATATATATTTTTTATATTTTACTTAGATGAACTTTAGGCTTCTCAACATTTCATGTATAGAGACCTTTTTGCCAAAATTCAACACTACTGAGTTATAAGTGATTGAATTTTAATACTTGTCGTCATTTTGCAAAAAATTGACAAAATGGATTTTGCTAACAAACATACACAGGATGCTTAAGAATTCTATACTGTCACAAAAATTGAAATTCAAATATGTATAAATAAGCTCACACTGACCTAAACTATATTGAAAATCTTATGAGCGTATGTATGGTGGGTCGATCGACTCATCACACTAAACGTGTTTTGAAAAAAAAATACTTTTATTTTTTAATTTTTAATTTTTTTTTATAGTATCGTAAGTATAGTCGAAAGCTCTATTTTGTATAAAAAATTCAAGTCGATTTCTTGAATAGAAGCCTCATACGAGCGTTAACTATATGCAGAGTCGCATAAAAGCTCGTTCGAGGTCTCGGTCAATATATGGTAAGACTCGGTTTTTTTTAAAAAAAATAATTAAAAATTGCTTTTATATGCAAATTAAAATTCCAAACACTTTTTGCATTAAACATTTTTTAGTAGGATATTATTTAGCAAAGTTATGACACTTTGAATTTTTACATTAGCCGCCATTTTGAAAAAAAAATTTATATATTTTTTTTAAACATAACGTATTGGGGCTGCACGTTAGTTCTATGCGATACTTAAAATTTAAATTTTTATCTTCGAAACCAAACAGTTAAGAGCGTTAACTCTTCCGAAAGTCTCAAAATGGCTAGTATGGGGGTACGATCGAACTGATACATCGCTTGTTTTCAAGCAAAAATATATATTTTTTATATTTTACTTAGATGAACTTTAGGCTTCTCAACATTTCATGTATAAAGAGACCTTTTTGCCAAAATTCAACACTACTGAGTTATAAGTGATTGAATTTTATTACTTGTCGTCATTTTGCAAAAAATTGACAAAATGGATTTTGCTAACAAACATACACAGGATGCTTAAGAATTCTATACTGTCACAAAAATTGAAATTCAAATATGTATAAACAAGCTCACACTGACCTAAACTATATTGAAAATCTTATGAGCGTATGTATGGTGGGTCGATCGACTCATCACACTAAACGTGTTTTGAAAAAATAAATACTTTTATTTTTTAATTTTTAATTTTTTTTTATAGTATCGTAAGTATAGTCAAAAGCTCTATTTTGTATAAAAAATTCAAGTCGATTTCTTGAATAGAAGCCTCATACTAACGTTAACTATATGCAGAGTCGCATAAAAGCTCGTTCGAGGTCTCGGTCAATATATGGTAAGACTCGGTTTTTATTAAAAAAAAAATAATTAAAAATTGCTTTTATATGCAAATTAAAATTCCAAACACTTTTTGCATTAAACATTTTTTAGTAGGATTTAATTTAGCAAAGTTATGACACTTTGAATTTTTACATTAGCCGCCATTTTGAAAAAAAATTTTATATATTTTTTTTAAACATAACGTATAGGGGCTGCACGTTAGTTCTATGCGATACTCAAAATTTAAATTTTTATCTTCGAAACCAAACAGTTAAGAGCGTTAACTCTTCCGAAAGTCTCAAAATGGCTAGTATGGGGGTACGATCGAACTGATACATCGCTTGTTTTCAAGAAAAAATATATATTTTTTATATTTTACTTAGATGAACTTTAGGCTTCTCAACATTTCATGTATAGAGACCTTTTTGCCAAAATTCAACACTACTGAGTTATAAGTGATTGAATTTTAATACTTGTCGTCATTTTGCAAAAAATTGACAAAATGGATTTTGCTAACAAACATACACAGGATGCTTAAGAATTCTATACTGTCACAAAAATTGAAATTCTAATATGTATAAATAAGCTCACACTGACCTAAACTATATTGAAAATCTTATGAGCGTATGTATGGTGGGTCGATCGACTCATCACACTAAACGTGTTTTGAAAAAAAAATACTTTTATTTTTTAATTTTTAATTTTTTTTTATAGTATCGTAAGTATAGTCGAAAGCTCTATTTTGTATAAAAAATTCAAGTCGATTTCTTGAATAGAAGCCTCATACGAGCGTTAACTATATGCAGAGTCGCATAAAAGCTCGTTCGAGGTCTCGGTCAATATATGGTAAGACTCGGTTTTTATTAAAAAAAAAATAATTAAAAATTGCTTTTATATGCAAATTAAAATTCCAAACACTTTTTGCATTAAACATTTTTTAGTAGGATTTCATTTAGCAAAGTTATGACACTTTAAATTTTTACATTAGCCGCCATTTTAAAAAAATTTTATATATTTTTTTTAAACATAACGTATAGGGGCTGCACGTTAGTTCTATGCGATACTCGCAATTTAAATTTTTATCTTCGAAACCAAACAGTTAAGAGCGTTAACTCTTCCGAAAGTCTCAAAATGGCTAGTATGGGGGTACGATCGAACTGATACATCGCTTGTTTTCAAGCAAAAATATATATTTTTTATATTTTACTTAGATGAACTTTAGGCTTCTTAACATTTTATGTATAGAGACCTTTTTGCCAAAATTCAACACTACTGAGTTATAAGTGATTGAATTTTAATACTTGTCGTCATTTTGCAAAAAATTGACAAAATGGATTTTGCTAACAAACATACACAGGATGCTTAAGAATTCTATACTGTCACAAAAATTGAAATTCAAATATGTATAAATAAGCTCACACTGACCTAAACTATATTGAAAATCTTATGAGCGTATGTATGGTGGGATATATAGATACGACTCATCACACTAAACGTGTTTTGAAAAAAAAATACTTTTATTTTTTAATTTTTAATTTTTTTTTATAGTATCGTAAGTATAGTCGAAAGCTCTATTTTGTATAAAAAATTCAAGTCGATTTCTTGAATAGAAGCCTCATACGA
This sequence comes from Plectrocnemia conspersa, assembly GCF_051122295.1. Classification (NCBI taxonomy): domain Eukaryota; kingdom Metazoa; phylum Arthropoda; class Insecta; order Trichoptera; family Polycentropodidae; genus Plectrocnemia; species Plectrocnemia conspersa. The sequence goes on along the minus strand of NW_028277174.1, from coordinate 258,858 downwards.
GCGTTAACTATATGCAGAGTCGCATAAAAGCTCGTTCGAGGTCTCGGTCAATATATGGTAAGACTCGGTTTTTATTAAAAAAAAAATAATTAAAAATTGCTTTTATATGCAAATTAAAATTCCAAACACTTTTTCCATTAAACATTTTTTAGTAGGATTTCATTTAGCAAAGTTATGACACTTTGAATTTTTACATTAGCCGCCATTTTGAAAAAAAATTTTATATATTTTTTTTAAACATAACGTATAGGGGCTGCACGTTAGTTCTATGCGATACTCAAAATTTAAATTTTTATCTTCGAAACCAAACAGTTAAGAGCGTTAACTCTTCCGAAAGTCTCAAAATGGCTAGTATGGGGGTACGATCGAACTGATACATCGCTTGTTTTCAAGCAAAAATATATATTTTTTATATTTTACTTAGATGAACTTTAGGCTTTTCAACATTTTATGTATAGAGACCTTTTTGCCAAAATTCAACACTACTGAGTTATAAGTGATTGAATTTTAATACTTGTCGTCATTTTGCAAAAAATTAACAAAATGGATTTTGCTAACAAACATACACAGGATGCTTAAGAATTCTATACTGTCACAAAAATTGAAATTTAAATATGTATAAATAAGCTCACACTGACCTAAACTATATTGAAAATCTTATGAGCGTATGTATGGTGGGTCGATCGACTCATCACACTAAACGTGTTTTGAAAAAAAAATACTTTTATTTTTTAATTTTTAATTTTTTTTTATAGTATCGTAAGTATAGTCGAAAGCTCTATTTTGTATAAAAAATTTAAGTCGATTTCTTGAATAGAAGCCTCATACGAGCGTTAACTATATGCAGAGTCGCATAAAAGCTCGTTCGAGGTCTCGGTCAATATATGGTAAGACTCGGTTTTTATTAAAAAAAAAATAATTAAAAATTGCTTTTATATGCAAATTAAAATTCCAAACACTTTTTCCATTAATCATTTTTTAGTAGGATTTCATTTAGCAAAGTTATGACACTTTGAATTTTTACATTAGCCGCCATTTTGAAAAAAAATTTTATATATTTTTTTTAAACATAACGTATAGGGGCTGCACGTTAGTTCTATGCGATACTCAAAATTTAAATTTTTATCTTCGAAACCAAACAGTTAAGAGCGTTAACTCTTCCGAAAGTCTCAAAATGGCTAGTATGGGGGTACGATCGAACTGATACATCGCTTGTTTTCAAGCAAAAATATATATTTTTTATATTTTACTTAGATGAACTTTAGGCTTCTCAACATTTCATGTATAGAGACCTTTTTGCCAAAATTCAACACTACTGAGTTATAAGTGATTGAATTTTAATACTTGTCGTCATTTTGCAAAAAATTGACAAAATGGATTTTGCTAACAAACATACACAGGATGCTTAAGAATTCTATACTGTCACAAAAATTGAAATTCAAATATGTATAAATAAGCTCACACTGACCTAAACTATATTGAAAATCTTATGAGCGTATGTATGGTGGGTCGATCGACTCATCACACTAAACGTGTTTTGAAAAAAAAATACTTTTATTTTTTAATTTTTAATTTTTTTTTATAGTATCGTAAGTATAGTCGAAAGCTCTATTTTGTATAAATAATTCAAGTCGATTTCTTGAATAGAAGCCCCATACGAGCGTTAACTATATGCAGAGTCGCATAAAAGCTCGTTCGAGGTCTCGGTCAATATATGGCAAGACTCGGTTTTTATTAAAAAAAAATAATTAAAAATTGCTTTTATATGCAAATTAAAATTCCAAACACTTTTTACATTAAACATTTTTTAGTAGGATTTCATTTAGCAAAGTTATGACACTTTGAATTTTTACATTAGCCGCCATTTTGAAAAAAAATTTTATATATTTTTTTTAAACATAACGTATAGGGGCTGCACGTTAGTTCTATGCGATACTCAAAATTTAAATTTTTATCTTCGAAACCAAACAGTTAAGAGCGTTAACTCTTCCGAAAGTCTCAAAATGGCTAGTATGGGGGTACGATCGAACTGATACATCGCTTGTTTTCAAGCAAAAATATATATTTTTTATATTTTACTTAGATGAACTTTAGGCTTCTCAACATTTCATGTATAGAGACCTTTTTGCCAAAATTCAACACTACTGAGTTATAAGTGATTGAATTTTAATACTTGTCGTCATTTTGCAAAAAATTGACAAAATGGATTTTGCTAACAAACATACACAGGATGCTTAAGAATTCTATACTGTCACAAAAATTGAAATTCAAATATGTATAAATAAGCTCACACTGACCTAAACTATATTGAAAATCTTATGAGCGTATGTATGGTGGGTCGATCGACTCATCACACTAAACGTGTTTTGAAAAAAAAATACTTTTATTTTTTAATTTTTAATTTTTTTTTATAGTATCGTAAGTATAGTCGAAAGCTCTATTTTGTATAAAAAATTCAAGTCGATTTCTTGAATAGAAGCCTCATACGAGCGTTAACTATATGCAGAGTCGCATAAAAGCTCGTTCGAGGTCTCGGTCAATATATGGTAAGACTCGGTTTTTTTAAAAAAAAAAATAATTAAAAATTGTTTTTATATGCAAATTAAAATTGCAAACACTTTTTGCATTTAACATTTTTTAGTAGGATTTCATTTAGCAAAGTTATGACACTTTGAATTTTTACATTAGCCGCCATTTTTAAAAAAAATTTTATATATTTTTTTTAAACATAACGTATAGGGGCTGCACGTTAGTTCTATGCGATACTCAAAATTTAAATTTTTATCTTCGAAACCAAACAGTTAAGAGCGTTAACTCTTCCGAAAGTCTCAAAATGGCTAGTATAGGGGTACGATCGAACTGATACATCGCTTGTTTTCAAGCAAAAATATATATTTTTTATATTTTACTTAGATGAACTTTAGGCTTCTCAACATTTCATGTATAGAGACCTTTTTGCCAAAATTCAACACTACTGAGTTATAAGTGATTGAATTTTAATACTTGTCGTCATTTTGCAAAAAATTGACAAAATGGATTTTGCTAACAAACATACACAGGATGCTTAAGAATTCTATACTGTCACAAAAATTGAAATTCAAATATGTATAAATAAGCTCACACTGACCTAAACTATATTGAAAATCTTATGAGCGTATGTATGGTGGGTCGATCGACTCATCACACTAAACGTGTTTTGAAAAAAAAATACTTTTATTTTTTAATTTTTAATTTTTTTTTATAGTATCGTAAGTATAGTCGAAAGCTCTATTTTGTATAAAAAATTCAAGTCGATTTCTTGAATAGAAGCCTCATACGAGCGTTAACTATATGCAGAGTCGCATAAAAGCTCGTTCGAGGTCTCGGTCAATATATGGTAAGACTCGGTTTTTATTAAAAAAAAAATAATTAAAAATTGCTTTTATATGCAAATTAAAATTCCAAACACTTTTTGCATAAAACATTTTTTAGTAGGATATTATTTAGCAAAGTTATGACACTTTGAATTTTTACATTAGCCGCCATTTTGAAAAAAAAATTTATATATTTTTTTTAAACATAACGTATAGGGGCTGCACGTTAGTTCTATGCGATACTCAAAATTTAAATTTTTATCTTCGAAACCAAACAGTTAAGAGCGTTAACTCTTCCGAAAGTCTCAAAATGGCTAGTATGGGGGTACGATCGAACTGATACATCGCTTGTTTTCAAGCAAAAATATATATTTTTTATATTTTACTTAGATGAACTTTAGGCTTCTCAACATTTCATGTATAGAGACCTTTTTGCCAAAATTCAACACTACTGAGTTATAAGTGATTGAATTTTAATACTTGTCGTCATTTTGCAAAAAATTGACAAAATGGATTTTGCTAACAAACATACACAGGATGCTTAAGAATTCTATACTGTCACAAAAATTGAAATTCAAATATGTATAAATAAGCTCACACTGACCTAAACTATATTGAAAATCTTATGAGCGTATGTATGGTGGGTCGATCGACTCATCACACTAAACGTGTTTTGAAAAAAAAATACTTTTATTTTTTAATTTTTAATTTTTTTTTATAGTATCGTAAGTATAGTCGAAAGCTCTATTTTGTATAAAAAATTCAAGTCGATTTCTTGAATAGAAGCCTCATACGAGCGTTAACTATATGCAGAGTCGCATAAAAGCTCGTTCGAGGTCTCGGTCAATATATGGTAAGACTCGGTTTTTTTAAAAAAAAAAATAATTAAAAATTGCTTTTATATGCAAATTAAAATTCCAAACACTTTTTGCATTTAACATTTTTTAGTAGGATTTCATTTAGCAAAGTTATGACACTTTGAATTTTTACATTAGCCGCCATTTTGAAAAAAAATTTTATATATTTTTTTTAAACATAACGTATAGGGGCTGCACGTTAGTTCTATGCGATACTCAAAATTTAAATTTTTATCTTCGAAACCAAACAGTTAAGAGCGTTAACTCTTCCGAAAGTCTCAAAATGGCTAGTATAGGGGTACGATCGAACTGATACATCGCTTGTTTTCAAGCAAAAATATATATTTTTTATATTTTACTTAGATGAACTTTAGGCTTCTCAACATTTCATGTATAGAGACCTTTTTGCCAAAATTCAACACTACTGAGTTATAAGTGATTGAATTTTAATACTTGTCGTCATTTTGCAAAAAATTGACAAAATGGATTTTGCTAACAAACATACACAGGATGCTTAAGAATTCTATACTGTCACAAAAATTGAAATTCAAATATGTATAAATAAGCTCACACTGACCTAAACTATATTGAAAATCTTATGAGCGTATGTATGGTGGGTCGATCGACTCATCACACTAAACGTGTTTTGAAAAAAAAATACTTTTATTTTTTAATTTTTAATTTTTTTTTATAGTATCGTAAGTATAGTCGAAAGCTCTATTTTGTATAAAAAATTCAAGTCGATTTCTTGAATAGAAGCCTCATACGAGCGTTAACTATATGCAGAGTCGCATAAAAGCTCGTTCGAGGTCTCGGTCAATATATGGTAAGACTCGGTTTTTATTAAAAAAAAAATAATTAAAAATTGCTTTTATATGCAAATTAAAATTCCAAACACTTTTTGCATTAAACATTTTTTAGTAGGATATTATTTAGCAAAGTTATAACACTTTGAATTTTTACATTAGCCGCCATTTTGAAAAAAAAATTTATATATTTTTTTTAAACATAACGTATAGGGGCTGCACGTTAGTTCTATGCGATACTCAAAATTTAAATTTTTATCTTGGAAACCAAACAGTTAAGAGCGTTAACTCTTCCGAAAGTCTCAAAATGGCTAGTATGGGGGTACGATCGAACTGATACATCGCTTGTTTTCAAGCAAAAATATATATTTTTTATATTTTACTTAGATGAACTTTAGGCTTCTCAACATTTCATGTATAGAGACCTTTTTGCCAAAATTCAACACTACTGAGTTATAAGTGATTGAATTTTAATACTTGTCGTCATTTTGCAAAAAATTGACAAAATGGAATTTGCTAACAAACATACACAGGATGCTTAAGAATTCTATACTGTCACAAAAATTGAAATTCAAATATGTATAAATAAGCTCACACTGACCTAAACTATATTGAAAATCTTATGAGCGTATGTATGGTGGGTCGATCGACTCATCACACTAAACGTGTTTTGAAAAAAAAATACTTTTATTTTTTAATTTTTAATTTTTTTTTATAGTATCGTAAGTATAGTCGAAAGCTCTATTTTGTATAAAAAATTCAAGTCGATTTCCTGAATAGAAGCCTCATACGAGCGTTAACTATATGCAGAGTCGCATAAAAGCTCGTTCGAGGTCTCGGTCAATATATGGTAAGACTCGGTTTTTATTATAAAAAAAAAAATTAAAAATTGCTTTTATATGCAAATTAAAATTCCAAACACTTTTTGCATTACACATTTTTTAGTAGGATTTCATTTAGCAAAGTTATGACACTTTGAATTTTTACATTAGCCGCCATTTTGAAAAAAAATTTTATATATTTTTTTTAAACATAACGTATAGGGGCTGCACGTTAGTTCTATGCGATACTCAAAATTTAAATTTTTATCTTCGAAACCAAACAGTTAAGAGCGTTAACTCTTCCGAAAGTCTCAAAATGGCTAGTATGGGGGTACGATCGAACTGATACATCGCTTGTTTTCAAGCAAAAATATATATTTTTTATATTTTACTTAGATGAACTTTAGGCTTCTCAACATTTCATGTATAGAGACCTTTTTGCCAAAATTCAACACTACTGAGTTGTAAGTGATTGAATTTTAATACTTGTCGTCATTTTGCAAAAAATTGACAAAATGAATTTTGCTAACAAACATACACAGGATGCTTAAGAATTCTATACTGTCACAAAAATTGAAATTTAAATATGTATAAATAAGCTCACACTGACCTAAACTATATTGAAAATCTTATGAGCGTATGTATGGTGGGATATATAGATACGACTCATCACACTAAACGTGTTTTGAAAAAAAAATACTTTTATTTTTTAATTTTTAATTTTTTTTTATAGTATCGTAAGTATAGTCGAAAGCTCTATTTTGTATAAAAAATTCAAGTCGATTTCTTGAATAGAAGCCTCATACGAGCGTTAACTATATGCAGAGTCGCATAAAAGCTCGTTCGAGGTCTCGGTCAATATATGGTAAGACTCGGTTTTTATTAAAAAAAAAATAATTAAAAATTGCTTTTATATGCAAATTAAAATTCCAAACACTTTTTGCATTTAACATTTTTTAGTAGGATTTCATTTAGCAAAGTTATGACACTTTGAATTTTTACATTAGCCGCCATTTTGAAAAAAAATTTTATATATTTTTTTTAAACATAACGTATAGGGGCTGCACGTTAGTTCTATGCGATACTCAAAATTTAAATTTTTATCTTCGAAACCAAACAGTTAAGAGCGTTAACTCTTCTGAAAGTCTCAAAATGGCTAGTATGGGGGTACGATCGAACTGATACATCGCTTGTTTTCAAGCAAAAATATATATTTTTTATATTTTACTTAGATGAACTTTAGGCTTCTCAACATTTCATGTATAGAGACCTTTTTGCCAAAATTCAACACTACTGAGTTATAAGTGATTGAATTTTAATACTTGTCGTCATTTTGCAAAAAATTGACAAAATGGAATTTGCTAACAAACATACACAGGATGCTTAAGAATTCTATACTGTCACAAAAATTGAAATTCAAATATGTATAAATAAGCTCACACTGACCTAAACTATATTGAAAATCTTATGAGCGTATGTATGGTGGGTCGATCGACTCATCACACTAAACGTGTTTTGAAAAAAAAATACTTTTATTTTTTAATTTTTAATTTTTTTTTATAGTATCGTAAGTATAGTCGAAAGCTCTATTTTGTATAAAAAATTCAAGTCGATTTCCTGAATAGAAGCCTCATACGAGCGTTAACTATATGCAGAGTCGCATAAAAGCTCGTTCGAGGTCTCGGTCAATATATGGTAAGACTCGGTTTTTATTATAAAAAAAAAAATTAAAAATTGCTTTTATATGCAAATTAAAATTCCAAACACTTTTTGCATCACACATTTTTTAGTAGGATTTCATTTAGCAAAGTTATGACACTTTGAATTTTTACATTAGCCGCCATTTTGAAAAAAATTTTTATATATTTTTTTTAAACATAACGTATAGGGGCTGCACGTTAGTTCTATGCGATACTCAAAATTTAAATTTTTATCTTCGAAACCAAACAGTTAAGAGCGTTAACTCTTCCGAAAGTCTCAAAATGGCTAGTATGGGGGTACGATCGAACTGATACATCGCTTGTTTTCAAGCAAAAATATATATTTTTTATATTTTACTTAGATGAACTTTAGGCTTCTCAACATTTCATGTATAGAGACCTTTTTGCCAAAATTCAACACTACTGAGTTATAAGTGATTGAATTTTAATACTTGTCGTCATTTTGCAAAAAATTGACAAAATGGATTTTGCTAACAAACATACACAGGATGCTTAAGAATTCTATACTGTCACAAAAATTGAAATTCAAATATGTATAAATAAGCTCACACTGACCTAAACTATATTAAAAATCTTATGAGCGTATGTATGGTGGGATATATAGATACGACTCATCACACTAAACGTGTTTTGAAAAAAAAATACTTTTATTTTTTAATTTTTAATTTTTTTTTTATAGTATCGTAAGTATAGTCGAAAGCTCTATTTTGTATAAAAAATTCAAGTCGATTTCTTGAATAGAAGCCTCATACGAGCGTTAACTATATGCAGAGTCGCATAAAAGCTCGTTCGAGGTCTCGGTCAATATATGGTAAGACTCGGTTTTTATTAAAAAAAAAATAATTAAAAATTGTTTTTATATGCAAATTAAAATTCCAAACACTTTTTGCATTAAACATTTTTTAGTAGGATTTCATTTAGCAAAGTTATGACACTTTTAATTTTTACATTAGCCGCCATTTTGAAAAAAAATTTTATATATTTTTTTTAAATTGAACGTATAGGGGCTGCACGTTAGTTCTATGCGATACTCAAAATTTAAATTTTTATCTTCGAAACCAAACAGTTAAGAGCGTTAACTCTTCCGAAAGTCTCAAAATGGCTAGTATGGGGGTACGATCGAACTGATACATCGCTTGTTTTCAAGCAAAAATATATATTTTTTATATTTTACTTAGATGAACTTTAGGCTTCTCAACATTTCATGTATAGAGACCTTTTTGCCAAAATTCAACACTACTGAGTTATAAGTGATTGAATTTTAATACTTGTCGTCATTTTGCAAAAAATTGACAAAATGGATTTTGCTAACAAACATACACAGGATGCTTAAGAATTCTATACTGTCACAAAAATTGAAATTCAAATATGTATAAATAAGCTCACACTGACCTAAACTATATTGAAAATCTTATGAGCGTATGTATGGTGGGATATATAGATACGACTCATCACACTAAACGTGTTTTGAAAAAAAAATACTTTTATTTTTTAATTTTTAATTTTTTTTTATGTTATCGTAAGTATAGTCGAAAGCTCTATTTTTTATAAAAAATTCAAGTCGATTTCTTGAATAGAAGCCTCATACGAGCGTTAACTATATGCAGAGTCGCATAAAAGCTCGTTCGAGGTCTCGGTCAATATATGGTAAGACTCGGTTTTTATTAAAAAAAAAATAATTAAAAATTGCTTTTATATGCAAATTAAAATTCCAAACACTTTTTGCATTAAACATTTTTTAGTAGGATTTCATTTAGCAAAGTTATGACACTTTGAATTTTTACATTAGCCGCCATTTTCAAAAAAAATTTTATATATTTTTTTTAAACATAACGTATAGGGGCTGCACGTTAGTTCTATGCGATACTCAAAATTTAAATTTTTATCTTCGAAACCAAACAGTTAAGAGCGTTAACTCTTCCGAAAGTCTCAAAATGGCTAGTATGGGGGTACGATCGAACTGATACATCGCTTGTTTTCAAGAAAAAATATATATTTTTTATATTTTACTTAGATGAACTTTAGGCTTCTCAACATTTCATGTATAGAGACCTTTTTGCCAAAATTCAACACTACTGAGTTATAAGTGATTGAATTTTAATACTTGTCGTCATTTTGCAAAAAATTGACAAAATGGATTTTGCTAACAAACATACACAGGATGCTTAAGAATTCTATACTGTCACAAAAATTGAAATTCAAATATGTATAAATAAGCTCACACTGACCTAAACTATATTGAAAATCTTATGAGCGTATGTATGGTGGGTCGATCGACTCATCACACTAAACGTGTTTTGAAAAAAAAATACTTTTATTTTTTAATTTTTTATTTTTTTTTATAGTATCGTAAGTATAGTCGAAAGCTCTATTTTGTATAAAAAATTCAAGTCGATTTCTTGAATAGAAGCCTCATACGAGCGTTAACTATATGCAGAGTCGCATAAAAGCTCGTTCGAGGTCTCGGTCAATATATGGTAAGACTCGGTTTTTATTAAAAAAAAAATAATTAAAAATTGCTTTTATATGCAAATTAAAATTCCAAACACTTTTTGCATTAAACATTTTTTAGTAGGATTTCATTTAGCAAAGTTATGACACTTTGAATTTTTACATTAGCCGCCATTTTCAAAAAAAATTTTATATATTTTTTTTAAACATAACGTATAGGGGCTGCACGTTAGTTCTATGCGATACTCAAAATTTAAATTTTTATCTTCGAAACCAAACAGTTAAGAGCGTTAACTCTTCCGAAAGTCTCAAAATGGCTAGTATGGGGGTACGATCGAACTGATACATCGCTTGTTTTCAAGCAAAAATATATATTTTTTATATTTTACTTAGATGAACTTTAGGCTTCTCAACATTTCATGTATAGAGACCTTTTTGCCAAAATTCAACACTACTGAGTTATAAGTGATTGAATTTTAATACTTGTCGTCATTTTGCAAAAAATTGACAAAATGGATTTTGCTAACAAACATACACAGGATGCTTAAGAATTCTATACTGTCACAAAAATTAAAATTCAAATATGTATAAATAAGCTCACACTGACCTAAACTATATTGAAAATCTTATGAGCGTATGTATGGTGGGATATATAGATACGACTCATCACACTAAACGTGTTTTGAAAAAAAAATACTTTTATTTTTTAATTTTTAATTTTTTTTTATAGTATCGTAAGTATAGTCGAAAGCTCTATTTTGTATAAAAAATTCAAGTCGATTTCTTGAATAGAAGCCTCATACGAGCGTTAACTATATGCAGAGTCGCATAAAAGCTCGTTCGAGGTCTCGGTCAATATATGGTAAGACTCGGTTTTTATTAAAAAAAAAATAATTAAAAATTGCTTTTATATGCAAATTAAAATTCCAAACACTTTTTGCATTAAACATTTTTTAGTAGGATTTCATTTAGCAAAGTTATGACACTTTGAATTTTTACATTAGCCGCCATTTTCAAAAAAAATTTTATATATTTTTTTTAAACATAACGTATAGGGGCTGCACGTTAGTTCTATGCGATACTCAAAATTTAAATTTTTATCTTCGAAACCAAACAGTTAAGAGCGTTAACTCTTCCGAAAGTCTCAAAATGGCTAGTATGGGGGTACGATCGAACTGATACATCGCTTGTTTTCAAGAAAAAATATATATTTTTTATATTTTACTTAGATGAACTTTAGGCTTCTTAACATTTCATGTATAGAGACCTTTTTGCCAAAATTCAACACTACTGAGTTATAAGTGATTGAATTTTAATACTTGTCGTCATTTTGCAAAAAATTGACAAAATGGATTTTGCTAACAAACATACACAGGATGCTTAAGAATTCTATACTGTCACAAAAATTGAAATTCAAATATGTATAAATAAGCTCACACTGACCTAAACTATATTGAAAATCTTATGAGCGTATGTATGGTGGGTCGATCGACTCATCACACTAAACGTGTTTTGAAAAAAAAATACTTTTATTTTTTAATTTTTTATTTTTTTTTATAGTATCGTAAGTATAGTCGAAAGCTCTATTTTGTATAAAAAATTCAAGTCGATTTCTTAAATAGAAGCCTCATACGAGCGTTAACTATATGCAGAGTCGCATAAAAGCTCGTTCGAGGTCTCGGTCAATATATGGTAAGACTCGGTTTTTTTAAAAAAAAAAATAATTAAAAATTGCTTTTATATGCAAATTAAAATTTCAAACACTTTTTGCATTAAACATTTTTTAGTAGGATTTTATTTAGCAAAGTTATGACACTTTGAATTTTTACATTAGCCGCCATTTTGAAAAAAAATTTTATATATTTTTTTTAAACATAACGTATAGGGGCTGCACGTTAGTTCTATGCGATACTCAAAATTTAAATTTTTATCTTCGAAACCAAACAGTTAAGAGCGTTAACTCTTCCGAAAGTCTCAAAATGGCTAGTATGGGGGTACGATCGAACTGATACATCGCTTGTTTTCAAGCAAAAATATATATTTTTTATATTTTACTTAGATGAACTTTAGGCTTCTCAACATTTCATGTATAGAGACCTTTTTGCCAAAATTCAACACTACTGAGTTATAAGTGATTGAATTTTAATACTTGTCGTCATTTTGCAAAAAATTGACAAAATAGATTTTGCTAACAAACATACACAGGATGCTTAAGAATTCTATACTGTCACAAAAATTGAAATTCAAATATGTATAAATAGGCTCACACTGACCTAAACTATATTGAAAATCTTATGAGCGTATGTATGGTGGGTCGATCGACTCATCACACTAAACGTGTTTTGAAAAAAAAATACTTTTATTTTTTAATTTTTAATTTTTTTTTATAGTATCGTAAGTATAGTCGAAAGCTCTATTTTGTATAAAAAATTTAAGTCGATTTCTTGAATAGAAGCCTCATACGAGCGTTAACTATATGCAGAGTCGCATAAAAGCTCGTTCGAGGTCTCGGTCAATATATGGTAAGACTCGGTTTTTTTAAAAAAAAAAATAATTAAAAATTGCTTTTATATGCAAATTAAAATTCCAAACACTTTTTGCATTAAACATTTTTTAGTAGGATTTTATTTAGCAAAGTTATGACACTTTGAATTTTTACATTAGCCGCCATTTTGAAAAAAAATTTTATATATTTTTTTTAAACATAACGTATAGGGGCTGCACGTTAGTTCTATGCGATACTCAAAATTTAAATTTTTATCTTCGAAACCAAACAGTTAAGAGCGTTAACTCTTCCGAAAGTCTCAAAATGGCTAGTATGGGGGTACGATCGAACTGATACATCGCTTGTTTTCAAGCAAAAATATATATTTTTTATATTTTACTTAGATGAACTTTAGGCTTCTCAACATTTCATGTATAGAGACCTTTTTGCCAAAATTCAACACTACTGAGTTATAAGTGATTGAATTTTAATACTTGTCGTCATTTTGCAAAAAATTGACAAAATGGATTTTGCTAACAAACATACACAGGATGCTTAAGAATTCTATACTGTCACAAAAATTGAAATTCAAATATGTATAAATAAGCTCACACTGACCTAAACTATATTGAAAATCTTATGAGCGTATGTATGGTGGGTCGATCGACTCATCACACTAAACGTGTTTTGAAAAAAAAATACTTTTATTTTTTAATTTTCAATTTTTTTTTATAGTATCGTAAGTATAGTCGAAAGCTCTATTTTGTATAAAAAATTCAAGTCGATTTCTTGAATAGAAGCCTCATACGAGCGTTAACTATATGCAGAGTCGCATAAAAGCTCGTTCGAGGTCTCGGTCAATATATGGTAAGACTCGGTTTTTATTAAAAAAAAAATAATAAAAAATTGCTTTTATATGCAAATTAAAATTCCAAACACTTTTTGCATTAAACATTTTTTAGTAGGATTTCATTTAGCAAAGTTATGACACTTTGAATTTTTACATTAGCCGCAATTTTGAAAAAAAATTTTATATATTTTTTTTAAACATAACGTATAGGGGCTGCACGTTAGTTCTATGCGATACTCAAAATTTAAATTTTTATCTTCGAAACCAAACAGTTAAGAGCGTTAACTCTTCCGAAAGTCTCAAAATGGCTAGTATGGGGGTACGATCGAACTGATACATCGCTTGTTTTCAAGCAAAAATATATATTTTTTATATTTTACTTAGATGAACTTTAGGCTTTTCAACATTTCATGTATAGAGACCTTTTTGCCAAAATTCAACACTACTGAGTTATAAGTGATTGAATTTTAATACTTGTCGTCATTTTGCAAAAAATTGACAAAATGGATTTTGCTAACAAACATACACAGGATGCTTAAGAATTCTATACCGTCACAAAAATTGAAATTCAAATATGTATAAATAAGCTCACACTGACCTAAACTATATTGAAAATCTTATGAGCGTATGTATGGTGGGTCGATCGACTCATCACACTAAACGTGTTTTGAAAAAAAAATACTTTTATTTTTTAATTTTTAATTTTTTTTTATAGTATCGTAAGTATAGTCGAAAGCTCTATTTTGTATAAAAAATTCAAGTCGATTTCCTGAATAGAAGCCTCATACGAGCGTTAACTATATGCAGAGTCGCATAAAAGCTCGTTCGAGGTCTCGGTCAATATATGGTAAGACTCGGTTTTTATTAAAAAAAAAAAAATTAAAAATTGCTTTTATATGCAAATTAAAATTCCAAACACTTTTTGCATTAATCATTTTTTAGTAGGATTTTATTTAGCAAAGTTATGACACTTTTAATTTTTACATTAGCCGCCATTTTGAAAAAAAATTTTATATATTTTTTTTAAATATAACGTATAGGGGCTGCACGTTAGTTCTATGCGATACTCAAAATTTAAATTTTTATCTTCGAAACCAAACAGTTAAGAGCGTTAACTCTTCCGAAAGTCTCAAAATGGCTAGTATGGGGGTACGATCGAACTGATACATCGCTTGTTTTCAAGCAAAAATATATATTTTTTATATTTTACTTAGATGAACTTTAGGCTTCTCAACATTTCATGTATAGAGACCTTTTTGCCAAAATTCAACACTACTGAGTTATAAGTGATTGAATTTTAATACTTGTCGTCATTTTGCAAAAAATTGACAAAATGGATTTTGCTAACAAACATACACAGGATGCTTAAGAATTCTATACTGTCACAAAAATTGAAATTCAAATATGTATAAATAAGCTCACACTGACCTAAACTATATTGAAAATCTTATGAGCGTATGTATGGTGGGATATATAGATACGACTCATCACACTAAACGTGTTTTGAAAAAAAAATACTTTAATTTTTTAATTTTTAATTTTTTTTTATAGTATCGTAAGTATAGTCGAAAGCTCTATTTTGTATAAAAAATTCAAGTCGATTTCTTGAAAAGAAGCCTCATACGAGCGTTAACTATATGCAGAGTCGCATAAAAGCTCGTTCGAGGTCTCGGTCAATATATGGTAAGACTCGGTTTTTATTAAAAAAAAAATAATTAAAAATTGCTTTTATATGCAAATTAAAATTCCAAACACTTTTTGCATTAAACATTTTTTAGTAGGATTTCATTTAGCAAAGTTATGACACTTTGAATTTTTACATTAGCCGCCATTTTCAAAAAAAAATTTATATATTTTTTTTAAACATAACGTATAGGGGCTGCACGTTAGTTCTATGCGATACTCAAAATTTAAATTTTTATCTTTGAAACCAAACAGTTAAGAGCGTTAACTCTTCCGAAAGTCTCAAAATGGCTAGTATGGGGGTACGATCGAACTGATACATCGCTTGTTTTCAAGAAAAAATATATATTTTTTATATTTTACTTAGATGAACTTTAGGCTTCTCAACATTTCATGTATAGAGACCTTTTTGCCAAAATTCAACACTACTGAGTTATAAGTGATTGAATTTTAATACTTGTCGTCATTTTGCAAAAAATTGACAAAATGGATTTTGCTAACAAACATACACAGGATGCTTAAGAATTCTATACTGTCACAAAAATTGAAATTCAAATATGTATAAATAAGCTCACACTGACCTAAACTATATTGAAAATCTTATGAGCGTATGTATGGTGGGATATATAGATACGACTCATCACACTAAACGTGTTTTGAAAAAAAAATACTTTTATTTTTTAATTTTTAATTTTTTTTATAGTATCGTAAGTATAGTCGAAAGCTCTATTTTGTATAAAAAATTCAAGTCGATTTCTTGAATAGAAGCCTCATACGAGCGTTAACTATATGCAGAGTCGCATAAAAGCTCGTTCGAGGTCTCGGTCAATATATGGTAAGACTCGGTTTTGATTAAAAAAAAAAAAATTAAAAATTGCTTTTATATGCAAATTAAAATTCCAAACACTTTTTGCATCAAACATTTTTTAGTAGGATTTCATTTAGCAAAGTTATGACACTTTGAATTTTTACATTAGCCGCCATTTTGAAAAAAAATTTTATATATTTTTTTTAAACATAACGTATAGGGGCTGCACGTTAGTTCTATGCGATACTCAAAATTTAAATTTTTATCTTCGAAACCAAACAGTTAAGAGCGTTAACTCTTCCGAAAGTCTCAAAATGGCTAGTATGGGGGTACGATCGAACTGATACATCGCTTGTTTTCAAGCAAAAATATATATTTTTTATATTTTACTTAGATGAACTTTAGGCTTTTCAACATTTCATGTATAGAGACCTTTTTGCCAAAATTCAACACTACTGAGTTATAAGTGATTGAATTTTAATACTTGTCGTCATTTTGCAAAAAATTGACAAAATGGATTTTGCTAACAAACATACACAGGATGCTTAAGAATTCTATACCGTCACAAAAATTGAAATTCAAATATGTATAAATAAGCTCACACTGACCTAAACTATATTGAAAATCTTATGAGCGTATGTATGGTGGGTCGATCGACTCATCACACTAAACGTGTTTTGAAAAAAAAATACTTTTATTTTTTAATTTTTAATTTTTTTTTATAGTATCGTAAGTATAGTCGAAAGCTCTATTTTGTATAAAAAATTCAAGTCGATTTCCTGAATAGAAGCCTCATACGAGCGTTAACTATATGCAGAGTCGCATAAAAGCTCGTTCGAGGTCTCGGTCAATATATGGTAAGACTCGGTTTTTATTAAAAAAAAAAAAATTAAAAATTGCTTTTATATGCAAATTAAAATTCCAAACACTTTTTGCATTAATCATTTTTTAGTAGGATTTTATTTAGCAAAGTTATGACACTTTTAATTTTTACATTAGCCGCCATTTTGAAAAAAAATTTTATATATTTTTTTTAAATATAACGTATAGGGGCTGCACGTTAGTTCTATGCGATACTCAAAATTTAAATTTTTATCTTCGAAACCAAACAGTTAAGAGCGTTAACTCTTCCGAAAGTCTCAAAATGGCTAGTATGGGGGTACGATCGAACTGATACATCGCTTGTTTTCAAGCAAAAATATATATTTTTTATATTTTACTTAGATGAACTTTAGGCTTCTCAACATTTCATGTATAGAGACCTTTTTGCCAAAATTCAACACTACTGAGTTATAAGTGATTGAATTTTAATACTTGTCGTCATTTTGCAAAAAATTGACAAAATGGATTTTGCTAACAAACATACACAGGATGCTTAAGAATTCTATACTGTCACAAAAATTGAAATTCAAATATGTATAAATAAGCTCACACTGACCTAAACTATATTGAAAATCTTATGAGCGTATGTATGGTGGGATATATAGATACGACTCATCACACTAAACGTGTTTTGAAAAAAAAATACTTTAATTTTTTAATTTTTAATTTTTTTTTATAGTATCGTAAGTATAGTCGAAAGCTCTATTTTGTATAAAAAATTCAAGTCGATTTCTTGAAAAGAAGCCTCATACGAGCGTTAACTATATGCAGAGTCGCATAAAAGCTCGTTCGAGGTCTCGGTCAATATATGGTAAGACTCGGTTTTTATTAAAAAAAAAATAATTAAAAATTGCTTTTATATGCAAATTAAAATTCCAAACACTTTTTGCATTAAACATTTTTTAGTAGGATTTCATTTAGCAAAGTTATGACACTTTGAATTTTTACATTAGCCGCCATTTTCAAAAAAAAATTTATATATTTTTTTTAAACATAACGTATAGGGGCTGCACGTTAGTTCTATGCGATACTCAAAATTTAAATTTTTATCTTTGAAACCAAACAGTTAAGAGCGTTAACTCTTCCGAAAGTCTCAAAATGGCTAGTATGGGGGTACGATCGAACTGATACATCGCTTGTTTTCAAGAAAAAATATATATTTTTTATATTTTACTTAGATGAACTTTAGGCTTCTCAACATTTCATGTATAGAGACCTTTTTGCCAAAATTCAACACTACTGAGTTATAAGTGATTGAATTTTAATACTTGTCGTCATTTTGCAAAAAATTGACAAAATGGATTTTGCTAACAAACATACACAGGATGCTTAAGAATTCTATACTGTCACAAAAATTGAAATTCAAATATGTATAAATAAGCTCACACTGACCTAAACTATATTGAAAATCTTATGAGCGTATGTATGGTGGGTCGATCGACTCATCACACTAAACGTGTTTTGAAAAAAAAATACTTTTATTTTTTAATTTTTAATTTTTTTTTATAGTATCGTAAGTATAGTCGAAAGCTCTATTTTGTATAAAAAATTCAAGTCGATTTCTTGCATAGAAGCCTCATACGAGCGTTAACTATATGCAGAGTCGCATAAAAGCTCGTTCGAGGTCTCGGTCAATATATGGTAAGACTCGGTTTTTATTAAAAAAAAATAATTAAAAATTGCTTTTATATGCAAATTAAAATTCCAAACACTTTTTGCATTAAACATTTTTTAGTAGGATTTCATTTAGCAAAGTTATGACACTTTGAATTTTTACATTAGCCGCCATTTTGAAAAAAAATTTTATATATTTTTTTTAAACATAACGTATAGGGGCTGCACGTTAGTTCTATGCGATACTCAAAATTTTAATTTTTATCTTCGAAACCAAACAGTTAAGAGCGTTAACTCTTCCGAAAGTCTCAAAATGGCTAGTATGGGGGTACGATCGAACTGATACATCGCTTGTTTTCAAGCAAAAATATATATTTTTTATATTTTACTTAGATGAACTTTAGGCTTCTCAACATTTCATGTATAGAGACCTTTTTGCCAAAATTCAACACTACTGAGTTATAAGTGATTGAATTTTAATACTTGTCGTCATTTTGCAAAAAATTAACAAAATGGATTTTGCTAACAAACATACACAGGATGCTTAAGAATTCTATACTGTCACAAAAATTGAAATTCAAATATGTATAAATAAGCTCACACTGACCTAAACTATATTGAAAATCTTATGAGCGTATGTATGGTGGGTCGATCGACTCATCACACTAAACGTGTTTTGAAAAAAAAATACTTTTATTTTTTAATTTTTAATTTTTTTTTATAGTATCGTAAGTATAGTCGAAAGCTCTATTTTGTATAAAAAATTCAAGTCGATTTCTTGAATAGAAGCCTCATACGAGCGTTAACTATATGCAGAGTCGCATAAAAGCTCGTTCGAGGTCTCGGTCAATATATGGTAAGACTCGGTTTTTAATAAAAAAAAAATAATTAAAAATTGCTTTTATATGCAAATTAAAATTCCAAACACTTTTTGCATTAAAAATTTTTTAGTAGGATTTCATTTAGCAAAGTTATGACACTTTGAATTTTTACATTAGCCGCCATTTTGAAAAAAAATTTTATATATTTTTTTTAAACATAACGTATAGGGGCTGCACGTTAGTTCTATGCGATACTCAAAATTTAAATTTTTATCTTCGAAACCAAACAGTTAAGAGCGTTAACTCTTCCGAAAGTCTCAAAATGGCTAGTATGGGGGTACGATCGAACTGATACATCGCTTGTTTTCAAGCAAAAATATATATTTTTTATATTTTACTTAGATGAACTTTAGGCTTCTCAACATTTCATGTATAGAGACCTTTTTGCCAAAATTCAACACTACTGAGTTATAAGTGATTGAATTTTAATACTTGTCGTCATTTTGCAAAAAATTGACAAAATGGATTTTGCTAACAAACATACACAGGATGCTTAAGAATTCTATACTGTCACAAAAATTGAAATTCAAATATGTATAAATAAGCTCACACTGACCTAAACTATATTGAAAATCTTATGAGCGTATGTATGGTGGGTCGATCGACTCATCACACTAAACGTGTTTTGAAAAAAAAATACTTTTATTTTTTAATTTTTAATTTTTTTTTATAGTATCGTAAGTATAGTCGAAAGCTCTATTTTGTATAACAAATTCAAGTCGATTTCTTGAATAGAAGCCTCATACGAGCGTTAACTATATGCAGAGTCGCATAAAAGCTCGTTCGAGGTCTCGGTCAATATATGGTAAGACTCGGTTTTTATTAAAAAAAAAATAATTAAAAATTGCTTTTATATGCAAATTAAAATTCCAAACACTTTTTGCATTAAACATTTTTCAGTAGGATTTCATTTAGCAAAGTTATGACACTTTGAATTTTTACATTAGCCGCCATTTTGAAAAAAAATTTTATATATTTTTTTTAAACATAACGTATAGGGGCTGCACGTTAGTTCTATGCGATACTCAAAATTTAAATTTTTATCTTCGAAACCAAACAGTTAAGAGCGTTAACTCTTCCGAAAGTCTCAAAATGGCTAGTATGGGGGTACGATCGAACTGATACATCGCTTGTTTTCAAGCAAAAATATATATTTTTTATATTTTACTTAGATGAACTTTAGGCTTCTCAACATTTCATGTATAGAGACCTTTTTGCCAAAATTCAACACTACTGAGTTATAATTGATTGAATTTTAATACTTGTCGTCATTTTGCAAAAAATTGACAAAATGGATTTTGCTAACAAACATACACAGGATGCTTAAGAATTCTATACTGTCACAAAAATTGAAATTCAAATATGTATAAATAAGCTCACACTGACCTAAACTATATTGAAAATCTTATGAGCGTATGTATGGTGGGTCGATCGACTCATCACACTAAACGTGTTTTGAAAAAAAAATACTTTTATTTTTTAATTTTTAATTTTTTTTTATAGTATCGTAAGTATAGTCGAAAGCTCTATTTTGTATAAAAAATTCAAGTCGATTTCTTGAATAGAAGCCTCATACGAGCGTTAACTATATGCAGAGTCGCATAAAAGCTCGTTCGAGGTCTCGGTCAATATATGGTAAGACTCGGTTTTTATTAAAAAAAAAAAAATTAAAAATTGCTTTTATATGCAAATTAAAATTCCAAACACTTTTTGCATTAAACATTTTTTAGTAGGATTTCATTTAGAAAAGTTATGACACTTTGAATTTTTACATTAGCCGCCATTTTGAAAAAAAATTTTATATATTTTTTTTAAACATAACGTATAGGGGCTGCACGTTAGTTCTATGCGATACTTAAAATTTAAATTTTTATCTTCGAAACCAAACAGTTAAGAGCGTTAACTCTTCCGAAAGTCTCAAAATGGCTAGTATGGGGGTACGATCGAACTGATACATCGCTTGTTTTCAAGCAAAAATATATATTTTTTATATTTTACTTAGATGAACTTTAGGCTTCTCAACATTTCATGTATAGAGACCTTTTTGCCAAAATTCAACACTACTGAGTTATAAGTGATTGAATTTTAATACTTGTCGTCATTTTGCAAAAAATTGACAAAATGGATTTTGCTAACAAACATACACAGGATGCTTAAGAATTCTATACTGTCACAAAAATTGAAATTCAAATATGTATAAATAAGCTCACACTGACCTAAACTATATTGAAAATCTTATGAGCGTATGTATGGTGGGTCGATCGACTCATCACACTAAACGTGTTTTGAAAAAAAAATACTTTTATTTTTTAATTTTTAATTTTTTTTTATAGTATCGTAAGTATAGTCGAAAGCTCTATTTTGTATGAAAAATTCAAGTCGATTTCTTAAATAGAAGCCTCATTCGAGCGTTAACTATATGCAGAGTCGCATAAAAGCTCGTTCGAGGTCTCGGTCAATATATGGTAAGACTCGGTTTTTATTAAAAAAAAAAAAATTAAAAATTGCTTTTATATGCAAATTAAAATTCCAAACACTTTTTGCATTAAACATTTTTTAGTAGGATTTCATTTAGCAAAGTTATGACACTTTTAATTTTTACATTAGCCGCCATTTTGAAAAAAAATTTTATATATTTTTTTTAAATATAACGTATAGGGGCTGCACGTTAGTTCTATGCGATACTCAAAATTTTAATTTTTATCTTCGAAACCAAACAGTTAAGAGCGTTAACTCTTCCGAAAGTCTCAAAATGGCTAGTATGGGGGTACGATCGAACTGATACATCGCTTGTTTTCAAGCAAAAATATATATTTTTTATATTTTACTTAGATGAACTTTAGGCTTCTCAACATTTCATGTATAGAGACCTTTTTGCCAAAATTCAACACTACTGAGTTATAAGTGATTGAATTTTAATACTTGTCGTCATTTTGCAAAAAATTGACAAAATGGATTTTGCTAACAAACATACACAGGATGCTTAAGAATTCTATACTGTCACAAAAATTGAAATTCAAATATGTATAAATAAGCTCACACTGACCTAAACTATATTGAAAATCTTATGAGCGTATGTATGGTGGGATATATAGATACGACTCATCACACTAAACGTGTTTTGAAAAAAAAATACTTTTATTTTTTAATTTTTAATTTTTTTTTATAGTATCGTAAGTATAGTCGAAAGCTCTATTTTGTATAAAAAATTCAAGTCGATTTCTTGAATAGAAGCCTCATACGAGCGTTAACTATATGCAGAGTCGCATAAAAGCTCGTTCGAGGTCTCGGTCAATATATGGTAAGACTCGGTTTTTATTAAAAAAAAAATAATTAAAAATTGCTTTTATATGCAAATTAAAATTCCAAACACTTTTTGCATTAAACATTTTTTAGTAGGATTTCATTTAGCAAAGTTATGACACTTTGAATTTTCACATTAGCCGCCATTTTGAAAAAAAATTTTATATATTTTTTTTAAACATAACGTGTAGGGGCTGCACGTTAGTTCTATGCGATACTCAAAATTTAAATTTTTATCTTCGAAACCAAACAGTTAAGAGCGTTAACTCTTCCGAAAGTCTCAAAATGGCTAGTATGGGGGTACGATCGAACTGATACATCGCTTGTTTTCAAGCAAAAATATATATTTTTTATATTTTACTTAGATGAACTTTAGGCTTCTCAACATTTCATGTATAGAGACCTTTTTGCCAAAATTCAACACTACTGAGTTATAAGTGATTGAATTTTAATACTTGTCGTCATTTTGCAAAAAATTGACAAAATGGATTTTGCTAACAAACATACACAGGATGCTTAAGAATTCTATACTGTCACAAAAATTGAAAATCAAATATGTATAAATAAGCTCACACTGACCTAAACTATATTGAAAATCTTATGAGCGTATGTATGGTGGGATATATAGATACGACTCATCACACTAAACGTGTTTTGAAAAAAAAATACTTTTATTTTTTAATTTTTAATTTTTTTTTATAGTATCGTAAGTATAGTCAAAAGCTCTATTTTGTATAAAAAATTCAAGTCGATTTCTTGAATAGAAGCCTCATACGAGCGTTAACTATATGCAGAGTCGCATAAAAGCTCGTTCGAGGTCTCGGTCAATATATGGTAAGACTCGGTTTTTATTAAAAAAAAAATAATTAAAAATTGCTTTTATATGCAAATTAAAATTCCAAACACTTTTTGCATTAAATATTTTTTAGTAGGATTTCATTTAGCAAAGTTATGACACTTTAAATTTTTACATTAGCCGCCATTTTGAAAAAAAAATTTATATATTTTTTTTAAACATAACGTATAGGGGCTGCACGTTAGTTCTATGCGATACTCAAAATTTAAATTTTTATCTTCGAAACCAAACAGTTAAGAGCGTTAACTCTTCCGAAAGTCTCAAAATGGCTAGTATGGGGGTACGATCGAACTGATACATCGCTTGTTTTCAAGCAAAAATATATATTTTTTATATTTTACTTAGATGAACTTTAGGCTTCTCAACATTTCATGTATAGAGACCTTTTTGCCAAAATTCAACACTACTGAGTTATAATTGATTGAATTTTAATACTTGTCGTCATTTTGCAAAAAATTGACAAAATGGATTTTGCTAACAAACATACACAGGATGCTTAAGAATTCCATACTGTCACAAAAATTGAAATTCAAATATGTATAAATAAGCTCACACTGACCTAAACTATATTGAAAATCTTATGAGCGTATGTATGGTGGGATATATAGATACGACTCATCACACTAAACGTGTTTTGAAAAAAAAATACTTTTATTTTTTAATTTTTAATTTTTTTTTATAGTATCGTAAGTATAGTCGAAAGCTCTATTTTGTATAAAAAATTCAAGTCGATTTCTTGAATAGAAGCCTCATACGAGCGTTAACTATATGCAGAGTCGCATAAAAGCTCGTTCGAGGTCTCGGTCAATATATGGTAAGACTCGGTTTTTATTAAAAAAAAAATAATTAAAAATTGCTTTTATATGCAAATTAAAATTCCAAACACTTTTTGCATTAAACATTTTTTAGTAGGATTTCATTTAGCAAAGTTATGACACTTTGAATTTTCACATTAGCCGCCATTTTGAAAAAAAATTTTATATATTTTTTTTAAACATAACGTGTAGGGGTTGCACGTTAGTTCTATGCGATACTCAAAATTTAAATTTTTATCTTCGAAACCAAACAGTTAAGAGCGTTAACTCTTCCGAAAGTCTCAAAATGGCTAGTATGGGGGTACGATCGAACTGATACATCGCTTGTTTTCAAGCAAAAATATATATTTTTTATATTTTACTTAGATGAACTTTAGGCTTCTCAACATTTCATGTATAGAGACCTTTTTGCCAAAATTCAACACTACTGAGTTATAAGTGATTGAATTTTAATACTTGTCGTCATTTTGCAAAAAATTGACAAAATGGATTTTGCTAACAAACATACACAGGATGCTTAAGAATTCTATACTGTCACAAAAATTGAAATTCAAATATGTATAAATAAGCTCACACTGACCTAAACTATATTGAAAATCTTATGAGCGTATGTATGGTGGGTCGATCGACTCATCACACTAAACGTGTTTTGAAAAAAAAATACTTTTATTTTTTAATTTTTAATTTTTTTTTATAGTATCGTAAGTATAGTCGAAAGCTCTATTTTGTATAAAAAATTCAAGTCGATTTCTTGAATAGAAGCCTCATACGAGCGTTAACTATATGCAGAGTCGCATAAAAGCTCGTTCGAGGTCTCGGTCAATATATGGTAAGACTCGGTTTTTATTAAAAAAAAAAAAATTAAAAATTGCTTTTATATGCAAATTAAAATTCCAAACACTTTTTGCATTAAACATTTTTTAGTAGGATTTCATTTAGCAAAGTTATGACACTTTGAATTTTTACATTAGCCGCCATTTTGAAAAAAAATTTTATATATTTTTTTTAAACATAACGTATAGGGGCTGCACGTTAGTTCTATGCGATACTTAAAATTTAAATTTTTATCTTCGAAACCAAACAGTTAAGAGCGTTAACTCTTCCGAAAGTCTCAAAATGGCTAGTATGGGGGTACGATCGAACTGATACATCGCTTGTTTTCAAGCAAAAATATATATTTTTTATATTTTACTTAGATGAACTTTAGGCTTCTCAACATTTCATGTATAGAGATCTTTTTGCTAAAATTCAACACTACTGAGTTATAAGTGATTGAATTTTAATACTTGTCGTCATTTTGCAAAAAATTGACAAAATGGATTTTGCAAACAAACATACACAGGATGCTTAAGAATTCTATACTGTCACAAAAATTGAAAATCAAATATGTATAAATAAGCTCACACTGACCTAAACTATATTGAAAATCTTATGAGCGTATGTATGGTGGGATATATAGATACGACTCATCACACTAAACGTGTTTTGAAAAAAAAATACTTTTATTTTTTAATTTTTAATTTTTTTTTATAGTATCGTAAGTATAGTCAAAAGCTCTATTTTGTATAAAAAATTCAAGTCGATTTCTTGAATAGAAGCCTCATACGAGCGTTAACTATATGCAGAGTCGCATAAAAGCTCGTTCGAGGTCTCGGTCAATATATGGTAAGACTCGGTTTTTATTAAAAAAAAAATAATTAAAAATTGCTTTTATATGCAAATTAAAATTCCAAACACTTTTTGCATTAAATATTTTTTAGTAGGATTTCATTTAGCAAAGTTATGACACTTTAAATTTTTACATTAGCCGCCATTTTGAAAAAAAAATTTATATATTTTTTTTAAACATAACGTATAGGGGCTGCACGTTAGTTCTATGCGATACTCAAAATTTAAATTTTTATCTTCGAAACCAAACAGTTAAGAGCGTTAACTCTTCCGAAAGTCTCAAAATGGCTAGTATGGGGGTACGATCGAACTGATACATCGCTTGTTTTCAAGCAAAAATATATATTTTTTATATTTTACTTAGATGAACTTTAGGCTTCTCAACATTTCATGTATAGAGACCTTTTTGCCAAAATTCAACACTACTGAGTTATAATTGATTGAATTTTAATACTTGTCGTCATTTTGCAAAAAATTGACAAAATGGATTTTGCTAACAAACATACACAGGATGCTTAAGAATTCCATACTGTCACAAAAATTGAAATTCAAATATGTATAAATAAGCTCACACTGACCTAAACTATATTGAAAATCTTATGAGCGTATGTATGGTGGGTCGATCGACTCATCACACTAAACGTGTTTTGAAAAAAAAATACTTTTATTTTTTAATTTTTAATTTTTTTTTATAGTATCGTAAGTATAGTCGAAAGCTCTATTTTGTATAAAAAATTCAAGTCGATTTCTTGAATAGAAGCCTCATACGAGCGTTAACTATATGCAGAGTCGCATAAAAGCTCGTTCGAGGTCTCGGTCAATATATGGTAAGACTCGGTTTTTATTAAAAAAAAAAAAATTAAAAATTGCTTTTATATGCAAATTAAAATTTCAAACACTTTTTGCATTAAACATTTTTTAGTAGGATTTCATTTAGAAAAGTTATGACACTTTGAATTTTTACATTAGCCGCCATTTTGAAAAAAAATTTTATATATTTTTTTTAAACATAACGTATAGGGGCTGCACGTTAGTTCTATGCGATACTCAAAATTTAAATTTTTATCTTTGAAACCAAACAGTTAAGAGCGTTAACTCTTCCGAAAGTCTCAAAATGGCTAGTATGGGGGTACGATCGAACTGATACATCGCTTGTTTTCAAGCAAAAATATATATTTTTTATATTTTACTTAGATGAACTTTAGGCTTCTCAACATTTCATGTATAGAGACCTTTTTGCCAAAATTCAACACTACTGAGTTATAAGTGATTGAATTTTAATACTTGTCGTCATTTTGCAAAAAATTAACAAAATGGATTTTGCTAACAAACATACACAGGATGCTTAAGAATTCTATACTGTCACAAAAATTGAAATTCAAATATGTATAAATAAGCTCACACTGACCTAAACTATATTGAAAATCTTATGAGCGTATGTATGGTGGGTCGATCGACTCATCACACTAAACGTGTTTTGAAAAAAAAATACTTTTATTTTTTAATTTTTAATTTTTTTTTATAGTATCGTAAGTATAGTCGAAAGCTCTATTTTGTATAAAAAATTCAAGTCGATTTCTTGAATAGAAGCCTCATACGAGCGTTAACTATATGCAGAGTCGCATAAAAGCTCGTTCGAGGTCTCGGTCAATATATGGTAAGACTCGGTTTTTATTAAAAAAAAAATAATTAAAAATTGCTTTTATATGCAAATTAAAATTCCAAACACTTTTTGCATTAAACATTTTTTAGTAGGATTTCATTTAGCAAAGTTATGACACTTTGAATTTTTACATTAGCCGCCATTTTGAAAAAAAATTTTATATATTTTTTTTAAACATAACGTATAGGGGCTGCACGTTAGTTCTATGCGATACTTAAAATTTAAATTTTTATCTTCGAAACCAAACAGTTAAGAGCGTTAACTCTTCCGAAAGTCTCAAAATGGCTAGTATGGGGGTACGATCGAACTGATAGATCGCTTGTTTTCAAGCAAAAATATATATTTTTTATATTTTACTTAGATGAACTTTAGGCTTCTCAACATTTCATGTATAGAGACCTTTTTGCCAAAATTCAACACTACTGAGTTATAAGTGATTGAATTTTAATACTTGTCGTCATTTTGCAAAAAATTGACAAAATGGATTTTGCTAACAAACATACACAGGATGCTTAAGAATTCTATACTGTCACAAAAATTGAAATTCAAATATGTATAAATAAGCTCACACTGACCTAAACTATATTGAAAATCTTATGAGCGTATGTATGGTGGGATATATAGATACGACTCATCACACTAAACGTGTTTTGAAAAAAAAATACTTTTATTTTTTAATTTTTAATTTTTTTTTATAGTATCGTAAGTATAGTCGAAAGCTCTATTTTGTATAAAAAATTCAAGTCGATTTCTTGAATAGAAGCCTCATACGAGCGTTAACTATATGCAGAGTCGCATAAAAGCTCGTTCGAGGTCTCGGTCAATATATGGTAAGACTCGGTTTTTTAAAAAAAAAAAATAATTAAAAATTGCTTTTATATGCAAATTAAAATTCCAAACACTTTTTGCATTAAACATTTTTTAGTAGGATTTCATTTAGCAAAGTTATGACACTTTGAATTTTTACATTAGCCGCCATTTTGAAAAAAAATTTTATATATTTTTTTTAAACATAACGTGTAGGGGCTGCACGTTAGTTCTATGCGATACTCAAAATTTAAATTTTTATCTTCGAAACCAAACAGTTAAGAGCGTTAACTCTTCCGAAAGTCTCAAAATGGCTAGTATGGGGGTACGATCGAACTGATACATCGCTTGTTTTCAAGCAAAAATATATATTTTTTATATTTTACTTAGATGAACTTTAGGCTTCTCAACATTTCATGTATAGAGACCTTTTTGCCAAAATTCAACACTACTGAGTTATAAGTGATTGAATTTTAATACTTGTCGTCATTTTGCAAAAAATTGACAAAATGGATTTTGCTAACAAACATACACAGGATGCTTAAGAATTCTATACTGTCACAAAAATTGAAATTCAAATATGTATAAATAAGCTCACACTGACCTAAACTATATTGAAAATCTTATGAGCGTATGTATGGTGGGTCGATCGACTCATCACACTAAACGTGTTTTGAAAAAAAAATACTTTTATTTTTTAATTTTTAATTTTTTTTTATAGTATCGTAAGTATAGTCGAAAGCTCTATTTTGTATAAAAAATTCAAGTCGATTTCTTGAATAGAAGCCTCATACGAGCGTTAACTATATGCAGAGTCGCATAAAAGCTCGTTCGAGGTCTCGGTCAATATATGGTAAGACTCGGTTTTTATTAAAAAAAAAATAATTAAAAATTGCTTTTATATGCAAATTAAAATTCCAAACACTTTTTGCATTAAACATTTTTTAGTAGGATTTCATTTAGCAAAGTTATGACACTTTGAATTTTTACATTAGCCGCCATTTTGAAAAAAAATTTTATATATTTTTTTTAAACATAACGTATAGGGGCTGCACGTTAGTTCTATGCGATACTTAAAATTTAAATTTTTATCTTCGAAACCAAACAGTTAAGAGCGTTAACTCTTCCGAAAGTCTCAAAATGGCTAGTATGGGGGTACGATCGAACTGATACATCGCTTGTTTTCAAGCAAAAATATATATTTTTTATATTTTACTTAGATGAACTTTAGGCTTCTCAACATTTCATGTATAGAGATCTTTTTGCCAAAATTCAACACTACTGAGTTATAAGTGATTGAATTTTAATACTTGTCGTCATTTTGCAAAAAATTGACAAAATGGATTTTGCTAACAAACATACACAGGATGCTTAAGAATTCTATACTGTCACAAAAATTGAAAATCAAATATGTATAAATAAGCTCACACTGACCTAAACTATATTGAAAATCTTATGAGCGTATGTATAGTGGGATATATAGATACGACTCATCACACTAAACGTGTTTTGAAAAAAAAATACTTTTATTTTTTAATTTTTAATTTTTTTTTATAGTATCGTAAGTATAGTCAAAAGCTTTATTTTGTATAAAAAATTCAAGTCGATTTCTTGAATAGAAGCCTCATACGAGCGTTAACTATATGCAGAGTCGCATAAAAGCTCGTTCGAGGTCTCGGTCAATATATGGTAAGACTCGGTTTTGATTAAAAAAAAAAAAATTAAAAATTGCTTTTATATGCAAATTAAAATTCCAAACACTTTTTGCATTAAACATTTTTTAGTAGGATTTCATTTAGCAAAGTTATGACACTTTGAATTTTTACATTAGCCGCCATTTTGAAAAAAAATTTTATATATTTTTTTTAAACATAACGTATAGGGGCTGCACGTTAGTTCTATGCGATACTCAAAATTTAAATTTTTATCTTCGAAACCAAACAGTTAAGAGCGTTAACTCTTCCGAAAGTCTCAAAATGGCTAGTATGGGGGTACGATCGAACTGATACATCGCTTGTTTTCAAGCAAAAATATATATTTTTTATATTTTACTTAGATGAACTTTAGGCTTCTCAACATTTCATGTATAGAGACCTTTTTGCCAAAATTCAACACTACTGAGTTATAAGTGATTGAATTTTAATACTTGTCGTCATTTTGCAAAAAATTAACAAAATGGATTTTGCTAACAAACATACACAGGATGCTTAAGAATTCTATACTGTCACAAAAATTAAAATTCAAATATGTATAAATAAGCTCACACTGACCTAAACTATATTGAAAATCTTATGAGCGTATGTATGGTGGGTCGATCGACTCATCACACTAAACGTGTTTTGAAAAAAAAATACTTTTATTTTTTAATTTTTAATTTTTTTTTATAGTATCGTAAGTATAGTCGAAAGCTCTATTTTGTATAAAAAATTCAAGTCGATTTCTTGAATAGAAGCCTCATTCGAGCGTTAACTATATGCAGAGTCGCATAAAAGCTCGTTCGAGGTCTCGGTCAATATATGGTAAGACTCGGTTTTTATTAAAAAAAAAAAAATTAAAAATTGCTTTTATATGCAAATTAAAATTCCAAACACTTTTTGCATTAAACATTTTTTAGTAGGATTTCATTTAGCAAAGTTATGACACTTTTAATTTTTACATTAGCCGCCATTTTGAAAAAAAATTTTATATATTTTTTTTAAATATAACGTATAGGGGCTGCACGTTAGTTCTATGCGATACTCAAAATTTTAATTTTTATCTTCGAAACCAAACAGTTAAGAGCGTTAACTCTTCCGAAAGTCTCAAAATGGCTAGTATGGGGGTACGATCGAACTGATAGATCGCTTGTTTTCAAGCAAAAATATATATTTTTTATATTTTACTTAGATGAACTTTAGGCTTCTCAACATTTCATGTATAGAGACCTTTTTGCCAAAATTCAACACTACTGAGTTATAAGTGATTGAATTTTAATACTTGTCGTCATTTTGCAAAAAATTGACAAAATGGATTTTGCTAACAAACATACACAGGATGCTTAAGAATTCTATACTGTCACAAAAATTGAAAATCAAATATGTATAAATAAGCTCACACTGACCTAAACTATATTGAAAATCTTATGAGCGTATGTATAGTGGGATATATAGATACGACTCATCACACTAAACGTGTTTTGAAAAAAAAATACTTTTATTTTTTAATTTTTAATTTTTTTTTATAGTATCGTAAGTATAGTCAAAAGCTCTATTTTGTATAAAAAATTCAAGTCGATTTCTTGAATAGAAGCCTCATACGAGCGTTAACTATATGCAGAGTCGCATAAAAGCTCGTTCGAGGTCTCGGTCAATATATGGTAAGACTCGGTTTTGATTAAAAAAAAAAAAATTAAAAATTGCTTTTATATGCAAATTAAAATTCCAAACACTTTTTGCATTAAACATTTTTTAGTAGGATTTCATTTAGCAAAGTTATGACACTTTGAATTTTTACATTAGCCGCCATTTTGAAAAAAAATTTTATATATTTTTTTTAAACATAACGTATAGGGGCTGCACGTTAGTTCTATGCGATACTCAAAATTTAAATTTTTATCTTCGAAACCAAACAGTTAAGAGCGTTAACTCTTCCGAAAGTCTCAAAATGGCTAGTATGGGGGTACGATCGAACTGATACATCGCTTGTTTTCAAGCAAAAATATATATTTTTTATATTTTACTTAGATGAACTTTAGGCTTCTCAACATTTCATGTATAGAGACCTTTTTGCCAAAATTCAACACTACTGAGTTATAAGTGATTGAATTTTAATACTTGTCGTCATTTTGCAAAAAATTAACAAAATGGATTTTGCTAACAAACATACACAGGATGCTTAAGAATTCTATACTGTCACAAAAATTGAAATTCAAATATGTATAAACAAGCTCACACTGACCTAAACTATATTGAAAATCTTATGAGCGTATGTATGGTGGGTCGATCGACTCATCACACTAAACGTGTTTTGAAAAAAAAATACTTTTATTTTTTAATTTTTAATTTTTTTTTATAGTATCGTAAGTATAGTCGAAAGCTCTATTTTGTATAAAAAATTCAAGTCGATTTCTTGAATAGAAGCCTCATACGAGCGTTAACTATATGCAGAGTCGCATAAAAGCTCGTTCGAGGTCTCGGTCAATATATGGTAAGACTCGGTTTTGATTAAAAAAAAAAAAATTAAAAATTGCTTTTATATGCAAATTAAAATTCCAAACACTTTTTGCATTAAACATTTTTTAGTAGGATTTCATTTAGCAAAGTTATGACACTTTGAATTTTTACATTAGCCGCCATTTTGAAAAAAAATTTTATATATTTTTTTTAAACATAACGTATAGGGGCTGCACGTTAGTTCTATGCGATACTCAAAATTTAAATTTTTATCTTCGAAACCAAACAGTTAAGAGCGTTAACTCTTCCGAAAGTCTCAAAATGGCTAGTATGGGGGTACGATCGAACTGATACATCGCTTGTTTTCAAGCAAAAATATATATTTTTTATATTTTACTTAGATGAACTTTAGGCTTCTCAACATTTCATGTATAGAGACCTTTTTGCCAAAATTCAACACTACTGAGTTATAAGTGATTGAATTTTAATACTTGTCGTCATTTTGCAAAAAATTGACAAAATGGATTTTGCTAACAAACATACACAGGGTGCTTAAGAATTCTATACTGTCACAAAAATTGAAATTCAAATATGTATAAATAAGCTCACACTGACCTAAACTATATTGAAAATCTTATGAGCGTATGTATGGTGGGTCGATCGACTCATCACACTAAACGTGTTTTGAAAAAAAAATACTTTTATTTTTTAATTTTTAATTTTTTTTTATAGTATCGTAAGTATAGTCGAAAGCTCTATTTTGTATAAAAAATTCAAGTCGATTTCTTGAATAGAAGCCTCATACGAGCGTTAACTATATGCAGAGTCGCATAAAAGCTCGTTCGAGGTCTCGGTCAATATATGGTAAGACTCGGTTTTTATTAAAAAAAAAATAATTAAAAATTGCTTTTATATGCAAATTAAAATTCCAAACACTTTTTGCATTAA
This sequence comes from Plectrocnemia conspersa, assembly GCF_051122295.1. Lineage (NCBI taxonomy): Eukaryota > Metazoa > Arthropoda > Insecta > Trichoptera > Polycentropodidae > Plectrocnemia > Plectrocnemia conspersa. Next base: position 225,435 of record NW_028277174.1, on the reverse strand, counting down.
ACATTTTTTAGTAGGATTTCATTTAGCAAAGTTATGACACTTTGAATTTTTACATTAGCCGCCATTTTGAAAAAAAATTTTATATATTTTTTTTAAACATAACGTATAGGGGCTGCACGTTAGTTCTATGCGATACTCAAAATTTAAATTTTTATCTTCGAAACCAAACAGTTAAGAGCGTTAACTCTTCCGAAAGTCTCAAAATGGCTAGTATGGGGGTACGATCGAACTGATAGATCGCTTGTTTTCAAGCAAAAATATATATTTTTTATATTTTACTTAGATGAACTTTAGGCTTCTCAACATTTCATGTATAGAGACCTTTTTGCCAAAATTCAACACTACTGAGTTATAAGTGATTGAATTTTAATACTTGTCGTCATTTTGCAAAAAATTGACAAAATGGATTTTGCTAACAAACATACACAGGATGCTTAAGAATTCTATACTGTCACAAAAATTGAAATTTAAATATGTATAAATAAGCTCACACTGACCTTAACTATATTGAAAATCTTATGAGCGTATGAATGGTAGGTCGATCGACTCATCACACTAAACGTGTTTTGAAAAAAAAATACTTTTATTTTTTAATTTTTAATTTTTTTTTATAGTATCGAGGATATAGTCGAAAGCTCTATTTTGTATTAAAAATTCAAGTCTATTTCTTAAATAAAAACCTCGTACGAGCATTAACTATATGCAGAGTCGCATAAAAGCTCGTTCGAGGTCTCGGTCAATATATGGTAAGACTCGGTTTTTATTAAAAAAAAAATAATTAAAAATTGCTTTTATATGCAAATTAAAATTCCAAACACTTTTTGCATTAGACATTTTTTAGTAGGATTTCATTTAGCAAAGTTATGACACTTTGAATTTTTACATTAGTTGCCATTTTGAAAAAAAAATTTATATATTTTTTTTAAACATAACGTATAGTGCCTGCACGTTAGTTCTATGCGATACTCAAAATTTAAATTTTTATCTTCGAAACCAAACAGTTAAGAGCGTTAACTCTTCCGAAAGTCTCAAAATGGCTAGTATGGGGGTACGATCGAACTGATACATCGCTTGTTTTCAAGCAAAAATATATATTTTTTATATTTTACTTAGATGAACTTTAGGCTTCTCAACATTTCATGTATAGAGACCTTTTTGCCAAAATTCAACACTACTGAGTTATAAGTGATTGAATTTTAATACTTGTCGTCATTTTGCAAAAAATTGACAAAATGGATTTTGCTAACAAACATACACAGGATGCTTAAGAATTCTATACTGTCACAAAAATTGAAATTCAAATATGTATAAATAAGCTCACACTGACCTAAACTATATTGAAAATCTTATGAGCGTATGTATGGTGGGTCGATCGACTCATCACACTAAACGTGTTTTGAAAAAAAAATACTTTTATTTTTTAATTTTTAATTTTTTTTTATAGTATCGTAAGTATAGTCGAAAGCTCTATTTTGTATAAAAAATTCAAGTCGATTTCTTAAATAGAAGCCTCATACGAGCGTTAACTATATGCAGAGTCGCATAAAAGCTCGTTCGAGGTCTCGGTCAATATATGGTAAGACTCGGTTTTTATTAAAAAAAAAAAAATTAAAAATTGCTTTTATATGCAAATTAAAATTCCAAACACTTTTTGCATTAAACATTTTTTAGTAGGATTTCATTTAGCAAAGTTATGACACTTTGAATTTTTACATTAGCCGCTATTTTAAAAAAAATTTTATATATTTTTTTTAAACATAACGTATAGGGGCTGCACGTTAGTTCTATGCGATACTCAAAATTTAAATTTTTATCTTCGAAACCAAACAGTTAAGAGCGTTAACTCTTCCGAAAGTCTCAAAATGGCTAGTATGGGGGTACGATCGAACTGATACATCGCTTGTTTTCAAGCAAAAATATATATTTTTTATATTTTACTTAGATGAACTTTAGGCTTCTCAACATTTCATGTATAGAGACCTTTTTGCCAAAATTCAACACTACTGAGTTATAAGTGATTGAATTTTAATACTTGTCGTCATTTTGCAAAAAATTGACAAAATGGATTTTGCTAACAAACATACACAGGATGCTTAAGAATTCTATACTGTCACAAAAATTGAAATTCAAATATGTATAAATAAGCTCACACTGACCTAAACTATATTGAAAATCTTATGAGCGTATGTATGGTGGGTCGATCGACTCATCACACTAAACGTGTTTTGAAAAAAAAATACTTTTATTTTTTAATTTTTAATTTTTTTTTATAGTATCGTAAGTATAGTCGAAAGCTCTATTTTGTATAAAAAATTCAAGTCGATTTCTTAAATAGAAGCCTCATACGAGCGTTAACTATATGCAGAGTCGCATAAAAGCTCGTTCGAGATCTCGGTCAATATATGGTAAGACTCGGTTTTTATTAAAAAAAAAATAATTAAAAATTGCTTTTATATGCAAATTAAAATTCCAAACACTTTTTGCATTAAACATTTTTTAGTAGGATTTCATTTAGCAAAGTTATGACACTTTGAATTTTTACATTAGCCGCCATTTTGAAAAAAAATTTTATATATTTTTTTTAAACATAACGTATAGGGGCTGCACGTTAGTTCTATGCGATACTCAAAATTTAAATTTTTATCTTCGAAACCAAACAGTTAAGAGCGTTAACTCTTCCGAAAGTCTCAAAATGGCTAGTATGGGGGTACGATCGAACTGATACATCGCTTGTTTTCAAGCAAAAATATATATTTTTTATATTTTACTTAGATGAACTTTAGGCTTCTCAACATTTCATGTATAGAGACCTTTTTGCCAAAATTCAACACTACTGAGTTATAAGTGATTGAATTTTAATACTTGTCGTCATTTTGCAAAAAATTGACAAAATGGATTTTGCTAACAAACATACACAGGATGCTTAAGAATTCTATACTGTCACAAAAATTGAAATTCAAATATGTATAAATAAGCTCACACTGACCTAAACTATATTGAAAATCTTATGAGCGTATGTATGGTGGGATATATAGATACGACTCATCACACTAAACGTGTTTTGAAAAAAAAATACTTTTATTTTTTAATTTTTAATTTTTTTTATAGTATCGTAAGTATAGTCGAAAGCTCTATTTTGTATAAAAAATTCAAGTCGATTTCTTGAATAGAAGCCTCATACGAGCGTTAACTATATGCAGAGTCGCATAAAAGCTCGTTCGAGGTCTCGGTCAATATATGGTAAGACTCGGTTTTGATTAAAAAAAAAAAAATTAAAAATTGCTTTTATATGCAAATTAAAATTCCAAACACTTTTTGCATCAAACATTTTTTAGTAGGATTTCATTTAGCAAAGTTATGACACTTTGAATTTTTACATTAGCCGCCATTTTGAAAAAAAATTTTATATATTTTTTTTAAACATAACGTATAGGGGCTGCACGTTAGTTCTATGCGATACTCAAAATTTAAATTTTTATCTTCGAAACCAAACAGTTAAGAGCGTTAACTCTTCCGAAAGTCTCAAAATGGCTAGTATGGGGGTACGATCGAACTGATACATCGCTTGTTTTCAAGCAAAAATATATATTTTTTATATTTTACTTAGATGAACTTTAGGCTTCTTAACATTTCATGTATAGAGACCTTTTTGCCAAAATTCAACACTACTGAGTTATAAGTGATTGAATTTTAATACTTGTCGTCATTTTGCAAAAAATTGACAAAATGGATTTTGCTAACAAACATACACAGGATGCTTAAGAATTCTATACTGTCACAAAAATTGAAATTCAAATATGTATAAATAAGCTCACACTGACCTAAACTATATTGAAAATCTTATGAGCGTATGTATGGTGGGTCGATCGACTCATCACACTAAACGTGTTTTGAAAAAAAAATACTTTTATTTTTTAATTTTCAATTTTTTTTTATAGTATCGTAAGTATAGTCGAAAGCTCTATTTTGTATAAAAAATTCAAGTCGATTTCTTGAATAGAAGCCTCATACTAACGTTAACTATATCCAGAGTCGCATAAAAGCTCGTTCGAGGTCTCGGTCAATATATGGTAAGACTCGGTTTTTATTAAAAAAAAAATAATTAAAAATTGCTTTTATATGCAAATTAAAATTCCAAACACTTTTTGCATTAAACATTTTTTAGTAGGATTTCATTTAGCAAAGTTATGACACTTTGAATTTTTACATTAGCCGCCATTTTAAAAAAAATTTTATATATTTTTTTTAAACATAACGTATAGGGGCTGCACGTTAGTTCTATGCGATACTCAAAATTTAAATTTTTATCTTCGAAACCAAACAGTTAAGAGCGTTAACTCTTCCGAAAGTCTCAAAATGGCTAGTATGGGGGTACGATCGAACTGATACATCGCTTGTTTTCAAGCAAAAATATATATTTTTTATATTTTACTTAGATGAACTTTAGGCTTCTCAACATTTCATGTATAGAGACCTTTTTGCCAAAATTCAACACTACTGAGTTATAAGTGATTGAATTTTAATACTTGTCGTCATTTTGCAAAAAATTGACAAAATGGATTTTGCTAACAAACATACACAGGATGCTTAAGAATTCTATACTGTCACAAAAATTGAAATTCAAATATGTATAAATAAGCTCACACTGACCTAAACTATATTGAAAATCTTATGAGCGTATGTATGGTGGGTCGATCGACTCATCACACTAAACGTGTTTTGAAAAAAAAATACTTTTATTTTTTAATTTTCAATTTTTTTTTATAGTATCGTAAGTATAGTCGAAAGCTCTATTTTGTATAAAAAATTCAAGTCGATTTCTTGAATAGAAGCCTCATACTAACGTTAACTATATGCAGAGTCGCATAAAAGCTCGTTCGAGGTCTCGGTCAATATATGGTAAGACTCGGTTTTTATTAAAAAAAAAATAATTAAAAATTGCTTTTATATGCAAATTAAAATTCCAAACACTTTTTGCATTAAACATTTTTTAGTAGGATTTCATTTAGCAAAGTTATGACACTTTGAATTTTTACATTAGCCGCCATTTTGAAAAAAAATTTTATATATTTTTTTTAAACATAACGTATAGGGGCTGCACGTTAGTTCTATGCGATACTCAAAATTTAAATTTTTATCTTCGAAACCAAACAGTTAAGAGCGTTAACTCTTCCGAAAGTCTCAAAATGGCTAGTATGGGGGTACGATCGAACTGATACATCGCTTGTTTTCAAGCAAAAATATATATTTTTTATATTTTACTTAGATGAACTTTAGGCTTCTCAACATTTCATGTATAGAGACCTTTTTGCCAAAATTCAACACTACTGAGTTATAAGTGATTGAATTTTAATACTTGTCGTCATTTTGCAAAAAATTGACAAAATGGATTTTGCTAACAAACATACACAGGATGCTTAAGAATTCTATACTGTCACAAAAATTGAAATTCAAATATGTATAAATAAGCTCACACTGACCTAAACTATATTGAAAATCTTATGAGCGTATGTATGGTGGGTCGATCGACTCATCACACTAAACGTGTTTTGAAAAAAAAATACTTTTATTTTTTAATTTTTAATTTTTTTTTATAGTATCGTAAGTATAGTCGAAAGCTCTATTTTGTATAAAAAATTCAAGTCGATTTCTTGAATAGAAGCCTCATACGAGCGTTAACTATATGCAGAGTCGCATAAAAGCTCGTTCGAGGTCTCGGTCAATATATGGTAAGACTCGGTTTTTATTAAAAAAAAAAAAATTAAAAATTGCTTTTATATGCAAATTAAAATTCCAAACACTTTTTGCATTAAACATTTTTTAGTAGGATTTCATTTAGAAAAGTTATGACACTTTGAATTTTTACATTAGCCGCCATTTTGAAAAAAAATTTTATATATTTTTTTTAAACATAACGTATAGGGGCTGCACGTTAGTTCTATGCGATACTCAAAATTTAAATTTTTATCTTCGAAACCAAACAGTTAAGAGCGTTAACTCTTCCGAAAGTCTCAAAATGGCTAGTATGGGGGTACGATCGAACTGATACATCGCTTGTTTTCAAGCAAAAATATATATTTTTTATATTTTACTTAGATGAACTTTAGGCTTCTCAACATTTCATGTATAGAGACCTTTTTGCCAAAATTCAACACTACTGAGTTATAAGTGATTGAATTTTAATACTTGTCGTCATTTTGCAAAAAATTGACAAAATGGATTTTGCTAACAAACATACACAGGATGCTTAAGAATTCTATACTGTCACAAAAATTGAAATTCAAATATGTATAAATAAGCTCACACTGACCTAAACTATATTGAAAATCTTATGAGCGTATGTATGGTGGGTCGATCGACTCATCACACTAAACGTGTTTTGAAAAAAAAATACTTTTATTTTTTAATTTTTAATTTTTTTTTATAGTATCGTAAGTATAGTCGAAAGCTCTATTTTGTATAAAAAATTCAAGTCGATTTCTTGAATAGAAGCCTCATTCGAGCGTTAACTATATGCAGAGTCGCATAAAAGCTCGTTCGAGGTCTCGGTCAATATATGGTAAGACTCGGTTTTTATTAAAAAAAAAAAAATTAAAAATTGCTTTTATATGCAAATTAAAATTCCAAACACTTTTTGCATTAAACATTTTTTAGTAGAATTTCATTTAGCAAAGTTATGACACTTTTAATTTTTACATTAGCCGCCATTTTGAAAAAAAATTTTATATATTTTTTTTAAATATAACGTATAGGGGCTGCACGTTAGTTCTATGCGATACTCAAAATTTTAATTTTTATCTTCGAAACCAAACAGTTAAGAGCGTTAACTCTTCCGAAAGTCTCAAAATGGCTAGTATGGGGGTACGATCGAACTGATACATCGCTTGTTTTCAAGCAAAAATATATATTTTTTATATTTTACTTAGATGAACTTTAGGCTTCTCAACATTTCATGTATAGAGACCTTTTTGCCTAAATTCAACACTACTGAGTTATAAGTGATTGAATTTTAATACTTGTCGTCATTTTGCAAAAAATTGACAAAATGGATTTTGCTAACAAACATACACAGGATGCTTAAGAATTCTATACTGTCACAAAAATTGAAATTCAAATATGTATAAATAAGCTCACACTGACCTAAACTATATTGAAAATCTTATGAGCGTATGTATGGTGGGTCGATCGACTCATCACACTAAACGTGTTTTGAAAAAAAAATACTTTTATTTTTTAATTTTTAATTTTTTTTTATAGTATCGTAAGTATAGTCGAAAGCTCTATTTTGTATAAAAAATTCAAGTCGATTTCTTAAATAGAAGCCTCATACGAGCGTTAACTATATGCAGAGTCGCATAAAAGCTCGTTCGAGGTCTCGGTCAATATATGGTAAGACTCGGTTTTTATTAAAAAAAAAAAAATTAAAAATTGCTTTTATATGCAAATTAAAATTCCAAACACTTTTTGCATTAAACATTTTTTAGTAGGATTTCATTTAGCAAAGTTATGACACTTTGAATTTTTACATTAGCCGCCATTTTGAAAAAAAATTTTATATATTTTTTCTAAACATAACGTATAGGGGCTGCACGTTAGTTCTATGCGATACTTAAAATTTAAATTTTTATCTTTGAAACCAAACAGTTAAGAGCGTTAACTCTTCCGAAAGTCTCAAAATGGCTAGTATGGGGGTACGATCGAACTGATACATCGCTTGTTTTCAAGCAAAAATATATATTTTTTATATTTTACTTAGATGAACTTTAGGCTTCTCAACATTTCATGTATAGAGACCTTTTTGCCAAAATTCAACACTACTGAGTTATAAGTGATTGAATTTTAATACTTGTCGTCATTTTGCAAAAAATTGACAAAATGGATTTTGCTAACAAACATACACAGGATGCTTAAGAATTCTATACTGTCACAAAAATTGAAATTCAAATATGTATAAATAAGCTCACACTGACCTAAACTATATTGAAAATCTTATGAGCGTATGTATGGTGGGTCGATCGACTCATCACACTAAACGTGTTTTGAAAAAAAAATACTTTTATTTTTTAATTTTTAATTTTTTTTTATAGTATCGTAAGTATAGTCGAAAGCTCTATTTTGTATAAAAAATTCAAGTCGATTTCTTGAATAGAAGCCTCATACGAGCGTTAACTATATGCAGAGTCGCATAAAAGCTCGTTCGAGGTCTCGGTCAATATATGGTAAGACTCGGTTTTTATTAAAAAAAAAAAAATTAAAAATTGCTTTTATATGCAAATTAAAATTCCAAACACTTTTTGCATTAAACATTTTTTAGTAGGATTTTATTTAGGAAAGTTATGACACTTTGAATTTTTACATTAGCCGCCATTTTGAAAAAAAATTTTATATATTTTTTTTAAACATAACGTATAGGGGCTGCACGTTAGTTCTATGCGATACTCAAAATTTAAATTTTTATCTTCGAAACCAAACAGTTAAGAGCGTTAACTCTTCCGAAAGTCTCAAAATGGCTAGTATGGGGGTACGATCGAACTGATACATCGCTTGTTTTCAAGCAAAAATATATATTTTTTATATTTTACTTAGATAAACTTTAGGCTTCTCAACATTTCATGTATAGAAACCTTTTTGCCAAAATTCAACACTACTGAGTTATAAGTGATTGAATTTTAATACTTGTCGTCATTTTGCAAAAAATTGACAAAATGGATTTTGCTAACAAACATACACAGGATGCTTAAGAATTCTATACTGTCACAAAAATTGAAATTCAAATATGTATAAATAAGCTCACACTGACCTAAACTATATTGAAAATCTTATGAGCGTATGTATGGTGGGTCGATCGACTCATCACACTAAACGTGTTTTGAAAAAAAAATACTTTTATTTTTTAATTTTTAATTTTTTTTTATAGTATCGTAAGTATAGTCGAAAGCTCTATTTTGTATAAAAAATTCAAGTCGATTTCTTGAATAGAAGCCTCATACGAGCGTTAACTATATGCAGAGTCGCATAAAAGCTCGTTCGAGGTCTCGGTCAATATATGGTAAGACTCGGTTTTTATTAAAAAAAAAATAATTAAAAATTGCTTTTATATGCAAATTAAAATTCCAAACACTTTTTGCATTAAACATTTTTTAGTAGGATTTCATTTAGCAAAGTTATGACACTTTGAATTTTTACATTAGCCGCCATTTTGAAAAAAAATTTTATATATTTTTTTTAAACATAACGTATAGGGGCTGCACGTTAGTTCTATGCGATACTTAAAATTTAAATTTTTATCTTCGAAACCAAACAGTTAAGAGCGTTAACTCTTCCGAAAGTCTCAAAATGGCTAGTATGGGGGTACGATCGAACTGATACATCGCTTGTTTTCAAGCAAAAATATATATTTTTTATATTTTACTTAGATGAACTTTAGGCTTCTCAACATTTCATGTATAGAGATCTTTTTGCCAAAATTCAACACTACTGAGTTATAAGTGATTGAATTTTAATACTTGTCGTCATTTTGCAAAAAATTGACAAAATGGATTTTGCTAACAAACATACACAGGATGCTTAAGAATTCTATACTGTCACAAAAATTGAAAATCAAATATGTATAAATAAGCTCACACTGACCTAAACTATATTGAAAATCTTATGAGCGTATGTATGGTGGGATATATAGATACGACTCATCACACTAAACGTGTTTTGAAAAAAAAATACTTTTATTTTTTAATTTTTAATTTTTTTTTATAGTATCGTAAGTATAGTCAAAAGCTCTATTTTGTATAAAAAATTCAAGTCGATTTCTTGAATAGAAGCCTCATACGAGCGTTAACTATATGCAGAGTCGCATAAAAGCTCGTTCGAGGTCTCGGTCAATATATGGTAAGACTCGGTTTTTATTAAAAAAAAAATAATTAAAAATTGCTTTTATATGCAAATTAAAATTCCAAACACTTTTTGCATTAAATATTTTTTAGTAGGATTTCATTTAGCAAAGTTATGACACTTTAAATTTTTACATTAGCCGCCATTTTGAAAAAAAAATTTATATATTTTTTTTAAACATAACGTATAGGGGCTGCACGTTAGTTCTATGCGATACTCAAAATTTAAATTTTTATCTTCGAAACCAAACAGTTAAGAGCGTTAACTCTTCCGAAAGTCTCAAAATGGCTAGTATGGGGGTACGATCGAACTGATACATCGCTTGTTTTCAAGCAAAAATATATATTTTTTATATTTTACTTAGATGAACTTTAGGCTTCTCAACATTTCATGTATAGAGACCTTTTTGCCAAAATTCAACACTTCTGAGTTATAAGTGATTGAATTTTAATACTTGTCGTCATTTTGCAAAAAATTGACAAAATGGATTTTGCTAACAAACATACACAGGATGCTTAAGAATTCTATACTGTCACAAAAATTGAAATTCAAATATGTATAAATAAGCTCACACTGACCTAAACTATATTGAAAATCTTATGAGCGTATGTATGGTGGGTCGATCGACTCATCACACTAAACGTGTTTTGAAAAAAAAATACTTTTATTTTTTAATTTTTAATTTTTTTTATAGTATCGTAAGTATAGTCGAAAGCTCTATTTTGTATAAAAAATTCAAGTCGATTTCTTGAATAGAAGCCTCATACGAGCGTTAACTATATGCAGAGTCGCATAAAAGCTCGTTCGAGGTCTCGGTCAATATATGGTAAGACTCGGTTTTGATTAAAAAAAAAAAAATTAAAAATTGCTTTTATATGCAAATTAAAATTCCAAACACTTTTTGCATCAAACATTTTTTAGTAGGATTTCATTTAGCAAAGTTATGACACTTTGAATTTTTACATTAGCCGCCATTTTGAAAAAAAATTTTATATATTTTTTTTAAACATAACGTATAGGGGCTGCACGTTAGTTCTATGCGATACTCAAAATTTAAATTTTTATCTTCGAAACCAAACAGTTAAGAGCGTTAACTCTTCCGAAAGTCTCAAAATGGCTAGTATGGGGGTACGATCGAACTGATACATCGCTTGTTTTCAAGCAAAAATATATATTTTTTATATTTTACTTAGATGAACTTTAGGCTTCTCAACATTTCATGTATAGAGACCTTTTTGCCTAAATTCAACACTACTGAGTTATAAGTGATTGAATTTTAATACTTGTCGTCATTTTGCAAAAAATTGACAAAATGGATTTTGCTAACAAACATACACAGGATGCTTAAGAATTCTATACTGTCACAAAAATTGAAATTCAAATATGTATAAATAAGCTCACACTGACCTAAACTATATTGAAAATCTTATGAGCGTATGTATGGTGGGTCGATCGACTCATCACACTAAACGTGTTTTGAAAAAAAAATACTTTTATTTTTTAATTTTTAATTTTTTTTTATAGTATCGTAAGTATAGTCGAAAGCTCTATTTTGTATAAAAAATTCAAGTCGATTTCTTAAATAGAAGCCTCATACGAGCGTTAACTATATGCAGAGTCGCATAAAAGCTCGTTCGAGGTCTCGGTCAATATATGGTAAGACTCGGTTTTTATTAAAAAAAAAAAAATTAAAAATTGCTTTTATATGCAAATTAAAATTCCAAACACTTTTTGCATTAAACATTTTTTAGTAGGATTTCATTTAGCAAAGTTATGACACTTTGAATTTTTACATTAGCCGCCATTTTGAAAAAAAATTTTATATATTTTTTTTAAACATAACGTATAGGGGCTGCACGTTAGTTCTATGCGATACTCAAAATTTAAATTTTTATCTTCGAAACCAAACAGTTAAGAGCGTTAACTCTTCCGAAAGTCTCAAAATGGCTAGTATGGGGGTACGATCGAACTGATACATCGCTTGTTTTCAAGCAAAAATATATATTTTTTATATTTTACTTAGATGAACTTTAGGCTTCTCAACATTTCATGTATAAAGACCTTTTTGCCTAAATTCAACACTACTGAGTTATAAGTGATTGAATTTTAATACTTGTCGTCATTTTGCAAAAAATTGACAAAATGGATTTTGCTAACAAACATACACAGGATGCTTAAGAATTCTATACTGTCACAAAAATTGAAATTTAAATATGTATAAATAAGCTCACACTGACCTTAACTATATTGAAAATCTTATGAGCGTATGAATGGTAGGTCGATCGACTCATCACACTAAACGTGTTTTGAAAAAAAAATACTTTTATTTTTTAATTTTTAATTTTTTTTTATAGTATCGAGGATATAGTCGAAAGCTCTATTTTGTATTAAAAATTCAAGTCTATTTCTTAAATAAAAACCTCGTACGAGCATTAACTATATGCAGAGTCGCATAAAAGCTCGTTCGAGGTCTCGGTCAATATATGGTAAGACTCGGTTTTTATTAAAAAAAAAATAATTAAAAATTGCTTTTATATGCAAATTAAAATTCCAAACACTTTTTGCATTAGACATTTTTTAGTAGGATTTCATTTAGCAAAGTTATGACACTTTGAATTTTTACATTAGTTGCCATTTTGAAAAAAAAATTTATATATTTTTTTTAAACATAACGTATAGTGCCTGCACGTTAGTTCTATGCGATACTCAAAATTTAAATTTTTATCTTCGAAACCAAACAGTTAAGAGCGTTAACTCTTCCGAAAGTCTCAAAATGGCTAGTATGGGGGTACGATCGAACTGATACATCGCTTGTTTTCAAGCAAAAATATATATTTTTTATATTTTACTTAGATGAACTTTAGGCTTCTCAACATTTCATGTATAGAGACCTTTTTGCCAAAATTCAACACTACTGAGTTATAAGTGATTGAATTTTAATACTTGTCGTCATTTTGCAAAAAATTGACAAAATGGATTTTGCTAACAAACATACACAGGATGCTTAAGAATTCTATACTGTCACAAAAATTGAAATTCAAATATGTATAAATAAGCTCACACTGACCTAAACTATATTGAAAATCTTATGAGCGTATGTATGGTGGGTCGATCGACTCATCACACTAAACGTGTTTTGAAAAAAAAATACTTTTATTTTTTAATTTTTAATTTTTTTTTATAGTATCGTAAGTATAGTCGAAAGCTCTATTTTGTATAAAAAATTCAAGTCGATTTCTTAAATAGAAGCCTCATACGAGCGTTAACTATATGCAGAGTCGCATAAAAGCTCGTTCGAGGTCTCGGTCAATATATGGTAAGACTCGGTTTTTATTAAAAAAAAAAAAATTAAAAATTGCTTTTATATGCAAATTAAAATTCCAAACACTTTTTGCATTAAACATTTTTTAGTAGGATTTCATTTAGCAAAGTTATGACACTTTGAATTTTTACATTAGCCGCCATTTTGAAAAAAAATTTTATATATTTTTTTTAAACATAACGTATAGGGGCTGCACGTTAGTTCTATGCGATACTCAAAATTTAAATTTTTATCTTTGAAACCAAACAGTTAAGAGCGTTAACTCTTCCGAAAGTCTCAAAATGGCTAGTATGGGGGTACGATCGAACTGATACATCGCTTGTTTTCAAGCAAAAATATATATTTTTTATATTTTACTTAGATGAACTTTAGGCTTCTCAACATTTCATGTATAGAGACCTTTTTGTCAAAATTCAACACTACTGAGTTATAAGTGATTGAATTTTAATACTTGTCGTCATTTTGCAAAAAATTGACAAAATGGATTTTGCTAACAAACATACACAGGATGCTTAAGAATTCTATACTGTCACAAAAATTGAAATTCAAATATGTATAAATAAGCTCACACTGACCTAAACTATATTGAAAATCTTATGAGCGTATGTATGGTGGGTCGATCGACTCATCACACTAAACGTGTTTTGAAAAAAAAATACTTTTATTTTTTAATTTTTAATTTTTTTTTATAGTATCGTAAGTATAGTCGAAAGCTCTATTTTGTATAAAAAATTCAAGTCGATTTCTTGAATAGAAGCCTCATACGAGCGTTAACTATATGCAGAGTCGCATAAAAGCTCGTTCGAGATCTCGGTCAATATATGGTAAGACTCGGTTTTTATTAAAAAAAAAATAATTAAAAATTGCTTTTATATGCAAATTAAAATTCCAAACACTTTTTGCATTAAACATTTTTTAGTAGGATTTTATTTAGGAAAGTTATGACACTTTGAATTTTTACATTAGCCGCCATTTTGAAAAAAAATTTTATATATTTTTTTTAAACATAACGTATAGGGGCTGCACGTTAGTTCTATGCGATACTCAAAATTTAAATTTTTATCTTCGAAACCAAACAGTTAAGAGCGTTAACTCTTCCGAAAGTCTCAAAATGGCTAGTATGGGGGTACGATCGAACTGATACATCGCTTGTTTTCAAGCAAAAATATATATTTTTTATATTTTACTTAGATGAACTTTAGGCTTCTCAACATTTCATGTATAGAAACCTTTTTGCCAAAATTCAACACTACTGAGTTATAAGTGATTGAATTTTAATACTTGTCGTCATTTTGCAAAAAATTGACAAAATGGATTTTGCTAACAAACATACACAGGATGCTTAAGAATTCTATACTGTCACAAAAATTGAAATTCAAATATGTATAAATAAGCTCACACTGACCTAAACTATATTGAAAATCTTATGAGCGTATGTATGGTGGGTCGATCGACTCATCACACTAAACGTGTTTTGAAAAAAAAATACTTTTATTTTTTAATTTTTAATTTTTTTTTATAGTATCGTAAGTATAGTCGAAAGCTCTATTTTGTATAAAAAATTCAAGTCGATTTCTTGAATAGAAGCCTCATACGAGCGTTAACTATATGCAGAGTCGCATAAAAGCTCGTTCGAGGTCTCGGTCAATATATGGTAAGACTCGGTTTTTATTAAAAAAAATAATTAAAAATTGCTTTTATATGCAAATTAAAATTCCAAACACTTTTTGCATTAAATATTTTTTAGTAGGATTTCATTTAGCAAAGTTATGACACTTTGAATTTTTACATTAGCCGCCATTTTGAAAAAAAATTTTATATATTTTTTTTAAACATAACGTATAGGGGCTGCACGTTAGTTCTATGCGATTCTCAAAATTTAAATTTTTATCTTCGAAACCAAACAGTTAAGAGCGTTAACTCTTCCGAAAGTCTCAAAATGGCTAGTATGTGGGTACGATCGAACTGATACATCGCTTGTTTTCAAGCAAAAATATATATTTTTTATATTTTACTTAGATAAACTTTAGGCTTCTCAACATTTCATGTATAGAGACCTTTTTGCCAAAATTCAACACTACTGAGTTATAAGTGATTGAATTTTAATACTTGTCGTCATTTTGCAAAAAATTGACAAAATGGATTTTGCTATCAAACATACACAGGATGCTTAAGAATTCTATACTGTCACAAAAATTGAAATTCAAATATGTATAAATAAGCTCACACTGACCTAAACTATATTGAAAATCTTATGAGCGTATGTATGGTGGGATATATAGATACGACTCATCACACTAAACGTGTTTTGAAAAAAAAATACTTTTATTTTTTAATTTTTAATTTTTTTTTATAGTATCGTAAGTATAGTCGAAAGCTCTATTTTGTATAAAAAATTCAAGTTGATTTCTTGAATAGAAGCCTCATACGAGCGTTAACTATATGCAGAGTCGCATAAAAGCTCGTTCGAGGTCTCGGTCAATATATGGTAAGACTCGGTTTTTATTAAAAAAAAAATAATTAAAAATTGCTTTTATATGCAAATTAAAATTCCAAACACTTTTTGCATTAAACATTTTTTAGTAGGATTTCATTTAGCAAAGTTATGACACTTTGAATTTTTACATTAGCCGCCATTTTGAAAAAAAAATTTATATATTTTTTTTAAACATAACGTATAGGGGCTGCACGTTAGTTCTATGCGATACTCAAAATTTAAATTTTTATCTTCGAAACCAAACAGTTAAGAGCGTTAACTCTTCCGAAAGTCTCAAAATGGCTAGTATGGGGGTACGATCGAACTGATACATCGCTTGTTTTCAAGCAAAAATATATATTTTTTATATTTTACTTAGATGAACTTTAGGCTTCTCAACATTTCATGTATAGAGACCTTTTTGCCAAAATTCAACACTACTGAGTTATAAGTGATTGAATTTTAATACTTGTCGTCATTTTGCAAAAAATTGACAAAATGGATTTTGCTAACAAACATACACAGGATGCTTAAGAATTCTATACTGTTACAAAAATTGAAATTCAAATATGTATAAATAAGCTCACACTGACCTAAACTATATTGAAAATCTTATGAGCGTATGTATGGTGGGTCGATCGACTCATCACACTAAACGTGTTTTGAAAAAAAAATACTTTTATTTTTTAATTTTTAATTTTTTTTTATAGTATCGTAAGTATAGTCGAAAGCTCTATTTTGTATAAAAAATTTAAGTCGATTTCTTGAATAGAAGCCTCATACGAGCGTTAACTATATGCAGAGTCGCATAAAAGCTCGTTCGAGGTCTCGGTCAATATATGGTAAGACTCGGTTTTTATTAAAAAAAAAATAATTAAAAATTGCTTTTATATGCAAATTGAAATTCCAAACACTTTTTGCATTAAACATTTTTTAGTAGGATTTCATTTAGCAAAGTTATGACACTTTGAATTTTTACATTAGCCGCCATTTTGAAAAAAAATTTTATATATTTTTTTTAAACATAACGTATAGGGGCTGCACGTTAGTTCTATGCGATACTCAAAATTTAAATTTTTATCTTCGAAACCAAACAGTTAAGAGCGTTAACTCTTCCGAAAGTCTCAAAATGGCTAGTATGGGGGTACGATCGAACTGATACATCGCTTGTTTTCAAGCAAAAATATATATTTTTTATATTTTACTTAGATGAACTTTAGGCTTCTCAACATTTCATGTATAGAGACCTTTTTGCCAAAATTCAACACTACTGAGTTGTAAGTGATTGAATTTTAATACTTGTCGTCATTTTGCAAAAAATTGACAAAATGGATTTTGCTAACAAACATACACAGGATGCTTAAGAATTCTATACTGTCACAAAAATTGAAATTCAAATATGTATAAACAAGCTCACACTGACCTAAACTATATTGAAAATCTTATGAGCGTATGTATGGTGGGTCGATCGACTCATCACACTAAACGTGTTTTGAAAAAAAAATACTTTAATTTTTTAATTTTTAATTTTTTTTTATAGTATCGTAAGTATAGTCGAAAGCTCTATTTTGTATAAAAAATTCAAGTCGATTTCTTGAATAGAAGCCTCATACGAGCGTTAACTATATGCAGAGTCGCATAAAAGCTCGTTCGAGGTCTCGGTCAATATATAATAAGACTCGGTTTTTATTAAAAAAAAAAAAATTAAAAATTGCTTTTATATGCAAATTAAAATTCCAAACACTTTTTGCATTAAACATTTTTTAGTAGGATTTCATTTAGCAAAGTTATGACACTTTGAATTTTTACATTAGCCGCCATTTTGAAAAAAAATTTTATATATTTTTTTTAAACATAACGTATAGGGGCTGCACGTTAGTTCTATGCGATACTTAAAATTTAAATTTTTATCTTCGAAACCAAACAGTTAAGAGCGTTAACTCTTCCGAAAGTCTCAAAATTTCTAGTATGGGGGTACGATCGAACTGATACATCGCTTGTTTTCAAGCAAAAATATATATTTTTTATATTTTACTTAGATGAACTTTAGGCTTCTCAACATTTCATGTATAGAGACCTTTTTGCCAAAATTCAACACTACTGAGTTGTAAGTGATTGAATTTTAATACTTGTCGTCATTTTGCAAAAAATTGACAAAATGGATTTTGCTAACAAACATACACAGGATGCTTAAGAATTCTATACTGTCACAAAAATTGAAATTCAAATATGTATAAACAAGCTCACACTGACCTAAACTATATTGAAAATCTTATGAGCGTATGTATGGTGGGTCGATCGACTCATCACACTAAACGTGTTTTGAAAAAAAAATACTTTTATTTTTTAATTTTTAATTTTTTTTTATAGTATCGTAAGTATAGTCGAAAGCTCTATTTTGTATAAAAAATTCAAGTCGATTTCTTGAATAGAAGCCTCATACTAACGTTAACTATATGCAGAGTCGCATAAAAGCTCGTTGGAGGTCTCGGTCAATATATGGTAAGACTCGGTTTTATAAAAAAAAAAAAAATTAAAAATTGCTTTTATATGCAAATTAAAATTCCAAACACTTTTTGCATTAAACATTTTTTAGTAGGATTTCATTTAGCAAAGTTATGACACTTTGAATTTTTACATTAGCCGCCATTTTGAAAAAAAAATTTATATATTTTTTTTAAACATAACGTATAGGGGCTGCACGTTAGTTCTATGCGATACTCAAAATTTAAATTTTTATCTTCGAAACCAAACAGTTAAGAGCGTTAACTCTTCCGAAAGTCTCAAAATGGCTAGTATGGGGGTACGATCGAACTGATACATCGCTTGTTTTCAAGCAAAAATATATATTTTTTATATTTTACTTAGATGAACTTTAGGCTTCTCAACATTTTATGTATAGAGACCTTTTTGCCAAAATTCAACACTACTGAGTTATAAGTGATTGAATTTTAATACTTGTCGTCATTTTGCAAAAAATTGACAAAATGGATTTTGCTAACAAACATACACAGGATGCTTAGGAATTCTATACTGTCACAAAAATTGAAATTCAAATATGTATAAATAAGCTCACACTGACCTAAACTATATTGAAAATCTTATGAGCGTATGTATGGTGGGTCGATCGACTCATCACACTAAACGTGTTTTGAAAAAAAAATACTTTTATTTTTTAATTTTTAATTTTTTTTTATAGTATCGTAAGTATAGTCGAAAGCTCTATTTTGTATAAAAAATTCAAGTCGATTTCTTGAATAGAAGCCTCATACTAACGTTAACTATATGCAGAGTCGCATAAAAGCTCGTTCGAGGTCTCGGTCAATATATGGTAAGACTCGGTTTTTATTAAAAAAAAAATAATTAAAAATTGCTTTTATATGCAAATTAAAATTCCAAACACTTTTTGCATTAAACATTTTTTAGTAGGATTTCATTTAGCAAAGTTATGACACTTTGAATTTTTACATTAGCCGCCATTTTGAAAAAAAATTTTATATATTTTTTTTAAACATAACGTATAGGGGCTGCACGTTAGTTCTATGCGATACTCAAAATTTAAATTTTTATCTTCGAAACCAAACAGTTAAGAGCGTTAACTCTTCCGAAAGTCTCAAAATGGCTAGTATGGGGGTACGATCGAACTGATACATCGCTTGTTTTCAAGCAAAAATATATATTTTTTATATTTTACTTAGATGAACTTTAGGCTTCTCAACATTTCATGTATAGAGACCTTTTTGCCAAAATTCAACACTACTGAGTTATAAGTGATTGAATTTTAATACTTGTCGTCATTTTGCAAAAAATTGACAAAATGGATTTTGCTAACAAACATACACAGGATGCTTAAGAATTCTATACTGTCACAAAAATTGAAATTCAAATATGTATAAATAAGTTCACACTGACCTAAACTATATTGAAAATCTTATGAGCGTATGTATGGTGGGTCGATCGACTCATCACACTAAACGTGTTTTGAAAAAAAAATACTTTTATTTTTTAATTTTTAATTTTTTTTTATAGTATCGTAAGTATAGTCGAAAGATCTATTTTGTATAAAAAATTCAAGTCGATTTCTTGAATAGAAGCCTCATACGAGCGTTAACTATATGCAGAGTCGCATAAAAGCTCGTTCGAGGTCTCGGTCAATATATGGTAAGACTCGGTTTTTATTAAAAAAAAAATAATTAAAAATTGCTTTTATATGCAAATTAAAATTCCAAACACTTTTTGCATTTAACATTTTTTAGTAGGATTTCATTTAGCAAAGTTATGACACTTTGAATTTTTACATTAGCCGCCATTTTGAAAAAAAATTTTATATATTTTTTTTAAACATAACGTATAGGGGCTGCACGTTAGTTCTATGCGATACTCAAAATTTAAATTTTTATCTTCGAAACCAAACAGTTAAGAGCGTTAACTCTTCCGAAAGTCTCAAAATGGCTAGTATGGGGGTACGATCGAACTGATACATCGCTTGTTTTCAAGCAAAAATATATATTTTTCATATTTTACTTAGATGAACTTTAGGCTTCTCAACATTTTATGTATAGAGACCTTTTTGCCAAAATTCAACACTACTGAGTTATAAGTGATTGAATTTTAATACTTGTCGTCATTTTGCAAAAAATTGACAAAATGGATTTTGCTAACAAACATACACAGGATGCTTAAGAATTCTATACTGTCACAAAAATTGAAATTCAAATATGTATAAATAAGCTCACACTGACCTAAACTATATTGAAAATCTTATGAGCGTATGTATGGTGGGTCGATCGACTCATCACACTAAACGTGTTTTGAAAAAAAAATACTTTTATTTTTTAATTTTTAATTTTTTTTTATAGTATCGTAAGTATAGTCGAAAGCTCTATTTTGTATAAAAAATTCAAGTCGATTTCTCGAATAGAAGCCTCATACGAGCGTTAACTATATGCAGAGTCGCATAAAAGCTCGTTCGAGGTCTCGGTCAATATATGGTAAGACTCGGTTTTTATTAAAAAAAAAATAATAAAAAATTGCTTTTATATGCAAATTAAAATTCCAAACACTTTTACATTCAACATTTTTTAGTAGGATTTCATTTAGCAAAGTTATGACACTTTGAATTTTTACATTAGCCGCCATTTTGAAAAAAAATTTTATATATTTTTTTTAAACATAACGTATAGGGGCTGCACGTTAGTTCTATGCGATACTCAAAATTTAAATTTTTATCTTCGAAACCAAACAGTTAAGAGCGTTAACTCTTCCGAAAGTCTCAAAATGGCTAGTATGGGGGTACGATCGAACTGATACATCGCTTGTTTTCAAGCAAAAATATATATTTTTTATATTTTACTTTGATGAACTTTAGGCTTCTCAACATTTCATGTATAGAGACCTTTTTGCCAAAATTCAACACTACTGAGTTATAAGTGATTGAATTTTAATACTTGTCGTCATTTTGCAAAAAATTGACAAAATGGATTTTGCTAACAAACATACACAGGATGCTTAAGAATTCTATACTGTCACAAAAATTGAAATTCAAATATGTATAAATAAGCTCACACTGACCTAAACTATATTGAAAATCTTATGAGCGTATGTATGGTGGGTCGATCGACTCATCACACTAAACGTGTTTTGAAAAAAAAATACTTTTATTTTTTAATTTTTAATTTTTTTTTATAGTATCGTAAGTATAGTCGAAAGCTCTATTTTGTATAAAAAATTCAAGTCGATTTCTCGAATAGAAGCCTCATACGAGCGTTAACTATATGCAGAGTCGCATAAAAGCTCGTTCGAGGTCTCGGTCAATATATGGTAAGACTCGGTTTTTATTAAAAAAAAAATAATTAAAAATTGCTTTTATATGCAAATTAAAATTCCAAACACTTTTTGCATTTAACATTTTTTAGTAGGATTTTATTTAGCAAAGTTATGACACTTTGAATTTTTACATTAGCCGCCATTTTGAAAAAAAATTTTATATATTTTTTTTAAACATAACGTATAGGGGCTGCACGTTAGTTCTATGCGATACTCAAAATTTAAATTTTTATCTTCGAAACCAAACAGTTAAGAGCGTTAACTCTTCCGAAAGTCTCAAAATGGCTAGTATGGGGGTACGATCGAACTGATACATCGCTTGTTTTCAAGCAAAAATATATATTTTTTATATTTTACTTAGATGAACTTTAGGCTTCTCAACATTTCATGTATAGAGACCTTTTTGCTAAAATTCAACACTACTGAGTTATAAGTGATTGAATTTTAATACTTGTCGTCATTTTGCAAAAAATTGACAAAATGGATTTTGCTAACAAACATACACAGGATGCTTAAGAATTCTATACTGACACAAAAATTGAAATTTAAATATGTATAAATAAGCTCACACTGACCTAAACTATATTGAAAATCTTATGAGCGTATGTATGGTGGGTCGATCGACTCATCACACTAAACGTGTTTTGAAAAAAAAATACTTTTATTTTTTAATTTTTAATTTTTTTTTATAGTATCGTAAGTATAGTCGAAAGCTCTATTTTGTATAAAAAATTCAAGTCGATTTCTTAAATAGAAGCCTCATACGAGCGTTAACTATATGCAGAGTCGCATAAAAGCTCGTTCGAGGTCTCGGTCAATATATGGTAAGACTCGGTTTTTATTAAAAAAAAAATAATTAAAAATTGCTTTTATATGCAAATTAAAATTCCAAACACTTTTTGCATTAAACATTTTTTAGTAGGATTTCATTTAGCAAAGTTATGACACTTTGAATTTTTACATTAGCCGCCATTTTGAAAAAAAATTTTATATATTTTTTTTAAACATAACGTATAGGGGCTGCACGTTAGTTCTATGCGATACTCAAAATTTAAATTTTTATCTTCGAAACCAAACAGTTAAGAGCGTTAACTCTTCCGAAAGTCTCAAAATGGCTAGTATGGGGGTACGATCGAACTGATACATCGCTTGTTTTCAAGCAAAAATATATATTTTTTATATTTTACTTAGATGAACTTTAGGCTTCTTAACATTTCATGTATAGAGACCTTTTTGCCAAAATTCAACACTACTGAGTTATAAGTGATTGAATTTTAATACTTGTCGTCATTTTGCAAAAAATTGACAAAATGGATTTTGCTAACAAACATACACAGGATGCTTAAGAATTCTATACTGTCACAAAAATTGAAATTCAAATATGTATAAATAAGCTCACACTGACCTAAACTATATTGAAAATCTTATGAGCGTATGTATGGTGGGATATATAGATACGACTCATCACACTAAACGTGTTTTAAAAAAAATACTTTTATTTTTTAATTTTTAATTTTTTTTTATAGTATCGTAAGTATAGTCGAAAGCTCTATTTTGTATAAAAAATTCAAGTCGATTTCTTGAATAGAAGCCTCATACGAGCGTTAACTATATGCAGAGTCGCATAAAAGCTCGTTCGAGGTCTCGGTCAATATATGGTAAGACTCGGTTTTTTAAAAAAAAAAATAATTAAAAATTGCTTTTATATGCAAATTAAAATTCCAAACACTTTTTGCATTAAACATTTTTTAGTAGGATGTTATTTAGCAAAGTTATGACACTTTGAATTTTTACATTAGCCGCCATTTTGAAAAAAAATTTTATATATTTTTTTTAAACATAACGTATAGGGGCTGCACGTTAGTTCTATGCGATACTCAAAATTTAAATTTTTATCTTCGAAACCAAACAGTTAAGAGCGTTAACTCTTCCGAAAGTCTCAAAATGGCTAGTATGGGGGTACGATCGAACTGATACATCGCTTGTTTTCAAGCAAAAATATATATTTTTTATATTTTACTTAGATGAACTTTAGGCTTCTCAACATTTCATGTATAGAGACCTTTTTGCCAAAATTCAACACTACTGAGTTATAAGTGATTGAATTTTAATACTTGTCGTCATTTTGCAAAAAATTGACAAAATGGATTTTGCTAACAAACATACACAGGATGCTTAAGAATTCTATACTGTCACAAAAATTGAAATTCAAATATGTATAAATAAGCTCACACTGACCTAAACTATATTGAAAATCTTATGAGCGTATGTATGGTGGGTCGATCGACTCATCACACTAAACGTGTTTTGAAAAAAAAATACTTTTATTTTTTAATTTTTAATTTTTTTTTATAGTATCGTAAGTATAGTCGAAAGCTCTATTTTGTATAAAAAATTCAAGTCGATTTCTCGAATAGAAGCCTCATACGAGCGTTAACTATATGCAGAGTCGCATAAAAGCTCGTTCGAGGTCTCGGTCAATATATGGTAAGACTCGGTTTTTATTAAAAAAAAAATAATAAAAAATTGCTTTTATATGCAAATTAAAATTCCAAACACTTTTTGCATTCAACATTTTTTAGTAGGATTTCATTTAGCAAAGTTATGACACTTTGAATTTTTACATTAGCTGCCATTTTGAAAAAAAATTTTATATATTTTTTTTAAACATAACGTATAGGGGCTGCACGTTTGTTCTATGCGATACTCAAAATTTAAATTTTTATCTTCGAAACCAAACAGTTAAGAGCGTTAACTCTTCCGAAAGTCTCAAAATGGCTAGTATGGAAGTACGATCGAACTGATACATCGCTTGTTTTCAAGCAAAAATATATATTTTTTATATTTTACTTAGATGAACTTTAGGCTTCTCAACATTTCATGTATAGAGACCTTTTTGCCAAAATTCAACACTACTGAGTTATAAGTGATTGAATTTTAATACTTGTCGTCATTTTGCAAAAAATTGACAAAATGGATTTTGCTAACAAACATACACAGGATGCTTAAGAATTCTATACTGTCACAAAAATTGAAATTCAAATATGTATAAATAAGCTCACACTGACCTAAACTATATTGAAAATCTTATGAGCGTATGTATGGTGGGTCGATCGACTCATCACACTAAACGTGTTTTGAAAAAAAAATACTTTTATTTTTTAATTTTTAATTTTTTTTTATAGTATCGTAAGTATAGTCGAAAGCTCTATTTTGTATAAAAAATTCAAGTCGATTTCTTGAATAGAAGCCTCATACGAGCGTTAACTATATGCAGAGTCGCATAAAAGCTCGTTCGAGGTCTCGGTCAATATATGGTAAGACTCGGTTTTTATTAAAAAAAAAAAAATTAAAAATTGCTTTTATATGCAAATTAAAATTCCAAACACTTTTTGCATTAAACATTTTTTAGTAGGATTTCATTTAGCAAAGTTATGACACTTTGAATTTTTACATTAGCCGCCATTTTGAAAAAAAATTTTATATATTTTTTTTAAACATAACGTATAGGGGCTGCACGTTAGTTCTATGCGATACTTAAAATTTAAATTTTTATCTTCGAAACCAAACAGTTAAGAGCGTTAACTCTTCCGAAAGTCTCAAAATGGCTAGTATGGGGGTACGATCGAACTGATACATCGCTTGTTTTCAAGCAAAAATATATATTTTTTATATTTTACTTAGATGAACTTTAGGCTTCTCAACATTTCATGTATAGAGACCTTTTTGCCAAAATTCAACACTACTGAGTTATAAGTGATTGAATTTTAATACTTGTCGTCATTTTGCAAAAAATTGACAAAATGGATTTTGCTAACAAACATACAAAGGATGCTTAAGAATTCTATACTGTCACAAAAATTGAAATTCAAATATGTATAAATAAGTTCACACTGACCTAAACTATATTGAAAATCTTATGAGCGTATGTATGGTGGGTCGATCGACTCATCACACTAAACGTGTTTTGAAAAAAAAATACTTTTATTTTTTAATTTTTAATTTTTTTTATAGTATCGTAAGTATAGTCGAAAGCTCTATTTTGTATAAAAAATTCAAGTCGATTTCTTGAATAGAAGCCTCATACGAGCGTTAACTATATGCAGAGTCGCATAAAAGCTCGTTCGAGGTCTCGGTCAATATATGGTAAGACTCGGTTTTTATTAAAAAAAAAAAAATTAAAAATTGCTTTTATATGCAAATTAAAATTCCAAACACTTTTTGCATTAAACATTTTTTAGTAGGATTTCATTTAGCAAAGTTATGACACTTTGAATTTTTACATTAGCCGCCATTTTGAAAAAAAATTTTATATATTTTTTTTAAACATAACGTATAGGGGCTGCACGTTAGTTCTATGCGATACTCAAAATTTAAATTTTTATCTTCGAAACCAAACAGTTAAGAGCGTTAACTCTTCCGAAAGTCTCAAAATGGCTAGTATGGGGGTACGATCGAACTGATACATCGCTTGTTTTCAAGCAAAAATATATATTTTTTATATTTTACTTAGATGAACTTTAGGCTTCTTAACATTTCATGTATAGAGACCTTTTTGCCAAAATTCAACACTACTGAGTTATAAGTGATTGAATTTTAATACTTGTCGTCATTTTGCAAAAAATTGACAAAATGGATTTTGCTAACAAACATACACAGGATGCTTAAGAATTCTATACTGTCACAAAAATTGAAATTCAAATATGTATAAATAAGCTCACACTGACCTAAACTATATTGAAAATCTATGAGCGTATGTATGGTGGGTCGATCGACTCATCACACTAAACGTGTTTTGAAAAAAAAATACTTTTATTTTTTAATTTTTAATTTTTTTTTATAGTATCGTAAGTATAGTCGAAAGCTCTATTTTGTATAAAAAATTCAAGTCCATTTCTCGAATAGAAGCCTCATACGAGCGTTAACTATATGCAGAGTCGCATAAAAGCTCGTTCGAGGTCTCGGTCAATATATGGTAAGACTCGGTTTTTATTAAAAAAAAAATAATAAAAAATTGCTTTTATATGCAAATTAAAATTCCAAACACTTTTTGCATTCAACATTTTTTAGTAGGATTTCATTTAGCAAAGTTATGACACTTTGAATTTTTACATTAGCCGCCATTTTGAAAAAAAATTTTATATATTTTTTTTAAACATAACGTATAGGGGCTGCACGTTAGTTCTATGCGATACTTAAAATTTAAATTTTTATCTTCGAAACCAAACAGTTAAGAGCGTTAACTCTTCCGAAAGTCTCAAAATGGCTAGTATGGGGGTACGATCGAACTGATACATCGCTTGTTTTCAAGCAAAAATATATATTTTTTATATTTTACTTTGATGAACTTTAGGCTTCTCAACATTTCATGTATAGAGACCTTTTTGCCAAAATTCAACACTACTGAGTTATAAGTGATTGAATTTTAATACTTGTCGTCATTTTGCAAAAAATTGACAAAATGGATTTTGCTAACAAACATACACAGGATGCTTAAGAATTCTATACTGTCACAAAAATTGAAATTCAAATATGTATAAATAAGCTCACACTGACCTAAACTATATTGAAAATCTTATGAGCGTATGTATGGTGGGTCGATCGACTCATCACACTAAACGTGTTTTGAAAAAAAAATACTTTTATTTTTTAATTTTTAATTTTTTTTTATAGTATCGTAAGTATAGTCGAAAGCTCTATTTTGTATAAAAAATTCAAGTCGATTTCTTGAATAGAAGCCTCATACGAGCGTTAACTATATGCAGAGTCGCATAAAAGCTCGTTCGAGGTCTCGGTCAATATATGGTAAGACTCGGTTTTTATTAAAAAAAAAATAATTAAAAATTGCTTTTATATGCAAATTAAAATTCCAAACACTTTTTGCATTTAACATTTTTTAGTAGGATTTTATTTAGCAAAGTTATGACACTTTGAATTTTTACATTAGCCGCCATTTTGAAAAAAAATTTTATATATTTTTTTTAAACATAACGTATAGGGGCTGCACGTTAGTTCTATGCGATACTCAAAATTTAAATTTTTATCTTCGAAACCAAACAGTTAAGAGCGTTAACTCTTCCGAAAGTCTCAAAATGGCTAGTATGGGGGTACGATCGAACTGATACATCGCTTGTTTTCAAGCAAAAATATATATTTTTTATATTTTACTTAGATGAACTTTAGGCTTCTCAACATTTCATGTATAGAGACCTTTTTGCCAAAATTCAACACTACTGAGTTATAAGTGATTGAATTTTAATACTTGTCGTCATTTTGCAAAAAATTGACAAAATGGATTTTGCTAACAAACATACACAGGATGCTTAAGAATTCTATACTGTCACAAAAATTGAAATTCAAATATGTATAAATAAGCTCACACTGACCTAAACTATATTGAAAATCTTATGAGCGTATGTATGGTGGGTCGATCGACTCATCACACTAAACGTGTTTTGAAAAAAAAATACTTTTATTTTTTAATTTTTAATTTTTTTTTATAGTATCGTAAGTATAGTCGAAAGCTCTATTTTGTATAAAAAATTCAAGTCGATTTCTTGAATAGAAGCCTCATACGAGCGTTAACTATATGCAGAGTCGCATAAAAGCTCGTTCGAGGTCTCGGTCAATATATGGTAAGACTCGGTTTTTATTAAAAAAAAAAAAATTAAAAATTGCTTTTATATGCAAATTAAAATTCCAAACACTTTTTGCATTAAACATTTTTTAGTAGGATTTTATTTAGCAAAGTTATGACACTTTGAATTTTTACATTAGCCGCCATTTTGAAAAAAAATTTTATATATTTTTTTTAAACATAACGTATAGGGGCTGCACGTTAGTTCTATGCGATACTTAAAATTTAAATTTTTATCTTCGAAACCAAACAGTTAAGAGCGTTAACTCTTCCGAAAGTCTCAAAATGGCTAGTATGGGGGTACGATCGAACTGATACATCGCTTGTTTTCAAGCAAAAATATATATTTTTTATATTTTACTTAGATGAACTTTAGGCTTCTCAACATTTCATGTATAGAGACCTTTTTGCCAAAATTCAACACTACTGAGTTATAAGTGATTGAATTTTAATACTTGTCGTCATTTTGCAAAAAATTGACAAAATGGATTTTGCTAACAAACATACAAAGGATGCTTAAGAATTCTATACTGTCACAAAAATTGAAATTCAAATATGTATAAATAAGTTCACACTGACCTAAACTATATTGAAAATCTTATGAGCGTATGTATGGTGGGTCGATCGACTCATCACACTAAACGTGTTTTGAAAAAAAAATACTTTTATTTTTTAATTTTTAATTTTTTTTATAGTATCGTAAGTATAGTCGAAAGCTCTATTTTGTATAAAAAATTCAAGTCGATTTCTTGAATAGAAGCCTCATACGAGCGTTAACTATATGCAGAGTCGCATAAAAGCTCGTTCGAGGTCTCGGTCAATATATGGTAAGACTCGGTTTTTATTAAAAAAAAAAAAATTAAAAATTGCTTTTATATGCAAATTAAAATTCCAAACACTTTTTGCATTAAACATTTTTTAGTAGGATTTCATTTAGCAAAGTTATGACACTTTGAATTTTTACATTAGCCGCCATTTTGAAAAAAAATTTTATATATTTTTTTTAAACATAACGTATAGGGGCTGCACGTTAGTTCTATGCGATACTCAAAATTTAAATTTTTATCTTCGAAACCAAACAGTTAAGAGCGTTAACTCTTCCGAAAGTCTCAAAATGGCTAGTATGGGGGTACGATCGAACTGATACATCGCTTGTTTTCAAGCAAAAATATATATTTTTTATATTTTACTTAGATGAACTTTAGGCTTCTTAACATTTCATGTATAGAGACCTTTTTGCCAAAATTCAACACTACTGAGTTATAAGTGATTGAATTTTAATACTTGTCGTCATTTTGCAAAAAATTGACAAAATGGATTTTGCTAACAAACATACACAGGATGCTTAAGAATTCTATACTGTCACAAAAATTGAAATTCAAATATGTATAAATAAGCTCACACTGACCTAAACTATATTGAAAATCTATGAGCGTATGTATGGTGGGTCGATCGACTCATCACACTAAACGTGTTTTGAAAAAAAAATACTTTTATTTTTTAATTTTTAATTTTTTTTTATAGTATCGTAAGTATAGTCGAAAGCTCTATTTTGTATAAAAAATTCAAGTCCATTTCTCGAATAGAAGCCTCATACGAGCGTTAACTATATGCAGAGTCGCATAAAAGCTCGTTCGAGGTCTCGGTCAATATATGGTAAGACTCGGTTTTTATTAAAAAAAAAATAATAAAAAATTGCTTTTATATGCAAATTAAAATTCCAAACACTTTTTGCATTCAACATTTTTTAGTAGGATTTCATTTAGCAAAGTTATGACACTTTGAATTTTTACATTAGCCGCCATTTTGAAAAAAAATTTTATATATTTTTTTTAAACATAACGTATAGGGGCTGCACGTTAGTTCTATGCGATACTTAAAATTTAAATTTTTATCTTCGAAACCAAACAGTTAAGAGCGTTAACTCTTCCGAAAGTCTCAAAATGGCTAGTATGGGGGTACGATCGAACTGATACATCGCTTGTTTTCAAGCAAAAATATATATTTTTTATATTTTACTTTGATGAACTTTAGGCTTCTCAACATTTCATGTATAGAGACCTTTTTGCCAAAATTCAACACTACTGAGTTATAAGTGATTGAATTTTAATACTTGTCGTCATTTTGCAAAAAATTGACAAAATGGATTTTGCTAACAAACATACACAGGATGCTTAAGAATTCTATACTGTCACAAAAATTGAAATTCAAATATGTATAAATAAGCTCACACTGACCTAAACTATATTGAAAATCTTATGAGCGTATGTATGGTGGGTCGATCGACTCATCACACTAAACGTGTTTTGAAAAAAAAATACTTTTATTTTTTAATTTTTAATTTTTTTTTATAGTATCGTAAGTATAGTCGAAAGCTCTATTTTGTATAAAAAATTCAAGTCGATTTCTTGAATAGAAGCCTCATACGAGCGTTAACTATATGCAGAGTCGCATAAAAGCTCGTTCGAGGTCTCGGTCAATATATGGTAAGACTCGGTTTTTATTAAAAAAAAAATAATTAAAAATTGCTTTTATATGCAAATTAAAATTCCAAACACTTTTTGCATTTAACATTTTTTAGTAGGATTTTATTTAGCAAAGTTATGACACTTTGAATTTTTACATTAGCCGCCATTTTGAAAAAAAATTTTATATATTTTTTTTAAACATAACGTATAGGGGCTGCACGTTAGTTCTATGCGATACTCAAAATTTAAATTTTTATCTTCGAAACCAAACAGTTAAGAGCGTTAACTCTTCCGAAAGTCTCAAAATGGCTAGTATGGGGGTACGATCGAACTGATACATCGCTTGTTTTCAAGCAAAAATATATATTTTTTATATTTTACTTAGATGAACTTTAGGCTTCTCAACATTTCATGTATAGAGACCTTTTTGCCAAAATTCAACACTACTGAGTTATAAGTGATTGAATTTTAATACTTGTCGTCATTTTGCAAAAAATTGACAAAATGGATTTTGCTAACAAACATACACAGGATGCTTAAGAATTCTATACTGTCACAAAAATTGAAATTCAAATATGTATAAATAAGTTCACACTGACCTAAACTATATTAAAAATCTTATGAGCGTATGTATGGTGGGTCGATCGACTCATCACACTAAACGTGTTTTGAAAAAAAAATACTTTTATTTTTTAATTTTTAATTTTTTTTATAGTATCGTAAGTATAGTCGAAAGCTCTATTTTGTATAAAAAATTCAAGTCGATTTCTTGAATAGAAGCCTCATACGAGCGTTAACTATATGCAGAGTCGCATAAAAGCTCGTTCGAGGTCTCGGTCAATATATGGTAAGACTCGGTTTTTATTAAAAAAAAAATAATTAAAAATTGCTTTTATATGCAAATTAAAATTCCAAACACTTTTTGCATTCAACATTTTATAGTAGGATTTCATTTAGCAAAGTTATGACACTTTGAATTTTTACATTAGCCGCCATTTTAAAAAAATTTTATATATTTTTTTTAAACATAACGTATAGGGGCTGCACGTTAGTTCTATGCGATACTCAAAATTTAAATTTTTATCTTCGAAACCAAACAGTTAGGAGCGTTAACTCTTCCGAAAGTCTCAAAATGGCTAGTATGGGGGTACGATCGAACTGATACATCGCTTGTTTTCAAGCAAAAATATATATTTTTTATATTTTACTTAGATGAACTTTAGGCTTCTCAACATTTCATGTATAGAGACCTTTTTGCTAAAATTCAACACTACTGAGTTATAAGTGATTGAATTTTAATACTTGTCGTCATTTTGCAAAAAATTGACAAAATGGATTTTGCTAACAAACATACACAGGATGCTTAAGAATTCTATACTGTCACAAAAATTGAAATTCAAATATGTATAAATAAGCTCACACTGACCTAAACTATATTGAAAATCTTATGAGCGTATGTATGGTGGGTCGATCGACTCATCACACTAAACGTGTTTTGAAAAAAAAATACTTTTATTTTTTAATTTTTAATTTTTTTTTATAGTATCGTAAGTATAGTCGAAAGCTCTATTTTGTATAAAAAATTCAAGTCGATTTCTCGAATAGAAGCCTCATACGAGCGTTAACTATATGCAGAGTCGCATAAAAGCTCGTTCGAGGTCTCGGTCAATATATGGTAAGACTCGGTTTTTATTAAAAAAAAATAATTAAAAATTGCTTTTATATGCAAATTAAAATTCCAAACACTTTTTGCATTCAACATTTTTTAGTTGGATTTCATTTAGCAAAGTTATGACACTTTGAATTTTTACATTAGCCGCCATTTTGAAAAAAAAATTTATATATTTTTTTTAAACATAACGTATAGGGGCTGCACGTTAGTTCTATGCGATACTCAAAATTTAAATTTTTATCTTCGAAACCAAACAGTTAAGAGCGTTAACTCTTCCGAAAGTCTCAAAATGGCTAGTATGGGGGTACGATCGAACTGATACATCGCTTGTTTTCAAGCAAAAATATATATTTTTTATATTTTACTTAGATGAACTTTAGGCTTCTCAACATTTCATGTATAGAGACCTTTTTGCCAAAATTCAACACTACTGAGTTATAAGTGATTGAATTTTAATACTTGTCGTCATTTTGCAAAAAATTGACAAAATGGATTTTGCTAACAAACATACACAGGATGCTTAAGAATTCTATACTGACACAAAAATTGAAATTTAAATATGTATAAATAAGCTCACACTGACCTAAACTATATTGAAAATCTTATGAGCGTATGTATGGTGGGTCGATCGACTCATCACACTAAACGTGTTTTGAAAAAAAAATACTTTTATTTTTTAATTTTTAATTTTTTTTTATAGTATCGTAAGTATAGTCGAAAGCTCTATTTTGTATAAAAAATTCAAGTCGATTTCTTAAATAGAAGCCTCATACGAGCGTTAACTATATGCAGAGTCGCATAAAAGCTCGTTCGAGGTCTCGGTCAATATATGGTAAGACTCGGTTTTTATTAAAAAAAAAATAATTAAAAATTGCTTTTATATGCAAATTAAAATTCCAAACACTTTTTGCATTAAACATTTTTTAGTAGGATTTCATTTAGCAAAGTTATGACACTTTGAATTTTTACATTAGCCGCCATTTTGAAAAAAAATTTTATATATTTTTTTTAAACATAACGTATAGGGGCTGCACGTTAGTTCTATGCGATACTCAAAATTTAAATTTTTATCTTCGAAACCAAACAGTTAAGAGCGTTAACTCTTCCGAAAGTCTCAAAATGGCTAGTATGGGGGTACGATCGAACTGATACATCGCTTGTTTTCAAGCAAAAATATATATTTTTTATATTTTACTTAGATGAACTTTAGGCTTCTTAACATTTCATGTATAGAGACCTTTTTGCCAAAATTCAACACTACTGAGTTATAAGTGATTGAATTTTAATACTTGTCGTCATTTTGCAAAAAATTGACAAAAT
Source organism: Plectrocnemia conspersa (assembly GCF_051122295.1). Lineage (NCBI taxonomy): Eukaryota > Metazoa > Arthropoda > Insecta > Trichoptera > Polycentropodidae > Plectrocnemia > Plectrocnemia conspersa. The sequence continues at coordinate 191,826 of NW_028277174.1, read as the reverse complement.
GGATTTTGCTAACAAACATACACAGGATGCTTAAGAATTCTATACTGTCACAAAAATTGAAATTCAAATATGTATAAACAAGCTCACACTGACCTAAACTATATTGAAAATCTTATGAGCGTATGTATGGTGGGTCGATCGACTCATCACACTAAACGTGTTTTGAAAAAAAAATACTTTTATTTTTTAATTTTTAATTTTTTTTTATAGTATCGTAAGTATAGTCGAAAGCTTTATTTTGTATAAAAAATTCAAGTCGATTTCTTGAATAGAAGCCTCATACGAGCGTTAACTATATGCAGAGTCGCATAAAAGCTCGTTCGAGGTCTCGGTCAATATATGGTAAGACTCGGTTTTTATTAAAAAAAAAATAATTAAAAATTGCTTTTATATGCAAATTAAAATTCCAAACACTTTTTGCATTTAACATTTTTTAGTAGGATTTTATTTAGCAAAGTTATGACACTTTGAATTTTTACATTAGCCGCCATTTTGAAAAAAAATTTTATATATTTTTTTTAAACATAACGTATAGGGGCTGCACGTTAGTTCTATGCGATACTCAAAATTTAAATTTTTATCTTCGAAACCAAACAGTTAAGAGCGTTAACTCTTCCGAAAGTCTCAAAATGGCTAGTATGGGGGTACGATCGAACTGATACATCGCTTGTTTTCAAGCAAAAATATATATTTTTTATATTTTACTTAGATGAACTTTAGGCTTCTCAACATTTCATGTATAGAGACCTTTTTGCCAAAATTCAACACTACTGAGTTATAAGTGATTGAATTTTAATACTTGTCGTCATTTTGCAAAAAATTGACAAAATGGATTTTGCTAACAAACATACACAGGATGCTTAAGAATTCTATACTGTCACAAAAATTGAAATTCAAATATGTATAAATAAGTTCACACTGACCTAAACTATATTGAAAATCTTATGAGCGTATGTATGGTGGGTCGATCGACTCATCACACTAAACGTGTTTTGAAAAAAAAATACTTTTATTTTTTAATTTTTAATTTTTTTTATAGTATCGTAAGTATAGTCGAAAGCTCTATTTTGTATAAAAAATTCAAGTCGATTTCTTGAATAAAAGCCTCATACGAGCGTTAACTATATGCAGAGTCGCATAAAAGCTCGTTCGAGGTCTCGGTCAATATATGGTAAGACTCGGTTTTTATTAAAAAAAAAATAATTAAAAATTGCTTTTATATGCAAATTAAAATTCCAAACACTTTTTGCAATCAACATTTTATAGTAGGATTTCATTTAGCAAAGTTATGACACTTTGAATTTTTACATTAGCCGCCATTTTGAAAAAAAATTTTATATATTTTTTTTAAACATAACGTATAGGGGCTGCACGTTAGTTCTATGCGATACTCAAAATTTAAATTTTTATCTTCGAAACCAAACAGTTAGGAGCGTTAACTCTTCCGAAAGTCTCAAAATGGCTAGTATGGGGGTACGATCGAACTGATACATCGCTTGTTTTCAAGCAAAAATATATATTTTTTATATTTTACTTAGATGAACTTTAGGCTTCTCAACATTTCATGTATAGAGACCTTTTTGCCAAAATTCAACACTACTGAGTTATAAGTGATTGAATTTTAATACTTGTCGTCATTTTGCAAAAAATTGACAAAATGGATTTTGCTAACAAACATACACAGGATGCTTAAGAATTCTATACTGTCACAAAAATTGAAATTCAAATATGTATAAATAAGCTCACACTGACCTAAACTATATTGAAAATCTTATGAGCGTATGTATGGTGGGTCGATCGACTCATCACACTAAACGTGTTTTGAAAAAAAAATACTTTTATTTTTTAATTTTTAATTTTTTTTTATAGTATCGTAAGTATAGTCGAAAGCTCTATTTTGTATAAAAAATTCAAGTCGATTTCTCGAATAGAAGCCTCATACGAGCGTTAACTATATGCAGAGTCGCATAAAAGCTCGTTCGAGGTCTCGGTCAATATATGGTAAGACTCGGTTTTTATTAAAAAAAAATAATTAAAAATTGCTTTTATATGCAAATTAAAATTCCAAACACTTTTTGCATTCAACATATTTTAGTTGGATTTCATTTAGCAAAGTTATGACACTTTGAATTTTTACATTAGCCGCCATTTTGAAAAAAAATTTTATATATTTTTTTTAAACATAACGTATAGGGGCTGCACGTTAGTTCTATGCGATACTCAAAATTTAAATTTTTATCTTAGAAACCAAACAGTTAAGAGCGTTAACTCTTCCGAAAGTCTCAAAATGGCTAGTATGGGGGTACGATCGAACTGATACATCGCTTGTTTTCAAGCAAAAATATATATTTTTTATATTTTACTTAGATGAACTTTAGGCTTCTCAACATTTCATGTATAGAGACCTTTTTGCCAAAATTCAACACTACTGAGTTATAAGTGATTGAATTTTAATACTTGTCGTCATTTTGCAAAAAATTGACAAAATGGATTTTGCTAACAAACATACACAGGATGCTTAAGAATTCTATACTGTCACAAAAATTGAAATTCAAATATGTATAAACAAGCTCACACTGACCTAAACTATATTGAAAATCTTATGAGCGTATGTATGGTGGGTCGATCGACTCATCACACTAAACGTGTTTTGAAAAAAAAATACTTTTATTTTTTAATTTTTAATTTTTTTTTATAGTATCGTAAGTATAGTCGAAAGCTCTATTTTGTATAAAAAATTCAAGTCGATTTCTCAAATAGAAGCCTCATACGAGCGTTAACTATATGCAGAGTCGCATAAAAGCTCGTTCGAGGTCTCGGTCAATATATGGTAAGACTCGGTTTTTATTAAAAAAAAAATAATAAAAAATTGCTTTTATATGCAAATTAAAATTCCAAACACTTTTTGCATTCAACATTTTTTAGTAGGATTTCATTTAGCAAAGTTATGACACTTTGAATTTTTACATTAGCCGCCATTTTGAAAAAAAATTTTATATATTTTTTTTAAACATAACGTATAGGGGCTGCACGTTTGTTCTATGCGATACTCAAAATTTAAATTTTTATCTTCGAAACCAAACAGTTAAGAGCGTTAACTCTTCCGAAAGTCTCAAAATGGCTAGTATGGAAGTACGATCGAACTGATACATCGCTTGTTTTCAAGCAAAAATATATATTTTTTATATTTTACTTAGATGAACTTTAGGCTTCTCAACATTTCATGTATAGAGACCTTTTTGCCAAAATTCAACACTACTGAGTTATAAGTGATTGAATTTTAATACTTGTCGTCATTTTGCAAAAAATTGACAAAATGGATTTTGCTAACAAACATACACAGGATGCTTAAGAATTCTATACTGTCACAAAAATTGAAATTCAAATATGTATAAATAAGCTCACACTGACCTAAACTATATTGAAAATCTTATGAGCGTATGTATGGTGGGTCGATCGACTCATCACACTAAACGTGTTTTGAAAAAAAAATACTTTTATTTTTTAATTTTTAATTTTTTTTTATAGTATCGTAAGTATAGTCGAAAGCTCTATTTTGTATAAAAAATTCAAGTCGATTTCTCGAATAGAAGCCTCATACGAGCGTTAACTATATGCAGAGTCGCATAAAAGCTCGTTCGAGGTCTCGGTCAATATATGGTAAGACTCGGTTTTTATAAAAAAAAATAATTAAAAATTGCTTTTATATGCAAATTAAAATTCCAAACACTTTTTGCATTCAACATTTTTTAGTTGGATTTCATTTAGCAAAGTTATGACACTTTGAATTTTTACATTAGCCGCCATTTTGAAAAAAAATTTTATATATTTTTTTTAAACATAACGTATAGGGGCTGCACGTTAGTTCTATGCGATACTCAAAATTTAAATTTTTATCTTCGAAACCAAACAGTTAAGAGCGTTAACTCTTCCGAAAGTCTCAAAATGGCTAGTATGGGGGTACGATCGAACTGATACATCGCTTGTTTTCAAGCAAAAATATATATTTTTTATATTTTACTTAGATGAACTTTAGGCTTCTCAACATTTCATGTATAGAGACCTTTTTGCCAAAATTCAACACTACTGAGTTATAAGTGATTGAATTTTAATACTTGTCGTCATTTTGCAAAAAATTGACAAAATGGATTTTGCTAACAAACATACACAGGATGCTTAAGAATTCTATACTGACACAAAAATTGAAATTTAAATATGTATAAATAAGCTCACACTGACCTAAACTATATTGAAAATCTTATGAGCGTATGTATGGTGGGTCGATCGACTCATCACACTAAACGTGTTTTGAAAAAAAAATACTTTTATTTTTTAATTTTTAATTTTTTTTTATAGTATCGTAAGTATAGTCGAAAGCTCTATTTTGTATAAAAAATTCAAGTCGATTTCTTAAATAGAAGCCTCATACGAGCGTTAACTATATGCAGAGTCGCATAAAAGCTCGTTCGAGGTCTCGGTCAATATATGGTAAGACTCGGTTTTTATTAAAAAAAAAAAAATTAAAAATTGCTTTTATATGCAAATTAAAATTCCAAACACTTTTTGCATTAAACATTTTTTAGTAGGATTTCATTTAGCAAAGTTATGACACTTTGAATTTTTACATTAGCCGCCATTTTGAAAAAAATTTTTATATATTTTTTTTAAACATAACGTATAGGGGCTGCACGTTAGTTCTATGCGATACTCAAAATTTAAATTTTTATCTTCGAAACCAAACAGTTAAGAGCGTTAACTCTTCCGAAAGTCTCAAAATGGCTAGTATGGGGGTACGATCGAACTGATACATCGCTTGTTTTCAAGCAAAAATATATATTTTTTATATTTTACTTTGATGAACTTTAGGCTTCTCAACATTTCATGTATAGAGACCTTTTTGCCAAAATTCAACACTACTGAGTTATAAGTGATTGAATTTTAATACTTGTCGTCATTTTGCAAAAAATTGACAAAATGGATTTTGCTAACAAACATACACAGGATGCTTAAGAATTCTATACTGTCACAAAAATTGAAATTCAAATATGTATAAATAAGCTCACACTGACCTAAACTATATTGAAAATCTTATGAGCGTATGTATGGTGGGTCGATCGACTCATCACACTAAACGTGTTTTGAAAAAAAAATACTTTTATTTTTTAATTTTTAATTTTTTTTTATAGTATCGTAAGTATAGTCGAAAGCTCTATTTTGTATAAAAAATTCAAGTCGATTTCTTGAATAGAAGCCTCATACGAGCGTTAACTATATGCAGAGTCGCATAAAAGCTCGTTCGAGGTCTCGGTCAATATATGGTAAGACTCGGTTTTTATTAAAAAAAAAATAATTAAAAATTGCTTTTATATGCAAATTAAAATTCCAAACACTTTTTGCATTTAACATTTTTTAGTAGGATTTTATTTAGCAAAGTTATGACACTTTGAATTTTTACATTAGCCGCCATTTTGAAAAAAAATTTTATATATTTTTTTTAAACATAACGTATAGGGGCTGCACGTTAGTTCTATGCGATACTCAAAATTTAAATTTTTATCTTCGAAACCAAACAGTTAAGAGCGTTAACTCTTCCGAAAGTCTCAAAATGGCTAGTATGGGGGTACGATCGAACTGATACATCGCTTGTTTTCAAGCAAAAATATATATTTTTTATATTTTACTTAGATGAACTTTAGGCTTCTCAACATTTCATGTATAGAGACCTTTTTGCCAAAATTCAACACTACTGAGTTATAAGTGATTGAATTTTAATACTTGTCGTCATTTTGCAAAAAATTGACAAAATGGATTTTGCTAACAAACATACACAGGTTGCTTAAGAATTCTATACTGTCACAAAAATTGAAATTCAAATATGTATAAATAAGTTCACACTGACCTAAACTATATTGAAAATCTTATGAGCGTATGTATGGTGGGTCGATCGACTCATCACACTAAACGTGTTTTGAAAAAAAAATACTTTTATTTTTTAATTTTTAATTTTTTTTATAGTATCGTAAGTATAGTCGAAAGCTCTATTTTGTATAAAAAATTCAAGTCGATTTCTTGAATAGAAGCCTCATACGAGCGTTAACTATATGCAGAGTCGCATAAAAGCTCGTTCGAGGTCTCGGTCAATATATGGTAAGACTCGGTTTTTATTAAAAAAAAAATAATTAAAAATTGCTTTTATATGCAAATTAAAATTCCAAACACTTTTTGCATTCAACATTTTATAGTAGGATTTCATTTAGCAAAGTTATGACACTTTGAATTTTTACATTAGCCGCCATTTTGAAAAAAAATTTTATATATTTTTTTTAAACATAACGTATAGGGGCTGCACGTTAGTTCTATGCGATACTCAAAATTTAAATTTTTATCTTCGAAACCAAACAGTTAGGAGCGTTAACTCTTCCGAAAGTCTCAAAATGGCTAGTATGGGGGTACGATCGAACTGATACATCGCTTGTTTTCAAGCAAAAATATATATTTTTTATATTTTACTTAGATGAACTTTAGGCTTCTCAACATTTCATGTATAGAGACCTTTTTGCCAAAATTCAACACTACTGAGTTATAAGTGATTGAATTTTAATACTTGTCGTCATTTTGCAAAAAATTGACAAAATGGATTTTGCTAACAAACATACACAGGATGCTTAAGAATTCTATACTGTCACAAAAATTGAAATTCAAATATGTATAAATAAGCTCACACTGACCTAAACTATATTGAAAATCTTATGAGCGTATGTATGGTGGGTCGATCGACTCATCACACTAAACGTGTTTTGAAAAAAAAATACTTTTATTTTTTAATTTTTAATTTTTTTTTATAGTATCGTAAGTATAGTCGAAAGCTCTATTTTGTATAAAAAATTCAAGTCGATTTCTCGAATAGAAGCCTCATACGAGCGTTAACTATATGCAGAGTCGCATAAAAGCTCGTTCGAGGTCACGGTCAATATATGGTAAGACTCGGTTTTTATTAAAAAAAAAATAATTAAAAATTGCTTTTATATGCAAATTAAAATTCCAAACACTTTTTGCATTAAACATTTTTTAGTAGGATTTCATTTAGCAAAGTTATGACACTTTGAATTTTTACATTAGCCGCCATTTTGAAAAAAAATTTTATATATTTTTTTTAAACATAACGTATAGGGGCTGCACGTTAGTTCTATGCGATACTCAAAATTTAAAATTTTATCTTCGAAACCAAACAGTTAAGAGCGTTAACTCTTCCGAAAGTCTCAAAATGGCTAGTATGGGGGTACGATCGAACTGATACATCGCTTGTTTTCAAGCAAAAATATATATTTTTTATATTTTACTTAGATAAACTTTAGGCTTCTCAACATTTCATGTATAGAGACCTTTTTGCCAAAATTCAACACTACTGAGTTATAAGTGATTGAATTTTAATACTTGTCGTCATTTTGCAAAAAATTGACAAAATGGATTTTGCTAACAAACATACACAGGATGCTTAAGAATTCTATACTGTCACAAAAATTGAAATTCAAATATGTATAAATAAGCTCACACTGACCTAAACTATATTGAAAATCTTATGAGCGTATGTATGGTGGGTCGATCGACTCATCACACTAAACGTGTTTTGAAAAAAAAATACTTTTATTTTTTAATTTTTAATTTTTTTTTATAGTATCGTAAGTATAGTCGAAAGCTCTATTTTGTATAAAAAATTCAAGTCGATTTCTCGAATAGAAGCCTCATACGAGCGTTAACTATATGCAGAGTCGCATAAAAGCTCGTTCGAGGTCACGGTCAATATATGGTAAGACTCGGTTTTTATTAAAAAAAAAATAATTAAAAATTGCTTTTATATGCAAATTAAAATTCCAAACACTTTTTGCATTAAACATTTTTTAGTAGGATTTCATTTAGCAAAGTTATGACACTTTGAATTTTTACATTAGCCGCCATTTTGAAAAAAAATTTTATATATTTTTTTTAAACATAACGTATAGGGGCTGCATGTTAGTTCTATGCGATACTCAAAATTTAAAATTTTATCTTCGAAACCAAACAGTTAAGAGCGTTAACTCTTCCGAAAGTCTCAAAATGGCTAGTATGGGGGTACGATCGAACTGATACATCGCTTGTTTTCAAGCAAAAATATATATTTTTTATATTTTACTTAGATGAACTTTAGGCTTCTCAACATTTCATGTATAGAGACCTTTTTGCCAAAATTCAACACTACTGAGTTATAAGTGATTGAATTTTAATACTTGTCGTCATTTTGCAAAAAATTGACAAAATGGATTTTGCTAACAAACATACACAGGATGCTTAAGAATTCTATACTGTCACAAAAATTGAAATTCAAATATGTATAAATAAGCTCACACTGACCTAAACTATATTGAAAATCTTATGAGCGTATGTATGGTGGGATATATAGATACGACTCATCACACTAAACGTGTTTTGAAAAAAAAATACTTTAATTTTTTAATTTTTAATTTTTTTTTATAGTATCGTATGTATAGTCGAAAGCTCTATTTTGTATAAAAAATTCAAGTCGATTTCTTGAATAGAAGCCTCATACGAGCGTTAACTATATGCAGAGTCGCATAAAAGCTCGTTCGAGGTCTCGGCCAATATATGGTAAGACTCGGTTTTTATTAAAAAAAAAAAAATTAAAAATTGCTTTTATATGCAAATTAAAATTCCAAACACTTTTTGCATTAAACATTTTTTAGTAGGATTTCATTTAGCAAAGTTATGACACTTTGAATTTTTACATTAGCCGCCATTTTGAAAAAAAATTTTATATATTTTTTTTAAACATAACGTATAGGGGCTGCACGTTAGTTCTATGCGATACTCAAAATTTAAATTTTTATCTTCGAAACCAAACAGTTAAGAGCGTTAACTCTTCCGAAAGTCTCAAAATTTCTAGTATGGGGGTACGATCGAACTGATACATCGCTTGTTTTCAAGCAAAAATATATATTTTTTATATTTTACTTAGATGAACTTTAGGCTTCTCAACATTTCATGTATAGAAACCTTTTTGCCAAAATTCAACACTACTGAGTTGTAAGTGATTGAATTTTAATACTTGTCGTCATTTTGCAAAAAATTGACAAAATGGATTTTGCTAACAAACATACACAGGATGCTTAAGAATTCTATACTGTCACAAAAATTGAAATTCAAATATGTATAAACAAGCTCACACTGACCTAAACTATATTGAAAATCTTATGAGCGTATGTATGGTGGGTCGATCGACTCATCACACTAAACGTGTTTTGAAAAAAAATACTTTTATTTTTTAATTTTTAATTTTTTTTTATAGTATCGTAAGTATAGTCGAAAGCTCTATTTTGTATAAAAAATTCAAGTCGATTTCTTGAATAGAAGCCTCATATTAACGTTAACTATATGCAGAGTCGCATAAAAGCTCGTTCGAGGTCTCGGTCAATATATGGTAAGACTCAGTTTTTATTAAAAAAAAAATAATTAAAAATTGCTTTTATATGCAAATTAAAATTCCAAACACTTTTTGCATTAAACATTTTTTAGTAGGATTTCATTTAGCAAAGTTATGACACTTTGAATTTTTACATTAGCCGCCATTTTGAAAAAAAATTTTATATATTTTTTTTAAACATAACGTATAGGGGCTGCACGTTAGTTCTATGCGATACTCAAAATTTAAATTTTTATCTTCGAAACCAAACAGTTAAGAGCGTTAACTCTTCCGAAAGTCTCAAAATGGCTAGTATGGGGGTACGATCGAACTGATACATCGCTTGTTTTCAAGCAAAAATATATATTTTTTATATTTTACTTAGATGAACTTTAGGCTTCTCAACATTTCATGTATAGAGACCTTTTTGCCAAAATTCAACACTACTGAGTTATAAGTGATTGAATTTTAATACTTGTCGTCATTTTGCAAAAAATTGACAAAATGGATTTTGCTAACAAACATACACAGGATGCTTAAGAATTCTATACTGTCACAAAAATTGAAATTCAAATATGTATAAATAAGCTCACACTGACCTAAACTATATTGAAAATCTTATGAGCGTATGTATGGTGGGTCGATCGACTCATCACACTAAACGTGTTTTGAAAAAAAAATACTTTTATTTTTTAATTTTTAATTTTTTTTATAGTATCGTAAGTATAGTCGAAAGCTCTATTTTGTATAAAAAATTCAAGTCGATTTCTCGAATAGAAGCCTCATACGAGCGTTAACTATATGCAGAGTCGCATAAAAGCTCGTTCGAGGTCTCGGTCAATATATGGTAAGACTCGGTTTTTATAAAAAAAAAAATAATTAAAAATTGCTTTTATATGCAAATTAAAATTCCAAACACTTTTTGCATTCAACATTTTTTAGTTGGATTTCATTTAGCAAAGTTATGACACTTTGAATTTTTACATTAGCCGCCATTTTGAAAAAAAATTTTATATATTTTTTTTAAACATAACGTATAGGGGCTGCACGTTAGTTCTATGCGATACTCAAAATTTAAATTTTTATCTTCGAAACCAAACAGTTAAGAGCGTTAACTCTTCCGAAAGTCTCAAAATGGCTAGTATGGGGGTACGATCGAACTGATACATCGCTTGTTTTCAAGCAAAAATATATATTTTTTATATTTTACTTAGATGAACTTTAGGCTTCTCAACATTTCATGTATAGAGACCTTTTTGCCAAAATTCAACACTACTGAGTTATAAGTGATTGAATTTTAATACTTGTCGTCATTTTGCAAAAAATTGACAAAATGGATTTTGCTAACAAACATACACAGGATGCTTAAGAATTCTATACTGACACAAAAATTGAAATTTAAATATGTATAAATAAGCTCACACTGACCTAAACTATATTGAAAATCTTATGAGCGTATGTATGGTGGGTCGATCGACTCATCACACTAAACGTGTTTTGAAAAAAAAATACTTTTATTTTTTAATTTTTAATTTTTTTTTATAGTATCGTAAGTATAGTCGAAAGCTCTATTTTGTATAAAAAATTCAAGTCGATTTCTTAAATAGAAGCCTCATACGAGCGTTAACTATATGCAGAGTCGCATAAAAGCTCGTTCGAGGTCTCGGTCAATATATGGTAAGACTCGGTTTTTATTAAAAAAAAAAAAATTAAAAATTGCTTTTATATGCAAATTAAAATTCCAAACACTTTTTGCATTAAACATTTTTTAGTAGGATTTCATTTAGCAAAGTTATGACACTTTGAATTTTTACATTAGCCGCCATTTTGAAAAAAATTTTTATATATTTTTTTTAAACATAACGTATAGGGGCTGCACGTTAGTTCTATGCGATACTCAAAATTTAAATTTTTATCTTCGAAACCAAACAGTTAAGAGCGTTAACTCTTCCGAAAGTCTCAAAATGGCTAGTATGGGGGTACGATCGAACTGATACATCGCTTGTTTTCAAGCAAAAATATATATTTTTTATATTTTACTTAGATGAACTTTAGGCTTCTTAACATTTCATGTATAGAGACCTTTTTGCCAAAATTCAACACTACTGAGTTATAAGTGATTGAATTTTAATACTTGTCGTCATTTTGCAAAAAATTGACAAAATGGATTTTGCTAACAAACATACACAGGATGCTTAAGAATTCTATACTGTCACAAAAATTGAAATTCAAATATGTATAAATAAGCTCACACTGACCTAAACTATATTGAAAATCTTATGAGCGTATGTATGGTGGGTCGATCGACTCATCACACTAAACGTGTTTTGAAAAAAAAATACTTTTATTTTTTAATTTTTAATTTTTTTTTATAGTATCGTAAGTATAGTCGAAAGCTCTATTTTGTATAAAAAATTCAAGTCGATTTCTCGAATAGAAGCCTCATACGAGCGTTAACTATATGCAGAGTCGCATAAAAGCTCGTTCGAGGTCTCGGTCAATATATGGTAAGACTCGGTTTTTATTAAAAAAAAAATAATAAAAAATTGCTTTTATATGCAAATTAAAATTCCAAACACTTTTTGCATTCAACATTTTTTAGTAGGATTTCATTTAGCAAAGTTATGACACTTTGAATTTTTACATTAGCCGCCATTTTGAAAAAAAATTTTATATATTTTTTTTAAACATAACGTATAGGGGCTGCACGTTAGTTCTATGCGATACTTAAAATTTAAATTTTTATCTTTGAAACCAAACAGTTAAGAGCGTTAACTCTTCCGAAAGTCTCAAAATGGCTAGTATGGGGGTACGATCGAACTGATACATCGCTTGTTTTCAAGCAAAAATATATATTTTTTATATTTTACTTTGATGAACTTTAGGCTTTTCAACATTTCATGTATAGAGACCTTTTTGCCAAAATTCAACACTACTGAGTTATAAGTGATTGAATTTTAATACTTGTCGTCATTTTGCAAAAAATTGACAAAATGGATTTTGCTAACAAACATACACAGGATGCTTAAGAATTCTATACTGTCACAAAAATTGAAATTCAAATATGTATAAATAAGCTCACACTGACCTAAACTATATTGAAAATCTTATGAGCGTATGTATGGTGGGTCGATCGACTCATCACACTAAACGTGTTTTGAAAAAAAAATACTTTTATTTTTTAATTTTTAATTTTTTTTTATAGTATCGTAAGTATAGTCGAAAGCTCTATTTTGTATAAAAAATTCAAGTCGATTTCTTGAATAGAAGCCTCATACGAGCGTTAACTATATGCAGAGTCGCATAAAAGCTCGTTCGAGGTCTCGGTCAATATATGGTAAGACTCGGTTTTTATTAAAAAAAAAATAATTAAAAATTGCTTTTATATGCAAATTAAAATTCCAAACACTTTTTGCATTTAACATTTTTTTGTAGGATTTTATTTAGCAAAGTTATGACACTTTGAATTTTTACATTAGCCGCCATTTTGAAAAAAAATTTTATATATTTTTTTTAAACATAACGTATAGGGGCTGCACGTTAGTTCTATGCGATACTCAAAATTTAAATTTTTATCTTCGAAACCAAACAGTTAAGAGCGTTAACTCTTCCGAAAGTCTCAAAATGGCTAGTATGGGGGTACGATCGAACTGATACATCGCTTGTTTTCAAGCAAAAATATATATTTTTTATATTTTACTTAGATGAACTTTAGGCTTCTCAACATTTCATGTATAGAGACCTTTTTGCCAAAATTCAACACTACTGAGTTATAAGTGATTGAATTTTAATACTTGTCGTCATTTTGCAAAAAATTGACAAAATGGATTTTGCTAACAAACATACACAGGTTGCTTAAGAATTCTATACTGTCACAAAAATTGAAATTCAAATATGTATAAATAAGTTCACACTGACCTAAACTATATTGAAAATCTTATGAGCGTATGTATGGTGGGTCGATCGACTCATCACACTAAACGTGTTTTGAAAAAAAAATACTTTTATTTTTTAATTTTTAATTTTTTTTATAGTATCGTAAGTATAGTCGAAAGCTCTATTTTGTATAAAAAATTCAAGTCGATTTCTTGAATAGAAGCCTCATACGAGCGTTAACTATATGCAGAGTCGCATAAAAGCTCGTTCGAGGTCTCGGTCAATATATGGTAAGACTCGGTTTTTATTAAAAAAAAAATAATTAAAAATTGCTTTTATATGCAAATTAAAATTCCAAACACTTTTTGCATTCAACATTTTATAGTAGGATTTCATTTAGCAAAGTTATGACACTTTGAATTTTTACATTAGCCGCCATTTTGAAAAAAAATTTTATATATTTTTTTTAAACATAACGTATAGGGGCTGCACGTTAGTTCTATGCGATACTCAAAATTTAAATTTTTATCTTCGAAACCAAACAGTTAGGAGCGTTAACTCTTCCGAAAGTCTCAAAATGGCTAGTATGGGGGTACGATCGAACTGATACATCGCTTGTTTTCAAGCAAAAATATATATTTTTTATATTTTACTTAGATGAACTTTAGGCTTCTCAACATTTCATGTATAGAGACCTTTTTGCCAAAATTCAACACTACTGAGTTATAAGTGATTGAATTTTAATACTTGTCGTCATTTTGCAAAAAATTGACAAAATGGATTTTGCTAACAAACATACACAGGATGCTTAAGAATTCTATACTGTCACAAAAATTGAAATTCAAATATGTATAAATAAGCTCACACTGACCTAAACTATATTGAAAATCTTATGAGCGTATGTATGGTGGGTCGATCGACTCATCACACTAAACGTGTTTTGAAAAAAAAATACTTTTATTTTTTAATTTTTAATTTTTTTTTATAGTATCGTAAGTATAGTCGAAAGCTCTATTTTGTATAAAAAATTCAAGTCGATTTCTCGAATAGAAGCCTCATACGAGCGTTAACTATATGCAGAGTCGCATAAAAGCTCGTTCGAGGTCACGGTCAATATATGGTAAGACTCGGTTTTTATTAAAAAAAAAATAATTAAAAATTGCTTTTATATGCAAATTAAAATTCCAAACACTTTTTGCATTAAACATTTTTTAGTAGGATTTCATTTAGCAAAGTTATGACACTTTGAATTTTTACATTAGCCGCCATTTTGAAAAAAAATTTTATATATTTTTTTTAAACATAACGTATAGGGGCTGCACGTTAGTTCTATGCGATACTCAAAATTTAAAATTTTATCTTCGAAACCAAACAGTTAAGAGCGTTAACTCTTCCGAAAGTCTCAAAATGGCTAGTATGGGGGTACGATCGAACTGATACATCGCTTGTTTTCAAGCAAAAATATATATTTTTTATATTTTACTTAGATAAACTTTAGGCTTCTCAACATTTCATGTATAGAGACCTTTTTGCCAAAATTCAACACTACTGAGTTATAAGTGATTGAATTTTAATACTTGTCGTCATTTTGCAAAAAATTGACAAAATGGATTTTGCTAACAAACATACACAGGATGCTTAAGAATTCTATACTGTCACAAAAATTGAAATTCAAATATGTATAAATAAGCTCACACTGACCTAAACTATATTGAAAATCTTATGAGCGTATGTATGGTGGGTCGATCGACTCATCACACTAAACGTGTTTTGAAAAAAAAATACTTTTATTTTTTAATTTTTAATTTTTTTTTATAGTATCGTAAGTATAGTCGAAAGCTCTATTTTGTATAAAAAATTCAAGTCGATTTCTCGAATAGAAGCCTCATACGAGCGTTAACTATATGCAGAGTCGCATAAAAGCTCGTTCGAGGTCTCGGTCAATATATGGTAAGACTCGGTTTTTATTAAAAAAAAATAATTAAAAATTGCTTTTATATGCAAATTAAAATTCCAAACACTTTTTGCATTCAACATTTTTTAGTTGGATTTCATTTAGCAAAGTTATGACACTTTGAATTTTTACATTAGCCGCCATTTTGAAAAAAAATTTTATATATTTTTTTTAAACATAACGTATAGGGGCTGCACGTTAGTTCTATGCGATACTCAAAATTTAAATTTTTATCTTCGAAACCAAACAGTTAAGAGCGTTAACTCTTCCGAAAGTCTCAAAATGGCTAGTATGGGGGTACGATCGAACTGATACATCGCTTGTTTTCAAGCAAAAATATATATTTTTTATATTTTACTTAGATGAACTTTAGGCTTCTCAACATTTCATGTATAGAGACCTTTTTGCCAAAATTCAACACTACTGAGTTATAAGTGATTGAATTTTAATACTTGTCGTCATTTTGCAAAAAATTGACAAAATGGATTTTGCTAACAAACATACACAGGTTGCTTAAGAATTCTATACTGACACAAAAATTGAAATTTAAATATGTATAAATAAGCTCACACTGACCTAAACTATATTGAAAATCTTATGAGCGTATGTATGGTGGGTCGATCGACTCATCACACTAAACGTGTTTTGAAAAAAAAATACTTTTATTTTTTAATTTTTAATTTTTTTTTATAGTATCGTAAGTATAGTCGAAAGCTCTATTTTGTATAAAAAATTCAAGTCGATTTCTTAAATAGAAGCCTCATACGAGCGTTAACTATATGCAGAGTCGCATAAAAGCTCGTTCGAGGTCTCGGTCAATATATGGTAAGACTCGGTTTTTATTAAAAAAAAAATAATTAAAAATTGCTTTTATATGCAAATTAAAATTCCAAACACTTTTTGCATTTAACATTTTTTAGTAGGATTTCATTTAGCAAAGTTATGACACTTTGAATTTTTACATTAGCCGCCATTTTGAAAAAAAATTTTATATATTTTTTTTAAACATAACGTATAGGGGCTGCACGTTAGTTCTATGCGATACTCAAAATTTAAATTTTTATCTTCGAAACCAAACAGTTAAGAGCGTTAACTCTTCCGAAAGTCTCAAAATGGCTAGTATGGGGGTACGATCGAACTGATACATCGCTTGTTTTCAAGCAAAAATATATATTTTTCATATTTTACTTAGATGAACTTTAGGCTTCTCAACATTTTATGTATAGAGACCTTTTTGCCAAAATTCAACACTACTGAGTTATAAGTGATTGAATTTTAATACTTGTCGTCATTTTGCAAAAAATTGACAAAATGGATTTTGCTAACAAACATACACAGGATGCTTAAGAATTCTATACTGTCACAAAAATTGAAATTCAAATATGTATAAATAAGCTCACACTGACCTAAACTATATTGAAAATCTTATGAGCGTATGTATGGTGGGTCGATCGACTCATCACACTAAACGTGTTTTGAAAAAAAAATACTTTTATTTTTTAATTTTTAATTTTTTTTTATAGTATCGTAAGTATAGTCGAAAGCTCTATTTTGTATAAAAAATTCAAGTCGATTTCTCGAATAGAAGCCTCATACGAGCGTTAACTATATGCAGAGTCGCATAAAAGCTCGTTCGAGGTCTCGGTCAATATATGGTAAGACTCGGTTTTTATTAAAAAAAAAATAATAAAAAATTGCTTTTATATGCAAATTAAAATTCCAAACACTTTTTGCATTCAACATTTTTTAGTAGGATTTCATTTAGCAAAGTTATGACACTTTGAATTTTTACATTAGCCGCCATTTTGAAAAAAAATTTTATATATTTTTTTTAAACATAACGTATAGGGGCTGCACGTTAGTTCTATGCGATACTTAAAATTTAAATTTTTATCTTCGAAACCAAACAGTTAAGAGCGTTAACTCTTCCGAAAGTCTCAAAATGGCTAGTATGGGGGTACGATCGAACTGATACATCGCTTGTTTTCAAGCAAAAATATATATTTTTTATATTTTACTTTGATGAACTTTAGGCTTCTCAACATTTCATGTATAGAGACCTTTTTGCCAAAATTCAACACTACTGAGTTATAAGTGATTGAATTTTAATACTTGTCGTCATTTTGCAAAAAATTGACAAAATGGATTTTGCTAACAAACATACACAGGATGCTTAAGAATTCTATACTGTCACAAAAATTGAAATTCAAATATGTATAAATAAGCTCACACTGACCTAAACTATATTGAAAATCTTATGAGCGTATGTATGGTGGGTCGATCGACTCATCACACTAAACGTGTTTTGAAAAAAAAATACTTTTATTTTTTAATTTTTAATTTTTTTTTATAGTATCGTAAGTATAGTCGAAAGCTCTATTTTGTATAAAAAATTCAAGTCGATTTCTTGAATAGAAGCCTCATACGAGCGTTAACTATATGCAGAGTCGCATAAAAGCTCGTTCGAGGTCTCGGTCAATATATGGTAAGACTCGGTTTTTATTAAAAAAAAAATAATTAAAAATTGCTTGTATATGCAAATTAAAATTCCAAACACTTTTTGCATTTAACATTTTTTAGTAGGATTTTATTTAGCAAAGTTATGACACTTTGAATTTTTACATTAGCCGCCATTTTGAAAAAAAATTTTATATATTTTTTTTAAACATAACGTATAGGGGCTGCACGTTAGTTCTATGCGATACTCAAAATTTAAATTTTTATCTTCGAAACCAAACAGTTAAGAGCGTTAACTCTTCCGAAAGTCTCAAAATGGCTAGTATGGGGGTACGATCGAACTGATACATCGCTTGTTTTCAAGCAAAAATATATATTTTTTATATTTTACTTAGATGAACTTTAGGCTTCTCAACATTTCATGTATAGAGACCTTTTTGCCAAAATTCAACACTACTGAGTTATAAGTGATTGAATTTTAATACTTGTCGTCATTTTGCAAAAAATTGACAAAATGGATTTTGCTAACAAACATACACAGGATGCTTAAGAATTCTATACTGTCACAAAAATTGAAATTCAAATATGTATAAATAAGTTCACACTGACCTAAACTATATTGAAAATCTTATGAGCGTATGTATGGTGGGTCGATCGACTCATCACACTAAACGTGTTTTGAAAAATAAATACTTTTATTTTTTAATTTTTAATTTTTTTTATAGTATCGTAAGTATAGTCGAAAGCTCTATTTTGTATAAAAAATTCAAGTCGATTTCTTGAATAGAAGCCTCATACGAGCGTTAACTATATGCAGAGTCGCATAAAAGCTCGTTCGAGGTCTCGGTCAATATATGGTAAGACTCGGTTTTTATTAAAAAAAAAATAATTAAAAATTGCTTTTATATGCAAATTAAAATTCCAAACACTTTTTGCATTCAACATTTTATAGTAGGATTTCATTTAGCAAAGTTATGACACTTTGAATTTTTACATTAGCCGCCATTTTGAAAAAAAATTTTATATATTTTTTTTAAACATAACGTATAGGGGCTGCACGTTAGTTCTATGCGATACTCAAAATTTAAATTTTTATCTTCGAAACCAAACAGTTAGGAGCGTTAACTCTTCCGAAAGTCTCAAAATGGCTAGTATGGGGGTACGATCGAACTGATACATCGCTTGTTTTCAAGCAAAAATATATATTTTTTATATTTTACTTAGATGAACTTTAGGCTTCTCAACATTTCATGTATAGAGACCTTTTTGCCAAAATTCAACACTACTGAGTTATAAGTGATTGAATTTTAATACTTGTCGTCATTTTGCAAAAAATTGACAAAATGGATTTTGCTAACAAACATACACAGGATGCTTAAGAATTCTATACTGTCACAAAAATTGAAATTCAAATATGTATAAATAAGCTCACACTGACCTAAACTATATTGAAAATCTTATGAGCGTATGTATGGTGGGTCGATCGACTCATCACACTAAACGTGTTTTGAAAAAAAAATACTTTTATTTTTTAATTTTTAATTTTTTTTTATAGTATCGTAAGTATAGTCGAAAGCTCTATTTTGTATAAAAAATTCAAGTCGATTTCTCGAATAGAAGCCTCATACGAGCGTTAACTATATGCAGAGTCGCATAAAAGCTCGTTCGAGGTCTCGGTCAATATATGGTAAGACTCGGTTTTTATTAAAAAAAAATAATTAAAAATTGCTTTTATATGCAAATTAAAATTCCAAACACTTTTTGCATTCAACATTTTTTAGTTGGATTTCATTTAGCAAAGTTATGACACTTTGAATTTTTACATTAGCCGCCATTTTGAAAAAAAATTTTATATATTTTTTTTAAACATAACGTATAGGGGCTGCACGTTAGTTCTATGCGATACTCAAAATTTAAATTTTTATCTTCGAAACCAAACAGTTAAGAGCGTTAACTCTTCCGAAAGTCTCAAAATGGCTAGTATGGGGGTACGATCGAACTGATACATCGCTTGTTTTCAAGCAAAAATATATATTTTTTATATTTTACTTAGATGAACTTTAGGCTTCTCAACATTTCATGTATAGAAACCTTTTTGCCAAAATTCAACACTACTGAGTTATAAGTGATTGAATTTTAATACTTGTCGTCATTTTGCAAAAAATTGACAAAATGGATTTTGCTAACAAACATACACAGGATGCTTAAGAATTCTATACTGACACAAAAATTGAAATTTAAATATGTATAAATAAGCTCACACTGACCTAAACTATATTGAAAATCTTATGAGCGTATGTATGGTGGGTCGATCGACTCATCACACTAAACGTGTTTTGAAAAAAAAATACTTTTATTTTTTAATTTTTAATTTTTTTTTATAGTATCGTAAGTATAGTCGAAAGCTCTATTTTGTATAAAAAATTCAAGTCGATTTCTTAAATAGAAGCCTCATACGAGCGTTAACTATATGCAGAGTCGCATAAAAGCTCGTTCGAGGTCTCGGTCAATATATGGTAAGACTCGGTTTTTATTAAAAAAAAAATAATTAAAAATTGCTTTTATATGCAAATTAAAATTCCAAACACTTTTTGCATTAAACATTTTTTAGTAGGATTTCATTTAGCAAAGTTATGACACTTTGAATTTTTACATTAGCCGCCATTTTGAAAAAAATTTTTATATATTTTTTTTAAACATAACGTATAGGGGCTGCACGTTAGTTCTATGCGATACTCAAAATTTAAATTTTTATCTTCGAAACCAAACAGTTAAGAGCGTTAACTCTTCCGAAAGTCTCAAAATGGCTAGTATGGGGGTACGATCGAACTGATACATCGCTTGTTTTCAAGCAAAAATATATATTTTTTATATTTTACTTAGATGAACTTTAGGCTTCTTAACATTTCATGTATAGAGACCTTTTTGCCAAAATTCAACACTACTGAGTTATAAGTGATTGAATTTTAATACTTGTCGTCATTTTGCAAAAAATTGACAAAATGGATTTTGCTAACAAACATACACAGGATGCTTAAGAATTCTATACTGTCACAAAAATTGAAATTCAAATATGTATAAATAAGCTCACACTGACCTAAACTATATTGAAAATCTTATGAGCGTATGTATGGTGGGATATATAGATACGACTCATCACACTAAACGTGTTTTGAAAAAAAAATACTTTTATTTTTTAATTTTTAATTTTTTTTTATAGTATCGTAAGTATAGTCGAAAGCTCTATTTTGTATAAAAAATTCAAGTCGATTTCTTGAATAGAAGCCTCATACGAGCGTTAACTATATGCAGAGTCGCATAAAAGCTCGTTCGAGGTCTCGGTCAATATATGGTAAGACTCGGTTTTTATTAAAAAAAAAATAATTAAAAATTGCTTTTATATGCAAATTAAAATTCCAAACACTTTTTGCATTAAACATTTCTTAGTAGGATGTCATTTAGCAAAGTTATGACACTTTGAATTTTTACATTAGCCGCCATTTTGAAAAAAAATTTTATATATTTTTTTTAAACATAACGTATAGGGGCTGCACGTTAGTTCTATGCGATACTCAAAATTTAAATTTTTATCTTCGAAACCAAACAGTTAAGAGCGTTAACTCTTCCGAAAGTCTCAAAATTTCTAGTATGGGGGTACGATCGAACTGATACATCGCTTGTTTTCAAGCAAAAATATATATTTTTTATATTTTACTTAGATGAACTTTAGGCTTCTTAACATTTCATGTATAGAGACCTTTTTGCCAAAATTCAACACTACTGAGTTATAAGTGATTGAATTTTAATACTTGTCGTCATTTTGCAAAAAATTGACAAAATGGATTTTGCTAACAAACATACACAGGATGCTTAAGAATTCTATACTGTCACAAAAATTGAAATTCAAATATGTATAAATAAGCTCACACTGACCTAAACTATATTGAAAATCTTATGAGCGTATGTATGGTGGGATATATAGATACGACTCATCACACTAAACGTGTTTTGAAAAAAAAATACTTTTATTTTTTAATTTTTAATTTTTTTTTATAGTATCGTAAGTATAGTCGAAAGCTCTATTTTGTATAAAAAATTCAAGTCGATTTCTTGAATAGAAGCCTCATACGAGCGTTAACTATATGCAGAGTCGCATAAAAGCTCGTTCGAGGTCTCGGTCAATATATGGTAAGACTCGGTTTTTATTAAAAAAAAAATAATTAAAAATTGCTTTTATATGCAAATTAAAATTCCAAACACTTTTTGCATTCAACATTTTATAGTAGGATTTCATTTAGCAAAGTTATGACACTTTGAATTTTTACATTAGCCGCCATTTTGAAAAAAAATTTTATATATTTTTTTTAAACATAACGTATAGGGGCTGCACGTTAGTTCTATGCGATACTCAAAATTTAAATTTTTATCTTCGAAACCAAACAGTTAGGAGCGTTAACTCTTCCGAAAGTCTCAAAATGGCTAGTATGGGGGTACGATCGAACTGATACATCGCTTGTTTTCAAGCAAAAATATATATTTTTTATATTTTACTTAGATGAACTTTAGGCTTCTCAACATTTCATGTATAGAGACCTTTTTGCCAAAATTCAACACTACTGAGTTATAAGTGATTGAATTTTAATACTTGTCGTCATTTTGCAAAAAATTGACAAAATGGATTTTGCTAACAAACATACACAGGATGCTTAAGAATTCTATACTGTCACAAAAATTGAAATTCAAATATGTATAAATAAGCTCACACTGACCTAAACTATATTGAAAATCTTATGAGCGTATGTATGGTGGGTCGATCGACTCATCACACTAAACGTGTTTTGAAAAAAAAATACTTTTATTTTTTAATTTTTAATTTTTTTTTATAGTATCGTAAGTATAGTCGAAAGCTCTATTTTGTATAAAAAATTCAAGTCGATTTCTCGAATAGAAGCCTCATACGAGCGTTAACTATATGCAGAGTCGCATAAAAGCTCGTTCGAGGTCTCGGTCAATATATGGTAAGACTCGGTTTTTATTAAAAAAAAATAATTAAAAATTGCTTTTATATGCAAATTAAAATTCCAAACACTTTTTGCATTCAACATTTTTTAGTTGGATTTCATTTAGCAAAGTTATGACACTTTGAATTTTTACATTAGCCGCCATTTTGAAAAAAAATTTTATATATTTTTTTTAAACATAACGTATAGGGGCTGCACGTTAGTTCTATGCGATACTCAAAATTTAAATTTTTATCTTCGAAACCAAACAGTTAAGAGCGTTAACTCTTCCGAAAGTCTCAAAATGGCTAGTATGGGGGTACGATCGAACTGATACATCGCTTGTTTTCAAGCAAAAATATATATTTTTTATATTTTACTTAGATGAACTTTAGGCTTCTCAACATTTCATGTATAGAAACCTTTTTGCCAAAATTCAACACTACTGAGTTATAAGTGATTGAATTTTAATACTTGTCGTCATTTTGCAAAAAATTGACAAAATGGATTTTGCTAACAAACATACACAGGATGCTTAAGAATTCTATACTGACACAAAAATTGAAATTTAAATATGTATAAATAAGCTCACACTGACCTAAACTATATTGAAAATCTTATGAGCGTATGTATGGTGGGTCGATCGACTCATCACACTAAACGTGTTTTGAAAAAAAAATACTTTTATTTTTTAATTTTTAATTTTTTTTTATAGTATCGTAAGTATAGTCGAAAGCTCTATTTTGTATAAAAAATTCAAGTCGATTTCTTAAATAGAAGCCTCATACGAGCGTTAACTATATGCAGAGTCGCATAAAAGCTCGTTCGAGGTCTCGGTCAATATATGGTAAGACTCGGTTTTTATTAAAAAAAAAATAATTAAAAATTGCTTTTATATGCAAATTAAAATTCCAAACACTTTTTGCATTAAACATTTTTTAGTAGGATTTCATTTAGCAAAGTTATGACACTTTGAATTTTTACATTAGCCGCCATTTTGAAAAAAATTTTTATATATTTTTTTTAAACATAACGTATAGGGGCTGCACGTTAGTTCTATGCGATACTCAAAATTTAAATTTTTATCTTCGAAACCAAACAGTTAAGAGCGTTAACTCTTCCGAAAGTCTCAAAATGGCTAGTATGGGGGTACGATCGAACTGATACATCGCTTGTTTTCAAGCAAAAATATATATTTTTTATATTTTACTTAGATGAACTTTAGGCTTCTTAACATTTCATGTATAGAGACCTTTTTGCCAAAATTCAACACTACTGAGTTATAAGTGATTGAATTTTAATACTTGTCGTCATTTTGCAAAAAATTGACAAAATGGATTTTGCTA
Organism: Plectrocnemia conspersa; assembly: GCF_051122295.1. Classification (NCBI taxonomy): domain Eukaryota; kingdom Metazoa; phylum Arthropoda; class Insecta; order Trichoptera; family Polycentropodidae; genus Plectrocnemia; species Plectrocnemia conspersa. The sequence continues at coordinate 167,739 of NW_028277174.1, read as the reverse complement.
ACAAACATACACAGGATGCTTAAGAATTCTATACTGTCACAAAAATTGAAATTCAAATATGTATAAATAAGCTCACACTGACCTAAACTATATTGAAAATCTTATGAGCGTATGTATGGTGGGATATATAGATACGACTCATCACACTAAACGTGTTTTGAAAAAAAAATACTTTTATTTTTTAATTTTTAATTTTTTTTTATAGTATCGTAAGTATAGTCGAAAGCTCTATTTTGTATAAAAAATTCAAGTCGATTTCTTGAATAGAAGCCTCATACGAGCGTTAACTATATGCAGAGTCGCATAAAAGCTCGTTCGAGGTCTCGGTCAATATATGGTAAGACTCGGTTTTTATTAAAAAAAAAATAATTAAAAATTGCTTTTATATGCAAATTAAAATTCCAAACACTTTTTGCATTAAACATTTCTTAGTAGGATGTCATTTAGCAAAGTTATGACACTTTGAATTTTTACATTAGCCGCCATTTTGAAAAAAAATTTTATATATTTTTTTTAAACATAACGTATAGGGGCTGCACGTTAGTTCTATGCGATACTCAAAATTTAAATTTTTATCTTCGAAACCAAACAGTTAAGAGCGTTAACTCTTCCGAAAGTCTCAAAATTTCTAGTATGGGGGTACGATCGAACTGATACATCGCTTGTTTTCAAGCAAAAATATATATTTTTTATATTTTACTTAGATGAACTTTAGGCTTCTTAACATTTCATGTATAGAGACCTTTTTGCCAAAATTCAACACTACTGAGTTATAAGTGATTGAATTTTAATACTTGTCGTCATTTTGCAAAAAATTGACAAAATGGATTTTGCTAACAAACATACACAGGATGCTTAAGAATTCTATACTGTCACAAAAATTGAAATTCAAATATGTATAAATAAGCTCACACTGACCTAAACTATATTGAAAATCTTATGAGCGTATGTATGGTGGGATATATAGATACGACTCATCACACTAAACGTGTTTTGAAAAAAAAATACTTTTATTTTTTAATTTTTAATTTTTTTTTATAGTATCGTAAGTATAGTCGAAAGCTCTATTTTGTATAAAAAATTCAAGTCGATTTCTTGAATAGAAGCCTCATACGAGCGTTAACTATATGCAGAGTCGCATAAAAGCTCGTTCGAGGTCTCGGTCAATATATGGTAAGACTCGGTTTTTATTAAAAAAAAAATAATTAAAAATTGCTTTTATATGCAAATTAAAATTCCAAACACTTTTTGCATTAAACATTTTTTAGTACGATTTTATTTAGCAAAGTTATGACACTTTGAATTTTTACATTAGCCGCCATTTTGAAAAAAAATTTTATATATTTTTTTTAAACATAACGTATAGGGGCTGCACGTTAGTTCTATGCGATACTCAAAATTTAAATTTTTATCTTCGAAACCAAACAGTTAAGAGCGTTAACTCTTCCGAAAGTCTCAAAATGGCTAGTATGGGGGTACGATCGAACTGATACATCGCTTGTTTTCAAGCAAAAATATATATTTTTTATATTTTACTTAGATGAACTTTAGGCTTCTCAACATTTCATGTATAGAGACCTTTTTGACAAAATTCAACACTACTGAGTTATAAGTGATTGAATTTTAATACTTGTCGTCATTTTGCAAAAAATTGACAAAATGGATTTTGCTAACAAACATACACAGGATGCTTAGGAATTCTATACTGTCACAAAAATTGAAATTCAAATATGTATAAATAAGCTCACACTGACCTAAACTATATTGAAAATCTTATGAGCGTATGTATGGTGGGTCGATCGACTCATCACACTAAACGTGTTTTGAAAAAAAAATACTTTTATTTTTTAATTTTTAATTTTTTTTTATAGTATCGTAAGTATAGTCGAAAGCTCTATTTTGTATAAAAAATTCAAGTCGATTTCTTGAATAGAAGCCTCATACTAACGTTAACTATATGCAGAGTCGCATAAAAGCTCGTTCGAGGTCTCGGTCAATATATGGTAAGACTCGGTTTTTATTAAAAAAAAAATAATTAAAAATTGCTTTTATATGCAAATTAAAATTCCAAACACTTTTTGCATTAAACATTTTTTAGTAGGATTTCATTTAGCAAAGTTATGACACTTTGAATTTTTACATTAGCCGCCATTTTGAAAAAAAGTTTTATATATTTTTTTTAAACATAACGTATAGGGGCTGCACGTTAGTTCTATGCGATACTCAAAATTTAAATTTTTATCTTCGAAACCAAACAGTTAAGAGCGTTAACTCTTCCGAAAGTCTCAAAATGGCTAGTATGGGGGTACGATCGAACTGATACATCGCTTGTTTTCAAGCAAAAATATATATTTTTTATATTTTACTTAGATGAACTTTAGGCTTCTCAACATTTCATGTATAAAGACCCTATTGCCAAAATTCAACACTACTGAGTTATAAGTGATTGAATTTTAATACTTGTCGTCATTTTGCAAAAAATTGACAAAATGGATTTTGCTAACAAACATACACAGGATGCTTAAGAATTCTATACTGTCACAAAAATTGAAATTCAAATATGTATAAATAAGCTCACACTGACCTAAACTATATTGAAAATCTTATGAGCGTATGTATGGTGGGTCGATCGACTCATCACACTAAACGTGTTTTGAAAAAAAAATACTTTTATTTTTTAATTTTTAATTTTTTTTTATAGTATCGTAAGTATAGTCAAAAGCTCTATTTTGTATAAAAAATTCAAGTCGATTTCTTGAATAGAAGCCTCATACGAGCGTTAACTATATGCAGAGTCGCATAAAAGCTCGTTCGAGGTCTCGGTCAATATATGGTAAGACTCGGTTTTTATTAAAAAAAAAATAATTAAAAATTGCTTTTATATGCAAATTAAAATTCCAAACACTTTTTGCATTAAACATTTTTAAGTAGGATTTTATTTAGCAAAGTTATGACACTTTGAATTTTTACATTAGCCGCCATTTTGAAAAAAAATTTTATATATTTTTTTTAAACATAACGTATAGGGGCTGCACGTTAGTTCTATGCGATTCTCAAAATTTAAATTTTTATCTTCGAAACCAAACAGTTAAGAGCGTTAACTCTTCCGAAAGTCTCAAAATGGCTAGTATGGGGGTACGATCGAACTGATACATCGCTTGTTTTCAAGCAAAAATATATATTTTTTATATTTTACTTAGATGAACTTTAGGCTTCTCAACATTTCATGTATAGAGACCTTTTTGCCAAAATTCAACACTACTGAGTTATAAGTGATTGAATTTTAATACTTGTCGTCATTTTGCAAAAAATTGACAAAATGGATTTTGCTAACAAACATACACAGGATGCTTAAGCATTCTATACTGTCACAAAAATTGAAATTCAAATATGTATAAATAAGCTCACACTGACCTAAACTATATTAAAAATCTTATGAGCGTATGTATGGTGGGATATATAGATACGACTCATCACACTAAACGTGTTTTGAAAAAAAAATACTTTTATTTTTTAATTTTTAATTTTTTTTTATAGTATCGTAAGTATAGTCGAAAGCTCTATTTTGTATAAAAAATTCAAGTTGATTTCTTGAATAGAAGCCTCATACGAGCGTTAACTATATGCAGAGTCGCATAAAAGCTCGTTCGAGGTCTCGGTCAATATATGGTAAGACTCGGTTTTTATTAAAAAAAAAATAATTAAAAATTGCTTTTATATGCAAATTAAAATTCCAAACACTTTTTGCATTAAACATTTTTTAGTAGGATTTCATTTAGCAAAGTTATGACACTTTGAATTTTTACATTAGCCGCCATTTTGAAAAAAAAATTTATATATTTTTTTTAAACATAACGTATAGGGGCTGCACGTTAGTTCTATGCGATACTCAAAATTTAAATTTTTATCTTCGAAACCAAACAGTTAAGAACGTTAACTCTTCCGAAAGTCTCAAAATGGCTAGTATGGGGGTACGATCGAACTGATACATCGCTTGTTTTCAAGCAAAAATATATATTTTTTATATTTTACTTAGATGAACTTTAGGCTTCTCAACATTTCATGTATAGAGACCTTTTTGACAAAATTCAACACTACTGAGTTATAAGTGATTGAATTTTAATACTTGTCGTCATTTTGCAAAAAATTGACAAAATGGATTTTGCTAACAAACATACACAGGATGCTTAGGAATTCTATACTGTCACAAAAATTGAAATTCAAATATGTATAAATAAGCTCACACTGACCTAAACTATATTGAAAATCTTATGAGCGTATGTATGGTGGGTCGATCGACTCATCACACTAAACGTGTTTTGAAAAAAAAATACTTTTATTTTTTAATTTTTAATTTTTTTTTATGGTATCGTAAGTATAGTCGAAAGCTCTATTTTGTATAAAAAATTCAAGTCAATTTCTTTAATAGAAGCCTCATACGAGCGTTAACTATATGCAGAGTCGCATAAAAGCTCGTTCGAGGTCTCGGTCAATATATGGTAAGACTCGGTTTTTATTAAAAAAATAATAATTAAAAATTGCTTTTATATGCAAATTAAAATTCCAAACACTTTTTGCATTAAACATTTTTTAGTAGGATTTCATTTAGCAAAGTTATGACACTTTGAATTTTTACATTAGCCGCCATTTTGAAAAAAAAATTTATATATTTTTTTTAAACATAACGTATAGGGGCTGCACGTTAGTTCTATGCGATACTCAAAATTTAAATTTTTATCTTCGAAACCAAACAGTTAAGAGCGTTAACTCTTCCGAAAGTCTCAAAATGGCTAGTATGGGGGTACGATCGAACTGATACATCGCTTGTTTTCAAGCAAAAATATATATTTTTTATATTTTACTTAGATGAACTTTAGGCTTCTCAACATTTCATGTATAGAGACCTTTTTGCCAAAATTCAACACTACTGAGTTATAAGTGATTGAATTTTAATACTTGTCGTCATTTTGCAAAAAATTGACAAAATGGATTTTGCTAACAAACATACACAGGATGCTTAAGAATTCTATACTGTCACAAAAATTAAAATTCAAATATGTATAAATAAGCTCACACTGACCTAAACTATATTGAAAATCTTATGAGCGTATGTATGGTGGGATATATAGATACGACTCATCACACTAAACGTGTTTTGAAAAAAAAATACTTTTATTTTTTAATTTTTAATTTTTTTTTATAGTATCGTAAGTATAGTCGAAAGCTCTATTTTGTATAAAAAATTCAAGTCGATTTCTTGAATAGAAGCCTCATACGAGCGTTAACTATATGCAGAGTCGCATAAAAGCTCGTTCGAGGTCTCGGTCAATATATGGTAAGACTCGGTTTTTATTAAAAAAAAAATAATTAAAAATTGCTTTTATATGCAAATTAAAATTCCAAACACTTTTTGCATTAAACATTTTTTAGTAGGATTTCATTTAGCAAAGTTATGACACTTTGAATTTTTACATTAGCCGCCATTTTGAAAAAAAAATTTATATATTTTTTTTAAACATAACGTATAGGGGCTGCACGTTAGTTCTATGCGATACTCAAAATTTAAATTTTTATCTTCGAAACCAAACAGTTAAGAACGTTAACTCTTCCGAAAGTCTCAAAATGGCTAGTATGGGGGTACGATCGAACTGATACATCGCTTGTTTTCAAGCAAAAATATATATTTTTTATATTTTACTTAGATGAACTTTAGGCTTCTCAACATTTCATGTATAGAGACCTTTTTGCCAAAATTCAACACTACTGAGTTATAAGTGATTGAATTTTAATACTTGTCGTCATTTTGCAAAAAATTGACAAAATGGATTTTGCTAACAAACATACACAGGATGCTTAAGAATTCTATACTGTCACAAAAATTGAAATTCAAATATGTATAAATAAGCTCACACTGACCTAAACTATATTGAAAATCTTATGAGCGTATGTATGGTGGGTCGATCGACTCATCACACTAAACGTGTTTTGAAAAAAAAATACTTTTATTTTTTAATTTTTAATTTTTTTTTATAGTATCGTAAGTATAGTCGAAAGCTCTATTTTGTATAAAAAATTCAAGTCGATTTCTTGAATAGAAGCCTCATACGAGCGTTAACTATATGCAGAGTCGCATAAAAGCTCGTTCGAGGTCTCGGTCAATATATGGTAAGACTCGGTTTTTATTAAAAAAAAAATAATTAAAAATTGCTTTTATATGCAAATTAAAATTCCAAACACTTTTTGCATTCAACATTTTTTAGTAGGATTTCATTTAGCAAAGTTATGACACTTTGAATTTTTACATTAGCAGCCATTTTTAAAAAAAATTTTATATATTTTTTTTAAACATAACGTATAGGGGCTGCACGTTAGTTCTATGCGATACTCAAAATTTAAATTTTTATCTTCGAAACCAAACAGTTAAGAGCGTTAACTCTTCCGAAAGTCTCAAAATGGCTAGTATGGGGGTACGATCGAACTGATACATCGCTTGTTTTCAAGCAAAAATATATATTTTTTATATTTTACTTAGATGAACTTTAGGCTTCTCAACATTTCATGTATAGAGACCTTTTTGCCAAAATTCAACACTACTGAGTTATAAGTGATTGAATTTTAATACTTGTCGTCATTTTGCAAAAAATTGACAAAATGGATTTTGCTAACAAACATACACAGGATGCTTAAGAATTCTATACTGTCACAAAAATTGAAATTCAAATATGTATAAATAAGCTCACACTGACCTAAACTATATTGAAAATCTTATGAGCGTATGTATGGTGGGTCGATCGACTCATCACACTAAACGTGTTTTGAAAAAAAAATACTTTTATTTTTTAATTTTTAATTTTTTTTTATAGTATCGTAAGTATAGTCGAAAGCTCTATTTTGTATAAAAAATTCAAGTCGATTTCTTGAATAGAAGCCTCATACGAGCGTTAACTATATGCAGAGTCGCATAAAAGCTCGTTCGAGGTCTCGGTCAATATATGGTAAGACTCGGTTTTTATTAAAAAAAAAATAATTAAAAATTGCTTTTATATGCAAATTAAAATTCCAAACACTTTTTGCATTAAACATTTTTTAGTAGGATTTCATTTAGCAAAGTTATGACACTTTGAATTTTTACATTAGCCGCCATTTTGAAAAAAAATTTTATATATTTTTTTTAAACATAACGTATAGGGGCTGCACGTTAGTTCTATGCGATACTCAAAATTTAAATTTTTATCTTCGAAACCAAACAGTTAAGAGCGTTAACTCTTCCGAAAGTCTCAAAATGGCTAGTATGGGGGTACGATCGAACTGATACATCGCTTGTTTTCAAGCAAAAATATATATTTTTTATATTTTACTTAGATGAACTTTAGGCTTCTCAACATTTCATGTATAGAGACCTTCTTGCCAAAATTCAACACTACTGAGTTATAAGTGATTGAATTTTAATACTTGTCGTCATTTTGCAAAAAATTGACAAAATGGATTTTGCTAACAAACATACACAGGATGCTTAAGAATTCTATACTGTCACAAAAATTAAAATTCAAATATGTATAAATAAGCTCACACTGACCTAAACTATATTGAAAATCTTATGAGCGTATGTATGGTGGGATATATAGATACGACTCATCACACTAAACGTGTTTTGAAAAAAAAATACTTTTATTTTTTAATTTTTAATTTCTTTTTATAGTATCGTAAGTATAGTCGAAAGCTCTATTTTGTATAAAAAATTCAAGTCGATTTCTTGAATAGAAGCCTCATACGAGCGTTAACTATATGCAGAGTCGCATAAAAGCTCGTTCGAGGTCTCGGTCAATATATGGTAAGACTCGGTTTTTATTAAAAAAAAAATAATTAAAAATTGCTTTTATATGCAAATTAAAATTCCAAACACTTTTTGCATTAAACATTTTTTAGTAGGATTTCATTTAGCAAAGTTATGACACTTTGAATTTTTACATTAGCAGCCATTTTGAAAAAAAATTTTATATATTTTTTTTAAACATAACGTATAGGGGCTGCACGTTAGTTCTATGCGATACTCAAAATTTAAATTTTTATCTTCGAAACCAAACAGTTAAGAGCGTTAACTCTTCCGAAAGTCTCAAAATGGCTAGTATGGGGGTACGATCGAACTGATACATCGCTTGTTTTCAAGCAAAAATATATATTTTTTATATTTTACTTAGATGAACTTTAGGCTTCTCAACATTTCATGTATAGAGACCTTTTTGCCAAAATTCAACACTACTGAGTTATAAGTGATTGAATTTTAATACTTGTCGTCATTTTGCAAAAAATTGACAAAATGGATTTTGCTAACAAACATACACAGGATGCTTAAGAATTCTATACTGTCACAAAAATTGAAATTCAAATATGTATAAATAAGCTCACACTGACCTAAACTATATTGAAAATCTTATGAGCGTATGTATGGTGGGTCGATCGACTCATCACACTAAACGTGTTTTGAAAAAAAAATACTTTTATTTTTTAATTTTTAATTTTTTTTTATAGTATCGTAAGTATAGTCGAAAGCTCTATTTTGTATAAAAAATTCAAGTCGATTTCTTGAATAGAAGCCTCATACGAGCGTTAACTATATGCAGAGTCGCATAAAAGCTCGTTCGAGGTCTCGGTCAATATATGGTAAGACTCGGTTTTTATTAAAAAAAAAATAATAAAAAATTGCTTTTATATGCAAATTAAAATTCCAAACACTTTTTGCATTAAACATTTTTTAGTAGGATTTCATTTAGCAAAGTTATGACACTTTGAATTTTTACATTAGCCGCCATTTTGAAAAAAAAATTTATATATTTTTTTTAAACATAACGTATAGGGGCTGCACGTTAGTTCTATGCGATACTCAAAATTTAAATTTTTATCTTCGAAACCAAACAGTTAAGAGCGTTAACTCTTCCGAAAGTCTCAAAATGGCTAGTATGGGGGTACGATCGAACTGATACATCGCTTGTTTTCAAGCGAAAATATATATTTTTTATATTTTACTTAGATGAACTTTAGGCTTCTCAACATTTCATGTATAGAGACCTTTTTGCCAAAATTCAACACTACTGAGTTATAAGTGATTGAATTTTAATACTTGTCGTCATTTTGCAAAAAATTGACAAAATGGATTTTGCTAACAAACATACACAGGATGCTTAAGAATTCTATACTGTCACAAAAATTGAAATTCAAATATGTATAAATAAGCTCACACTGACCTAAACTATATTGAAAATCTTATGAGCGTATGTATGGTGGGTCGATCGACTCATCACACTAAACGTGTTTTGAAAAAAAAATACTTTTATTTTTTAATTTTTAATTTTTTTTTATAGTATCGTAAGTATAGTCGAAAGCTCTATTTTGTATAAAAAATTCAAGTCGATTTCTTGAATAGAAGCCTCATACGAGCGTTAACTATATGCAGAGTCGCATAAAAGCTCGTTCGAGGTCTCGGTCAATATATGGTAAGACTCGGTTTTTATTAAAAAAAAAATAATTAAAAATTGCTTTTATATGCAAATTAAAATTCCAAACACTTTTTGCATTAAACATTTTTTAGTAGGATTTTATTTAGCAAAGTTATGACACTTTGAATTTTTACATTAGCCGCCATTTTGAAAAAAAAATTTATATATTTTTTTTAAACATAACGTATAGGGGCTGCACGTTAGTTCTATGCGATACTCAAAATTTAAATTTTTATCTTGGAAACCAAACAGTTAAGAGCGTTAACTCTTCCGAAAGTCTCAAAATGGCTAGTATGGGGGTACGATCGAACTGATACATCGCTTGTTTTCAAGCAAAAATATATATTTTTTATATTTTACTTAGATGAACTTTAGGCTTCTCAACATTTCATGTATAGAGACCTTTTTGCCAAAATTCAACACTACTAAGTTATAAGTGATTGAATTTTAATACTTGTCGTCATTTTGCAAAAAATTGACAAAATGGATTTTGCTAACAAACATACACAGGATGCTTAAGAATTCTATACTGTCACAAAAATTGAAATTCAAATATGTATAAATAAGCTCACACTGACCTAAACTATATTGAAAATCTTATGAGCGTATGTATGGTGGGTCGATCGACTCATCACACTAAACGTGTTTTGAAAAAAAAATACTTTTATTTTTTAATTTTTAATTTTTTTTTATAGTATCGTAAGTATAGTCGAAAGCTCTATTTTGTATAAAAAATTCAAGTCGATTTCTTGAATAGAAGCCTCATACGAGCGTTAACTATATGCAGAGTCGCATAAAAGCTCGTTCGAGGTCTCGGTCAATATATGGTAAGACTCGGTTTTTATTAAAAAAAAAATAATTAAAAATTGCTTTTATATGCAAATTAAAATTCCAAACACTTTTTGCATTAAACATTTTTTAGTAGGATTTCATTTAGCAAAGTTATGACACTTTGAATTTTTACATTAGCCGCCATTTTGAAAAAAAAATTTATATATTTTTTTTAAACATAACGTATAGGGGCTGCACGTTAGTTCTATGCGATACTCAAAATTTAAATTTTTATCTTCGAAACCAAACAGTTAAGAGCGTTAACTCTTCCGAAAGTCTCAAAATGGCTAGTATGGGGGTACGATCGAACTGATACATCGCTTGTTTTCAAGCGAAAATATATATTTTTTATATTTTACTTAGATGAACTTTAGGCTTCTCAACATTTCATGTATAGAGACCTTTTTGCCAAAATTCAACACTACTGAGTTATAAGTGATTGAATTTTAATACTTGTCGTCATTTTGCAAAAAATTGACAAAATGGATTTTGCTAACAAACATACACAGGATGCTTAAGAATTCTATACTGTCACAAAAATTGAAATTCAAATATGTATAAATAAGCTCACACTGACCTAAACTATATTGAAAATCTTATGAGCGTATGTATGGTGGGTCGATCGACTCATCACACTAAACGTGTTTTGAAAAAAAAATACTTTTATTTTTTAATTTTTAATTTTTTTTTATAGTATCGTAAGTATAGTCGAAAGCTCTATTTTGTATAAAAAATTCAAGTCGATTTCTTGAATAGAAGCCTCATACGAGCGTTAACTATATGCAGAGTCGCATAAAAGCTCGTTCGAGGTCTCGGTCAATATATGGTAAGACTCGGTTTTTATTAAAAAAAAAATAATTAAAAATTGCTTTTATATGCAAATTAAAATTCCAAACACTTTTTGCATTAAACATTTTTTAGTAGGATTTTATTTAGCAAAGTTATGACACTTTGAATTTTTACATTAGCCGCCATTTTGAAAAAAAAATTTATATATTTTTTTTAAACATAACGTATAGGGGCTGCACGTTAGTTCTATGCGATACTCAAAATTTAAATTTTTATCTTCGAAACCAAACAGTTAAGAGCGTTAACTCTTCCGAAAGTCTCAAAATGGCTAGTATGGGGGTACGATCGAACTGATACATCGCTTGTTTTCAAGCAAAAATATATATTTTTTATATTTTACTTAGATGAACTTTAGGCTTCTCAACATTTCATGTATAGAGACCTTTTTGCCAAAATTCAACACTACTGAGTTATAAGTGATTGAATTTTAATACTTGTCGTCATTTTGCAAAAAATTGACAAAATGGATTTTGCTAACAAACATATACAGGATGCTTAAGAATTCTATACTGTCACAAAAATTGAAATTCAAATATGTATAAATAAGCTCACACTGACCTAAACTATATTGAAAATCTTATGAGCGTATGTATGGTGGGTCGATCGACTCATCACACTAAACGTGTTTTGAAAAAAAAATACTTTTATTTTTTAATTTTTAATTTTTTTTCATAGTATCGTAAGTATAGTCGAAAGCTCTATTTTGTATAAAAAATTCAAGTCGATTTCTTGAATAGAAGCCTAATACGAGCGTTAACTATATGCAGAGTCGCATAAAAGCTCGTTCGAGGTCTCGGTCAATATATGGTAAGACTCGGTTTTTATTAAAAAAAAAATAATTAAAAATTGCTTTTATATGCAAATTAAAATTCCAAACACTTTTTCATTCAACATTTTTTAGTAGAATTTCATTTAGCAAAGTTATGACACTTTGAATTTTTACATTAGCCGCCATTTTAAAAAAAAATTTTATATATTTTTTTTAAACATAACGTATAGGGGCTGCACGTTAGTTCTATGCGATACTCAAAATTTAAATTTTTATCTTCGAAACCAAACAGTTAAGAGCGTTAACTCTTCCGAAAGTCTCAAAATGGCTAGTATGGGGGTACGATCGAACTGATACATCGCTTGTTTTCAAGCAAAAATATATATTTTTTATATTTTACTTAGATGAACTTTAGGCTTCTCAACATTTCATGTATAGAGACCTTTTTGCCAAAATTCAACACTACTGAGTTATAAGTGATTGAATTTTAATACTTGTCGTCATTTTGCAAAAAATTGACAAAATGGATTTTGCTAACAAACATACACAGGATGCTTAAGAATTCTATACTGTCACAAAAATTGAAATTCAAATATGTATAAATAAGCTCACACTGACCTAAACTATATTGAAAATCTTATGAGCGTATGTATGGTGGGTCGATCGACTCATCACACTAAACGTGTTTTGAAAAAAAAATACTTTTATTTTTTAATTTTTAATTTTTTTTTATAGTATCGTAAGTATAGTCAAAAGCTCTATTTTGTATAAAAAATTCAAGTCGATTTCTTGAATAGAAGCCTCATACGAGCGTTAACTATATGCAGAGTCGCATAAAAGCTCGTTCGAGGTCTCGGTCAATATATGGTAAGACTCGGTTTTTATTAAAAAAAAAATAATTAAAAATTGCTTTTATATGCAAATTAAAATTCCAAACACTTTTTGCATTAAACATTTTTTAGTAGGATTTTATTTAGCAAAGTTATGACACTTTGAATTTTTACATTAGCCGCCATTTTGAAAAAAAAATTTATATATTTTTTTTAAACATAACGTATAGGGGCTGCACGTTAGTTCTATGCGATACTCAAAATTTAAATTTTTATCTTGGAAACCAAACAGTTAAGAGCGTTAACTCTTCCGAAAGTCTCAAAATGGCTAGTATGGGGGTACGATCGAACTGATACATCGCTTGTTTTCAAGCAAAAATATATATTTTTTATATTTTACTTAGATGAACTTTAGGCTTCTCAACATTTCATGTATAGAGACCTTTTTGCCAAAATTCAACACTACTAAGTTATAAGTGATTGAATTTTAATACTTGTCGTCATTTTGCAAAAAATTGACAAAATGGATTTTGCTAACAAACATACACAGGATGCTTAAGAATTCTATACTGTCACAAAAATTGAAATTCAAATATGTATAAATAAGCTCACACTGACCTAAACTATATTGAAAATCTTATGAGCGTATGTATGGTGGGTCGATCGACTCATCACACTAAACGTGTTTTGAAAAAAAAATACTTTTATTTTTTAATTTTTAATTTTTTTTTATAGTATCGTAAGTATAGTCGAAAGCTCTATTTTGTATAAAAAATTCAAGTCGATTTCTTGAATAGAAGCCTCATACGAGCGTTAACTATATGCAGAGTCGCATAAAAGCTCGTTCGAGGTCTCGGTCAATATATGGTAAGACTCGGTTTTTAAAAAAAAAAAATAATTAAAAATTGCTTTTATATGCAAATTAAAATTCCAAACACTTTTTGCATTAAACATTTTTTAGTAGGATTTCATTTAGCAAAGTTATGACACTTTGAATTTTTACATTAGCCGCCATTTTGAAAAAAAAATTTATATATTTTTTTTAAACATAACGTATAGGGGCTGCACGTTAGTTCTATGCGATACTCAAAATTTAAATTTTTATCTTCGAAACCAAACAGTTAAGAGCGTTAACTCTTCCGAAAGTCTCAAAATGGCTAGTATGGGGGTACGATCGAACTGATACATCGCTTGTTTTCAAGCGAAAATATATATTTTTTATATTTTACTTAGATGAACTTTAGGCTTCTCAACATTTCATGTATAGAGACCTTTTTGCCAAAATTCAACACTACTGAGTTATAAGTGATTGAATTTTAATACTTGTCGTCATTTTGCAAAAAATTGACAAAATGGATTTTGCTAACAAACATACACAGGATGCTTAAGAATTCTATACTGTCACAAAAATTGAAATTCAAATATGTATAAATAAGCTCACACTGACCTAAACTATATTGAAAATCTTATGAGCGTATGTATGGTGGGATATATAGATACGACTCATCACACTAAACGTGTTTTGAAAAAAAAATACTTTTATTTTTTAATTTTTAATTTTTTTTTATAGTATCGTAAGTATAGTCGAAAGCTCTATTTTGTATAAAAAATTCAAGTCGATTTCTTGAATAGAAGCCTCATACGAGCGTTAACTATATGCAGAGTCGCATAAAAGCTCGTTCGAGGTCTCGGTCAATATATGGTAAGACTCGGTTTTTATTAAAAAAAAAATAATTAAAAATTGCTTTTATATGCAAATTAAAATTCCAAACACTTTTTGCATTAAACATTTTTTAGTAGGATTTTATTTAGCAAAGTTATGACACTTTGAATTTTTACATTAGCCGCCATTTTGAAAAAAAAATTTATATATTTTTTTTAAACATAACGTATAGGGGCTGCACGTTAGTTCTATGCGATACTCAAAATTTAAATTTTTATCTTCGAAACCAAACAGTTAAGAGCTTTAACTCTTCCGAAAGTCTCAAAATGGCTAGTATGGGGGTACGATCGAACTGATACATCGCTTGTTTTCAAGCAAAAATATATATTTTTTATATTTTACTTAGATGAACTTTAGGCTTCTCAACATTTCATGTATAGAGACCTTTTTGCCAAAATTCAACACTACTGAGTTATAAGTGATTGAATTTTAATACTTGTCGTCATTTTGCAAAAAATTGACAAAATGGATTTTGCTAACAAACATACACAGGATGCTTAAGAATTCTATACTGTCACAAAAATTGAAATTCAAATATGTATAAATAAGCTCACACTGACCTAAACTATATTGAAAATCTTATGAGCGTATGTATGGTGGGATATATAGATACGACTCATCACACTAAACGTGTTTTGAAAAAAAAATACTTTTATTTTTTAATTTTTAATTTTTTTTTATAGTATCGTAAGTATAGTCGAAAGCTCTATTTTGTATAAAAAATTCAAGTCGATTTCTTGAATAGAAGCCTCATACGAGCGTTAACTATATGCAGAGTCGCATAAAAGCTCGTTCGAGGTCTCGGTCAATATATGGTAAGACTCGGTTTTTAAAAAAAAAAAAATAATTAAAAATTGCTTTTATATGCAAATTAAAATTCCAACAACTTTTTGCATTAAACATTTTTTAGTAGGATTTCATTTAGCAAAGTTATGACACTTTGAATTTTTACATTAGCCGCTATTTTGAAAAAAAATTTTATATATTTTTTTTAAACATAACGTATAGGGGCTGCACGTTAGTTCTATGCGATACTCAAAATTTAAATTTTTATCTTCGAAACCAAACAGTTAAGAGCGTTAACTCTTCCGAAAGTCTCAAAATGGCTAGTATGGGGGTACGATCGAACTGATACATCGCTTGTTTTCAAGCAAAAATATATATTTTTTATATTTTACTTAGATGAACTTTAGGCTTCTCAACATTTCATGTATAGAGACCTTTTTGCCAAAATTCAACACTACTGAGTTATAAGTGATTGAATTTTAATACTTGTCGTCATTTTGCAAAAAATTGACAAAATGGATTTTGCTAACAAACATACACAGGATGCTTAAGAATTCTATACTGTCACAAAAATTGAAATTCAAATATGTATAAATAAGCTCACACTGACCTAAACTATATTGAAAATCTTATGAGCGTATGTATGGTGGGTCGATCGACTCATCACACTAAACGTGTTTTGAAAAAAAAATACTTTTATTTTTTAATTTTTAATTTTTTTTTATAGTATCGTAAGTATAGTCGAAAGCTCTATTTTGTATAAAAAATTCAAGTCGATTTCTTGAATAGAAGCCTCATACGAGCGTTAACTATATGCAGAGTCGCATAAAAGCTCGTTCGAGGTCTCGGTCAATATATGGTAAGACTCGGTTTTTAAAAAAAAAAAATAATTAAAAATTGCTTTTATATGCAAATTAAAATTCCAAACACTTTTTGCATTAAACATTTTTTAGTAGGATTTCATTTAGCAAAGTTATGACACTTTGAATTTTTACATTAGCCGCCATTTTGAAAAAAAAATTTATATATTTTTTTTAAACATAACGTATAGGGGCTGCACGTTAGTTCTATGCGATACTCAAAATTTAAATTTTTATCTTCGAAACCAAACAGTTAAGAGCGTTAACTCTTCCGAAAGTCTCAAAATGGCTAGTATGGGGGTACGATCGAACTGATACATCGCTTGTTTTCAAGCGAAAATATATATTTTTTATATTTTACTTAGATGAACTTTAGGCTTCTCAACATTTCATGTATAGAGACCTTTTTGCCAAAATTCAACACTACTGAGTTATAAGTGATTGAATTTTAATACTTGTCGTCATTTTGCAAAAAATTGACAAAATGGATTTTGCTAACAAACATACACAGGATGCTTAAGAATTCTATACTGTCACAAAAATTGAAATTCAAATATGTATAAATAAGCTCACACTGACCTAAACTATATTGAAAATCTTATGAGCGTATGTATGGTGGGTCGATCGACTCATCACACTAAACGTGTTTTGAAAAAAAAATACTTTTATTTTTTAATTTTTAATTTTTTTTTATAGTATCGTAAGTATAGTCGAAAGCTCTATTTTGTATAAAAAATTCAAGTCGATTTCTTAAATAGAAGCCTCATACGAGCGTTAACTATATGCAGAGTCGCATAAAAGCTCGTTCGAGGTCTCGGTCAATATATGGTAAGACTCGGTTTTTATTAAAAAAAAAATAATTAAAAATTGCTTTTATATGCAAATTAAAATTCCAAACACTTTTTGCATTAAACATTTTTTAGTAGGATTTTATTTAGCAAAGTTATGACACTTTGAATTTTTACATTAGCCGCCATTTTGAAAAAAAATTTTATATATTTTTTTTAAACATAACGTATAGGGGCTGCACGTTAGTTCTATGCGATACTCAAAATTTAAATTTTTATCTTCGAAACCAAACAGTTAAGAGCGTTAACTCTTCCGAAAGTCTCAAAATGGCTAGTATGGGGGTACGATCGAACTGATACATCGCTTGTTTTCAAGCAAAAATATATATTTTTTATATTTTACTTAGATGAACTTTAGGCTTCTCAACATTTCATGTATAGAGACCTTTTTGACAAAATTCAACACTACTGAGTTATAAGTGATTGAATTTTAATACTTGTCGTCATTTTGCAAAAAATTGACAAAATGGATTTTGCTAACAAACATTTACAGGATGCTTAGGAATTCTATACTGTCACAAAAATTGAAATTCAAATATGTATAAATAAGCTCACACTGACCTAAACTATATTGAAAATCTTATGAGCGTATGTATGGTGGGTCGATCGACTCATCACACTAAACGTGTTTTGAAAAAAAAATACTTTTATTTTTTAATTTTTAATTTTTTTTTATAGTATCGTAAGTATAGTCGAAAGCTCTATTTTGTATAAAAAATTCAAGTCGATTTCTAAATAGAAGCCTCATACGAGCGTTAACTATATGCAGAGTCGCATAAAAGCTCGTTCGAGGTCTCGGTCAATATATGGTAAGACTCGGTTTTTATTAAAAAAAAAATAATTAAAAATTGCTTTTATATGCAAATTAAAATTCCAAACACTTTTTGCATTAAATATTTTTTAGTAGGATTTTATTTAGCAAAGTTATGACACTTTGAATTTTTACATTAGCCGCCATTTTGAAAAAAAAAATTATATATTTTTTTTAAACATAACGTATAGGGGCTGCACGTTAGTTCTATGCGATACTCAAAATTTAAATTTTTATCTTCGAAACCAAACAGTTAAGAGCGTTAACTCTTCCGAAAGTCTCAAAATGGCTAGTATGGGGGTACGATCGAACTGATACATCGCTTGTTTTCAAGCGAAAATATATATTTTTTATATTTTACTTAGATGAATTTTAGGCTTCTCAACATTTCATGTATAGAGACCTTTTTGCCAAAATTCAACACTACTGAGTTATAAGTGATTGAATTTTAATACTTGTCGTCATTTTGCAAAAAACTGACAAAATAGATTTTGCTAACAAACATACACAGGATGCTTAAGAATTCTATATTTTTAATTCCTACCATTAAAGAATACTGTTATTATCAAACCGAAAAATACTATAAAAAAATCTCGCGAGACCACGCAAACCCACTAATTTCAAGAATCGGTGATTACGACAAAGCAAAACTTAAATTTAAATACAAACATAAAATGCCTAAGCACATATTGCTTTGATGCAGTTAAGCTCATCACAGTGTCATCAGTTTCAGGTCTACAGGGCTAGGTTTATTTACCTTTGTATGTGTTTTATTTTGTATATTGTGTATTTTGTATAATTTGTTCTTCTCATCTGCTTCATTCTTTTCCAAAATTTTTTTTTTTTTTTTTTGGATTTTTTTTAAATTTGTAAAAGGTTTTATGTATTTTTCCTTTAATTTAGTATATTCTCGTATAATTTATTATTCTTTTTATGTTATTGTATAACTTAACAATTTGTAAACAATGTAAATGGTTATGAACCAGTATTGTGCATTTAATATATCTGTATGCTATTTTACCTATGTCTATTTAAGAAATAAACTTTTATAAAAAAAAAAAAAAAAAAGAATTCTATACTGTCACAAAAATTGAAATTCAAATATGTATAAATAAGCTCACACTGACCTAAACTATATTGAAAATCTTATGAGCGTATGTATGGTGGGATATATAGATACGACTCATCACACTAAACGTGTTTTGAAAAAAAAATACTTTTATTTTTTAATTTTTAATTTTTTTTTATAGTATCGTAAGTATAGTCGAAAGCTCTATTTTGTATAAAAAATTCAAGTCGATTTCTTGAATAGAAGCCTCATACAAGCGTTAACTATATGCAGAGTCGCATAAAAGTTCGTTCGAGGTCTCGGTCAATATATGGTAAGACTCGGTTTTTATTAAAAAAAAAATAATTAAAAATTGCTTTTATATGCAAATTAAAATTCCAAACACTTTTTGCATTAAACATTTTTTAGTAGGATTTCATTTAGCAAAGTTATGACACTTTGAATTTTTACATTAGCCGCCATTTTGAAAAAAAATTTTATATATTTTTTTTAAACATAACGTATAGGGGCTGCACGTTAGTTCTATGCGATACTCAAAATTTAAATTTTTATCTTCGAAACCAAACAGTTAAGAGCGTTAACTCTTCCGAAAGTCTCAAAATGGCTAGTATGGGGGTACGATCGAACTGATACATCGCTTGTTTTCAAGCAAAAATATATATTTTTTATATTTTACTTAGATGAACTTTAGGCTTCTCAACATTTCATGTATAGAGACCTTTTTGCCAAAATTCAACACTACTGAGTTATAAGTGATTGAATTTTAATACTTGTCGTCATTTTGCAAAAAATTGACAAAATGGATTTTGCTAACAAACATACACAGGATGCTTAAGAATTCTATACTGTCACAAAAATTGAAATTCAAATATGTATAAATAAGCTCACACTGACCTAAACTATATTGAAAATCTTATGAGCGTATGTATGGTGGGTCGATCGACTCATCACACTAAACGTGTTTTGAAAAAAAAATACTTTTATTTTTTAATTTTTAATTTTTTTTTATAGTATCGTAAGTATAGTCGAAAGCTCTATTTTGTATAAAAAATTCAAGTCGATTTCTTAAATAGAAGCCTCATACGAGCGTTAACTATATGCAGAGTCGCATAAAAGCTCGTTCGAGGTCTCGGTCAATATATGGTAAGACTCGGTTTTTATTAAAAAAAAAATAATTAAAAATTGCTTTTATATGCAAATTAAAATTCCAAACACTTTTTGCATTCAACATTTTTTAGTAGGATTTCATTTAGCAAAGTTATGACACTTTGAATTTTTACATTAGCAGCCATTTTGAAAAAAAATTTTATATATTTTTTTTAAACATAACGTATAGGGGCTGCACGTTAGTTCTATGCGATACTCAAAATTTAAATTTTTATCTTCGAAACCAAACAGTTAAGAGCGTTAACTCTTCCGAAAGTCTCAAAATGGCTAGTATGGGGGTACGATCGAACTGATACATCGCTTGTTTTCAAGCGAAAATATATATTTTTTATATTTAACTTAGATGAACTTTAGGCTTCTCAACATTTCATGTATAGAGACCTTTTTGCCAAAATTCAACACTACTGAGTTATAAGTGATTGAATTTTAATACTTGTCGTCATTTTGCAAAAAATTGACAAAATGGATTTTGCTAACAAACATACACAGGATGCTTAAGAATTCTATACTGTCACAAAAATTGAAATTTAAATATGTATAAATAAGCTCACACTGACCTAAACTATATTGAAAATCTTATGAGCGTATGTATGGTGGGTCGATCGACTCATCACACTAAACGTGTTTTGAAAAAAAATGCTTTTATTTTTTAATTTTTAATTTTTTTTTATAGTATCGTAAGTATAGTCGAAAGCTCTATTTTGTATAAAAAATTCAAGTCGATTTCTTGAATAGAAGCCTCATACGAGCGTTAACTATATGCAGAGTCGCATAAAAGCTCGTTCGAGGTCTCGGTCAATATATGGTAAGACTCGGTTTTTAAAAAAAAAAAATAATTAAAAATTGCTTTTATATGCAAATTAAAATTCCAAACACTTTTTGCATTAAACATTTTTTAGTAGGATTTCATTTAGCAAAGTTATGACACTTTGAATTTTTACATTAGCCGCCATTTTGAAAAAAAAATTTATATATTTTTTTTAAACATAACGTATAGGGGCTGCACGTTAGTTCTATGCGATACTCAAAATTTAAATTTTTATCTTCGAAACCAAACAGTTAAGAGCGTTAACTCTTCCGAAAGTCTCAAAATGGCTAGTATGGGGGTACGATCGAACTGATACATCGCTTGTTTTCAAGCGAAAATATATATTTTTTATATTTTACTTAGATGAACTTTAGGCTTCTCAACATTTCATGTATAGAGACCTTTTTGCCAAAATTCAACACTACTGAGTTATAAGTGATTGAATTTTAATACTTGTCGTCATTTTGCAAAAAATTGACAAAATGGATTTTGCTAACAAACATACACAGGATGCTTAAGAATTCTATACTGTCACAAAAATTGAAATTCAAATATGTATAAATAAGCTCACACTGACCTAAACTATATTGAAAATCTTATGAGCGTATGTATGGTGGGATATATAGATACGACTCATCACACTAAACGTGTTTTGAAAAAAAAATACTTTTATTTTTTAATTTTTAATTTTTTTTTATAGTATCGTAAGTATAGTCGAAAGCTCTATTTTGTATAAAAAATTCAAGTCGATTTCTTGAATAGAAGCCTCATACGAGCGTTAACTATATGCAGAGTCGCATAAAAGCTCGTTCGAGGTCTCGGTCAATATATGGTAAGACTCGGTTTTTATTAAAAAAAAAATAATTAAAAATTGCTTTTATATGCAAATTAAAATTCCAAACACTTTTTGCATTAAACATTTTTTAGTAGGATTTTATTTAGCAAAGTTATGACACTTTGAATTTTTACATTAGCCGCCATTTTGAAAAAAAAATTTATATATTTTTTTTAAACATAACGTATAGGGGCTGCACGTTAGTTCTATGCGATACTCAAAATTTAAATTTTTATCTTCGAAACCAAACAGTTAAGAGCTTTAACTCTTCCGAAAGTCTCAAAATGGCTAGTATGGGGGTACGATCGAACTGATACATCGCTTGTTTTCAAGCAAAAATATATATTTTTTATATTTTACTTAGATGAACTTTAGGCTTCTCAACATTTCATGTATAGAGACCTTTTTGCCAAAATTCAACACTACTGAGTTATAAGTGATTGAATTTTAATACTTGTCGTCATTTTGCAAAAAATTGACAAAATGGATTTTGCTAACAAACATACACAGGATGCTTAAGAATTCTATACTGTCACAAAAATTGAAATTCAAATATGTATAAATAAGCTCACACTGACCTAAACTATATTGAAAATCTTATGAGCGTATGTATGGTGGGATATATAGATACGACTCATCACACTAAACGTGTTTTGAAAAAAAAATACTTTTATTTTTTAATTTTTAATTTTTTTTTATAGTATCGTAAGTATAGTCGAAAGCTCTATTTTGTATAAAAAATTCAAGTCGATTTCTTGAATAGAAGCCTCATACGAGCGTTAACTATATGCAGAGTCGCATAAAAGCTCGTTCGAGGTCTCGGTCAATATATGGTAAGACTCGGTTTTTAAAAAAAAAAAAATAATTAAAAATTGCTTTTATATGCAAATTAAAATTCCAACAACTTTTTGCATTAAACATTTTTTAGTAGGATTTCATTTAGCAAAGTTATGACACTTTGAATTTTTACATTAGCCGCTATTTTGAAAAAAAATTTTATATATTTTTTTTAAACATAACGTATAGGGGCTGCACGTTAGTTCTATGCGATACTCAAAATTTAAATTTTTATCTTCGAAACCAAACAGTTAAGAGCGTTAACTCTTCCGAAAGTCTCAAAATGGCTAGTATGGGGGTACGATCGAACTGATACATCGCTTGTTTTCAAGCAAAAATATATATTTTTTATATTTTACTTAGATGAACTTTAGGCTTCTCAACATTTCATGTATAGAGACCTTTTTGCCAAAATTCAACACTACTGAGTTATAAGTGATTGAATTTTAATACTTGTCGTCATTTTGCAAAAAATTGACAAAATGGATTTTGCTAACAAACATACACAGGATGCTTAAGAATTCTATACTGTCACAAAAATTGAAATTCAAATATGTATAAATAAGCTCACACTGACCTAAACTATATTGAAAATCTTATGAGCGTATGTATGGTGGGTCGATCGACTCATCACACTAAACGTGTTTTGAAAAAAAAATACTTTTATTTTTTAATTTTTAATTTTTTTTTATAGTATCGTAAGTATAGTCGAAAGCTCTATTTTGTATAAAAAATTCAAGTCGATTTCTTGAATAGAAGCCTCATACGAGCGTTAACTATATGCAGAGTCGCATAAAAGCTCGTTCGAGGTCTCGGTCAATATATGGTAAGACTCGGTTTTTAAAAAAAAAAAATAATTAAAAATTGCTTTTATATGCAAATTAAAATTCCAAACACTTTTTGCATTAAACATTTTTTAGTAGGATTTCATTTAGCAAAGTTATGACACTTTGAATTTTTACATTAGCCGCCATTTTGAAAAAAAAATTTATATATTTTTTTTAAACATAACGTATAGGGGCTGCACGTTAGTTCTATGCGATACTCAAAATTTAAATTTTTATCTTCGAAACCAAACAGTTAAGAGCGTTAACTCTTCCGAAAGTCTCAAAATGGCTAGTATGGGGGTACGATCGAACTGATACATCGCTTGTTTTCAAGCGAAAATATATATTTTTTATATTTTACTTAGATGAACTTTAGGCTTCTCAACATTTCATGTATAGAGACCTTTTTGCCAAAATTCAACACTACTGAGTTATAAGTGATTGAATTTTAATACTTGTCGTCATTTTGCAAAAAATTGACAAAATGGATTTTGCTAACAAACATACACAGGATGCTTAAGAATTCTATACTGTCACAAAAATTGAAATTCAAATATGTATAAATAAGCTCACACTGACCTAAACTATATTGAAAATCTTATGAGCGTATGTATGGTGGGTCGATCGACTCATCACACTAAACGTGTTTTGAAAAAAAAATACTTTTATTTTTTAATTTTTAATTTTTTTTTATAGTATCGTAAGTATAGTCGAAAGCTCTATTTTGTATAAAAAATTCAAGTCGATTTCTTAAATAGAAGCCTCATACGAGCGTTAACTATATGCAGAGTCGCATAAAAGCTCGTTCGAGGTCTCGGTCAATATATGGTAAGACTCGGTTTTTATTAAAAAAAAAATAATTAAAAATTGCTTTTATATGCAAATTAAAATTCCAAACACTTTTTGCATTAAACATTTTTTAGTAGGATTTTATTTAGCAAAGTTATGACACTTTGAATTTTTACATTAGCCGCCATTTTGAAAAAAAATTTTATATATTTTTTTTAAACATAACGTATAGGGGCTGCACGTTAGTTCTATGCGATACTCAAAATTTAAATTTTTATCTTCGAAACCAAACAGTTAAGAGCGTTAACTCTTCCGAAAGTCTCAAAATGGCTAGTATGGGGGTACGATCGAACTGATACATCGCTTGTTTTCAAGCGAAAATATATATTTTTTATATTTTACTTAGATGAACTTTAGGCTTCTCAACATTTCATGTATAGAGACCTTTTTGCCAAAATTCAACACTACTGAGTTATAAGTGATTGAATTTTAATACTTGTCGTCATTTTGCAAAAAACTGACAAAATAGATTTTGCTAACAAACATACACAGGATGCTTAAGAATTCTATACTGTCACAAAAATTGAAATTCAAATATGTATAAATAAGCTCACACTGACCTAAACTATATTGAAAATCTTATAAGCGTATGTATGGTGGGTCGATCGACTCATCACACTAAACGTGTTTTGAAAAAAAAATACTTTTATTTTTTAATTTTTAATTTTTTTTTATAGTATCGTAAGTATAGTCGAAAGCTCTATTTTGTATAAAAAATTCAAGTCGATTTCTTGAATAGAAGCCTCATACGAGCGTTAACTATATGCAGAGTCGCATAAAAGCTCGTTCGAGGTCTCGGTCAATATATGGTAAGACTCGGTTTTTATTAAAAAAAAAATAACTAAAAATTGCTTTTATATGCAAATTAAAATTCCAAACACTTTTTGCATTAAACATTTTTTAGTAGGATTTCATTTAGCAAAGTTATGACACTTTGAATTTTTACATTAGCCGTAATTTTGAAAAAAAATTTTATATATTTTTTTTAAACATAACGTATAGGGGCTGCACGTTAGTTCTATGCGATACTCAAAATTTAAATTTTTATCTTCGAAACCAAACAGTTAAGAGCGTTAACTCTTCCGAAAGTCTCAAAATGGCTAGTATGGGGGTACGATCGAACTGATACATCGCTTGTTTTCAAGCAAAAATATATATTTTTTATATTTTACTTAGATGAACTTTAGGCTTCTCAACATTTCATGTATAGAGACCTTTTTGCCAAAATTCAACACTACTGAGTTATAAGTGATTGAATTTTAATACTTGTCGTCATTTTGCAAAAAATTGACAAAATGGATTTTGCTAACAAACATACACAGGATGCTAAAGAATTCTATACTGTCACAAAAATTGAAATTCAAATATGTATAAATAAGCTCACACTGACCTAAACTATATTGAAAATCTTATGAGCGTATGTATGGTGGGTCGATCGACTCATCACACTAAACGTGTTTTGAAAAAAAAATACTTTTATTTTTTAATTTTTAATTTTTTTTTATAGTATCGTAAGTATAGTCGAAAGCTCTATTTTGTATAAAAAATTCAAGTCGATTTCTTGAATAGAAGCCTCATACGAGCGTTAACTATATGCAGAGTCGCATAAAAGCTCGTTCGAGGTCTCGGTCAATATATGGTAAGACTCGGTTTTTATTAAAAAAAAAATAATTAAAAATTGCTTTTATATGCAAATTAAAATTCCAAACACTTTTTGCATTAAACATTTTTTAGTAGGATTTCATTTAGCAAAGTTATGACACTTTGAATTTTTACATTAGCCGCCATTTTGAAAAAAAAATTTATATATTTTTTTTAAACATAACGTATAGGGGCTGCACGTTAGTTCTATGCGATACTCAAAATTTAAATTTTTATCTTCGAAACCAAACAGTTAAGAGCGTTAACTCTTCCGAAAGTCTCAAAATGGCTAGTATGGGGGTACGATCGAACTGATACATCGCTTGTTTTCAAGCGAAAATATATATTTTTTATATTTTACTTAGATGAACTTTAGGCTTCTCAACATTTCATGTATAGAGACCTTTTTGCCAAAATTCAACACTACTGAGTTATAAGTGATTGAATTTTAATACTTGTCGTCATTTTGCAAAAAATTGACAAAATGGATTTTGCTAACAAACATACACAGGATGCTTAAGAATTCTATACTGTCACAAAAATTGAAATTCAAATATGTATAAATAAGCTCACACTGACCTAAACTATATTGAAAATCTTATGAGCGTATGTATGGTGGGTCGATCGACTCATCACACTAAACGTGTTTTGAAAAAAAAATACTTTTATTTTTTAATTTTTAATTTTTTTTTATAGTATCGTAAGTATAGTCGAAAGCTCTATTTTGTATAAAAAATTCAAGTCGATTTCTTGAATAGAAGCCTCATACGAGCGTTAACTATATGCAGAGTCGCATAAAAGCTCGTTCGAGGTCTCGGTCAATATATGGTAAGACTCGGTTTTTATTAAAAAAAAAATAATTAAAAATTGCTTTTATATGCAAATTAAAATTCCAAACACTTTTTGCATTAAACATTTTTTAGTAGGATTTTATTTAGCAAAGTTATGACACTTTGAATTTTTACATTAGCCGCCATTTTGAAAAAAAATTTTATATATTTTTTTTAAACATAACGTATAGGGGCTGCACGTTAGTTCTATGCGATACTCAAAATTTAAATTTTTATCTTCGAAACCAAACAGTTAAGAGCGTTAACTCTTCCGAAAGTCTCAAAATGGCTAGTATGGGGGTACGATCGAACTGATACATCGCTTGTTTTCAAGCAAAAATATATATTTTTTATATTTTACTTAGATGAACTTTAGGCTTCTCAACATTTCATGTATAGAGACCTTTTTGACAAAATTCAACACTACTGAGTTATAAGTGATTGAATTTTAATACTTGTCGTCATTTTGCAAAAAATTGACAAAATGGATTTTGCTAACAAACATTTACAGGATGCTTAGGAATTCTATACTGTCACAAAAATTGAAATTCAAATATGTATAAATAAGCTCACACTGACCTAAACTATATTGAAAATCTTATGAGCGTATGTATGGTGGGTCGATCGACTCATCACACTAAACGTGTTTTGAAAAAAAAATACTTTTATTTTTTAATTTTTAATTTTTTTTTATAGTATCGTAAGTATAGTCGAAAGCTCTATTTTGTATAAAAAATTCAAGTCGATTTCTAAATAGAAGCCTCATACGAGCGTTAACTATATGCAGAGTCGCATAAAAGCTCGTTCGAGGTCTCGGTCAATATATGGTAAGACTCGGTTTTTATTAAAAAAAAAATAATTAAAAATTGCTTTTATATGCAAATTAAAATTCCAAACACTTTTTGCATTAAATATTTTTTAGTAGGATTTTATTTAGCAAAGTTATGACACTTTGAATTTTTACATTAGCCGCCATTTTGAAAAAAAAATTTATATATTTTTTTTAAACATAACGTATAGGGGCTGCACGTTAGTTCTATGCGATACTCAAAATTTAAATTTTTATCTTCGAAACCAAACAGTTAAGAGCGTTAACTCTTCCGAAAGTCTCAAAATGGCTAGTATGGGGGTACGATCGAACTGATACATCGCTTGTTTTCAAGCGAAAATATATATTTTTTATATTTTACTTAGATGAATTTTAGGCTTCTCAACATTTCATGTATAGAGACCTTTTTGCCAAAATTCAACACTACTGAGTTATAAGTGATTGAATTTTAATACTTGTCGTCATTTTGCAAAAAACTGACAAAATAGATTTTGCTAACAAACATACACAGGATGCTTAAGAATTCTATATTTTTAATTCCTACCATTAAAGAATACTGTTATTATCAAACCGAAAAATACTATAAAAAAATCTCGCGAGACCACGCAAACCCACTAATTTCAAGAATCGGTGATTACGACAAAGCAAAACTTAAATTTAAATACAAACATAAAATGCCTAAGCACATATTGCTTTGATGCAGTTAAGCTCATCACAGTGTCATCAGTTTCAGGTCTACAGGGCTAGGTTTATTTACCTTTGTATGTGTTTTATTTTGTATATTGTGTATTTTGTATAATTTGTTCTTCTCATCTGCTTCATTCTTTTCCAAAATTTTTTTTTTTTTTTTTTGGATTTTTTTTAAATTTGTAAAAGGTTTTATGTATTTTTCCTTTAATTTAGTATATTCTCGTATAATTTATTATTCTTTTTATGTTATTGTATAACTTAACAATTTGTAAACAATGTAAATGGTTATGAACCAGTATTGTGCATTTAATATATCTGTATGCTATTTTACCTATGTCTATTTAAGAAATAAACTTTTATAAAAAAAAAAAAAAAAAAGAATTCTATACTGTCACAAAAATTGAAATTCAAATATGTATAAATAAGCTCACACTGACCTAAACTATATTGAAAATCTTATGAGCGTATGTATGGTGGGATATATAGATACGACTCATCACACTAAACGTGTTTTGAAAAAAAAATACTTTTATTTTTTAATTTTTAATTTTTTTTTATAGTATCGTAAGTATAGTCGAAAGCTCTATTTTGTATAAAAAATTCAAGTCGATTTCTTGAATAGAAGCCTCATACAAGCGTTAACTATATGCAGAGTCGCATAAAAGTTCGTTCGAGGTCTCGGTCAATATATGGTAAGACTCGGTTTTTATTAAAAAAAAAATAATTAAAAATTGCTTTTATATGCAAATTAAAATTCCAAACACTTTTTGCATTAAACATTTTTTAGTAGGATTTCATTTAGCAAAGTTATGACACTTTGAATTTTTACATTAGCCGCCATTTTGAAAAAAAATTTTATATATTTTTTTTAAACATAACGTATAGGGGCTGCACGTTAGTTCTATGCGATACTCAAAATTTAAATTTTTATCTTCGAAACCAAACAGTTAAGAGCGTTAACTCTTCCGAAAGTCTCAAAATGGCTAGTATGGGGGTACGATCGAACTGATACATCGCTTGTTTTCAAGCAAAAATATATATTTTTTATATTTTACTTAGATGAACTTTAGGCTTCTCAACATTTCATGTATAGAGACCTTTTTGCCAAAATTCAACACTACTGAGTTATAAGTGATTGAATTTTAATACTTGTCGTCATTTTGCAAAAAATTGACAAAATGGATTTTGCTAACAAACATACACAGGATGCTTAAGAATTCTATACTGTCACAAAAATTGAAATTCAAATATGTATAAATAAGCTCACACTGACCTAAACTATATTGAAAATCTTATGAGCGTATGTATGGTGGGTCGATCGACTCATCACACTAAACGTGTTTTGAAAAAAAAATACTTTTATTTTTTAATTTTTAATTTTTTTTTATAGTATCGTAAGTATAGTCGAAAGCTCTATTTTGTATAAAAAATTCAAGTCGATTTCTTAAATAGAAGCCTCATACGAGCGTTAACTATATGCAGAGTCGCATAAAAGCTCGTTCGAGGTCTCGGTCAATATATGGTAAGACTCGGTTTTTATTAAAAAAAAAATAATTAAAAATTGCTTTTATATGCAAATTAAAATTCCAAACACTTTTTGCATTCAACATTTTTTAGTAGGATTTCATTTAGCAAAGTTATGACACTTTGAATTTTTACATTAGCAGCCATTTTGAAAAAAAATTTTATATATTTTTTTTAAACATAACGTATAGGGGCTGCACGTTAGTTCTATGCGATACTCAAAATTTAAATTTTTATCTTCGAAACCAAACAGTTAAGAGCGTTAACTCTTCCGAAAGTCTCAAAATGGCTAGTATGGGGGTACGATCGAACTGATACATCGCTTGTTTTCAAGCGAAAATATATATTTTTTATATTTAACTTAGATGAACTTTAGGCTTCTCAACATTTCATGTATAGAGACCTTTTTGCCAAAATTCAACACTACTGAGTTATAAGTGATTGAATTTTAATACTTGTCGTCATTTTGCAAAAAATTGACAAAATGGATTTTGCTAACAAACATACACAGGATGCTTAAGAATTCTATACTGTCACAAAAATTGAAATTTAAATATGTATAAATAAGCTCACACTGACCTAAACTATATTGAAAATCTTATGAGCGTATGTATGGTGGGTCGATCGACTCATCACACTAAACGTGTTTTGAAAAAAAATGCTTTTATTTTTTAATTTTTAATTTTTTTTTATAGTATCGTAAGTATAGTCGAAAGCTCTATTTTGTATAAAAAATTCAAGTCGATTTCTTGAATAGAAGCCTCATACGAGCGTTAACTATATGCAGAGTCGCATAAAAGCTCGTTCGAGGTCTCGGTCAATATATGGTAAGACTCGGTTTTTATTAAAAAAAAAATAATTAAAAATTGCTTTTATATGCAAATTAAAATTCCAAACACTTTTTGCATTCAACATTTTTTAGTAGGATTTCATTAAGCAAAGTTATGACACTTTGAATTTTTACATTAGCCGCCATTTTGAAAAAAAATTTTATATATTTTTTTTAAACATAACGTATAGGGGCTGCACGTTAGTTCTATGCGATACTCAAAATTTAAATTTTTATCTTCGAAACCAAACAGTTAAGAGCGTTAACTCTTCCGAAAGTCTCAAAATGGCTAGTATGGGGGTACGATCGAACTGATACATCGCTTGTTTTCAAGCGAAAATATATATTTTTTATATTTTACTTAGATGAACTTTAGGCTTCTCAACATTTCATGTATAGAGACCTTTTTGCCAAAATTCAACACTACTGAGTTATAAGTGATTGAATTTTAATACTTGTCGTCATTTTGCAAAAAACTGACAAAATAGATTTTGCTAACAAACATACACAGGATGCTTAAGAATTCTATACTGTCACAAAAATTGAAATTCAAATATGTATAAATAAGCTCACACTGACCTAAACTATATTGAAAATCTTATAAGCGTATGTATGGTGGGTCGATCGACTCATCACACTAAACGTGTTTTGAAAAAAAAATACTTTTATTTTTTAATTTTTAATTTTTTTTTATAGTATCGTAAGTATAGTCGAAAGCTCTATTTTGTATAAAAAATTCAAGTCGATTTCTTGAATAGAAGCCTCATACGAGCGTTAACTATATGCAGAGTCGCATAAAAGCTCGTTCGAGGTCTCGGTCAATATATGGTAAGACTCGGTTTTTATTAAAAAAAAAATAACTAAAAATTGCTTTTATATGCAAATTAAAATTCCAAACACTTTTTGCATTAAACATTTTTTAGTAGGATTTCATTTAGCAAAGTTATGACACTTTGAATTTTTACATTAGCCGTAATTTTGAAAAAAAATTTTATATATTTTTTTTAAACATAACGTATAGGGGCTGCACGTTAGTTCTATGCGATACTCAAAATTTAAATTTTTATCTTCGAAACCAAACAGTTAAGAGCGTTAACTCTTCCGAAAGTCTCAAAATGGCTAGTATGGGGGTACGATCGAACTGATACATCGCTTGTTTTCAAGCAAAAATATATATTTTTTATATTTTACTTAGATGAACTTTAGGCTTCTCAACATTTCATGTATAGAGACCTTTTTGCCAAAATTCAACACTACTGAGTTATAAGTGATTGAATTTTAATACTTGTCGTCATTTTGCAAAAAATTGACAAAATGGATTTTGCTAACAAACATACACAGGATGCTAAAGAATTCTATACTGTCACAAAAATTGAAATTCAAATATGTATAAATAAGCTCACACTGACCTAAACTATATTGAAAATCTTATGAGCGTATGTATGGTGGGTCGATCGACTCATCACACTAAACGTGTTTTGAAAAAAAAATACTTTTATTTTTTAATTTTTAATTTTTTTTTATAGTATCGTAAGTATAGTCGAAAGCTCTATTTTGTATAAAAAATTCAAGTCGATTTCTTGAATAGAAGCCTCATACGAGCGTTAACTATATGCAGAGTCGCATAAAAGCTCGTTCGAGGTCTCGGTCAATATATGGTAAGACTCGGTTTTTATTAAAAAAAAAATAATAAAAAATTGCTTTTATATGCAAATTAAAATTCCAAACACTTTTTGCATTAAACATTTTTTAGTAGGATTTCATTTAGCAAAGTTATGACACTTTGAATTTTTACATTAGCCGCCATTTTGAAAAAAAAATTTATATATTTTTTTTAAACATAACGTATAGGGGCTGCACGTTAGTTCTATGCGATACTCAAAATTTAAATTTTTATCTTCGAAACCAAACAGTTAAGAGCGTTAACTCTTCCGAAAGTCTCAAAATGGCTAGTATGGGGGTACGATCGAACTGATACATCGCTTGTTTTCAAGCGAAAATATATATTTTTTATATTTTACTTAGATGAACTTTAGGCTTCTCAACATTTCATGTATAGAGACCTTTTTGCCAAAATTCAACACTACTGAGTTATAAGTGATTGAATTTTAATACTTGTCGTCATTTTGCAAAAAATTGACAAAATGGATTTTGCTAACAAACATACACAGGATGCTTAAGAATTCTATACTGTCACAAAAATTGAAATTCAAATATGTATAAATAAGCTCACACTGACCTAAACTATATTGAAAATCTTATGAGCGTATGTATGGTGGGTCGATCGACTCATCACACTAAACGTGTTTTGAAAAAAAAATACTTTTATTTTTTAATTTTTAATTTTTTTTTATAGTATCGTAAGTATAGTCGAAAGCTCTATTTTGTATAAAAAATTCAAGTCGATTTCTTGAATAGAAGCCTCATACGAGCGTTAACTATATGCAGAGTCGCATAAAAGCTCGTTCGAGGTCTCGGTCAATATATGGTAAGACTCGGTTTTTATTAAAAAAAAAATAATTAAAAATTGCTTTTATATGCAAATTAAAATTCCAAACACTTTTTGCATTAAACATTTTTTAGTAGGATTTTATTTAGCAAAGTTATGACACTTTGAATTTTTACATTAGCCGCCATTTTGAAAAAAAATTTTATATATTTTTTTTAAACATAACGTATAGGGGCTGCACGTTAGTTCTATGCGATACTCAAAATTTAAATTTTTATCTTCGAAACCAAACAGTTAAGAGCGTTAACTCTTCCGAAAGTCTCAAAATGGCTAGTATGGGGGTACGATCGAACTGATACATCGCTTGTTTTCAAGCAAAAATATATATTTTTTATATTTTACTTAGATGAACTTTAGGCTTCTCAACATTTCATGTATAGAGACCTTTTTGACAAAATTCAACACTACTGAGTTATAAGTGATTGAATTTTAATACTTGTCGTCATTTTGCAAAAAATTGACAAAATGGATTTTGCTAACAAACATTTACAGGATGCTTAGGAATTCTATACTGTCACAAAAATTGAAATTCAAATATGTATAAATAAGCTCACACTGACCTAAACTATATTGAAAATCTTATGAGCGTATGTATGGTGGGTCGATCGACTCATCACACTAAACGTGTTTTGAAAAAAAAATACTTTTATTTTTTAATTTTTAATTTTTTTTTATAGTATCGTAAGTATAGTCGAAAGCTCTATTTTGTATAAAAAATTCAAGTCGATTTCTAA
This sequence comes from Plectrocnemia conspersa, assembly GCF_051122295.1. Lineage (NCBI taxonomy): Eukaryota > Metazoa > Arthropoda > Insecta > Trichoptera > Polycentropodidae > Plectrocnemia > Plectrocnemia conspersa. The sequence goes on along the minus strand of NW_028277174.1, from coordinate 133,960 downwards.
ATAGAAGCCTCATACGAGCGTTAACTATATGCAGAGTCGCATAAAAGCTCGTTCGAGGTCTCGGTCAATATATGGTAAGACTCGGTTTTTATTAAAAAAAAAATAATTAAAAATTGCTTTTATATGCAAATTAAAATTCCAAACACTTTTTGCATTAAATATTTTTTAGTAGGATTTTATTTAGCAAAGTTATGACACTTTGAATTTTTACATTAGCCGCCATTTTGAAAAAAAAATTTATATATTTTTTTTAAACATAACGTATAGGGGCTGCACGTTAGTTCTATGCGATACTCAAAATTTAAATTTTTATCTTCGAAACCAAACAGTTAAGAGCGTTAACTCTTCCGAAAGTCTCAAAATGGCTAGTATGGGGGTACGATCGAACTGATACATCGCTTGTTTTCAAGCGAAAATATATATTTTTTATATTTTACTTAGATGAATTTTAGGCTTCTCAACATTTCATGTATAGAGACCTTTTTGCCAAAATTCAACACTACTGAGTTATAAGTGATTGAATTTTAATACTTGTCGTCATTTTGCAAAAAACTGACAAAATAGATTTTGCTAACAAACATACACAGGATGCTTAAGAATTCTATATTTTTAATTCCTACCATTAAAGAATACTGTTATTATCAAACCGAAAAATACTATAAAAAAATCTCGCGAGACCACGCAAACCCACTAATTTCAAGAATCGGTGATTACGACAAAGCAAAACTTAAATTTAAATACAAACATAAAATGCCTAAGCACATATTGCTTTGATGCAGTTAAGCTCATCACAGTGTCATCAGTTTCAGGTCTACAGGGCTAGGTTTATTTACCTTTGTATGTGTTTTATTTTGTATATTGTGTATTTTGTATAATTTGTTCTTCTCATCTGCTTCATTCTTTTCCAAAATTTTTTTTTTTTTTTTTTGGATTTTTTTTAAATTTGTAAAAGGTTTTATGTATTTTTCCTTTAATTTAGTATATTCTCGTATAATTTATTATTCTTTTTATGTTATTGTATAACTTAACAATTTGTAAACAATGTAAATGGTTATGAACCAGTATTGTGCATTTAATATATCTGTATGCTATTTTACCTATGTCTATTTAAGAAATAAACTTTTATAAAAAAAAAAAAAAAAAAGAATTCTATACTGTCACAAAAATTGAAATTCAAATATGTATAAATAAGCTCACACTGACCTAAACTATATTGAAAATCTTATGAGCGTATGTATGGTGGGATATATAGATACGACTCATCACACTAAACGTGTTTTGAAAAAAAAATACTTTTATTTTTTAATTTTTAATTTTTTTTTATAGTATCGTAAGTATAGTCGAAAGCTCTATTTTGTATAAAAAATTCAAGTCGATTTCTTGAATAGAAGCCTCATACAAGCGTTAACTATATGCAGAGTCGCATAAAAGTTCGTTCGAGGTCTCGGTCAATATATGGTAAGACTCGGTTTTTATTAAAAAAAAAATAATTAAAAATTGCTTTTATATGCAAATTAAAATTCCAAACACTTTTTGCATTAAACATTTTTTAGTAGGATTTCATTTAGCAAAGTTATGACACTTTGAATTTTTACATTAGCCGCCATTTTGAAAAAAAATTTTATATATTTTTTTTAAACATAACGTATAGGGGCTGCACGTTAGTTCTATGCGATACTCAAAATTTAAATTTTTATCTTCGAAACCAAACAGTTAAGAGCGTTAACTCTTCCGAAAGTCTCAAAATGGCTAGTATGGGGGTACGATCGAACTGATACATCGCTTGTTTTCAAGCAAAAATATATATTTTTTATATTTTACTTAGATGAACTTTAGGCTTCTCAACATTTCATGTATAGAGACCTTTTTGCCAAAATTCAACACTACTGAGTTATAAGTGATTGAATTTTAATACTTGTCGTCATTTTGCAAAAAATTGACAAAATGGATTTTGCTAACAAACATACACAGGATGCTTAAGAATTCTATACTGTCACAAAAATTGAAATTCAAATATGTATAAATAAGCTCACACTGACCTAAACTATATTGAAAATCTTATGAGCGTATGTATGGTGGGTCGATCGACTCATCACACTAAACGTGTTTTGAAAAAAAAATACTTTTATTTTTTAATTTTTAATTTTTTTTTATAGTATCGTAAGTATAGTCGAAAGCTCTATTTTGTATAAAAAATTCAAGTCGATTTCTTAAATAGAAGCCTCATACGAGCGTTAACTATATGCAGAGTCGCATAAAAGCTCGTTCGAGGTCTCGGTCAATATATGGTAAGACTCGGTTTTTATTAAAAAAAAAATAATTAAAAATTGCTTTTATATGCAAATTAAAATTCCAAACACTTTTTGCATTCAACATTTTTTAGTAGGATTTCATTTAGCAAAGTTATGACACTTTGAATTTTTACATTAGCAGCCATTTTGAAAAAAAATTTTATATATTTTTTTTAAACATAACGTATAGGGGCTGCACGTTAGTTCTATGCGATACTCAAAATTTAAATTTTTATCTTCGAAACCAAACAGTTAAGAGCGTTAACTCTTCCGAAAGTCTCAAAATGGCTAGTATGGGGGTACGATCGAACTGATACATCGCTTGTTTTCAAGCGAAAATATATATTTTTTATATTTAACTTAGATGAACTTTAGGCTTCTCAACATTTCATGTATAGAGACCTTTTTGCCAAAATTCAACACTACTGAGTTATAAGTGATTGAATTTTAATACTTGTCGTCATTTTGCAAAAAATTGACAAAATGGATTTTGCTAACAAACATACACAGGATGCTTAAGAATTCTATACTGTCACAAAAATTGAAATTTAAATATGTATAAATAAGCTCACACTGACCTAAACTATATTGAAAATCTTATGAGCGTATGTATGGTGGGTCGATCGACTCATCACACTAAACGTGTTTTGAAAAAAAATGCTTTTATTTTTTAATTTTTAATTTTTTTTTATAGTATCGTAAGTATAGTCGAAAGCTCTATTTTGTATAAAAAATTCAAGTCGATTTCTTGAATAGAAGCCTCATACGAGCGTTAACTATATGCAGAGTCGCATAAAAGCTCGTTCGAGGTCTCGGTCAATATATGGTAAGACTCGGTTTTTATTAAAAAAAAAATAATTAAAAATTGCTTTTATATGCAAATTAAAATTCCAAACACTTTTTGCATTCAACATTTTTTAGTAGGATTTCATTAAGCAAAGTTATGACACTTTGAATTTTTACATTAGCCGCCATTTTGAAAAAAAATTTTATATATTTTTTTTAAACATAACGTATAGGGGCTGCACGTTAGTTCTATGCGATACTCAAAATTTAAATTTTTATCTTCGAAACCAAACAGTTAAGAGCGTTAACTCTTCCGAAAGTCTCAAAATGGCTAGTATGGGGGTACGATCGAACTGATACATCGCTTGTTTTCAAGCGAAAATATATATTTTTTATATTTTACTTAGATGAACTTTAGGCTTCTCAACATTTCATGTATAGAGACCTTTTTGCCAAAATTCAACACTACTGAGTTATAAGTGATTGAATTTTAATACTTGTCGTCATTTTGCAAAAAACTGACAAAATAGATTTTGCTAACAAACATACACAGGATGCTTAAGAATTCTATACTGTCACAAAAATTGAAATTCAAATATGTATAAATAAGCTCACACTGACCTAAACTATATTGAAAATCTTATAAGCGTATGTATGGTGGGTCGATCGACTCATCACACTAAACGTGTTTTGAAAAAAAAATACTTTTATTTTTTAATTTTTAATTTTTTTTTATAGTATCGTAAGTATAGTCGAAAGCTCTATTTTGTATAAAAAATTCAAGTCGATTTCTTGAATAGAAGCCTCATACGAGCGTTAACTATATGCAGAGTCGCATAAAAGCTCGTTCGAGGTCTCGGTCAATATATGGTAAGACTCGGTTTTTATTAAAAAAAAAATAACTAAAAATTGCTTTTATATGCAAATTAAAATTCCAAACACTTTTTGCATTAAACATTTTTTAGTAGGATTTCATTTAGCAAAGTTATGACACTTTGAATTTTTACATTAGCCGTAATTTTGAAAAAAAATTTTATATATTTTTTTTAAACATAACGTATAGGGGCTGCACGTTAGTTCTATGCGATACTCAAAATTTAAATTTTTATCTTCGAAACCAAACAGTTAAGAGCGTTAACTCTTCCGAAAGTCTCAAAATGGCTAGTATGGGGGTACGATCGAACTGATACATCGCTTGTTTTCAAGCAAAAATATATATTTTTTATATTTTACTTAGATGAACTTTAGGCTTCTCAACATTTCATGTATAGAGACCTTTTTGCCAAAATTCAACACTACTGAGTTATAAGTGATTGAATTTTAATACTTGTCGTCATTTTGCAAAAAATTGACAAAATGGATTTTGCTAACAAACATACACAGGATGCTAAAGAATTCTATACTGTCACAAAAATTGAAATTCAAATATGTATAAATAAGCTCACACTGACCTAAACTATATTGAAAATCTTATGAGCGTATGTATGGTGGGTCGATCGACTCATCACACTAAACGTGTTTTGAAAAAAAAATACTTTTATTTTTTAATTTTTAATTTTTTTTTTATAGTATCGTAAGTATAGTCGAAAGCTCTATTTTGTATAAAAAATTCAAGTTGATTTCTTGAATAGAAGCCTCATACTAACGTTAACTATATGCAGAGTCGCATAAAAGCTCGTTCGAGGTCTCGGTCAATATATGGTAAGACTCGGTTTTTATTAAAAAAAAAATAATTAAAAATTGCTTTTATATGCAAATTAAAATTCCAAACACTTTTTGCATTAAATATTTTTTAGTAGGATTTTATTTAGCAAAGTTATGACACTTTGAATTTTTACATTAGCCGCCATTTTGAAAAAAAAATTTATATATTTTTTTTAAACATAACGTATAGGGGCTGCACGTTAGTTCTATGCGATACTCAAAATTTAAATTTTTATCTTCGAAACCAAACAGTTAAGAGCGTTAACTCTTCCGAAAGTCTCAAAATGGCTAGTATGGGGGTACGATCGAACTGATACATCGCTTGTTTTCAAGCGAAAATATATATTTTTTATATTTTACTTAGATGAACTTTAGGCTTCTCAACATTTCATGTATAGAGACCTTTTTGCCAAAATTCAACACTACTGAGTTATAAGTGATTGAATTTTAATACTTGTCGTCATTTTGCAAAAAACTGACAAAATAGATTTTGCTAACAAACATACACAGGATGCTTAAGAATTCTATACTGTCACAAAAATTGAAATTCAAATATGTATAAATAAGCTCACACTGACCTAAACTATATTGAAAATCTTATGAGCGTATGTATGGTGGGTCGATCGACTCATCACACTAAACGTGTTTTGAAAAAAAAATACTTTTATTTTTTAATTTTTAATTTTTTTTTATAGTATCGTAAGTATAGTCGAAAGCTCTATTTTGTATAAAAAATTTAAGTCGATTTCTTAAATAGAAGCCTCATACGAGCGTTAACTATATGCAGAGTCGCATAAAAGCTCGTTCGAGGTCTCGGTCAATATATGGTAAGACTCGGTTTTTATTAAAAAAAAAATAATTAAAAATTGCTTTTATATGCAAATTAAAATTCCAAACACTTTTTGCATTAAACATTTTTTAGTAGGATTTCATTTAGCAAAGTTATGACACTTTGAATTTTTACATTAGCCGCCATTTTGAAAAAAAATTTTATATATTTTTTTTAAACATAACGTATAGGGGCTGCGCGTTAGTTCTATGCGATACTCAAAATTTAAATTTTTATCTTCGAAACCAAACAGTTAAGAGCGTTAACTCTTCCGAAAGTCTCAAAATGGCTAGTATGGGGGTACGATCGAACTGATACATCGCTTGTTTTCAAGCAAAAATATATATTTTTTATATTTTACTTAGATGAACTTTAGGCTTCTCAACATTTCATGTATAGAGACCTTTTTGCCAAAATTCAACACTACTGAGTTATAAGTGATTGAATTTTAATACTTGTCGTCATTTTGCAAAAAATTGACAAAATGGATTTTGCTAACAAACATACACAGGATGCTTAAGAATTCTATACTGTCACAAAAATTGAAATTCAAATATGTATAAATAAGCTCACACTGACCTAAACTATATTGAAAATCTTATGAGCGTATGTATGGTGGGTCGATCGACTCATCACACTAAACGTGTTTTGAAAAAAAAATACTTTTATTTTTTAATTTTTAATTTTTTTTTATAGTATCGTAAGTATAGTCGAAAGCTCTATTTTGTATAAAAAATTCAAGTCGATTTCTTAAATAGAAGCCTCATACGAGCGTTAACTATATGCAGAGTCGCATAAAAGCTCGTTCGAGGTCTCGGTCAATATATGGTAAGACTCGGTTTTTATTAAAAAAAAAATAATTAAAAATTGCTTTTATATGCAAATTAAAATTCCAAACACTTTTTGCATTAAACACTTTTTAGTAGGATTTTATTTAGCAAAGTTATGACACTTTGAATTTTTACATTAGCCGCCATTTTGAAAAAAAATTTTATATATTTTTTTTAAACATAACGTATAGGGGCTGCACGTTAGTTCTATGCGATACTCAAAATTTAAATTTTTATCTTCGAAACCAAACAGTTAAGAGCGTTAACTCTTCCGAAAGTCTCAAAATGGCTAGTATGGGGGTACGATCGAACTGATACATCGCTTGTTTTCAAGCGAAAATATATATTTTTTATATTTTACTTAGATGAACTTTAGGCTTCTCAACATTTCATGTATAGAGACCTTTTTGCCAAAATTCAACACTACTGAGTTATAAGTGATTAAATTTTAATACTTGTCGTCATTTTGCAAAAAACTGACAAAATAGATTTTGCTAACAAACATACACAGGATGCTTAAGAATTCTATACTGTCACAAAAATTGAAATTCAAATATGTATAAATAAGCTCACACTGACCTAAACTATATTGAAAATCTTATGAGCGTATGTATGGTGGGTCGATCGACTCATCACACTAAACGTGTTTTGAAAAAAAAATACTTTTATTTTTTAATTTTTAATTTTTTTTTATAGTATCGTAAGTATAGTCGAAAGCTCTATTTTGTATAAAAAATTCAAGTCGATTTCTTGAATAGAAGCCTCATACGAGCGTTAACTATATGCAGAGTCGCATAAAAGCTCGTTCGAGGTCTCGGTCAATATATGGTAAGACTCGGTTTTTATTAAAAAAAAAATAATTAAAAATTGCTTTTATATGCAAATTAAAATTCCAAACACTTTTTGCATTAAACATTTTTTAGTAGGATTTTATTAAGCAAAGTTATGACACTTTGAATTTTTACATTAGCCGCCATTTTGAAAACAAATTTTATATATTTTTTTTAAACATAACGTATAGGGGCTGCACGTTAGTTCTATGCGATACTCAAAATTTAAATTTTTATCTTCGAAACCAAACAGTTAAGAGCGTTAACTCTTCCGAAAGTCTCAAAATGGCTAGTATGGGGGTACGATCGAACTGATACATCGCTTGTTTTCAAGCAAAAATATATATTTTTTATATTTTACTTAGATGAACTTTAGGCTTCTCAACATTTCATGTATAGAGACCTTTTTGCCAAAATTTAACACTACTGAGTTATAAGTGATTGAATTTTAATACTTGTCGTCATTTTGCAAAAAATTGACAAAATGGATTTTGCTAACAAACATACACAGGATGCTTAAGAATTCTATACTGTCACAAAAATTGAAATTCAAATATGTATAAATAAGCTCACACTGACCTAAACTATATTGAAAATCTTATGAGCGTATGTATGGTGGGTCGATCGACTCATCACACTAAACGTGTTTTGAAAAAAAAATACTTTTATTTTTTAATTTTTAATTTTTTTTTATAGTATCGTAAGTATAGTCGAAAGCTCTATTTTGTATAAAAAATTCAAGTCGATTTCTTGAATAGAAGCCTCATACGAGCGTTAACTATATGCAGAGTCGCATAAAAGCTCGTTCGAGGTCTCGGTCAATATATGGTAAGACTCGGTTTTTATTAAAAAATAAATAATTAAAAATTGCTTTTATATGCAAATTAAAATTCCAAACACTTTTTGCATTAAACATTTTTTAGTAGGATTTTATTTAGCAAAGTTATGACACTTTGAATTTTTACATTAGCCGCCATTTTGAAAAAAAATTTTATATATTTTTTTTAAACATAACGTATAGGGGCTGCACGTTAGTTCTATGCGATACTCAAAATTTAAATTTTTATCTTCGAAACCAAACAGTTAAGAGCGTTAACTCTTCCGAAAGTCTCAAAATGGCTAGTATGGGGGTACGATCGAACTGATACATCGCTTGTTTTCAAGCAAAAATATATATTTTTTATATTTTACTTAGATGAACTTTAGGCTTCTCAACATTTCATGTATAGAGACCTTTTTGCCAAAATTCAACACTACTGAGTTATAAGTGATTGAATTTTAATACTTGTCGTCATTTTGCAAAAAATTGACAAAATGGATTTTGCTAACAAACATACACAGGATGCTTAAGAATTCTATACTGTCACAAAAATTGAAATTCAAATATGTATAAATAAGCTCACACTGACCTAAACTATATTGAAAATCTTATGAGCGTATGTATGGTGGGTCGATCGACTCATCACACTAAACGTGTTTTGAAAAAAAAATACTTTTATTTTTTAATTTTTAATTTTTTTTTATAGTATCGTAAGTATAGTCGAAAGCTCTATTTTGTATAAAAAATTTAAGTCGATTTCTTGAATAGAAGCCTCATACGAGCGTTAACTATATGCAGAGTCGCATAAAAGCTCGTTCGAGGTCTCGGTCAATATATGGTAAGACTCGGTTTTTATTAAAAAAAAAATAATTAAAAATTGCTTTTATATGCAAATTAAAATTCCAAACACTTTTTGCATTAAACATTTTTTAGTAGGATTTCATTTAGCAAAGTTATGACACTTTGAATTTTTACATTAGCCGCCATTTTAAAAAAAATTTTATATATTTTTTTTAAACATAACGTATAGGGGCTGCACGTTAGTTCTATGCGATACTCAAAATTTAAATTTTTATCTTCGAAACCAAACAGTTAAGAGCGTTAACTCTTCCGAAAGTCTCAAAATGGCTAGTATGGGGGTACGATCGAACTGATACATCGCTTGTTTTCAAGCAAAAATATATATTTTTTATATTTTACTTAGATGAACTTTAGGCTTCTCAACATTTCATGTATAGAGACCTTTTTGACAAAATTCAACACTACTGAGTTATAAGTGATTGAATTTTAATACTTGTCGTCATTTTGCAAAAAATTGACAAAATGGATTTTGCTAACAAACATACACAGGATGCTTAGGAATTCTATACTGTCACAAAAATTGAAATTCAAATATGTATAAATAAGCTCACACTGACCTAAACTATATTGAAAATCTTATGAGCGTATGTATGGTGGGTCGATCGACTCATCACACTAAACGTGTTTTGAAAAAAAAATACTTTTATTTTTTAATTTTTAATTTTTTTTTATAGTATCGTAAGTATAGTCGAAAGCTCTATTTTGTATAAAAAATTCAAGTCGATTTCTTGAATAGAAGCCTCATACGAGCGTTAACTATATGCAGAGTCGCATAAAAGCTTGTTCGAGGTCTCGGTCAATATATGGTAAGACTCGGTTTTTATTAAAAAAAAAATAATTAAAAATTGCTTTTATATGCAAATTATAATTCCAAACACTTTTTGCATTAAACATTTTTTAGTAGGATTTTATTTAGCAAAGTTATGACACTTTGAATTTTTACATTAGCCGCCATTTTGAAAAAAAATTTTATATATTTTTTTTAAACATAACGTATAGGGGCTGCACGTTAGTTCTATGCGATACTCAAAATTTAAATTTTTATCTTCGAAACCAAACAGTTAAGAGCGTTAACTCTTCCGAAAGTCTCAAAATGGCTAGTATGGGGGTACGATCGAACTGATACATCGCTTGTTTTCAAGCAAAAATATATATTTTTTATATTTTACTTAGATGAACTTTAGGCTTCTAAACATTTCATGTATAGAGACCTTTTTGCCAAAATTCAACACTACTGAGTTATAAGTGATTGAATTTTAATACTTGTCGTCATTTTGCAAAAAATTGACAAAATGGATTTTGCTAACAAACATACACAGGATGCTTAAGAATTCTATACTGTCACAAAAATTGAAATTCAAATATGTATAAATAAGCTCACACTGACCTAAACTATATTGAAAATCTTATGAGCGTATGTATGGTGGGTCGATCGACTCATCACACTAAACGTGTTTTGAAAAAAAAATACTTTTATTTTTTAATTTTTAATTTTTTTTTATAGTATCGTAAGTATAGTCGAAAGCTCTATTTTGTATAAAAAATTCAAGTCGATTTCTTGAATAGAAGCCTCATACGAGCGTTAACTATATGCAGAGTCGCATAAAAGCTCGTTCGAGGTCTCGGTCAATATATGGTAAGACTCGGTTTTTATTAAAAAAAAAATAATTAAAAATTGCTTTTATATGCAAATTATAATTCCAAACACTTTTTGCATTAAACATTTTTTAGTAGGATTTTATTTAGCAAAGTTATGACACTTTGAATTTTTACATTAGCCGCCATTTTGAAAAAAAATTTTATATATTTTTTTTAAACATAACGTATAGGGGCTGCACGTTAGTTCTATGCGATACTCAAAATTTAAATTTTTATCTTCGAAACCAAACAGTTAAGAGCGTTAACTCTTCCGAAAGTCTCAAAATGGCTAGTATGGGGGTACGATCGAACTGATACATCGCTTGTTTTCAAGCAAAAATATATATTTTTTATATTTTACTTAGATGAACTTTAGGCTTCTCAACATTTCATGTATAGAGACCTTTTTGCCAAAATTCAACACTACTGAGTTATAAGTGATTGAATTTTAATACTTGTCGTCATTTTGCAAAAAATTGACAAAATGGATTTTGCTAACAAACATACACAGGATGCTTAAGAATTCTATACTGTCACAAAAATTGAAATTCAAATATGTATAAATAAGCTCACACTGACCTAAACTATATTGAAAATCTTATGAGCGTATGTATGGTGGGTCGATCGACTCATCACACTAAACGTGTTTTGAAAAAAAAATACTTTTATTTTTTAATTTTTAATTTTTTTTTATAGTATCGTAAGTATAGTCGAAAGCTCTATTTTGTATAAAAAATTCAAGTCGATTTCTTGAATAGAAGCCTCATACGAGCGTTAACTATATGCAGAGTCGCATAAAAGCTCGTTCGAGGTCTCGGTCAATATATGGTAAGACTCGGTTTTTATTAAAAAAAAAATAATTAAAAATTGCTTTTATATGCAAATTAAAATTCCAAACACTTTTTGCATTAAACATTTTTTAGTAGGATTTCATTTAGCAAAGTTATGACACTTTGAATTTTTACATTAGCCGCCATTTTGAAAAAAAATTTTATATATTTTTTTTAAACATAACGTATAGGGGCTGCACGTTAGTTCTATGCGATACTCAAAATTTAAATTTTTATCTTCGAAACCAAACAGTTAAGAGCGTTAACTCTTCCGAAAGTCTCAAAATGGCTAGTATGGGGGTACGATCGAACTGATACATCGCTTGTTTTCAAGCAAAAATATATATTTTTTATATTTTACTTAGATGAACTTTAGGCTTCTCAACATTTCATGTATAGAGACCTTTTTGCCAAAATTCAACACTACTGAGTTATAAGTGATTGAATTTTAATACTTGTCGTCATTTTGCAAAAAATTGACAAAATGGATTTTGCTAACAAACATACACAGGATGCTTAAGAATTCTATACTGTCACAAAAATTGAAATTCAAATATGTATAAATAAGCTCACACTGACCTAAACTATATTGAAAATCTTATGAGCGTATGTATGGTGGGTCGATCGACTCATCACACTAAACGTGTTTTGAAAAAAAAATACTTTTATTTTTTAATTTTTAATTTTTTTTTATAGTATCGTAAGTATAGTCGAAAGCTCTATTTTGTATAAAAAATTCAAGTCGATTTCTTGAATAGAAGCCTCATACGAGCGTTAACTAAATGCAGAGTCGCATAAAAGCTCGTTCGAGGTCTCGGTCAATATATGGTAAGACTCGGTTTTTATTAAAAAAAAAAAAAATTAAAAATTGCTTTTATATGCAAATTAAAATTCCAAACACTTTTTGCATTAAACATTTTTTAGTAGGATTTCATTTAGCAAAGTTATGACACTTTGAATTTTTACATTAGCCGCCATTTTGAAAAAAAATTTTATATATTTTTTTTAAACATAACGTATAGGGGCTGCACGTTAGTTCTATGCGATACTCAAAATTTAAATTTTTATCTTCGAAACCAAACAGTTAAGAGCGTTAACTCTTCCGAAAGTCTCAAAATGGCTAGTATGGGGGTACGATCGAACTGATACATCGCTTGTTTTCAAGCAAAAATATATATTTTTTATATTTTACTTAGATGAACTTTAGGCTTCTCAACATTTCATGTATAGAGACCTTTTTGCCAAAATTCAACACTACTGAGTTATAAGTGATTGAATTTTAATACTTGTCGTCATTTTGCAAAAAATTGACAAAATGGATTTTGCTAACAAACATACACAGGATGCTTAAGAATTCTATACTGTCACAAAAATTGAAATTCAAATATGTATAAATAAGCTCACACTGACCTAAACTATATTGAAAATCTTATGAGCGTATGTATGGTGGGTCGATCGACTCATCACACTAAACGTGTTTTGAAAAAAAAATACTTTTATTTTTTAATTTTTAATTTTTTTTTATAGTATCGTAAGTATAGTCGAAAGCTCTATTTTGTATAAAAAATTCAAGTCGATTTCTTGAATAGAAGCCTCATACGAGCGTTAACTAAATGCAGAGTCGCATAAAAGCTCGTTCGAGGTCTCGGTCAATATATGGTAAGACTCGGTTTTTATTAAAAAAAAAAAAAATTAAAAATTGCTTTTATATGCAAATTAAAATTCCAAACACTTTTTGCATTAAACATTTTTTAGTAGGATTTCATTTAGCAAAGTTATGACACTTTGAATTTTTACATTAGCCGCCATTTTGAAAAAAAATTTTATATATTTTTTTTAAACATAACGTATAGGGGCTGCACGTTAGTTCTATGCGATACTCAAAATTTAAATTTTTATCTTCGAAACCAAACAGTTAAGAGCGTTAACTCTTCCGAAAGTCTTAAAATGGCGAGTATGGGGGTACGATCGAACTGATACATCGCTTGTTTTCAAGCAAAAATATATATTTTTTATATTTTACTTAGATAAACTTTAGGCTTCTCAACATTTCATGTATAGAGACCTTTTTGCCAAAATTCAACACTACTGAGTTATAAGTGATTGAATTTTAATACTTGTCGTCATTTTGCAAAAAATTGACAAAATTGATTTTGCTAACAAACATACACAGGATGCTTAAGAATTCTATACTGTCACAAAAATTAAAATTAAAATATGTATAAATAAGCTCACACTGACCTAAACTATATTGAAAATCTTATGAGCGTATGTATGGTGGGTCGATCGACTCATCACACTAAACGTGTTTTGAAAAAAAAATACTTTTATTTTTTAATTTTTAATTTTTTTTTATAGTATCGTAAGTATAGTCGAAAGCTCTATTTTGTATAAAAAATTCAAGTCGATTTCTTGAATAGAAGCCTCATACGAGCGTTAACTATATGCAGAGTCGCATAAAAGCTCGTTCGAGGTCTCGGTCAATATATGGTAAGACTCGGTTTTTATTAAAAAAAAAATAATTAAAAATTGCTTTTATATGCAAATTAAAATTCCAAACACTTTTTGCATTAAACATTTTTTAGTAGGATTTTATTTAGGAAAGTTATGACACTTTGAATTTTTACATTAGCCGCCATTTTGAAAAAAAATTTTATATATTTTTTTTAAACATAACGTATAGGGGCTGCACGTTAGTTCTATGCGATACTCAAAATTTAAATTTTTATCTTCGAAACCAAACAGTTAAGAGCGTTAACTCTTCCGAAAGTCTCAAAATGGCTAGTATGGGGGTACGATCGAACTGATACATCGCTTGTTTTCAAGCAAAAATATATATTTTTTATATTTTACTTAGATGAACTTTAGGCTTCTCAACATTTCATGTATAGAGACCTTTTTGCCAAAATTCAACACTACTGAGTTATAAGTGATTGAATTTTAATACTTGTCGTCATTTTGCAAAAAATTGACAAAATGGATTTTGCTAACAAACATACACAGGATGCTTAAGAATTCTATACTGTCACAAAAATTGAAATTCAAATATGTATAAATAAGCTCACACTGACCTAAACTATATTGAAAATCTTATGAGCGTATGTATGGTGGGTCGATCGACTCATCACACTAAACGTGTTTTGAAAAAAAAATACTTTTATTTTTTAATTTTTAATTTTTTTTTATAGTATCGTAAGTATAGTCGAAAGCTCTATTTTGTATAAAAAATTCAAGTCGATTTCTTGAATAGAAGCCTCATACGAGCGTTAACTATATGCAGAGTCGCATAAAAGCTCGTTCGAGGTCTCGGTCAATATATGGTAAGACTCGGTTTTTATTAAAAAAAAAATAATTAAAAATTGCTTTTACATGCAAATTAAAATTCCAAACACTTTTTGCATTAAACATTTTTTAGTAGGATTTTATTTAGGAAAGTTATGACACTTTGAATTTTTACATTAGCCGCCATTTTGAAAAAAAATTTTATATATTTTTTTTAAACATAACGTATAGGGGCTGCACGTTAGTTCTATGCGATACTCAAAATTTAAATTTTTATCTTCGAAACCAAACAGTTAAGAGCGTTAACTCTTCCGAAAGTCTCAAAATGGCTAGTATGGGGGTACGATCGAACTGATACATCGCTTGTTTTCAAGCAAAAATATATATTTTTTATATTTTACTTAGATAAACTTTAGGCTTCTCAACATTTCATGTATAGAGACCTTTTTGCCAAAATTCAACACTACTGAGTTATAAGTGATTGAATTTTAATACTTGTCGTCATTTTGCAAAAAATTGACAAAATGGATTTTGCTAACAAACATACACAGGATGCTTAAGAATTCTATACTGTCACAAAAATTGAAATTCAAATATGTATAAATAAGCTCACACTGACCTAAACTATATTGAAAATCTTATGAGCGTATGTATGGTGGGTCGATCGACTCATCACACTAAACGTGTTTTGAAAAAAAAATACTTTTATTTTTTAATTTTTAATTTTTTTTTATAGTATCGTAAGTATAGTCGAAAGCTCTATTTTGTATAAAAAATTCAAGTCGATTTCTTGAATAGAAGCCTCATACGAGCGTTAACTATATGCAGAGTCGCATAAAAGCTCGTTCGAGGTCTCGGTCAATATATGGTAAGACTCGGTTTTTATTAAAAAAAAAATAATTAAAAATTGCTTTTATATGCAAATTAAAATTCCAAACACTTTTTGCATTAAACATTTTTTAGTAGGATTTTATTTAGGAAAGTTATGACACTTTGAATTTTTACATTAGCCGCCATTTTGAAAAAAAATTTTATATATTTTTTTTAAACATAACGTATAGGGGCTGCACGTTAGTTCTATGCGATACTCAAAATTTAAATTTTTATCTTCGAAACCAAACAGTTAAGAGCGTTAACTCTTCCGAAAGTCTCAAAATGGCTAGTATGGGGGTACGATCGAACTGATACATCGCTTGTTTTCAAGCAAAAATATATATTTTTTATATTTTACTTAGATAAACTTTAGGCTTCTCAACATTTCATGTATAGAGACCTTTTTGCCAAAATTCAACACTACTGAGTTATAAGTGATTGAATTTTAATACTTGTCGTCATTTTGCAAAAAATTGACAAAATGGATTTTGCTAACAAACATACACAGGATGCTTAAGAATTCTATACTGTCACAAAAATTGAAATTCAAATATGTATAAATAAGCTCACACTGACCTAAACTATATTGAAAATCTTATGAGCGTATGTATGGTGGGTCGATCGACTCATCACACTAAACGTGTTTTGAAAAAAAAATACTTTTATTTTTTAATTTTTAATTTTTTTTTATAGTATCGTAAGTATAGTCGAAAGCTCTATTTTGTATAAAAAATTCAAGTCGATTTCTTGAATAGAAGCCTCATACGAGCGTTAACTATATGCAGAGTCGCATAAAAGCTCGTTCGAGGTCTCGGTCAATATATGGTAAGACTCGGTTTTTATTAAAAAAAAAATAATTAAAAATTGCTTTTCTATGCAAATTTAAATTCCAAACACTTTTTGCAATAAACATTTTTTAGTAGGATTTTATTTAGCAAAGTTATGACACTTTGAATTTTTACATTAGCCGCCATTTTGAAAAAAAATTTTATATATTTTTTTTAAACATAACGTATAGGGGCTGCACGTTAGTTCTATGCGATACTCAAAATTTAAATTTTTATCTTCGAAACCAAACAGTTAAGAGCGTAACTCTTCCGAAAGTCTCAAAATGGCTAGTATGGGGGTACGATCGAACTGATACATCGCTTGTTTTCAAGCAAAAATATATATTTTTTATATTTTACTTAGATGAACTTTAGGCTTCTCAACATTTCATGTATAGAGACCTTTTTGACAAAATTCAACACTACTGAGTTATAAGTGATTGAATTTTAATACTTGTCGTCATTTTGCAAAAAATTGACAAAATGGATTTTGCTAACAAACATACACAGGATGCTTAAGAATTCTATACTGTCACAAAAATTGAAATTCAAATATGTATAAATAAGCTCACACTGACCTAAACTATATTGAAAATCTTATGAGCGTATGTATGGTGGGTCGATCGACTCATCACACTAAACGTGTTTTGAAAAAAAAATACTTTTATTTTTTAATTTTTAATTTTTTTTTATAGTATCGTAAGTATAGTCGAAAGCTCTATTTTGTATAAAAAATTCAAGTCGATTTCTTGAATAAAAGCCTCATACGAGCGTTAACTATATGCAGAGTCGCATAAAAGCTCGTTCGAGGTCTCGGTCAATATATGGTAAGACTCGGTTTTTATTAAAAAAAAAATAATTAAAAATTGCTTTTATATGCAAATTAAAATTCCAAACACTTTTTGCATTAAACATTTTTTAGTAGGATTTTATTTAGCAAAGTTATGACACTTTGAATTTTTACATTAGCCGCCATTTTGAAAAAAAATTTTATATATTTTTTTTAAACATAACGTATAGGGGCTGCACGTTAGTTCTATGCGATACTCAAAATTTAAATTTTTATCTTCGAAACCAAACAGTTAAGAGCGTTAACTCTTCCGAAAGTCTCAAAATGGCTAGTATGGGGGTACGATCGAACTGATACATCGCTTGTTTTCAAGCAAAAATATATATTTTTTATATTTTACTTAGATGAACTTTAGGCTTCTCAACATTTCATGTATAGAGACCTTTTTGCCAAAATTCAACACTACTGAGTTATAAGTGATTGAATTTTAATACTTGTCGTCATTTTGCAAAAAATTGACAAAATGGATTTTGCTAACAAACATACACAGGATGCTTAAGAATTCTATACTGTCACAAAAATTGAAATTCAAATATGTATAAATAAGCTCACACTGACCTAAACTATATTGAAAATCTTATGAGCGTATGTATGGTGGGTCGATCGACTCATCACACTAAACGTGTTTTGAAAAAAAAATACTTTTATTTTTTAATTTTTAATTTTTTTTTATAGTATCGTAAGTATAGTCGAAAGCTCTATTTTGTATAAAAAATTCAAGTCGATTTCTTGAATAGAAGCCTCATACGAGCGTTAACTATATGCAGAGTCGCATAAAAGCTCGTTCGAGGTCTCGGTCAATATATGGTAAGACTCGGTTTTTATTAAAAAAAAAATAATTAAAAATTGCTTTTATATGCAAATTAAAATTCCAAACACTTTTTGCATTAAACATTTTTTAGTAGGATTTCATTTAGCAAAGTTATGACACTTTGAATTTTTACATTAGCCGCCATTTTGAAAAAAAATTTTATATATTTTTTTTAAACATAACGTATAGGGGCTGCACGTTAGTTCTATGCGATACTCAAAATTTAAATTTTTATCTTCGAAACCAAACAGTTAAGAGCGTTAACTCTTCCGAAAGTCTCAAAATGGCTAGTATGGGGGTACGATCGAACTGATACATCGCTTGTTTTCAAGCAAAAATATATATTTTTTATATTTTACTTAGATGAACTTTAGGCTTCTCAACATTTCATGTATAGAGACCTTTTTGCCAAAATTCAACACTACTGAGTTATAAGTGATTGAATTTTAATACTTGTCGTCATTTTGCAAAAAATTGACAAAATGGATTTTGCTAACAAACATACACAGGATGCTTAAGAATTCTATACTGTCACAAAAATTGAAATTCAAATATGTATAAATAAGCTCACACTGACCTAAACTATATTGAAAATCTTATGAGCGTATGTATGGTGGGTCGATCGACTCATCACACTAAACGTGTTTTGAAAAAAAAATACTTTTATTTTTTAATTTTTAATTTTTTTTTATAGTATCGTAAGTATAGTCGAAAGCTTTATTTTGTATAAAAAATTCAAGTCGATTTCTTGAATAGAAGCCTCATACGAGCGTTAACTATATGCAGAGTCGCATAAAAGCTCGTTCGAGGTCTCGGTCAATATATGGTAAGACTCGGTTTTTATTAAAAAAAAAATAATTAAAAATTGCTTTTCTATGCAAATTTAAATTCCAAACACTTTTTGCAATAAACATTTTTTAGTAGGATTTCATTTAGCAAAGTTATGACACTTTGAATTTTTACATTAGCCGCCATTTTGAAAAAAAATTTTATATATTTTTTTTAAACATAACGTATAGGGGCTGCACGTTAGTTCTATGCGATACTCAAAATTTAAATTTTTATCTTCGAAACCAAACAGTTAAGAGCGTAACTCTTCCGAAAGTCTCAAAATGGCTAGTATGGGGGTACGATCGAACTGATACATCGCTTGTTTTCAAGCAAAAATATATATTTTTTATATTTTACTTAGATGAACTTTAGGCTTCTCAACATTTCATGTATAGAGACCTTTTTGCCAAAATTCAACACTACTGAGTTATAAGTGATTGAATTTTAATACTTGTCGTCATTTTGCAAAAAATTGACAAAATGGATTTTGCTAACAAACATACACAGGATGCTTAAGAATTCTATACTGTCACAAAAATTGAAATTCAAATATGTATAAATAAGCTCACACTGACCTAAACTATATTGAAAATCTTATGAGCGTATGTATGGTGGGTCGATCGACTCATCACACTAAACGTGTTTTGAAAAAAAAATACTTTTATTTTTTAATTTTTAATTTTTTTTTATAGTATCGTAAGTATAGTCGAAAGCTCTATTTTGTATAAAAAATTCAAGTCGATTTCTTGAATAGAAGCCTCATACGAGCGTTTACTATATGCAGAGTCGCATAAAAGCTCGTTCGAGGTCTCGGTCAATATATGGTAAGACTCGGTTTTTATTAAAAAAAAAATAATTAAAAATTGCTTTTATATGCAAATTAAAATTCCAAACACTTTTTGCATTAAACATTTTTTAGTAGGATTTTATTTAGCAAAGTTATGACACTTTGAATTTTTACATTAGCCGCCATTTTGAAAAAAAATTTTATATATTTTTTTTAAACATAACGTATAGGGGCTGCACGTTAGTTCTATGCGATACTCAAAATTTAAATTTTTATCTTCGAAACCAAACAGTTAAGAGCGTTAACTCTTCCGAAAGTCTCAAAATGGCTAGTATGGGGGTACGATCGAACTGATACATCGCTTGTTTTCAAGCAAAAATATATATTTTTTATATTTTACTTAGATGAACTTTAGGCTTCTCAACATTTCATGTATAGAGACCTTTTTGCCAAAATTTAACACTACTGAGTTATAAGTGATTGAATTTTAATACTTGTCGTCATTTTGCAAAAAATTGACAAAATGGATTTTGCTAACAAACATACACAGGATGCTTAAGAATTCTATACTGTCACAAAAATTGAAATTCAAATATGTATAAATAAGCTCACACTGACCTAAACTATATTGAAAATCTTATGAGCGTATGTATGGTGGGTCGATCGACTCATCACACTAAACGTGTTTTGAAAAAAAAATACTTTAATTTTTTAATTTTTAATTTTTTTTTATAGTATCGTAAGTATAGTCGAAAGCTCTATTTTGTATAAAAAATTCAATTTGATTTCTTGAATAGAAGCCTCATACGAGCGTTAACTATATGCAGAGTCGCATAAAAGCTCGTTCGAGGTCTCGGTCAATATATGGTAAGACTCGGTTTTTATTAAAAAAAAAATAATTAAAAATTGCTTTTATATGCAAATTAAAATTCCAAACACTTTTTGCATTAAACATTTTTTAGTAGGATTTCATTTAGCAAAGTTATGACACTTTGAATTTTTACATTAGCCGCCATTTTGAAAAAAAATTTTATATATTTTTTTTAAACATAACGTATAGTTGCACGTTTGTTCTATGCGATACTCAAAATTTAAATTTTTATCTTCGAAACCAAACAGTTAGGAGCGTTAACTCTTCCGAAAGTCTCAAAATGGCTAGTATGGGGGTACGATCGAACTGATACATCGCTTGTTTTCAAGCAAAAATATATATTTTTTATATTTTACTTAGATGAACTTTAGGCTTCTCAACATTTCATGTATAGAGACCTTTTTGCCAAAATTCAACACTACTGAGTTATAAGTGATTGAATTTTAATACTTGTCGTCATTTTGCAAAAAATTGACAAAATGGATTTTGCTAACAAACATACACAGGATGCTTAAGAATTCTATACTGTCACAAAAATTGAAATTCAAATATGTATAAACAAGCTCACACTGACCTAAACTTTATTGAAAATCTTATGAGCGTATGTATGGTGGGTCGATCGACTCATCACACTAAACGTGTTTTGAAAAAAAAATACTTTTATTTTTTAATTTTTAATTTTTTTTTATAGTATCGTAAGTATAGTCGAAAGCTCTATTTTGTATAAAAAATTCAAGTCGATTTCTTGAATAGAAGCCTCATACGAGCGTTAACTATATGCAGAGTCGCATAAAAGCTCGTTCGAGGTCTCGGTCAATATATGGTAAGACTCGGTTTTTATTAAAAAAAAAAAAAATTAAAAATTGCTTTTATATGCAAATTAAAATTCCAAACACTTTTTGCATTAAACATTTTTTAGTAGGATTTCATTTAGCAAAGTTATGACACTTTGAATTTTTACATTAGCCGCCATTTTGAAAAAAAATTTTATATATTTTTTTTAAACATAACGTATAGGGGCTGCACGTTAGTTCTATGCGATACTCAAAATTTAAATTTTTATCTTCGAAACCAAACAGTTAAGAGCGTTAACTCTTCCGAAAGTCTTAAAATGGCGAGTATGGGGGTACGATCGAACTGATACATCGCTTGTTTTCAAGCAAAAATATATATTTTTTATATTTTACTTAGATAAACTTTAGGCTTCTCAACATTTCATGTATAGAGACCTTTTTGCCAAAATTCAACACTACTGAGTTATAAGTGATTGAATTTTAATACTTGTCGTCATTTTGCAAAAAATTGACAAAATTGATTTTGCTAACAAACATACACAGGATGCTTAAGAATTCTATACTGTCACAAAAATTAAAATTAAAATATGTATAAATAAGCTCACACTGACCTAAACTATATTGAAAATCTTATGAGCGTATGTATGGTGGGTCGATCGACTCATCACACTAAACGTGTTTTGAAAAAAAAATACTTTTATTTTTTAATTTTTAATTTTTTTTTATAGTATCGTAAGTATAGTCGAAAGCTCTATTTTGTATAAAAAATTCAAGTCGATTTCTTGAATAGAAGCCTCATACGAGCGTTAACTATATGCAGAGTCGCATAAAAGCTCGTTCGAGGTCTCGGTCAATATATGGTAAGACTCGGTTTTTATTAAAAAAAAAATAATTAAAAATTGCTTTTATATGCAAATTAAAATTCCAAACACTTTTTGCATTAAACATTTTTTAGTAGGATTTTATTTAGGAAAGTTATGACACTTTGAATTTTTACATTAGCCGCCATTTTGAAAAAAAATTTTATATATTTTTTTTAAACATAACGTATAGGGGCTGCACGTTAGTTCTATGCGATACTCAAAATTTAAATTTTTATCTTCGAAACCAAACAGTTAAGAGCGTTAACTCTTCCGAAAGTCTCAAAATGGCTAGTATGGGGGTACGATCGAACTGATACATCGCTTGTTTTCAAGCAAAAATATATATTTTTTATATTTTACTTAGATGAACTTTAGGCTTCTCAACATTTCATGTATAGAGACCTTTTTGCCAAAATTCAACACTACTGAGTTATAAGTGATTGAATTTTAATACTTGTCGTCATTTTGCAAAAAATTGACAAAATGGATTTTGCTAACAAACATACACAGGATGCTTAAGAATTCTATACTGTCACAAAAATTGAAATTCAAATATGTATAAATAAGCTCACACTGACCTAAACTATATTGAAAATCTTATGAGCGTATGTATGGTGGGTCGATCGACTCATCACACTAAACGTGTTTTGAAAAAAAAATACTTTTATTTTTTAATTTTTAATTTTTTTTTATAGTATCGTAAGTATAGTCGAAAGCTCTATTTTGTATAAAAAATTCAAGTCGATTTCTTGAATAGAAGCCTCATACGAGCGTTAACTATATGCAGAGTCGCATAAAAGCTCGTTCGAGGTCTCGGTCAATATATGGTAAGACTCGGTTTTTATTAAAAAAAAAATAATTAAAAATTGCTTTTACATGCAAATTAAAATTCCAAACACTTTTTGCATTAAACATTTTTTAGTAGGATTTTATTTAGGAAAGTTATGACACTTTGAATTTTTACATTAGCCGCCATTTTGAAAAAAAATTTTATATATTTTTTTTAAACATAACGTATAGGGGCTGCACGTTAGTTCTATGCGATACTCAAAATTTAAATTTTTATCTTCGAAACCAAACAGTTAAGAGCGTTAACTCTTCCGAAAGTCTCAAAATGGCTAGTATGGGGGTACGATCGAACTGATACATCGCTTGTTTTCAAGCAAAAATATATATTTTTTATATTTTACTTAGATAAACTTTAGGCTTCTCAACATTTCATGTATAGAGACCTTTTTGCCAAAATTCAACACTACTGAGTTATAAGTGATTGAATTTTAATACTTGTCGTCATTTTGCAAAAAATTGACAAAATGGATTTTGCTAACAAACATACACAGGATGCTTAAGAATTCTATACTGTCACAAAAATTGAAATTCAAATATGTATAAATAAGCTCACACTGACCTAAACTATATTGAAAATCTTATGAGCGTATGTATGGTGGGTCGATCGACTCATCACACTAAACGTGTTTTGAAAAAAAAATACTTTTATTTTTTAATTTTTAATTTTTTTTTATAGTATCGTAAGTATAGTCGAAAGCTCTATTTTGTATAAAAAATTCAAGTCGATTTCTTGAATAGAAGCCTCATACGAGCGTTAACTATATGCAGAGTCGCATAAAAGCTCGTTCGAGGTCTCGGTCAATATATGGTAAGACTCGGTTTTTATTAAAAAAAAAATAATTAAAAATTGCTTTTATATGCAAATTAAAATTCCAAACACTTTTTGCATTAAACATTTTTTAGTAGGATTTTATTTAGGAAAGTTATGACACTTTGAATTTTTACATTAGCCGCCATTTTGAAAAAAAATTTTATATATTTTTTTTAAACATAACGTATAGGGGCTGCACGTTAGTTCTATGCGATACTCAAAATTTAAATTTTTATCTTCGAAACCAAACAGTTAAGAGCGTTAACTCTTCCGAAAGTCTCAAAATGGCTAGTATGGGGGTACGATCGAACTGATACATCGCTTGTTTTCAAGCAAAAATATATATTTTTTATATTTTACTTAGATAAACTTTAGGCTTCTCAACATTTCATGTATAGAGACCTTTTTGCCAAAATTCAACACTACTGAGTTATAAGTGATTGAATTTTAATACTTGTCGTCATTTTGCAAAAAATTGACAAAATGGATTTTGCTAACAAACATACACAGGATGCTTAAGAATTCTATACTGTCACAAAAATTGAAATTCAAATATGTATAAATAAGCTCACACTGACCTAAACTATATTGAAAATCTTATGAGCGTATGTATGGTGGGTCGATCGACTCATCACACTAAACGTGTTTTGAAAAAAAAATACTTTTATTTTTTAATTTTTAATTTTTTTTTATAGTATCGTAAGTATAGTCGAAAGCTCTATTTTGTATAAAAAATTCAAGTCGATTTCTTGAATAGAAGCCTCATACGAGCGTTTACTATATGCAGAGTCGCATAAAAGCTCGTTCGAGGTCTCGGTCAATATATGGTAAGACTCGGTTTTTATTAAAAAAAAAATAATTAAAAATTGCTTTTATATGCAAATTAAAATTCCAAACACTTTTTGCATTAAACATTTTTTAGTAGGATTTTATTTAGCAAAGTTATGACACTTTGAATTTTTACATTAGCCGCCATTTTGAAAAAAAATTTTATATATTTTTTTTAAACATAACGTATAGGGGCTGCACGTTAGTTCTATGCGATACTCAAAATTTAAATTTTTATCTTCGAAACCAAACAGTTAAGAGCGTTAACTCTTCCGAAAGTCTCAAAATGGCTAGTATGGGGGTACGATCGAACTGATACATCGCTTGTTTTCAAGCAAAAATATATATTTTTTATATTTTACTTAGATGAACTTTAGGCTTCTCAACATTTCATGTATAGAGACCTTTTTGCCAAAATTTAACACTACTGAGTTATAAGTGATTGAATTTTAATACTTGTCGTCATTTTGCAAAAAATTGACAAAATGGATTTTGCTAACAAACATACACAGGATGCTTAAGAATTCTATACTGTCACAAAAATTGAAATTCAAATATGTATAAATAAGCTCACACTGACCTAAACTATATTGAAAATCTTATGAGCGTATGTATGGTGGGTCGATCGACTCATCACACTAAACGTGTTTTGAAAAAAAAATACTTTAATTTTTTAATTTTTAATTTTTTTTTATAGTATCGTAAGTATAGTCGAAAGCTCTATTTTGTATAAAAAATTCAATTTGATTTCTTGAATAGAAGCCTCATACGAGCGTTAACTATATGCAGAGTCGCATAAAAGCTCGTTCGAGGTCTCGGTCAATATATGGTAAGACTCGGTTTTTATTAAAAAAAAAATAATTAAAAATTGCTTTTATATGCAAATTAAAATTCCAAACACTTTTTGCATTAAACATTTTTTAGTAGGATTTCATTTAGCAAAGTTATGACACTTTGAATTTTTACATTAGCCGCCATTTTGAAAAAAAATTTTATATATTTTTTTTAAACATAACGTATAGTTGCACGTTTGTTCTATGCGATACTCAAAATTTAAATTTTTATCTTCGAAACCAAACAGTTAGGAGCGTTAACTCTTCCGAAAGTCTCAAAATGGCTAGTATGGGGGTACGATCGAACTGATACATCGCTTGTTTTCAAGCAAAAATATATATTTTTTATATTTTACTTAGATGAACTTTAGGCTTCTCAACATTTCATGTATAGAGACCTTTTTGCCAAAATTCAACACTACTGAGTTATAAGTGATTGAATTTTAATACTTGTCGTCATTTTGCAAAAAATTGACAAAATGGATTTTGCTAACAAACATACACAGGATGCTTAAGAATTCTATACTGTCACAAAAATTGAAATTCAAATATGTATAAACAAGCTCACACTGACCTAAACTTTATTGAAAATCTTATGAGCGTATGTATGGTGGGTCGATCGACTCATCACACTAAACGTGTTTTGAAAAAAAAATACTTTTATTTTTTAATTTTTAATTTTTTTTTATAGTATCGTAAGTATAGTCGAAAGCTCTATTTTGTATAAAAAATTCAAGTCGATTTCTTGAATAGAAGCCTCATACGAGCGTTAACTATATGCAGAGTCGCATAAAAGCTCGTTCGAGGTCTCGGTCAATATATGGTAAGACTCGGTTTTTATTAAAAAAAAAATAATTAAAAATTGCTTTTATATGCAAATTAAAATTCCAAACACTTTTTGCATTAAACATTTTTTAGTAGGATATTATTTAGCAAAGTTATGATACTTTGAATTTTTACATTAGCCGCCATTTTAAAAAAAAATTTTATATATTTTTTTTAAACATAACGTATAGGGGCTGCACGTTAGTTCTATGCGATACTCAAAATTTAAATTTTTATCTTCGAAACCAAACAGTTAAGAGCGTTAACTCTTCCGAAAGTCTCAAAATGGCTAGTATGGGGGTACGATCGAACTGATACATCGCTTGTTTTCAAGCAAAAATATATATTTTTTATATTTTACTTAGATGAACTTTAGGCTTCTCAACATTTCATGTATAGAGACCTTTTTGCCAAAATTCAACACTACTGAGTTATAAGTGATTGAATTTTAATACTTGTCGTCATTTTGCAAAAAATTGACAAAATGGATTTTGCTAACAAACATACACAGGATGCTTAAGAATTCTATACTGTCACAAAAATTGAAATTCAAATATGTATAAATAAGCTCACACTGACCTAAACTATATTGAAAATCTTATGAGCGTATGTATGGTGGGTCGATCGACTCATCACACTAAACGTGTTTTGAAAAAAAAATACTTTTATTTTTTAATTTTTAATTTTTTTTTATAGTATCGTAAGTATAGTCGAAAGCTCTATTTTGTATAAAAAATTCAAGTCGATTTCTTGAATAGAAGCCTGATACGAGCGTTAACTATATGCAGAGTCGCATAAAAGCTCGTTCGAGGTCTCGGTCAATATATGGTAAGACTCGGTTTTTAATAAAAAAAAAATAATTAAAAATTGCTTTTATATGCAAATTAAAATTCCAAACACTTTTTGCATTAAACATTTTTTAGTAGGATTTTATTTAGCAAAGTTATGACACTTTGAATTTTTACATTAGCCGCCATTTTGAAAAAAAATTTTATATATTTTTTTTAAACATAACGTATAGGGGCTGCACGTTAGTTCTATGCGATACTCAAAATTTAAATTTTTATCTTCAAAACCAAACAGTTAAGAGCGTTAACTCTTCCGAAAGTCTCAAAATGGCTAGTATGGGGGTACGATCGAACTGATACATCGCTTGTTTTCAAACAAAAATATATATTTTTTATATTTTACTTAGATGAACTTTAGGCTTCTCAACATTTCATGTATAGAGACCTTTTTGCCAAAATTCAACACTACTGAGTTATAAGTGATTGAATTTTAATACTTGTCGTCATTTTGCAAAAAATTGACAAAATGGATTTTGCTAACAAACATACACAGGATGCTTAAGAATTCTATACTGTCACAAAAATTGAAATTCAAATATGTATAAACAAGCTCACACTGACCTAAACTATATTGAAAATCTTATGAGCGTATGTATGGTGGGTCGATCGACTCATCACACTAAACGTGTTTTGAAAAAAAAATACTTTTATTTTTTAATTTTTAATTTTTTTTTATAGTATCGTAAGTATAGTCGAAAGCTCTATTTTGTATAAAAAATTCAAGTCGATTTCTTGAATAGAAGCCTCATACGAGCGTTAACTATATGCAGAGTCGCATAAAAGCTCGTTCGAGGTCTCGGTCAATATATGGTAAGACTCGGTTTTTATTAAAAAAAAAATAATTAAAAATTGCTTTTATATGCAAATTAAAATTTCAAACACTTTTTGCATTAAACATTTTTTAGTAGGATTTTATTTAGCAAAGTTATGACACTTTGAATTTTTACATTAGACGCCATTTTGAAAAAAAAATTTATATATATTTTTTAAACATAACGTATAGTGCCTGCACGTTAGTTCTATGCGATACTTAAAATTTAAATTTTTATCTTCGAAACCAAACAGTTAAGAGCGTTAACTCTTCCGAAAGTCTCAAAATGGCTAGTATGGGGGTACGATCGAACTGATACATCGCTTGTTTTCAAGCAAAAATATATATTTTTTATATTTTACTTAGATGAACTTTAGGCTTCTCAACATTTCATGTATAGAGACCTTTTTGCCAAAATTCAACACTACTGAGTTATAAGTGATTGAATTTTAATACTTGTCGTCATTTTGCAAAAAATTGACAAAATGGATTTTGCTAACAAACATACACAGGATGCTTAAGAATTCTATACTGTCACAAAAATTGAAATTTAAATATGTATAAACAAGCTCACACTGACCTAAACTATATTGAAAATCTTATGAGCGTATGTATGGTGGGTCGATCGACTCATCACACTAAACGTGTTTTGAAAAAAAAATACTTTTATTTTTTAATTTTTAATTTTTTTTTATAGTATCGTAAGTATAGTCGAAAGCTCTATTTTGTATAAAAAATTCAAGTCGATTTCTTGAATAGAAGCCTCATACGAGCGTTAACTATATGCAGAGTCGCATAAAAGCTCGTTCGAGGTCTCGGTCAATATATGGTAAGACTCGGTTTTTATTAAAAAAAAAATAATTAAAAATTGCTTTTATATGCAAATTAAAATTCCAAACACTTTTTGCATTAAACATTTTTTAGTAGGATTTCATTTAGCAAAGTTATGACACTTTGAATTTTTACATTAGCCGCCATTTTGAAAAAAAAATTTATATATATTTTTTAAACATAATGTATAGGGGCTGCACGTTAGTTCTATGCGATACTCAAAATTTAAATTTTTATCTTCGAAACCAAACAGTTAAGAGCGTTAACTCTTCCGAAAGTCTCAAAATGGCTAGTATGGGGGTACGATCGAACTGATACATCGCTTGTTTTCAAACAAAAATATATATTTTTTATATTTTACTTAGATGAACTTTAGGCTTCTCAACATTTCATGTATAGAGACCTTTTTGCCAAAATTCAACACTACTGAGTTATAAGTAATTGAATTTTAATACTTGTCGTCATTTTGCAAAAAATTGACAAAATGGATTTTGCTAACAAACATACACAGGATGCTTAAGAATTCTATACTGTCACAAAAATTGAAATTTAAATATGTATAAACAAGCTCACACTGACCTAAACTATATTGAAAATCTTATGAGCGTATGTATGGTGGGTCGATCGACTCATCACACTAAACGTGTTTTGAAAAAAAAATACTTTTATTTTTTAATTTTTAATTTTTTTTATAGTATCGTAAGTATAGTCGAAAGCTCTATTTTGTATAAAAAATTCTAGTCGATTTCTTGAATAGAAGCCTCATACGAGCGTTAACTATATGCAGAGTCGCATAAAAGCTCGTTCGAGGTCTCGGTCAATATATGGTAAGACTCGGTTTTTATTAAAAAAAAAATTTAAAAATTGCTTTTATATGCAAATTAAAATTCCAAACACTTTTTGCAATAAACATTTTTTAGTAGGATTTCATTTAGCAAAGTTATGACACTTTGAATTTTTACATTAGCCGCCATTTTGAAAAAAAATTTTATATATTTTTTTTAAACATAACGTATAGGGGCTGCACGTTAGTTCTATGCGATACTCAAAATTTAAATTTTTATCTTCGAAACCAAACAGTTAAGAGCGTTAACTCTTTCGAAAGTCTCAAAATGGCTAGTATGGGGGTACGATCGAACTGATACATCGCTTGTTTTCAAGCAAAAATATATATTTTTTATATTTTACTTAGATGAACTTTAGGCTTCTCAACATTTTATGTATAGAGACCTTTTTGCCAAAATTCAACACTACTGAGTTATAAGTGATTGAATTTTAATACTTGTCGTCATTTTGCAAAAAATTGACAAAATGGATTTTGCTAACAAACATACACAGGATGCTTAAGAATTCTATACTGTCACAAAAATTGAAATTCAAATATGTATAAATAAGCTCACACTGACCTAAACTATATTGAAAATCTTATGAGCGTATGTATGGTGGGTCGATCGACTCATCACACTAAACGTGTTTTGAAAAAAAAATACTTTTATTTTTTAATTTTTAATTTTTTTTTATAGTATCGTAAGTATAGTCGAAAGCTCTATTTTGTATAAAAAATTCAAGTCGATTTCTTGAATAGAAGCCTCATACGAGCGTTAACTATATGCAGAGTCGCATAAAAGCTCGTTCGAGGTCTCGGTCAATATATGGTAAGACTCGGTTTTTATTAAAAAAAAAATAATTAAAAATTGCTTTTATATGCAAATTAAAATTCCAAACACTTTTTGCATTAAACATTTTTTAGTAGGATTTTATTTAGCAAAGTTATGACACTTTGAATTTTTACATTAGCCGCCATTTTGAAAAAAAATTTTATATATTTTTTTTAAACATAACCTATAGGGGCTGCACGTTAGTTCTATGCGATACTCAAAATTTAAATTTTTATCTTCGAAACCAAACAGTTAAGAGCGTTAACTCTTCCGAAAGTCTCAAAATGGCTAGTATGGGGGTACGATCGAACTGATACATCGCTTGTTTTCAAGCAAAAATATATATTTTTTATATTTTACTTAGATGAACTTTAGGCTTCTCAACATTTCATGTATAGAGACCTTTTTGCCAAAATTCAACACTACTGAGTTATAAGTGATTGAATTTTAATACTTGTCGTCATTTTGCAAAAAATTGACAAAATGGATTTTGCTAACAAACATACACAGGATGCTTAAGAATTCTATACTGTCACAAAAATTGAAATTTAAATATGTATAAACAAGCTCACACTGACCTAAACTATATTGAAAATCTTATGAGCGTATGTATGGTGGGTCGATCGACTCATCACACTAAACGTGTTTTGAAAAAAAAATACTTTTATTTTTTAATTTTTAATTTTTTTTATAGTATCGTAAGTATAGTCTAAAGCTCTATTTTGTATAAAAAATTCTAGTCGATTTCTTGAATAGAAGCCTCATACGAGCGTTAACTATATGCAGAGTCGCATAAAAGCTCGTTCGAGGTCTCGGTCAATATATGGTAAGACTCGGTTTTTATTAAAAAAAAAATAATTAAAAATTGCTTTTATATGCAAATTAAAATTTCAAACACTTTTTGCATTAAACATTTTTTAGTAAGATTTCATTTAGCAAAGTTATGACACTTTGAATTTTTACATTAGCCGCCATTTTGAAAAAAAATTTTATATATTTTTTTTAAACATAACGTATAGGGGCTGCACGTTAGTTCTATGCGATACTCAAAATTTAAATTTTTATCTTCGAAACCAAACAGTTAAGAGCGTTAACTCTTCCGAAAGTCTCAAAATGGCTAGTATGGGGGTACGATCGAACTGATACATCGCTTGTTTTCAAACAAAAATATATATTTTTTATATTTTACTTAGATGAACTTTAGGCTTCTCAACATTTCATGTATAGAGACCTTTTTGCTAAAATTTAACACTACTGAGTTATAAGTGATTGAATTTTAATACTTGTCGTCATTTTGCAAAAAATTGACAAAATGGATTTTGCTAACAAACATACACAGGATGCTTAAGAATTCTATACTGTCACAAAAATTGAAATTCAAATATGTATAAATAAGCTCACACTGACCTAAACTATATTGAAAATCTTATGAGCGTATGTATGGTGGGTCGATCGACTCATCACACTAAACGTGTTTTGAAAAAAAAATACTTTTATTTTTAATTTTTAATTTTTTTTTATAGTATCGTAAGTATAGTCGAAAGCTCTATTTTGTATAAAAAATTCAAGTCGATTTCTTGAATAGAAGCCTCATACGAGCGTTAACTATATGCAGAGTCGCATAAAAGCTCGTTCGAGGTCTCGGTCAATATATGGTAAGACTTGGTTTTTATTAAAAAAAAAATAATTAAAAATTGCTTTTATATGCAAATTAAAATTCCAAACACTTTTTGCATTAAACATTTTTTAGTAGGATGTATTTAGCAAAGTTATGACACTTTGAATTTTTACATTAGCCGCCATTTTGAAAAAAAATTTTATATATTTTTTTTAAACATAACGTATAGGGGCTGCACGTTAGTTCTATGCGATACTCAAAATTTAAATTTTTATCTTCGAAATCAAACAGTTAAGAGCGTTAACTCTTCCGAAAGTCTCAAAATGGCTAGTATGGGGGTACGATCGAACTGATACATCGCTTGTTTTCAAACAAAAATATATATTTTTTATATTTTACTTAAATGAACTTTAGGCTTCTCAACATTTCATGTATAGAGACCTTTTTGCCAAAATTCAACACTACTGAGTTATAAGTGATTGAATTTTAATACTTGTCGTCATTTTGCAAAAAATTGACAAAATGGATTTTGCTAACAAACATACACAGGATGCTTAAGAATTCTATACTGTCACAAAAATTGAAATTCAAATATGTATAAATAAGCTCACACTGACCTAAACTATATTGAAAATCTTATGAGCGTATGTATGGTGGGTCGATCGACTCATCACACTAAACGTGTTTTGAAAAAAAAATACTTTTATTTTTTAATTTTTAATTTTTTTTTATAGTATCGTAAGTATAGTCGAAAGCTCTATTTTGTATAAAAAATTCAAGTCGATTTCTTGAATAGAAGCCTCATACGAGCGTTAACTATATGCAGAGTCGCATAAAAGCTCGTTCGAGGTCTCGGTCAATATATGGTAAGACTCGGTTTTTATTAAAAAAAAAATAATTAAAAATTGCTTTTATATGCAAATTAAAATTCCAAACACTTTTTGCATTAAACATTTTTTAGTAGGATTTCATTTAGCAAAGTTATGACACTTTGAATTTTTACATTAGCCGCCATTTTGAAAAAAAATTTTATATATTTTTTTTAAACATAACCTATAGGGGCTGCACGTTAGTTCTATGCGATACTCAAAATTTAAATTTTTATCTTCGAAACCAAACAGTTAAGAGCGTTAACTCTTCCGAAAGTCTCAAAATGGCTAGTATGGGGGTACGATCGAACTGATACATCGCTTGTTTTCAAGCAAAAATATATATTTTTTATATTTTACTTAGATGAACTTTAGGCTTCTCAACATTTTATGTATAGAGACCTTTTTGCCAAAATTTAACACTACTGAGTTATAAGTGATTGAATTTTAATACTTGTCGTCATTTTGCAAAAAATTGACAAAATGGATTTTGCTAACAAACATACACAGGATGCTTAAGAATTCTATACTGTCACAAAAATTGAAATTCAAATATGTATAAATAAGCTCACACTGACCTAAACTATATTGAAAATCTTATGAGCGTATGTATGGTGGGTCGATCGACTCATCACACTAAACGTGTTTTGAAAAAAAAATACTTTTATTTTTAATTTTTAATTTTTTTTTATAGTATCGTAAGTATAGTCGAAAGCTCTATTTTGTATAAAAAATTCAAGTCGATTTCTTGAATAGAAGCCTCATACGAGCGTTAACTATATGCAGAGTCGCATAAAAGCTCGTTCGAGGTCTCGGTCAATATATGGTAAGACTTGGTTTTTATTAAAAAAAAAATAATTAAAAATTGCTTTTATATGCAAATTAAAATTCCAAACACTTTTTGCATTAAACATTTTTTAGTAGGATGTATTTAGCAAAGTTATGACACTTTGAATTTTTACATTAGCCGCCATTTTGAAAAAAAATTTTATATATTTTTTTTAAACATAACGTATAGGGGCTGCACGTTAGTTCTATGCGATACTCAAAATTTAAATTTTTATCTTCGAAATCAAACAGTTAAGAGCGTTAACTCTTCCGAAAGTCTCAAAATGGCTAGTATGGGGGTACGATCGAACTGATACATCGCTTGTTTTCAAACAAAAATATATATTTTTTATATTTTACTTAAATGAACTTTAGGCTTCTCAACATTTCATGTATAGAGACCTTTTTGCCAAAATTCAACACTACTGAGTTATAAGTGATTGAATTTTAATACTTGTCGTCATTTTGCAAAAAATTGACAAAATGGATTTTGCTAACAAACATACACAGGATGCTTAAGAATTCTATACTGTCACAAAAATTGAAATTCAAATATGTATAAATAAGCTCACACTGACCTAAACTATATTGAAAATCTTATGAGCGTATGTATGGTGGGTCGATCGACTCATCACACTAAACGTGTTTTGAAAAAAAAATACTTTTATTTTTTAATTTTTAATTTTTTTTTATAGTATCGTAAGTATAGTCGAAAGCTCTATTTTGTATAAAAAATTCAAGTCGATTTCTTGAATAGAAGCCTCATACGAGCGTTAACTATATGCAGAGTCGCATAAAAGCTCGTTCGAGGTCTCGGTCAATATATGGTAAGACTCGGTTTTTATTAAAAAAAAAATAATTAAAAATTGCTTTTATATGCAAATTAAAATTCCAAACACTTTTTGCATTAAACATTTTTTAGTAGGATTTCATTTAGCAAAGTTATGACACTTTGAATTTTTACATTAGCCGCCATTTTGAAAAAAAATTTTATATATTTTTTTTAAACATAACGTATAGGGGCTGCACGTTAGTTCTATGCGATACTCAAAATTTAAATTTTTATCTTCGAAACCAAACAGTTAAGAGCGTTAACTCTTCCGAAAGTCTCAAAATGGCTAGTATGGGGGTACGATCGAACTGATACATCGCTTGTTTTCAAGCAAAAATATATATTTTTTATATTTTACTTAGATGAACTTTAGGCTTCTCAACATTTCATGTATAATGACCTTTTTGCCAAAATTCAACACTACTGAGTTATAAGTGATTGAATTTTAATACTTGTCGTCATTTTGCAAAAAATTGACAAAATGGATTTTGCTAACAAACATACACAGGATGCTTAAGAATTCTATACTGTCACAAAAATTGAAATTCAAATATGTATAAATAAGCTCACACTGACCTAAACTATATTGAAAATCTTATGAGCGTATGTATGGTGGGTCGATCGACTCATCACACTAAACGTGTTTTGAAAAAAAAATACTTTTATTTTTTAATTTTTAATTTTTTTTTATAGTATCGTAAGTATAGTCGAAAGCTCTATTTTGTATAAAAAATTCAAGTCGATTTCTTGAATAGAAGCCTCATACGAGCGTTAACTATATGCAGAGTCGCATAAAAGCTCGTTCGAGGTCTCGGTCAATATATGGTAAGACTCGGTTTTTATTAAAAAAAAAATAATTAAAAATTGCTTTTATATGCAAATTAAAATTCCAAACACTTTTTGCATTAAACATTTTTTAGTAGGATTTCATTTAGCAAAGTTATGACACTTTGAATTTTTACATTAGCCGCCATTTTGAAAAAAAATTTTATATATTTTTTTTAAACATAACGTATAGGGGCTGCACGTTAGTTCTATGCGATACTCAAAATTTAAATTTTTATCTTCGAAACCAAACAGTTAAGAGCGTTAACTCTTCCGAAAGTCTCAAAATGGCTAGTATGGGGGTACGATCGAACTGATACATCGCTTGTTTTCAAGCAAAAATATATATTTTTTATATTTTACTTAGATGAACTTTAGGCTTCTCAACATTTCATGTATAATGACCTTTTTGCCAAAATTCAACACTACTGAGTTATAAGTGATTGAATTTTAATACTTGTCGTCATTTTGCAAAAAATTGACAAAATGGATTTTGCTAACAAACATACACAGGATGCTTAAGAATTCTATACTGTCACAAAAATTGAAATTCAAATATGTATAAATAAGCTCACACTGACCTAAACTATATTGAAAATCTTATGAGCGTATGTATGGTGGGTCGATCGACTCATCACACTAAACGTGTTTTGAAAAAAAAATACTTTTATTTTTTAATTTTTAATTTTTTTTTATAGTATCGTAAGTATAGTCAAAAGCTCTATTTTGTATAAAAAATTCAAGTCGATTTCTTGAATAGAAGCCTCATACGAGCGTTAACTATATGCAGAGTCGCATAAAAGCTCGTTCGAGGTCTCGGTCAATATATGGTAAGACTCGGTTTTTATTAAAAAAAAAATAATTAAAAATTGCTTTTATATGCAAATTAAAATTCCAAATACTTTTTGCATTAAACATTTTTTAGTAGGATTTCATTTAGCAAAGTTATGACACTTTGAATTTTTACATTAGCCGCCATTTTGAAAAAAAATTTTATATATTTTTTTTAAACATAACGTATAGGGGCTGCACGTTAGTTCTATGCGATACTCAAAATTTAAATTTTTATCTTCGAAACCAAACAGTTAAGAGCGTTAACTCTTCCGAAAGTCTCAAAATGGCTAGTATGGGGGTACGATCGAACTGATACATCGCTTGTTTTCAAACAAAAATATATATTTTTTATATTTTACTTAGATGAACTTTAGGCTTCTCAACATTTCATGTATAGAGACCTTTTTGCCAAAATTCAACACTACTGAGTTATAAGTGATTGAATTTTAATACTTGTCGTCATTTTGCAAAAAATTGACAAAATGGATTTTGCTAACAAACATACACAGGATGCTTAAGAATTCTATACTGTCACAAAAATTGAAATTCAAATATGTATAAATAAGCTCACACTGACCTAAACTATATTGAAAATCTTATGAGCGTATGTATGGTGGGTCGATCGACTCATCACACTAAACGTGTTTTGAAAAAAAAATACTTTTATTTTTTAATTTTTAATTTTTTTTTTATAGTATCGTAAGTATAGTCGAAAGCTCTATTTTGTATAAAAAATTCAAGTCGATTTCTTGAATAGAAGCCTCATACGAGCGTTAACTATATGCAGAGTCGCATAAAAGCTCGTTCGAGGTCTCGGTCAATATATGGTAAGACTCGGTTTTTATTAAAAAAAAAATAATTAAAAATTGCTTTTATATGCAAATTAAAATTCCAAACACTTTTTGCATTAAACATTTTTTAGTAGGATTTTATTTAGCAAAGTTATGACACTTTGAATTTTTACATTAGCCGCCATTTTGAAAAAAATTTTTATATATTTTTTTTAAACATAACGTATAGGGGCTGCACGTTAGTTCTATGCGATACTCAAAATTTAAATTTTTATCTTCGAAACCAAACAGTTAAGAGCGTTAACTCTTCCGAAAGTCTCAAAATGGCTAGTATGGGGGTACGATCGAACTGATACATCGCTTGTTTTCAAGCAAAAATATATATTTTTTATATTTTACTTAGATGAACTTTAGGCTTCTCAACATTTCATGTATAATGACCTTTTTGCCAAAATTCAACACTACTGAGTTATAAGTGATTGAATTTTAATACTTGACGTCATTTTGCAAAAAATTGACAAAATGGATTTTGCTAACAAACATACACAGGATGCTTAAGAATTCTATACTGTCACAAA
The DNA here is from genome assembly GCF_051122295.1 of Plectrocnemia conspersa. NCBI lineage: Eukaryota > Metazoa > Arthropoda > Insecta > Trichoptera > Polycentropodidae > Plectrocnemia > Plectrocnemia conspersa. The sequence continues at coordinate 96,283 of NW_028277174.1, read as the reverse complement.
AATTGAAATTCAAATATGTATAAATAAGCTCACACTGACCTAAACTATATTGAAAATCTTATGAGCGTATGTATGGTGGGTCGATCGACTCATCACACTAAACGTGTTTTGAAAAAAAAATACTTTTATTTTTTAATTTTTAATTTTTTTTTATAGTATCGTAAGTATAGTCGAAAGCTCTATTTTGTATAAAAAATTCAAGTCGATTTCTTGAATAGAAGCCTCATACGAGCGTTAACTATATGCAGAGTCGCATAAAAGCTCGTTCGAGGTCTCGGTCAATATATGGTAAGACTCGGTTTTTATTAAAAAAAAAAAAATTTAAAATTGCTTTTATATGCAAATTAAAATTCCAAACACTTTTTGCATTAAACATTTTTTAGTAGGATTTTATTTAGCAAAGTTATGACACTTTGAATTTTTACATTAGCCGCCATTTTGAAAAAAAAATTTATATATATTTTTTAAACATAACGTATAGGGGCTGCACGTTAGTTCTATGCGATACTCAAAATTTAAATTTTTATCTTCGAAACCAAACAGTTAAGAGCGTTAACTCTTCCGAAAGTCTCAAAATGGCTAGTATGGGGGTACGATCGAACTGATACATCGCTTGTTTTCAAACAAAAATATATATTTTTTATATTTTACTTAGATGAACTTTAGGCTTCTCAACATTTCATGTATAGAGACCTTTTTGCCAAAATTCAACACTACTGAGTTATAAGTGATTGAATTTTAATACTTGTCGTCATTTTGCAAAAAATTGACAAAATGGATTTTGCTAACAAACATACACAGGATGCTTAAGAATTCTATACTGTCACAAAAATTGAAATTCAAATATGTATAAATAAGCTCACACTGACCTAAACTATATTGAAAATCTTATGAGCGTATGTATGGTGGGTCGATCGACTCATCACACTAAACGTGTTTTGAAAAAAAAATACTTTTATTTTTTAATTTTTAATTTTTTTTTATAGTATCGTAAGTATAGTCGAAAGCTCTATTTTGTATAAAAAATTCAAGTCGATTTCTTGAATAGAAGCCTCATACGAGCGTTAACTATATGCAGAGTCGCATAAAAGCTCGTTCGAGGTCTCGGTCAATATATGGTAAGACTCGGTTTTTATTAAAAAAAAAATAATTAAAAATTGCTTTTATATGCAAATTAAAATTCCAAACACTTTTTGCATTAAACATTTTTTAGTAGGATTTCATTTAGCAAAGTTATGACACTTTGAATTTTTACATTAGCCGCCATTTTGAAAAAAAATTTTATATATTTTTTTTAAACATAACGTATAGGGGCTGCACGTTAGTTCTATGCGATACTCAAAATTTAAATTTTTATCTTCGAAACCAAACAGTTAAGAGCGTTAACTCTTCCGAAAGTCTCAAAATGGCTAGTATGGGGGTACGATCGAACTGATACATCGCTTGTTTTCAAGCAAAAATATATATTTTTTATATTTTACTTAGATGAACTTTAGGCTTCTCAACATTTCATGTATAGAGACCTTTTTGCCAAAATTCAACACTACTGAGTTATAAGTGATTGAATTTTAATACTTGTCGTCATTTTGCAAAAAATTGACAAAATGGATTTTGCTAACAAACATACACAGGATGCTTAAGAATTCTATACTGTCACAAAAATTGAAATTCAAATATGTATAAATAAGCTCACACTGACCTAAACTATATTGAAAATCTTATGAGCGTATGTATGGTGGGTCGATCGACTCATCACACTAAACGTGTTTTGAAAAAAAAATACTTTTATTTTTTAATTTTTAATTTTTTTTTATAGTATCGTAAGTATAGTCGAAAGCTCTATTTTGTATAAAAAATTCAAGTCGATTTCTTGAATAGAAGCCTCATACGAGCGTTAACTATATGCAGAGTCGCATAAAAGCTCGTTCGAGGTCTCGGTCAATATATGGTAAGACTCGGTTTTTATTAAAAAAAAAATAATTAAAAATTGCTTTTATATGCAAATTAAAATTCCAAACACTTTTTGCATTAAACATTTTTTAGTAGGATTTCATTTAGCAAAGTTATGACACTTTGAATTTTTACATTAGCCGCCATTTTGAAAAAAAATTTTATATATTTTTTTTAAACATAACGTATAGGGGCTGCACGTTAGTTCTATGCGATACTCAAAATTTAAATTTTTATCTTCGAAACCAAACAGTTAAGAGCGTTAACTCTTCCGAAAGTCTATAAATGGCTAGTATGGGGGTACGATCGAACTGATACATCGCTTGTTTTCAAACAAAAATATATATTTTTTATATTTTACTTAGATGAACTTTAGGCTTCTCAACATTTCATGTATAGAGACCTTTTTGCCAAAATTCAACACTACTGAGTTATAAGTGATTGAATTTTAATACTTGTCGTCATTTTGCAAAAAATTGACAAAATGGATTTTGCTAACAAACATACACAGGATGCTTAAGAATTCTATACTGTCACAAAAATTGAAATTCAAATATGTATAAACAAGCTCACACTGACCCAAACTATATTGAAAATCTTATGAGCGTATGTATGGTGGGTCGATCGACTCATCACACTAAACGTGTTTTGAAAAAAAAATACTTTTATTTTTTAATTTTTAATTTTTTTTTATAGTATCGTAAGTATAGTCGAAAGCTCTATTTTGTATAAAAAATTCAAGTCGATTTCTTGAATAGAAGCCTCATACGAGCGTTAACTATATGCAGAGTCGCATAAAAGCTCGTTCGAGGTCTCGGTCAATATATGGTAAGACTCGGTTTTTATTAAAAAAAAAATAATTAAAAATTGCTTTTATATGCAAATTAAAATTCCAAACACTTTTCGCATCAAACATTTTTTAGTAGGATTTCATTTAGCAAAGTTATGACACTTTGAATTTTTACATTAGCCGCCATTTTGAAAAAAAATTTTATATATTTTTTTTAAACATAACGTATAGGGGCTGCACGTTAGTTCTATGCGATACTCAAAATTTAAATTTTTATCTTCGAAACCAAACAGTTAAGAGCGTTAACTCTTCCGAAAGTCTCAAAATGGCTAGTATGGGGGTACGATCGAACTGATACATCGCTTGTTTTCAAGCAAAAATATATATTTTTTATATTTTACTTAGATGAACTTTAGGCTTCTCAACATTTCATATATAGAGACCTTTTTGCCAAAATTCAACACTACTGAGTTATAAGTGATTGAATTTTAATACTTGTCGTCATTTTGCAAAAAATTGACAAAATGGATTTTGCTAACAAACATACACAGGATGCTTAAGAATTCTATACTGTCACAAAAATTGAAATTCAAATATGTATAAATAAGCTCACACTGACCTAAACTATATTGAAAATCTTATGAGCGTATGTATGGTGGGTCGATCGACTCATCACACTAAACGTGTTTTGAAAAAAAAATACTTTTATTTTTTAATTTTTAATTTTTTTTTATAGTATCGTAAGTATAGTCGAAAGCTCTATTTTGTATAAAAAATTCAAGTCGATTTCTTGAATAGAAGCCTCATACGAGCGTTAACTATATGCAGAGTCGCATAAAAGCTCGTTCGAGGTCTCGGTCAATATATGGTAAGACTCGGTTTTTATTAAAAAAAAATAATTAAAAATTGCTTTTCTATGCAAATTTAAATTCCAAACACTTTTTGCATTAAACATTTTTTAGTAGGATTTCATTTAGCAAAGTTATGACACTTTGAATTTTTACATTAGCCGCCATTTTAAAAAAAAATTTTATATATTTTTTTTAAACATAACGTATAGGGGCTGCACGTTAGTTCTATGCGATACTCAAAATTTAAATTTTTATCTTCGAAACCAAACAGTTAAGAGCGTTAACTCTTCCGAAAGTCTCAAAATGGCTAGTATGGGGGTACGATCGAACTGATACATCGCTTGTTTTCAAGCAAAAATATATATTTTTTATATTTTACTTAGATGAACTTTAGGCTTCTCAACATTTCATGTATAGAGACCTTTTTGCCAAAATTCAACACTACTGAGTTATAAGTGATTGAATTTTAATACTTGTCGTCATTTTGCAAAAAATTGACAAAATGGATTTTGCTAACAAACATACACAGGATGCTTAAGAATTCTATACTGTCACAAAAATTGAAATTCAAATATGTATAAATAAGCTCACACTGACCTAAACTATATTGAAAATCTTATGAGCGTATGTATGGTGGGTCGATCGACTCATCACACTAAACGTGTTTTGAAAAAAAAATACTTTTATTTTTTAATTTTTAATTTTTTTTTATAGTATCGTAAGTATAGTCGAAAGCTCTATTTTGTATAAAAAATTCAAGTCGATTTCTTAAATAGAAGCCTCATACGAGCGTTAACTATATGCAGTGTCGCATAAAAGCTCGTTCGAGGTCTCGGTCAATATATGGTAAGACTCGGTTTTTATTAAAAAAAAAATAATATAAAATTGCTTTTATATGTAAATTAAAATTCCAAACACTTTTTGCATTAGACATTTTTAAGTAGGATTTTATTTAGCAAAGTTATGACACTTTGAATTTTTACATTAGCCGCCATTTTGAAAAAAAAATTTATATATTTTTTTTAAACATAACGTATAGGGGCTGCACGTTAGTTCTATGCGATACTCAAAATTTAAATTTTTATCTTCGAAACCAAACAGTTAAGAGCGTTAACTCTTCCGAAAGTCTCAAAATGGCTAGTATGGGGGTACGATCGAACTGATACATCGCTTGTTTTCAAGCAAAAATATATATTTTTTATATTTTACTTAGATGAACTTTAGGCTTCTCAACATTTTATGTATATAGACCTTTTTGCCAAAATTTAACACTACTGAGTTATGAGTGATTGAATTTTAATACTTGTCGTCATTTTGCAAAAAATTGACAAAATGAATTTTGCTAACAAACATACACAGGATGCTTAAGAATTCTATACTGTCACAAAAATTGAAATTCAAATATGTATAAACAAGCTCACACTGACCTAAACTATATTGAAAATCTTATGAGCGTATGTATGGTGGGTCGATCGACTCATCACACTAAACGTGTTTTGAAAAAAAAATACTTTTATTTTTTAATTTTTAATTTTTTTTTATAGTATCGTAAGTATAGTCGAAAGCTCTATTTTGTATAAAAAATTCAAGTCGATTTCTTGAATAGAAGCCTCATACGAGCGTTAACTATATGCAGAGTCGCATAAAAGCTCGTTCGAGGTCTCGGTCAATATATGGTAAGACTCGGTTTTTATTAAAAAAAAAATAATTAAAAATTGCTTTTATATGCAAATTAAAATTCCAAACACTTTTTGCATTAAACATTTTTTAGTAGGATTTCATTTAGCAAAGTTATGACACTTTGAATTTTTACATTAGCCGCCATTTTGAAAAAAAATTTTATATATTTTTTTTAAACATAACGTATAGGGGCTGCACGTTAGTTCTATGCGATACTCAAAATTTAAATTTTTATCTTCAATACCAAACAGTTAAGAGCGTTAACTCTTCCGAAAGTCTCAAAATGGCTAGTATGGGGGTACGATCGAACTGATACATCGCTTGTTTTCAAACAAAAATATATATTTTTTATATTTTACTTAGATGAACTTTAGGCTTCTCAACATTTCATGTATAGAGACCTTTTTGCCAAAATTCAACACTACTGAGTTATAAGTGATTGAATTTTAATACTTGTCGTCATTTTGCAAAAAATTGACAAAATGGATTTTGCTAACAAACATACACAGGATGCTTAAGAATTCTATACTGTCACAAAAATTGAAATTCAAATATGTATAAACAAGCTCACACTGACCTAAACTATATTGAAAATCTTATGAGCGTATGTATGGTGGGTCGATCGACTCATCACACTAAACGTGTTTTGAAAAAAAAATACTTTTATTTTTTAATTTTTAATTTTTTTTTATAGTATCGTAAGTATAGTCGAAAGCTCTATTTTGTATAAAAAATTCAAGTCGATTTCTTGAATAGAAGCCTCATACGAGCGTTAACTATATGCAGAGTCGCATAAAAGCTCGTTCGAGGTCTCGGTCAATATATGGTAAGACTCGGTTTTTATTAAAAAAAAAATAATTAAAAATTGCTTTTATATGCAAAAAAAAATTCCAAACACTTTTTGCATATATCATTTTTTAGTAGGATTTCATTTAGCAAAGTTATGACACTTTGAATTTTTACATTAGCCGCCATTTTGAAAAAAAATTTTATATATTTTTTTTAAACATAACGTATAGGGGCTGCACGTTAGTTCTATGCGATACTCAAAATTTAAATTTTTATCTTCGAAACCAAACAGTTAAGAGCGTTAACTCTTCCGAAAGTCTCAAAATGGCTAGTATGGGGGTACGATCGAACTGATACATCGCTTGTTTTCAAGCAAAAATATATATTTTTTATATTTTACTTAGATGAACTTTAGGCTTCTCAACATTTCATGTATAGAGACCTTTTTGCCAAAATTCAACACTACTGAGTTATAAGTGATTGAATTTTAATACTTGTCGTCATTTTGCAAAAAATTGACAAAATGGATTTTGCTAACAAACATACACAGGATGCTTAAGAATTCTATACTGTCACAAAAATTGAAATTCAAATATGTATAAATAAGCTCACACTGACCTAAACTATATTGAAAATCTTATAAGCGTATGTATGGTGGGTCGATCGACTCATCACACTAAACGTGTTTTGAAAAAAAAATACTTTTATTTTTTAATTTTTAATTTTTTTTTATAGTATCGTAAGTATAGTCGAAAGCTCTATTTTGTATAAAAAATTCAAGTCGATTTCTTGAATAGAAGCCTCATACGAGCGTTAACTATATGCAGAGTCGCATAAAAGCTCGTTCGAGGTCTCGGTCAATATATGGTAAGACTCGGTTTTTATTAAAAAAAAAATAATTAAAAATTGCTTTTCTATGCAAATTTAAATTCCAAACACTTTTTGCATTAAACATTTTTTAGTAGGATTTCATTTAGCAAAGTTATGACACTTTGAATTTTTACATTAGCCGCCATTTTGAAAAAAAATTTTATATATTTTTTTTAAACATAACGTATAGGGGCTGCACGTTAGTTCTATGCGATACTCAAAATTTAAATTTTTATCTTCGAAACCAAACAGTTAAGAGCGTTAACTCTTCCGAAAGTCTCAAAATGGCTAGTATGGGGGTACGATCGAACTGATACATCGCTTGTTTTCAAGCAAAAATATATATTTTTTATATTTTACTTAGATGAACTTTAGGCTTCTCAACATTTCATGTATAGAGACCTTTTTGCCAAAATTCAACACTACTGAGTTATAAGTGATTGAATTTTAATACTTGTCGTCATTTTGCAAAAAATTGACAAAATGGATTTTGCTAACAAACATACACAGGATGCTTAAGAATTCTATACTGTCACAAAAATTGAAATTCAAATATGTATAAATAAGCTCACACTGACCTAAACTATATTGAAAATCTTATGAGCGTATGTATGGTGGGTCGATCGACTCATCACACTAAACGTGTTTTGAAAAAAAAATACTTTTATTTTTTAATTTTTAATTTTTTTTTATAGTATCGTAAGTATAGTCGAAAGCTCTATTTTGTATAAAAAATTCAAGTCGATTTCTTAAATAGAAGCCTCATACGAGCGTTAACTATATGCAGTGTCGCATAAAAGCTCGTTCGAGGTCTCGGTCAATATATGGTAAGACTCGGTTTTTATTAAAAAAAAAATAATATAAAATTGCTTTTATATGTAAATTGAAATTCCAAACACTTTTTGCATTAGACATTTTTAAGTAGGATTTTATTTAGCAAAGTTATGACACTTTGAATTTTTACATTAGCCGCCATTTTGAAAAAAAAATTTATATATTTTTTTTAAACATAACGTATAGGGGCTGCACGTTAGTTCTATGCGATACTCAAAATTTAAATTTTTATCTTCGAAACCAAACAGTTAAGAGCGTTAACTCTTCCGAAAGTCTCAAAATGGCTAGTATGGGGGTACGATCGAACTGATACATCGCTTGTTTTCAAGCAAAAATATATATTTTTTATATTTTACTTAGATGAACTTTAGGCTTCTCAACATTTCATGTATATAGACCTTTTTGCCAAAATTTAACACTACTGAGTTATGAGTGATTGAATTTTAATACTTGTCGTCATTTTGCAAAAAATTGACAAAATGAATTTTGCTAACAAACATACACAGGATGCTTAAGAATTCTATACTGTCACAAAAATTGAAATTCAAATATGTATAAACAAGCTCACACTGACCTTAACTATATTGAAAATCTTATGAGCGTATGTATGGTGGGTCGATCGACTCATCACACTAAACGTGTTTTGAAAAAAAAATACTTTTATTTTATAATTTTTAATTTTTTTTTATAGTATCGTAAGTATAGTCGAAAGCTCTATTTTGTATAAAAAATTCAAGTCGATTTCTTGAATAGAAGCCTCATACGAGCGTTAACTATATGCAGAGTCGCATAAAAGCTCGTTCGAGGTCTCGGTCAATATATGGTAAGACTCGGTTTTTATTAAAAAAAAAATAATTAAAAATTGCTTTTATATGCAAATTAAAATTCCAAACACTTTTTGCATTAAACATTTTTTAGTAGGATTTTATTTAGCAAAGTTATGACTTTTTGAATTTTTACATTAGCCGCCATTTTGAAAAAAAAATTTATATATATTTTTTAAACATAACGTATAGGGGCTGCACGTTAGTTCTATGCGATACTTAAAATTTAAATTTTTATCTTCGAAACCAAACAGTTAAGAGCGTTAACTCTTCCGAAAGTCTCAAAATGGCTAGTATGGGGGTACGATCGAACTGATACATCGCTTGTTTTCAAGCAAAAATATATATTTTTTATATTTTACTTAGATGAACTTTAGGCTTCTCAACATTTCATGTATAGAGACCTTTTTGCCAAAATTCAACACTACTGAGTTATAAGTGATTGAATTTTAATACTTGTCGTCATTTTGCAAAAAATTGACAAAATGGATTTTGCTAACAAACATACACAGGATGCTTAAGAATTCTATACTGTCACAAAAATTGAAATTCAAATATGTATAAACAAGCTCACACTGACCTAAACTATATTGAAAATCTTATGAGCGTATGTATGGTGGGTCGATCGACTCATCACACTAAACGTGTTTTGAAAAAAAAATACTTTTATTTTATAATTTTTAATTTTTTTTTATAGTATCGTAAGTATAGTCGAAAGCTCTATTTTGTATAAAAAATTCAAGTCGATTTCTTGAATAGAAGCCTCATACGAGCGTTAACTATATGCAGAGTCGCATAAAAGCTCGTTCGAGGTCTCGGTCAATATATGGTAAGACTCGGTTTTTATTAAAAAAAAAATAATTAAAAATTGCTTTTATATGCAAATTATAATTCCAAACACTTTTTGCATTAAACATTTTTTAGTAGGATTTCATTTAGCAAAGTTATGACACTTTGAATTTTTACATTAGCCGCCATTTTGAAAAAAAATTTTATATATTTTTTTTAAACATAACGTATAGGGGCTGCACGTTAGTTCTATGCGATACTCAAAATTTAAATTTTTATCTTCGAAACCAAACAGTTAAGAGCGTTAACTCTTCCGAAAGTCTCAAAATGGCTAGTATGGGGGTACGATCGAACTGATACATCGCTTGTTTTCAAACAAAAATATATATTTTTTATATTTTACTTAGATGAACTTTAGGCTTCTCAACATTTCATGTATAGAGACCTTTTTGCCAAAATTCAACACTACTGAGTTATAAGTGATTGAATTTTAATACTTGTCGTCATTTTGCAAAAAATTGACAAAATGGATTTTGCTAACAAACATACACAGGATGCTTAAGAATTCTATACTGTCACAAAAATTGAAATTTAAATATGTATAAACAAGCTCACACTGACCTAAACTATATTGAAAATCTTATGAGCGTATGTATGGTGGGTCGATCGACTCATCACACTAAACGTGTTTTGAAAAAAAAATACTTTTATTTTTTAATTTTTAATTTTTTTTTATAGTATCGTAAGTATAGTCGAAAGCTCTATTTTGTATAAAAAATTCAAGTCGATTTCTTGAATAGAAGCCTCATACGAGCGTTAACTATATGCAGAGTCGCATAAAAGCTCGTTCGAGGTCTCGGTCAATATATGGTAAGACTCGGTTTTTATTAAAAAAAAAATAATTAAAAATTGCTTTTATATGCAAAAAAAAATTCCAAACACTTTTTGCATTTATCATTTTTTAGTAGGATTTCATTTAGCAAAGTTATGACACTTTGAATTTTTACATTAGCCGCCATTTTGAAAAAAAATTTTATATATTTTTTTTAAACATAACGTATAGGGGCTGCACGTTAGTTCTATGCGATACTCAAAATTTAAATTTTTATCTTCGAAACCAAACAGTTAAGAGCGTTAACTCTTCCGAAAGTCTCAAAATGGCTAGTATGGGGGTACGATCGAACTGATACATCGCTTGTTTTCAAGCAAAAATATATATTTTTTATATTTTACTTAGATGAACTTTAGGCTTCTCAACATTTCATGTATAGAGACCTTTTTGCCAAAATTCAACACTACTGAGTTATAAGTGATTGAATTTTAATACTTGTCGTCATTTTGCAAAAAATTGACAAAATGGATTTTGCTAACAAACATACACAGGATGCTTAAGAATTCTATACTGTCACAAAAATTGAAATTCAAATATGTATAAATAAGCTCACACTGACCTAAACTATATTGAAAATCTTATGAGCGTATGTATGGTGGGTCGATCGACTCATCACACTAAACGTGTTTTGAAAAAAAAATACTTTTATTTTTTAATTTTTAATTTTTTTTTATAGTATCGTAAGTATAGTCGAAAGCTCTATTTTGTATAAAAAATTCAAGTCGATTTCTTGAATAGAAGCCTCATACGAGCGTTAACTATATGCAGAGTCGCATAAAAGCTCGTTCGAGGTCTCGGTCAATATATGGTAAGACTCGGTTTTTATTAAAAAAAAAATAATTAAAAATTGCTTTTCTATGCAAATTTAAATTCCAAACACTTTTTGCATTAAACATTTTTTAGTAGGATTTCATTTAGCAAAGTTATGACACTTTGAATTTTTACATTAGCCGCCATTTTGAAAAAAAATTTTATATATTTTTTTTAAACATAACGTATAGGGGCTGCACGTTAGTTCTATGCGATACTCAAAATTTAAATTTTTATCTTCGAAACCAAACAGTTAAGAGCGTTAACTCTTCCGAAAGTCTCAAAATGGCTAGTATGGGGGTACGATCGAACTGATACATCGCTTGTTTTCAAGCAAAAATATATATTTTTTATATTTTACTTAGATGAACTTTAGGCTTCTCAACATTTCATGTATATAGACCTTTTTGCCAAAATTTAACACTACTGAGTTATGAGTGATTGAATTTTAATACTTGTCGTCATTTTGCAAAAAATTGACAAAATGAATTTTGCTAACAAACATACACAGGATGCTTAAGAATTCTATACTGTCACAAAAATTGAAATTCAAATATGTATAAACAAGCTCACACTGACCTAAACTATATTGAAAATCTTATGAGCGTATGTATGGTGGGTCGATCGACTCATCACACTAAACGTGTTTTGAAAAAAAAATACTTTTATTTTTTAATTTTTAATTTTTTTTTATAGTATCGTAAGTATAGTCGAAAGCTCTATTTTGTATAAAAAATTCAAGTCGATTTCTTGAATAGAAGCCTCATACGAGCGTTAACTATATGCAGAGTCGCATAAAAGCTCGTTCGAGGTCTCGGTCAATATATGGTAAGACTCGGTTTTTATTAAAAAAAAAATAATTAAAAATTGCTTTTATATGCAAATTAAAATTCCAAACACTTTTTGCATTAAACATTTTTTAGTAGGATTTCATTTAGCAAAGTTATGACACTTTAAATTTTTACATTAGCCGCCATTTTAAAAAAAAATTTTATATATTTTTTTTAAACATAACGTATAGGGGCTGCACGTTAGTTCTATGCGATACTTAAAATTTAAATTTTTATCTTCGAAACCAAACAGTTAAGAGCGTTAACTCTTCCGAAAGTCTCAAAATGGCTAGTATGGGGGTACGATCGAACTGATACATCGCTTGTTTTCAAGCAAAAATATATATTTTTTATATTTTATTTAGATGAACCTTAGGCTTCTCAACATTTCATGTATAGAGACCTTTTTGCCAAAATTCAACACTACTGAGTTATAAGTGATTGAATTTTAATACTTGTCGTCATTTTGCAAAAAATTGACAAAATGGATTTTGCTAACAAACATACACAGGATGCTTAAGAATTCTATACTGTTACAAAAATTGAAATTCAAATATGTATAAATAAGCTCACACTGACCTAAACTATATTGAAAATCTTATGAGCGTATGTATGGTGGGTCGATCGACTCATCACACTAAACGTGTTTTGAAAAAAAAATACTTTAATTTTTTAATTTTTAATTTTTTTTTATAGTATCGTAAGTATAGTCGAAAGCTCTATTTTGTATAAAAAATTCAAGTCGATTTCTTGAATAGAAGCCTCATACGAGCGTTAACTATATGCAGAGTCGCATAAAAGCTCGTTCGAGGTCTCGGTCAATATATGGTAAGACTCGGTTTTTATTAAAAAAAAAATAATTAAAAATTGCTTTTATATGCAAATTAAAATTCCAAACACTTTTTGCATTAAACATTTTTTAGTAGGATTTTATTTAGCAAAGTTATGACACTTTGAATTTTTACATTAGCCGCCATTTTGAAAAAAATTTTTATATATTTTTTTTAAACATAACGTATAGGGGCTGCACGTTAGTTCTATGCGATACTCTAAATTCAAATTTTTATCTTCGAAACCAAACAGTTAAGAGCGTTAACTCTTCCGAAAGTCTCAAAATGGCTAGTATGGGGGTACGATCGAACTGATACATCGCTTGTTTTCAAGCAAAAATATATATTTTTTATATTTTACTTAGATGAACTTTAGGCTTCTCAACATTTCATGTATAGAGACCTTTTTGCCAAAATTCAACACTACTGAGTTATAAGTGATTGAATTTTAATACTTGTCGTCATTTTGCAAAAAATTGACAAAATGGATTTTGCTAACAAACATACACAGGATGCTTAAGAATTCTATACTGTCACAAAAATTGAAATTCAAATATGTATAAATAAGCTCACACTGACCTAAACTATATTGAAAATCTTATGAGCGTATGTATGGTGGGTCGATAGACTCATCACACTAAACGTGTTTTGAAAAAAAAATACTTTAATTTTTTAATTTTTAATTTTTTTTTATAGTATCGTAAGTATAGTCGAAAGCTCTATTTTGTATAAAAAATTCAAGTCGATTTCTTGAATAGAAGCCTCATACGAGCGTTAACTATATGCAGAGTCGCATAAAAGCTCGTTCGAGGTCTCGGTCAATATATGGTAAGACTCGGTTTTTATTAAAAAAAAAATAATTAAAAATTGCTTTTATATGCAAATTAAAATTCCAAACACTTTTTGCATTAAACATTTTTTAGTAGGATTTTATTTAGCAAAGTTATGACTTTTTGAATTTTTACATTAGCCGCCATTTTGAAAAAAAAATTTATATATATTTTTTAAACATAACGTATAGGGGCTGCACGTTAGTTCTATGCGATACTTAAAATTTAAATTTTTATTTTCGAAACCAAACAGTTAAGAGCGTTAACTCTTCCGAAAGTCTCAAAATGGCTAGTATGGGGGTACGATCGAACTGATACATCGCTTGTTTTCAAGCAAAAATATATATTTTTTATATTTTACTTAGATGAACTTTAGGCTTCTCAACATTTCATGTATAGAGACCTTTTTGCCAAAATTCAACACTACTGAGTTATAAGTGATTGAATTTTAATACTTGTCGTCATTTTGCAAAAAATTGACAAAATGGATTTTGCTAACAAACATACACAGGATGCTTAAGAATTCTATACTGTCACAAAAATTGAAATTCAAATATGTATAAACAAGCTCACACTTACCTAAACTATATTGAAAATCTTATGAGCGTATGTATGGTGGGTCGATCGACTCATCACACTAAACGTGTTTTGAAAAAAAAATACTTTTATTTTTTAATTTTTAATTTTTTTTTATAGTATCGTAAGTATAGTCGAAAGCTCTATTTTGTATAAAAAATTCAAGTCGATTTCTTGAATAGAAGCCTCATACGAGCGTTAACTATATGCAGAGTCGCATAAAAGCTCGTTCGAGGTCTCGGTCAATATATGGTAAGACTCGGTTTTTATTAAAAAAAAAATAATTAAAAATTGCTTTTATATGCAAATTAAAATTCCAAACACTTTTTGCATTAAACATTTTTTAGTAGGATTTCATTTAGCAAAGTTATGACACTTTGAATTTTTACATTAGCCGCCATTTTGAAAAAAAATTTTATATATTTTTTTTAAACATAACGTATAGGGGCTGCACGTTAGTTCTATGCGATACTCAAAATTTAAATTTTTATCTTCAAAACCAAACAGTTAAGAGCGTTAACTCTTCCGAAAGTCTCAAAATGGCTAGTATGGGGGTACGATCGAACTGATACATCGCTTGTTTTCAAGCAAAAATATATATTTTTTATATTTTACTTAGATGAACTTTAGGCTTCTCAACATTTCATGTATAGAGACCTTTTTGCCAAAATTCAACACTACTGAGTTATAAGTGATTGAATTTTAATACTTGTCGTCATTTTGCAAAAAATTGACAAAATGGATTTTGCTAACAAACATACACAGGATGCTTAAGAATTCTATACTGTCACAAAAATTGAAATTCAAATATGTATAAATAAGCTCACACTGACCTAAACTATATTGAAAATCTTATGAGCGTATGTATGGTGGGTCGATCGACTCATCACACTAAACGTGTTTTGAAAAAAAAATACTTTTATTTTTTAATTTTTAATTTTTTTTTATAGTATCGTAAGTATAGTCGAAAGCTCTATTTTGTATAAAAAATTCAATTCGATTTCTTGAATAGAAGCCTCATACGAGCGTTAACTATATGCAGAGTCGCATAAAAGCTCGTTCGAGGTCTCGGTCAATATATGGTGAGACTCGGTTTTTATTAAAAAAAAAATAATTAAAAATTGCTTTTATATGCAAATTAAAATTCCAAACACTTTTTGCATTAAACATTTTTTAGTAGGATATTATTTAGCAAAGTTATGACACTTTGAATTTTTACATTAGCCGCCATTTTGAAAAAAAAATTTATATATATTTTTTAAACATAACGTATAGGGGCTGCACGTTAGTTCTATGCGATACTCAAAATTTAAATTTTTATCTTCGAAACCAAACAGTTAAGAGCGTTAACTCTTCCGAAAGTCTCAAAATGGCTAGTATGGGGGTACGATCGAACTGATACATCGCTTGTTTTCAAGCAAAAATATATATTTTTTATATTTTACTTAGATGAACTTTAGGCTTCTCAACATTTCATGTATAGAGACCTTTTTGCCAAAATTCAACACTACTGAGTTATAAGTGATTGAATTTTAATACTTGTCGTCATTTTGCAAAAAATTGACAAAATGGATTTTGCTAACAAACATACACAGGATGCTTAAGAATTCTATACTGTCACAAAAATTGAAATTCAAATATGTATAAACAAGCTCACACTGACCTAAACTATATTGAAAATCTTATGAGCGTATGTATGGTGGGTCGATCGACTCATCACACTAAACGTGTTTTGAAAAAAAAATACTTTTATTTTTTAATTTTTAATTTTTTTTTATAGTATCGTAAGTATAGTCGAAAGCTCTATTTTGTATAAAAAATTCAAGTCGATTTCTTGAATAGAAGCCTCATTCGAGCGTTAACTATATGCAGAGTCGCATAAAAGCTCGTTCGAGGTCTCGGTCAATATATGGTAAGACTTGGTTTTTATTAAAAAAAAAATAATTAAAAATTGCTTTTATATGCAAATTAAAATTCCAAACACTTTTTGCATTAAACATTTTTTAGTAGGATGTATTTAGCAAAGTTATGACACTTTGAATTTTTACATTAGCCGCCATTTTGAAAAAAAATTTTATATATTTTTTTTAAACATAACGTATAGGGGCTGCACGTTAGTTCTATGCGATACTCAAAATTTAAATTTTTATCTTCGAAATCAAACAGTTAAGAGCGTTAACTCTTCCGAAAGTCTCAAAATGGCTAGTATGGGGGTACGATCGAACTGATACATCGCTTGTTTTCAAGCAAAAATATATATTTTTTATATTTTACTTAGATGAACTTTAGGCTTCTCAACATTTCATGTATAGAGACCTTTTTGCCAAAATTCAACACTACTGAGTTATAAGTGATTGAATTTTAATACTTGTCGTCATTTTGCAAAAAATTGACAAAATGGATTTTGCTAACAAACATACACAGGATGCTTAAGAATTCTATACTGTCACAAAAATTGAAATTCAAATATGTATAAACAAGCTCACACTGACCTAAACTATATTGAAAATCTTATGAGCGTATGTATGGTGGGTCGATCGACTCATCACACTAAACGTGTTTTGAAAAAAAAATACTTTTATTTTTTAATTTTTAATTTTTTTTTATAGTATCGTAAGTATAGTCGAAAGCTCTATTTTGTATAAAAAATTCAAGTCGATTTCTTGAATAGAAGCCTCATACGAGCGTTAACTATATGCAGAGTCGCATAAAAGCTCGTTCGAGGTCTCGGTCAATATATGGTAAGACTCGGTTTTTATTAAAAAAAAAATAATTAAAAATTGCTTTTATATGCAAATTAAAATTCCAAACACTTTTTGCATTAAACATTTTTTAGTAGGATTTTATTTAGCAAAGTTATGACACTTTGAATTTTTACATTAGCCGCCATTTTGAAAAAAATTTTTATATATTTTTTTTAAACATAACGTATAGGGGCTGCACGTTAGTTCTATGCGATACTCTAAATTTAAATTTTTATCTTCGAAACCAAACAGTTAAGAGCGTTAACTCTTCCGAAAGTCTCAAAATGGCTAGTATGGGGGTACGATCGAACTGATACATCGCTTGTTTTCAAGCAAAAATATATATTTTTTATATTTTACTTAGATGAACTTTAGGCTTCTCAACATTTCATGTATAGAGACCTTTTTGCCAAAATTCAACACTACTGAGTTATAAGTGATTGAATTTTAATACTTGTCGTCATTTTGCAAAAAATTGACAAAATGGATTTTGCTAACAAACATACACAGGATGCTTAAGAATTCTATACTGTCACAAAAATTGAAATTCAAATATGTATAAACAAGCTCACACTGACCTAAACTATATTGAAAATCTTATGAGCGTATGTATGGTGGGTCGATCGACTCATCACACTAAACGTGTTTTGAAAAAAAAATACTTTTATTTTTTAATTTTTAATTTTTTTTTATAGTATCGTAAGTATAGTCGAAAGCTCTATTTTGTATAAAAAATTCAAGTCGATTTCTTGAATAGAAGCCTCATACGAGCGTTAACTATATGCAGAGTCGCATAAAAGCTCGTTCGAGGTCTCGGTCAATATATGGTAAGACTCGGTTTTTATTGAAAAAAAAATAATTAAAAATTGCTTTTATATGCAAATTAAAATTTCAAACACTTTTTGCATTAAACATTTTTTAGTAGGATTTCATTTAGCAAAGTTATGACACTTTGAATTTTTACATTAGCCGCCATTTTGAAAAAAAAATTTATATATTTTTTTTAAACATAACGTATAGGGGCTGCACGTTAATTCTATGCGATACTCAAAATTTAAATTTTTATCTTCGAAACCAAACAGTTAAGAGCGTTAACTCTTCTGAAAGTCTCAAAATGGCTAGTATGGGGGTACGATCGAACTGATACATCGCTTGTTTTCAAGCAAAAATATATATTTTTTATATTTTACTTAGATGAACTTTAGGCTTCTCAACATTTCATGTATAGAGACCTTTTTGCCAAAATTCAACACTACTGAGTTATAAGTGATTGAATTTTAATACTTGTCGTCATTTTGCAAAAAATTGACAAAATGGATTTTGCTAACAAACATACACAGGATGCTTAAGAATTCTATACTGTCACAAAAATTGAAATTCAAATATGTATAAACAAGCTCACACTGACCTAAACTATATTGAAAATCTTATGAGCGTATGTATGGTGGGTCGATCGACTCATCACACTAAACGTGTTTTGAAAAAAAAATACTTTTATTTTTTAATTTTTAATTTTTTTTTATAGTATCGTAAGTATAGTCGAAAGCTCTATTTTGTATAAAAAATTCAAGTCGATTTCTTGAATAGAAGCCTCATTCGAGCGTTAACTATATGCAGAGTCGCATAAAAGCTCGTTCGAGGTCTCGGTCAATATATGGTAAGACTTGGTTTTTATTAAAAAAAAAATAATTAAAAATTGCTTTTATATGCAAATTAAAATTCCAAACACTTTTTGCATTAAACATTTTTTAGTAGGATGTATTTAGCAAAGTTATGACACTTTGAATTTTTACATTAGCCGCCATTTTGAAAAAAAATTTTATATATTTTTTTTAAACATAACGTATAGGGGCTGCACGTTAGTTCTATGCGATACTCAAAATTTAAATTTTTATCTTCGAAATCAAACAGTTAAGAGCGTTAACTCTTCCGAAAGTCTCAAAATGGCTAGTATGGGGGTACGATCGAACTGATACATCGCTTGTTTTCAAGCAAAAATATATATTTTTTATATTTTACTTAGATGAACTTTAGGCTTCTCAACATTTCATGTATAGAGACCTTTTTGCCAAAATTCAACACTACTGAGTTATAAGTGATTGAATTTTAATACTTGTCGTCATTTTGCAAAAAATTGACAAAATGGATTTTGCTAACAAACATACACAGGATGCTTAAGAATTCTATACTGTCACAAAAATTGAAATTCAAATATGTATAAACAAGCTCACACTGACCTAAACTATATTGAAAATCTTATGAGCGTATGTATGGTGGGTCGATCGACTCATCACACTAAACGTGTTTTGAAAAAAAAATACTTTTATTTTTTAATTTTTAATTTTTTTTTATAGTATCGTAAGTATAGTCGAAAGCTCTATTTTGTATAAAAAATTCAAGTCGATTTCTTGAATAGAAGCCTCATACGAGCGTTAACTATATGCAGAGTCGCATAAAAGCTCGTTCGAGGTCTCGGTCAATATATGGTAAGACTCGGTTTTTATTAAAAAAAAAATAATTAAAAATTGCTTTTATATGCAAATTAAAATTCCAAACACTTTTTGCATTAAACATTTTTTAGTAGGATTTCATTTAGCAAAGTTATGACACTTTGAATTTTTACATTAGCCGCCATTTTGAAAAAAAATTTTATATATTTTTTTTAAACATAACGTATAAGGGCTGCACGTTAGTTCTATGCGATACCCAAAATTTAAATTTTTATCTTTGAAACCAAACAGTTAAGAGCGTTAACTCTTCCGAAAGTCTCAAAATGGCTAGTATGGGGGTACGATCGAACTGATACATCGCTTGTTTTCAAGCAAAAATATATATTTTTTATATTTTACTTAGATGAACTTTAGGCTTCTCAACATTTCATGTATATAGACCTTTTTGCCAAAATTCAACACTACTGAGTTATAAGTGATTGAATTTTAATACTTGTCGTCATTTTGCAAAAAATTGACAAAATGGATTTTGCTAACAAACATACACAGGATGCTTAAGAATTCTATACTGTCACAAAAATTGAAATTTAAATATGTATAAACAAGCTCACACTGACCTAAACTATATTGAAAATCTTATGAGCGTATGTATGGTGGGTCGATCGACTCATCACACTAAACGTGTTTTGAAAAAAAAATACTTTTATTTTTTAATTTTTAATTTTTTTTTATAGTATCGTAAGTATAGTCGAAAGCTCTATTTTGTATAAAAAATTCAAGTCGATTTCTAAATAGAAGCCTCATACGAGCGTTAACTATATGCAGAGTCGCATAAAAGCTCGTTCGAGGTCTCGGTCAATATATGGTAAGACTCGGTTTTTATTAAAAAAAAAATAATTAAAAATTGCTTTTATATGCAAATTAAAATTCCAAACACTTTTTGCATTAAACATTTTTTAGTAGGATTTCATTTAGCAAAGTTATGACACTTTGAATTTTTACATTAGCCGCCATTTTGAAAAAAAATTTTATATATTTTTTTTAAACATAACGTATAAGGGCTGCACGTTAGTTCTATGCGATACCCAAAATTTAAATTTTTATCTTTGAAACCAAACAGTTAAGAGCGTTAACTCTTCCGAAAGTCTCAAAATGGCTAGTATGGGGGTACGATCGAACTGATACATCGCTTGTTTTCAAGCAAAAATATATATTTTTTATATTTTACTTAGATGAACTTTAGGCTTCTCAACATTTCATGTATAGAGACCTTTTTGCCAAAATTCAACACTACTGAGTTATAAGTGATTGAATTTTAATACTTGTCGTCATTTTGCAAAAAATTGACAAAATGGATTTTGCTAACAAACATACACAGGATGCTTAAGAATTCTATACTGTCACAAAAATTGAAATTCAAATATGTATAAATAAGCTCACACTGACCTAAACTATATTGAAAATATTATGAGCGTATGTATGGTGGGTCGATCGACTCATCACACTAAACGTGTTTTGAAAAAAAAATACTTTTATTTTTTAATTTTTAATTTTTTTTTATAGTATCGTAAGTATAGTCGAAAGCTCTATTTTGTATAAAAAATTCAAGTCGATTTCTTGAATAGAAGCCTCATACGAGCGTTAACTATATGCAGAGTCGCATAAAAGCTCGTTCGAGGTCTCGGTCAATATATGGTAAGACTCGGTTTTTATTAAAAAAAAAATAATTAAAAATTGCTTTTATATGCAAATTAAAATTCCGAACACTTTTTGCATTAAACATTTTTTAGTAGGATTTTATTTAGCAAAGTTATGACACTTTCAATTTTTACATTAGCCGCAATTTTGAAAAAAAAATTTATATATATTTTTTAAACATAACGTATAGGGGCTGCACGTTAGTTCTATGCGATATTAAAAATTTAAATTTTTATCTTCGAAACCAAACAGTTAAGAGCGTTAACTCTTCCGAAAGTCTCAAAATGGCTAGTATGGGGGTACGATCGAACTGATACATCGCTTGTTTTCAAACAAAAATATATATTTTTTATATTTTACTTAGATGAACTTTAGGCTTCTCAACATTTCATGTATAGAGACCTTTTTGCCAAAATTCAACACTACTGAGTTATAAGTGATTGAATTTTAATACTTGTCGTCATTTTGCAAAAAATTGACAAAATGGATTTTGCTAACAAACATACACAGGATGCTTAAGAATTCTATACTGTCACAAAAATTGAAATTTAAATATGTATAAATAAGCTCACACTGACCTAAACTATATTGAAAATCTTATGAGCGTATGTATGGTGGGTCGATCGACTCATCACACTAAACGTGTTTTGAAAAAAAAATACTTTTATTTTTTAATTTTTAATTTTTTTTTATAGTATCGTAAGTATAGTCGAAAGCTCTATTTTGTATAAAAAATTCAAGTCGATTTCTTGAATAGAAGCCTCATACGAGCGTTAACTATATGCAGAGTCGCATAAAAGCTCGTTCGAGGTCTCGGTCAATATATGGTAAGACTCGGTTTTTATTAAAAAAAAAATAATTAAAAATTGCTTTTATATGCAAATTAAAATTCCAAACACTTTTTGCATTAAACATTTTTTAGTAGGATTTTATTTAGCAAAGTTATGACACTTTCAATTTTTACATTAGCCGCCATTTTGAAAAAAAAATTTATATATATTTTTTAAACATAACGTATAGGGGCTGCACGTTAGTTCTATGCGATATTAAAAATTTAAATTTTTATCTTCGAAACCAAACAGTTAAGAGCGTTAACTCTTCCGAAAATCTCAAAATGGCTAGTATGGGGGTACGATCGAACTGATACATCGCTTGTTTTCAAACAAAAATATATATTTTTTATATTTTACTTAGATGAACTTTAGGCTTCTCAACATTTCATGTATAGAGACCTTTTTGCCAAAATTCAACACTACTGAGTTATAAGTGATTGAATTTTAATACTTGTCGTCATTTTGCAAAAAATTGACAAAATGGATTTTGCTAACAAACATACACAGGATGCTTAAGAATTCTATACTGTCACAAAAATTGAAATTTAAATATGTATAAATAAGCTCACACTGACCTAAACTATATTGAAAATCTTATGAGCGTATGTATGGTGGGTCGATCGACTCATCACACTAAACGTGTTTTGAAAAAAAAATACTTTTATTTTTTAATTTTTAATTTTTTTTTATAGTATCGTAAGTATAGTCGAAAGCTCTATTTTGTATAAAAAATTCAAGTCGATTTCTTGAATAGAAGCCTCATACGAGCGTTAACTATATGCAGAGTCGCATAAAAGCTCGTTCGAGGTCTCGGTCAATATATGGTAAGACTCGGTTTTTATTAAAAAAAAAATAATTAAAAATTGCTTTTATATGCAAATTAAAATTCCAAACACTTTTTGCATTAAACATTTTGTAGTAGGATTTCATTTAGCAAAGTTATGACACTTTGAATTTTTACATTAGCCGCCATTTTGAAAAGAAATTTTATATATTTTTTTTAAACATAACGTATAGGGACTGCACGTTAGTTCTATGCGATACTTAAAATTTAAATTTTTATCTTCGAAACCAAACAGTTAAGAGCGTTAACTCTTCCGAAAGTCTCAAAATGGCTAGTATGGGGGTACGATCGAACTGATACATCGCTTGTTTTCAAACAAAAATATATATTTTTTATATTTTACTTAGATGAACTTTAGGCTTCTCAACATTTCATGTATAGAGACCTTTTTGCCAAAATTCAACACTACTGAGTTATAAGTGATTGAATTTTAATACTTGTCGTCATTTTGCAAAAAATTGACAAAATGGATTTTGCTAACAAACATACACAGGATGCTTAAGAATTCTATACTGTCACAAAAATTGAAATTTAAATATGTATAAATAAGCTCACACTGACCTAAACTATATTGAAAATCTTATGAGCGTATGTATGGTGGGTCGATCGACTCATCACACTAAACGTGTTTTGAAAAAAAAATACTTTTATTTTTTAATTTTTAATTTTTTTTTATAGTATCGTAAGTATAGTTGAAAGCTCTATTTTGTATAAAAAATTCAAGTCGATTTCTTGAATAGAAGCTTCATACGAGCGTTAACTATATGCAGAGTCGCATAAAAGCTCGTTCGAGGTCTCGGTCAATATATGGTAAGACTCGGTTTTTATTAAAAAAAAAATAATTAAAAATTGCTTTTATATGCAAATTAAAATTCCAAACACTTTTTGCATTAAACATTTTTTAGTAGGATTTTATTTAGCAAAGTTATGACACTTTGAATTTTTACATTAGCCGCCATTTTGAAAAAAAATTTTATATATTTTTTTTAAACATAACGTATAGGGGCTGCACGTTAGTTCTATGCGATACTCAAAATTTAAATTTTTATCTATGAAACCAAACAGTTAAGAGCGTTAACTCTTCCGAAAGTCTCAAAATGGCTAGTATGGGGGTACGATCGAACTGATACATCGCTTGTTTTCAAGCAAAAATATATATTTTTTATATTTTACTTAGATGAACTTTAGGCTTCTCAACATTTCATGTATAGAGACCTTTTTGCCAAAATTCAACACTACTGAGTTATAAGTGATTGAATTTTAATACTTGTCGTCATTTTGCAAAAAATTGACAAAATGGATTTTGCTAACAAACATACACAGGATGCTTAAGAATTCTATACTGTCACAAAAATTGAAATTTAAATATGTATAAATAAGCTCACACTGACCTAAACTATATTGAAAATCTTATGAGCGTATGTATGGTGGGTCGATCGACTCATCACACTAAACGTGTTTTGAAAAAAAAATACTTTTATTTTTTAATTTTTAATTTTTTTTTATAGTATCGTAAGTATAGTCGAAAGCTCTATTTTGTATAAAAAATTCAAGTCGATTTCTTGAATAGAAGCCTCATACGAGCGTTAACTATATGCAGAGTCGCATAAAAGCTCGTTCGAGGTCTCGGTCAATATATGGTAAGACTCGGTTTTTATTAAAAAAAAAATAATTCAAAATTGCTTTTCTATGCAAATTTAAATTCCAAACACTTTTTGCAATAAACATTTTTTAGTAGGATTTTATTTAGCAAAGTTATGACACTTTGAATTTTTACATTAGCCGCCATTTTGAAAAAAAATTTTATATATTTTTTTTAAACATAACGTATAGGGGCTGCACGTTAGTTCTATGCGATACTCAAAATTTAAATTTTTATCTTCGAAACCAAACAGTTAAGAGCGTAACTCTTCCGAAAGTCTCAAAATGGCTAGTATGGGGGTACGATCGAACTGATACATCGCTTGTTTTCAAGCAAAAATATATATTTTTTATATTTTACTTAGATGAACTTTAGGCTTCTCAACATTTCATGTATAGAGACCTTTTTGCCAAAATTCAACACTACTGAGTTATAAGTGATTGAATTTTAATACTTGTCGTCATTTTGCAAAAAAATGACAAAATGGATTTTGCTAACAAACATACACAGGATGCTTAAGAATTCTATACTGTCACAAAAATTGAAATTCAAATATGTATAAATAAGCTCACACTGACCTAAACTATATTGAAAATCTTATGAGCGTATGTATGGTGGGTCGATCGACTCATCACACTAAACGTGTTTTGAAAAAAAAATACTTTTATTTTTTAATTTTTAATTTTTTTTTATTGTATCGTAAGTATAGTCGAAAGCTCTATTTTGTATAAAAAATTCAAGTCGATTTCTTGAATAGAAGCCTCATACGAGCGTTAACTATATGCAGAGTCGCATAAAAGCTCGTTCGAGGTCTCGGTCAATATATGGTAAGACTCGGTTTTTATTAAAAAAAAAATAATTAAAAAATGCTTTTATATGCAAATTAAAATTCCAAACACTTTTTGCATTAAACATTTTTTAGTAGGATTTCATTTAGCAAAGTTATGACACTTTGAATTTTTACATTAGCCGCCATTTTGAAAAAAAATTTTATATATTTTTTTTAAACATAACGTATAGGGGCTGCACGTTAGTTCTATGCGATACTTAAAATTTAAATTTTTATCTTCTAAACCAAACAGTTAAGAGCGTTAACTCTTCCGAAAGTCTCAAAATGGCTAGTATGGGGGTACGATCGAACTGATACATCGCTTGTTTTCAAGCAAAAATATATATTTTTTATATTTTACTTAGATGAACTTTAGGCTTCTCAACATTTCATGTATAGAGACCTTTTTGCCAAAATTCAACACTACTGAGTTATAAGTGATTGAATTTTAATACTTGTCGTCATTTTGCAAAAAATTGACAAAATGGATTTTGCTAACAAACATACACAGGATGCTTAAGAATTCTATACTGTCACAAAAATTGAAATTCAAATATGTATAAACAAGCTCACACTGACCTAAACTATATTGAAAATCTTATGAGCGTATGTATGGTGGGTCGATCGACTCATCACACTAAACGTGTTTTGAAAAAAAAATACTTTTATTTTTTAATTTTTAATTTTTTTTTTATAGTATCGTAAGTATAGTCGAAAGCTCTATTTTGTATAAAAAATTCAAGTCGATTTCTTGAATAGAAGCCTCATACGAGCGTTAACTATATGCAGAGTCGCATAAAAGCTCGTTCGAGGTCTCGGTCAATATATGGTAAGACTCGGTTTTTATTAAAAAAAAAATAATTAAAAATTGCTTTTATATGCAAATTAAAATTCCAAACACTTTTTGCATTAAACATTTTTTAGTAGGATATTATTTAGCAAAGTTATGACACTTTGAATTTTTACATTAGCCGCCATTTTGAAAAAAAATTTTATATATTTTTTTTAAACATAACGTATAGGGGCTGCACGTTAGTTCTATGCGATACTCAAAATTTAAATTTTTATCTTCGAAACCAAACAGTTAAGAGCGTTAACTCTTCCGAAAGTCTCAAAATGGCTAGTATGGGGGTACGATCGAACTGATACATCGCTTGTTTTCAAGCAAAAATATATATTTTTTATATTTTACTTAGATGTACTTTAGGCTTCTCAACATTTCATGTATAGAGACCTTTTTGCCAAAATTCAACACTACTGAGTTATAAGTGATTGAATTTTAATACTTGTCGTCATTTTGCAAAAAATTGACAAAATGGATTTTGCTAACAAACATACACAGGATGCTTAAGAATTCTATACTGTCACAAAAATTGAAATTAAAATATGTATAAACAAGCTCACACTGACCTAAACTATATTGAAAATCTTATGAGCGTATGTATGGTGGGTCGATCGACTCATCACACTAAACGTGTTTTGAAAAAAAAATACTTTTATTTTTTAATTTTTAATTTTTTTTTATAGTATCGTAAGTATAGTCGAAAGCTCTATTTTGTATAAAAAATTCAAGTCGATTTCTTGAATAGAAGCCTCATACGAGCGTTAACTATATGCAGAGTCGCATAAAAGCTCGTTCGAGGTCTCGGTCAATATATGGTAAGACTCGGTTTTTATTAAAAAAAAAATAATTAAAAATTGCTTTTATATGCAAATTAAAATTATAAACACTTTTTGCATTAAACATTTTTTAGTAGGATGTATTTAGCAAAGTTATGACACTTTGAATTTTTACATTAGCCGCCATTTTGAAAAAAAATTTTATATATTTTTTTTAAACATAACGTATAGGGGCTGCACGTTAGTTCTATGCGATACTCAAAATTTAAATTTTTATCTTCGAAACCAAACAGTTAAGAGCGTTAACTCTTCCGAAAGTCTCAAAATGGCTAGTATGGGGGTACGATCGAACTGATACATCGCTTGTTTTCAAGCAAAAATATATATTTTTTATATTTTACTTAGATGAACTTTAGGCTTCTCAACATTTCATGTATAGAGACCTTTTTGCCAAAATTCAACACTACTGAGTTATAAGTGATTGAATTTTAATACTTGTCGTCATTTTGCAAAAAATTGACAAAATGGATTTTGCTAACAAACATACACAGGATGCTTAAGAATTCTATACTGTCACAAAAATTGAAATTCAAATATGTATAAACAAGCTCACACTGACCTAAACTATATTGAAAATCTTATGAGCGTATGTATGGTGGGTCGATCGACTCATCACACTAAACGTGTTTTGAAAAAAAAATACTTTTATTTTTTAATTTTTAATTTTTTTTTATAGTATCGTAAGTATAGTCGAAAGCTCTATTTTGTATAAAAAATTCAAGTCGATTTCTTGAATAGAAGCCTCATACGAGCGTTAACTATATGCAGAGTCGCATAAAAGCTCGTTCGAGGTCTCGGTCAATATATGGTAAGACTCGGTTTTTATTAAAAAAAAAATAATAAAAAATTGCTTTTATATGCAAATTAAAATTCCAAACACTTTTTGCATTAAACATTTTTTAGTAGGATTTCATTTAGCAAAGTTATGACACTTTGAATTTTTACATTAGCCGCCATTTTGAAAAAAAATTTTATATATTTTTTTTAAACATAACGTATAGGGGCTGCACGTTAGTTCTATGCGATACTCAAAATTTAAATTTTTATCTTCAAAACCAAACAGTTAAGAGCGTTAACTCTTCCGAAAGTCTCAAAATGGCTAGTATGGGGGTACGATCGAACTGATACATCGCTTGTTTTCAAGCAAAAATATATATTTTTTATATTTTACTTAGATGAACTTTAGGCTTCTTAACATTTCATGTATAGAGACCTTTTTGCCAAAATTCAACACTACTGAGTTATAAGTGATTGAATTTTAATACTTGTCGTCATATTGCAAAAAATTGACAAAATGGATTTTGCTAACAAACATACACAGGATGCTTAAGAATTCTATACTGTCACAAAAATTGAAATTCAAATATGTATAAACAAGCTCACACTGACCTAAACTATATTGAAAATCTTATGAGCGTATGTATGGTGGGTCGATCGACTCATCACACTAAACGTGTTTTGAAAAAAAAATACTTTTATTTTTTAATTTTTAATTTTTTTTTATAGTATCGTAAGTATAGTCGAAAGCTCTATTTTGTTTAAAAAATTCTAGTCGATTTCTTGAATAGAAGCCTCATACGAGCGTTAACTATATGCAGAGTCGCATAAAAGCTCGTTCGAGGTCTCGGTCAATATATGGTAAGACTCGGTTTTTATTAAAAAAAAAATAATTAAAAATTGCTTTTATATGCAAATTAAAATTCCAAACACTTTTTGCATTAAACATTTTTTAGTAGGATTTCATTTAGCAAAGTTATGACACTTTGAATTTTTACATTAGCCGCCATTTTAAAAAAAAATTTTATATATTTTTTTTAAACATAACGTATAGGGGCTGCACGTTAGTTCTATGCGATACTCAAAATTTAAATTTTTATCTTCGAAACCAAACAGTTAAGAGCGTTAACTCTTCCGAAAGTCTCAAAATGGCTAGTATGGGGGTACGATCGAACTGATACATCGCTTGTTTTCAAGCAAAAATATATATTTTTTATATTTTACTTAGATCAACTTTAGGCTTCTTAACATTTCATGTATAGAGACCTTTTTGCCAAAATTCAACACTACTGAGTTATAAGTGATTGAATTTTAATACTTGTCGTCATTTTGCAAAAAATTGACAAAATGGATTTTGCTAACAAACATACACAGGATGCTTAAGAATTCTATACTGTCACAAAAATTGAAATTCAAATATGTATAAATAAGCTCACACTGACCTAAACTATATTGAAAATCTTATGAGCGTATGTATGGTGGGTCGATCGACTCATCACACTAAACGTGTTTTGAAAAAAAAATACTTTTATTTTTTAATTTTTAATTTTTTTTTATAGTATCGTAAGTATAGTCGAAAGCTCTATTTTGTATAAAAAATTGAAGTCGATTTCTTGAATAGAAGCCTCATACGAGCGTTAACTATATGCAGAGTCGCATAAAAGCTCGTTCGAGGTCTCGGTCAATATATGGTAAGACTCGGTTTTTATTGAAAAAAAAATAATTAAAAATTGCTTTTATATGCAAATTAAAATTCCAAACACTTTTTGCATTAAACATTTTTTAGTAGGATTTTATTTAGCAAAGTTATGACACTTTGAATTTTTACATTAGCCGCCATTTTGAAAAAAAAATTTATATATATTTTTTAAACATAACGTATAGGGGCTGCACGTTAGTTCTATGCGATACTCAAAATTTAAATTTTTATCTTCGAAACCAAACAGTTAAGAGCGTTAACTCTTCCGAAAGTCTCAAAATGGCTAGTATGGGGGTACGATCGAACTGATACATCGCTTGTTTTCAAGCAAAAATATATATTTTTTATATTTTACTTAGATGAACTTTAGGCTTCTCAACATTTCATGTATAGAGACCTTTTTGCCAAAATTCAACACTACTGAGTTATAAGTGATTGAATTTTAATACTTGTCGTCATTTTGCAAAAAATTGACAAAATGGATTTTGCTAACAAACATACACAGGATGCTTAAGAATTCTATACTGTCACAAAAATTGAAATTCAAATATGTATAAATAAGCTCACACTGACCTAAACTATATTGAAAATCTTATGAGCGTATGTATGGTGGGTCGATCGACTCATCACACTAAACGTGTTTTGAAAAAAAAATACTTTTATTTTTTAATTTTTAATTTTTTTTTATAGTATCGTAAGTATAGTCGAAAGCTCTATTTTGTATAAAAAATTCAAGTCGATTTCTTGAATAGAAGCCTCATACGAGCGTTAACTATATGCAGAGTCGCATAAAAGCTCGTTCGAGGTCTCGGTCAATATATGGTAAGACTCGGTTTTTATTGAAAAAAAAATAATTAAAAATTGCTTTTATATGCAAATTAAAATTCCAAACACTTTTTGCATTAAACATTTTTTAGTAGGATTTCATTTAGCAAAGTTATGACACTTTGAATTTTTACATTAGCCGCCATTTTGAAAAAAAATTTTATATATTTTTTTTAAACATAACGTATAGGGGCTGCACGTTAGTTCTATGCGATACTCAAAATTTTAATTTTTATCTTCGAAACCAAACAGTTAAGAGCGTTAACTCTTCCGAAAGTCTCAAAATGGCTAGTATGGGGGTACGATCGAACTGATACATCGCTTGTTTTCAAGCAAAAATATATATTTTTTATATTTTACTTAGATGAACTTTAGGCTTCTCAACATTTTATGTATAGAGACCTTTTTGACAAAATTCAACACTACTGAGTTATAAGTGATTGAATTTTAATACTTGTCGTCATTTTGCAAAAAATTGACAAAATGGATTTTGCTAACAAACATACACAGGATGCTTAAGAATTCTATACTGTCACAAAAATTGAAATTCAAATATGTATAAACAAGCTCACACTGACCTAAACTATATTGAAAATCTTATGAGCGTATGTATGGTGGGTCGATCGACTCATCACACTAAACGTGTTTTGAAAAAAAAATACTTTTATTTTTTAATTTTTAATTTTTTTTTATAGTATCGTAAGTATAGTCGAAAGCTCTATTTTGTATAAAAAATTCAAGTCGATTTCTTGAATAGAAGCCTCATACGAGCGTTAACTATATGCAGAGTCGCATAAAAGCTCGTTCGAGGTCTCGGTCAATATATGGTAAGACTCGGTTTTTATTAAAAAAAAAATAATTAAAAATTGCTTTTATATGCAAATTAAAATTCCAAACACTTTTTGCATTAAACATTTTTTAGTAGAATTTCATTTAGCAAAGTTATGACACTTTGAATTTTTACATTAGCCGCCATTTTGAAAAAAAATTTTATATATTTTTTTTAAACATAACGTATAGGGGCTGCACGTTAGTTCTATGCGATACTCAAAATTTAAATTTTTATCTTCGAAACCAAACAGTTAAGAGCGTTAACTCTTCCGAAAGTCTCAAAATGGCTAGTATGGGGGTACGATCGAACTGATACATCGCTTGTTTTCAAGCAAAAATATATATTTTTTATATTTTACTTAGATGAACTTTAGGCTTCTCAACATTTCATGTATAGAGACCTTTTTGCCAAAATTCAACACTACTGAGTTATAAGTGATTGAATTTTAATACTTGTCGTCATTTTGCAAAAAATTGACAAAATGGATTTTGCTAACAAACATACACAGGATGCTTAAGAATTCTATACTGACACAAAAATTGAAATTCAAATATGTATAAATAAGCTCACACTGACCTAAACTATATTGAAAATCTTATGAGCGTATGTATGGTGGGTCGATCGACTCATCACACTAAACGTGTTTTGAAAAAAAAATACTTTTATTTTTTAATTTTTAATTTTTTTTTATAGTATCGTAAGTATAGTCGAAAGCTCTATTTTGTTTAAAAAATTCAAGTCGATTTCTTGAATAGAAGCCTCATACGAGCGTTAACTATATGCAGAGTCGCATAAAAGCTCGTTCGAGGTCTCGGTCAATATATGGTAAGACTCGGTTTTTATTAAAAAAAAAATAATTAAAAATTGCTTTTATATGCAAATTAAAATTCCAAACACTTTTTGCATTAAACATTTTTTAGTAGGATTTCATTTAGCAAAGTTATGACACTTTGAATTTTTACATTAGCCGCCATTTTGAAAAAAAATTTTATATATTTTTTTTAAACATAACGTATAGGGGCTGCACGTTAGTTCTATGCGATACTCAAAATTTAAATTTTTATCTTCGAAACCAAACAGTTAAGAGCGTTAACTCTTCCGAAAGTCTCAAAATGGCTAGTATGGGGGTACGATCGAACTGATACATCGCTTGTTTTCAAGCAAAAATATATATTTTTTATATTTTACTTAGATGAACTTTAGGCTTCTCAACATTTCATGTATAGAGACCTTTTTGCCAAAATTCAACACTACTGAGTTATAAGTGATTGAATTTTAATACTTGTCGTCATTTTGCAAAAAATTGACAAAATGGATTTTGCTAACAAACATACACAGGATGCTTAAGAATTCTATACTGTCACAAAAATTGAAATTCAAATATGTATAAATAAGCTCACACTGACCTAAACTATATTGAAAATCTTATGAGCGTATGTATGGTGGGTCGATCGACTCATCACACTAAACGTGTTTTGAAAAAAAAATACTTTTATTTTTTAATTTTTAATTTTTTTTTATAGTATCGTAAGTATAGTCGAAAGCTCTATTTTGTATAAAAAATTGAAGTCGATTTCTTGAATAGAAGCCTCATACGAGCGTTAACTATATGCAGAGTCGCATAAAAGCTCGTTCGAGGTCTCGGTCAATATATGGTAAGACTCGGTTTTTATTGAAAAAAAAATAATTAAAAATTGCTTTTATATGCAAATTAAAATTCCAAACACTTTTTGCATTAAACATTTTTTAGTAGGATTTTATTTAGCAAAGTTATGACACTTTGAATTTTTACATTAGCCGCCATTTTGAAAAAAAAATTTATATATATTTTTTAAACATAACGTATAGGGGCTGCACGTTAGTTCTATGCGATACTCAAAATTTAAATTTTTATCTTCGAAACCAAACAGTTAAGAGCGTTAACTCTTCCGAAAGTCTCAAAATGGCTAGTATGGGGGTACGATCGAACTGATACATCGCTTGTTTTCAAGCAAAAATATATATTTTTTATATTTTACTTAGATGAACTTTAGGCTTCTCAACATTTCATGTATAGAGACCTTTTTGCCAAAATTTAACACTACTGAGTTAAAAGTGATTGAATTTTAATACTTGTCGTCATTTTGCAAAAAATTGACAAAATGGATTTTGCTAACAAACATACACAGGATGCTTAAGAATTCTATACTGTCACAAAAATTGAAATTCAAATATGTATAAACAAGCTCACACTGACCTAAACTATATTGAAAATCTTATGAGCGTATGTATGGTGGGTCGATCGACTCATCACACTAAACGTGTTTTGAAAAAAAAATACTTTTATTTTTTAATTTTTAATTTTTTTTTATAGTATCGTAAGTATAGTCGAAAGCTCTATTTTGTATAAAAAATTCAAGTCGATTTCTTGAATAGAAGCCTCATACGAGCGTTAACTATATGCAGAGTCGCATAAAAGCTCGTTCGAGGTCTCGGTCAATATATGGTAAGACTCGGTTTTTATTAAAAAAAAAATAATTAAAAATTGCTTTTATATGCAAAAAAAAATTCCAAACACTTTTTGCATTTATCATTTTTTAGTAGGATTTCATTTAGCAAAGTTATGACACTTTGAATTTTTACATTAGCCGCCATTTTGAAAAAAAATTTTATATATTTTTTTTAAACATAACGTATAGGGGCTGCACGTTAGTTCTATGCGATACTCAAAATTTAAATTTTTATCTTTGAAACCAAACAGTTAAGAGCGTTAACTCTTCCGAAAGTCTCAAAATGGCTAGTATGGGGGTACGATCGAACTGATACATCGCTTGTTTTCAAGCAAAAATATATATTTTTTATATTTTACTTAGATGAACTTTAGGCTTCTCAACATTTCATGTATAGAGACCTTTTTGCCAAAATTCAACACTACTGAGTTATAAGTGATTGAATTTTAATACTTGTCGTCATTTTGCAAAAAATTGACAAAATGGATTTTGCTAACAAACATACACAGGATGCTTAAGAATTCTATACTGTCACAAAAATTGAAATTCAAATATGTATAAACAAGCTCACACTGACCTAAACTATATTGAAAATCTTATAAGCGTATGTATGGTGGGTCGATCGACTCATCACACTAAACGTGTTTTGAAAAAAAAATACTTTTATTTTTTAATTTTTAATTTTTTTTTATAGTATCGTAAGTATAGTCGAAAGCTCTATTTTGTATAAAAAATTCAAGTCGATTTCTTGAATAGAAGCCTTATACGAGCGTTAACTATATGCAGAGTCGCATAAAAGCTCGTTCGAGGTCTCGGTCAATATATGGTAAGACTCGGTTTTTATTAAAAAAAAAATAATTAAAAATTGCTTTTATATGCAAATTAAAATTCCAAACACTTTTTGCATTAAACATTTTTTAGTAGGATTTCATTTAGCAAAGTTATGACACTTTGAATTTTTACATTAGCCGCTATTTTGAAAAAAAATTTTATATATTTTTTTTAAACATAACGTATAGGGGCTGCACGTTAGTTCTATGCGATACTCAAAATTTAAATTTTTATCTTCGAAACCAAACAGTTAAGAGCGTTAACTCTTCCGAAAGTCTCAAAATGGCTAGTATGGGGGTACGATCGAACTGATACATCGCTTGTTTTCAAGCAAAAATATATATTTTTTATATTTTACTTAGATGAACTTTAGGCTTCTCAACATTTCATGTATAGAGACCTTTTTGCCAAAATTCAACACTACTGAGTTATAAGTGATTGAATTTTAATACTTGTCGTCATTTTGCAAAAAATTGACAAAATGGATTTTGCTAACAAACATACACAGGATGCTTAAGAATTCTATACTGACACAAAAATTGAAATTCAAATATGTATAAATAAGCTCACACTGACCTAAACTATATTGAAAATCTTATGAGCGTATGTATGGTGGGTCGATCGACTCATCACACTAAACGTGTTTTGAAAAAAAAATACTTTTATTTTTTAATTTTTAATTTTTTTTTATAGTATCGTAAGTATAGTCGAAAGCTCTATTTTGTTTAAAAAATTCAAGTCGATTTCTTGAATAGAAGCCTCATACGAGCGTTAACTATATGCAGAGTCGCATAAAAGCTCGTTCGAGGTCTCGGTCAATATATGGTAAGACTCGGTTTTTATTAAAAAAAAAATAATTAAAAATTGCTTTTATATGCAAATTAAAATTCCAAACACTTTTTGCATTAAACATTTTTTAGTAGGATTTCATTTAGCAAAGTTATGACACTTTGAATTTTTACATTAGCCGCCATTTTGAAAAAAAATTTTATATATTTTTTTTAAACATAACGTATAGGGGCTGCACGTTAGTTCTATGCGATACTCAAAATTTAAATTTTTATCTTCGAAACCAAACAGTTAAGAGCGTTAACTCTTCCGAAAGTCTCAAAATGGCTAGTATGGGGGTACGATCGAACTGATACATCGCTTGTTTTCAAGCAAAAATATATATTTTTTATATTTTACTTAGATGAACTTTAGGCTTCTCAACATTTCATGTATAGAGACCTTTTTGCCAAAATTCAACACTACTGAGTTATAAGTGATTGAATTTTAATACTTGTCGTCATTTTGCAAAAAATTGACAAAATGGATTTTGCTAACAAACATACACAGGATGCTTAAGAATTCTATACTGTCACAAAAATTGAAATTCAAATATGTATAAATAAGCTCACACTGACCTAAACTATATTGAAAATCTTATGAGCGTATGTATGGTGGGTCGATCGACTCATCACACTAAACGTGTTTTGAAAAAAAAATACTTTTATTTTTTAATTTTTAATTTTTTTTTATAGTATCGTAAGTATAGTCGAAAGCTCTATTTTGTATAAAAAATTGAAGTCGATTTCTTGAATAGAAGCCTCATACGAGCGTTAACTATATGCAGAGTCGCATAAAAGCTCGTTCGAGGTCTCGGTCAATATATGGTAAGACTCGGTTTTTATTGAAAAAAAAATAATTAAAAATTGCTTTTATATGCAAATTAAAATTCCAAACACTTTTTGCATTAAACATTTTTTAGTAGGATTTTATTTAGCAAAGTTATGACACTTTGAATTTTTACATTAGCCGCCATTTTGAAAAAAAAATTTATATATATTTTTTAAACATAACGTATAGGGGCTGCACGTTAGTTCTATGCGATACTCAAAATTTAAATTTTTATCTTCGAAACCAAACAGTTAAGAGCGTTAACTCTTCCGAAAGTCTCAAAATGGCTAGTATGGGGGTACGATCGAACTGATACATCGCTTGTTTTCAAGCAAAAATATATATTTTTTATATTTTACTTAGATGAACTTTAGGCTTCTCAACATTTCATGTATAGAGACCTTTTTGCCAAAATTTAACACTACTGAGTTAAAAGTGATTGAATTTTAATACTTGTCGTCATTTTGCAAAAAATTGACAAAATGGATTTTGCTAACAAACATACACAGGATGCTTAAGAATTCTATACTGTCACAAAAATTGAAATTCAAATATGTATAAACAAGCTCACACTGACCTAAACTATATTGAAAATCTTATGAGCGTATGTATGGTGGGTCGATCGACTCATCACACTAAACGTGTTTTGAAAAAAAAATACTTTTATTTTTTAATTTTTAATTTTTTTTTATAGTATCGTAAGTA
This sequence comes from Plectrocnemia conspersa, assembly GCF_051122295.1. Lineage (NCBI taxonomy): Eukaryota > Metazoa > Arthropoda > Insecta > Trichoptera > Polycentropodidae > Plectrocnemia > Plectrocnemia conspersa. The sequence goes on along the minus strand of NW_028277174.1, from coordinate 59,601 downwards.
TAGTCGAAAGCTCTATTTTGTATAAAAAATTCAAGTCGATTTCTTGAATAGAAGCCTCATACGAGCGTTAACTATATGCAGAGTCGCATAAAAGCTCGTTCGAGGTCTCGGTCAATATATGGTAAGACTCGGTTTTTATTAAAAAAAAAATAATTAAAAATTGCTTTTATATGCAAAAAAAAATTCCAAACACTTTTTGCATTTATCATTTTTTAGTAGGATTTCATTTAGCAAAGTTATGACACTTTGAATTTTTACATTAGCCGCCATTTTGAAAAAAAATTTTATATATTTTTTTTAAACATAACGTATAGGGGCTGCACGTTAGTTCTATGCGATACTCAAAATTTAAATTTTTATCTTTGAAACCAAACAGTTAAGAGCGTTAACTCTTCCGAAAGTCTCAAAATGGCTAGTATGGGGGTACGATCGAACTGATACATCGCTTGTTTTCAAGCAAAAATATATATTTTTTATATTTTACTTAGATGAACTTTAGGCTTCTCAACATTTCATGTATAGAGACCTTTTTGCCAAAATTCAACACTACTGAGTTATAAGTGATTGAATTTTAATACTTGTCGTCATTTTGCAAAAAATTGACAAAATGGATTTTGCTAACAAACATACACAGGATGCTTAAGAATTCTATACTGTCACAAAAATTGAAATTCAAATATGTATAAACAAGCTCACACTGACCTAAACTATATTGAAAATCTTATAAGCGTATGTATGGTGGGTCGATCGACTCATCACACTAAACGTGTTTTGAAAAAAAAATACTTTTATTTTTTAATTTTTAATTTTTTTTTATAGTATCGTAAGTATAGTCGAAAGCTCTATTTTGTATAAAAAATTCAAGTCGATTTCTTGAATAGAAGCCTTATACGAGCGTTAACTATATGCAGAGTCGCATAAAAGCTCGTTCGAGGTCTCGGTCAATATATGGTAAGACTCGGTTTTTATTAAAAAAAAAATAATTAAAAATTGCTTTTATATGCAAATTAAAATTCCAAACACTTTTTGCATTAAACATTTTTTAGTAGGATTTCATTTAGCAAAGTTATGACACTTTGAATTTTTACATTAGCCGCTATTTTGAAAAAAAATTTTATATATTTTTTTTAAACATAACGTATAGGGGCTGCACGTTAGTTCTATGCGATACTCAAAATTTAAATTTTTATCTTCGAAACCAAACAGTTAAGAGCGTTAACTCTTCCGAAAGTCTCAAAATGGCTAGTATGGGGGTACGATCGAACTGATACATCGCTTGTTTTCAAGCAAAAATATATATTTTTTATATTTTACTTAGATGAACTTTAGGCTTCTCAACATTTCATGTATAGAGACCTTTTTGCCAAAATTCAACACTACTGAGTTATAAGTGATTGAATTTTAATACTTGTCGTCATTTTGCAAAAAATTGACAAAATGGATTTTGCTAACAAACATACACAGGATGCTTAAGAATTCTATACTGTCACAAAAATTGAAATTTAAATATGTATAAATAAGCTCACACTGACCTAAACTATATTGAAAATCTTATGAGCGTATGTATGGTGGGTCGATCGACTCATCACACTAAACGTGTTTTGAAAAAAAAATACTTTTATTTTTTAATTTTTAATTTTTTTTTATAGTATCGTAAGTATAGTCGAAAGCTCTATTTTGTATAAAAAATTCAAGTCGATTTCTTGAATAGAAGCCTCATACGAGCGTTAACTATATGCAGAGTCGCATAAAAGCTCGTTCGAGGTCTCGGTCAATATATGGTAAGACTCGGTTTTTATTAAAAAAAAAATAATTAAAAATTGCTTTTATATGCAAATTAAAATTCCAAACACTTTTTGCATTAAACATTTTTTAGTAGGATTTTATTTAGCAAAGTTATGACACTTTGAATTTTTACATTAGCCGCCATTTTGAAAAAAAAATTTATATATATTTTTTAAACATAACGTATAGGGGCTGCACGTTAGTTCTATGCGATACTCAAAATTTAAATTTTTATCTTCGAAACCAAACAGTTAAGAGCGTTAACTCTTCCGAAAGTCTCAAAATGGCTAGTATGGGGGTACGATCGAACTGATACATCGCTTGTTTTCAAGCAAAAATATATATTTTTTATATTTTACTTAGATGAACTTTAGGCTTCTCAACATTTCATGTATAGAGACCTTTTTGCCAAAATTCAACACTACTGAGTTATAAGTGATTGAATTTTAATACTTGTCGTCATTTTGCAAAAAATTGACAAAATGGATTTTGCTAACAAACATACACAGGATGCTTAAGAATTCTATACTGTCACAAAAATTGAAATTTAAATATGTATAAACAAGCTCACACTGACCTAAACTATATTGAAAATCTTATGAGCGTATGTATGGTGGGTCGATCGACTCATCACACTAAACGTGTTTTGAAAAAAAAATACTTTTATTTTTTAATTTTTAATTTTTTTTTATAGTATCGTAAGTATAGTCGAAAGCTCTATTTTGTATAAAAAATTCTAGTCGATTTCTTGAATAGAAGCCTCATACGAGCGTTAACTATATGCAGAGTCGCATAAAAGCTCGTTCGAGGTCTCGGTCAATATATGGTAAGACTCGGTTTTTATTAAAAAAAAAATAATTAAAAATTGCTTTTATATGCAAATTAAAATTCCAAACACTTTTTGCATTAAACATTTTTTAGTAGGATTTCATTTAGCAAAGTTATGACACTTTGAATTTTTACATTAGCTGCTATTTTGAAAAAAAAATTTATATATTTTTTTTAAACATAACGTATAGGGGCTGCACGTTATTTCTATGCGATACTCAAAATTTAAATTTTTATCTTCGAAACCAAACAGTTAAGAGCGTTAACTCTTCCGAAAGTCTCAAAATGGCTAGTATGGGGGTACGATCGAACTGATACATCGCTTGTTTTCAAGCAAAAATATATATTTTTTATATTTTACTTAGATGAACTTTAGGCTTCTCAACATTTCATGTATAGAGACCTTTTTGCCAAAATTCAACACTACTGAGTTATAAGTGATTGAATTTTAATACTTGTCGTCATTTTGCAAAAAATTGACAAAATGGATTTTGCTAACAAACATACACAGGATGCTTAAGAATTCTATACTGTCACAAAAATTGAAATTCAAATATGTATAAACAAGCTCACACTGACCTAAACTATATTGAAAATCTTATGAGCGTATGTATGGTGGGTCGATCGACTCATCACACTAAACGTGTTTTGAAAAAAAAATACTTTTATTTTTTAATTTTTAATTTTTTTTTATAGTATCGTAAGTATAGTCGAAAGCTCTATTTTGTATAAAAAATTCAAGTCGATTTCTTGAATAGAAGCCTCATACGAGCGTTAACTATATGCAGAGTCGCATAAAAGCTCGTTCGAGGTCTCGGTCAATATATGGTAAGACTCGGTTTTTATTAAAAAAAAAATAATTAAAAATTGCTTTTATATGCAAATTAAAATTCCAAACACTTTTTGCATTAAACATTTTTTAGTAGGATTTCATTTAGCAAAGTTATGACACTTTGAATTTTTACATTAGCCGCCATTTTGAAAAAAAATTTTATATATTTTTTTTAAACATAACGTATAGGGGCTGCACGTTAGTTCTATGCGATACTCAAAATTTAAATTTTTATCTTCGAAACCAAACAGTTAAGAGCGTTAACTCTTCCGAAAGTCTCAAAATGGCTAGTATGGGGGTACGATCGAACTGATACATCGCTTGTTTTCAAGCAAAAATATATATTTTTTATATTTTACTTAGATGAACTTTAGGCTTCTCAACATTTCATGTATAGAGACCTTTTTGCCAAAATTCAACACTACTGAGTTATAAGTGATTGAATTTTAATACTTGTCGTCATTTTGCAAAAAATTGACAAAATGGATTTTGCTAACAAACATACACAGGATGCTTAAGAATTCTATACTGTCACAAAAATTGAAATTCAAATATGTATAAATAAGCTCACACTGACCTAAACTATATTAAAAATCTTATGAGCGTATGTATGGTGGGTCGATCGACTCATCACACTAAAAGTGTTTTGAAAAAAAAATACTTTTATTTTTTAATTTTTAATTTTTTTTTATAGTATCGTAAGTATAGTCGAAAGCTCTATTTTGTATAAAAAATTCAAGTCGATTTCTTGAATAGAAGCCTCATACGAGCGTTAACTATATGCAGAGTCGCATAAAAGCTCGTTCGAGGTCTCGGTCAATATATGGTAAGACTCGGTTTTTATTAAAAAAAAAATAATTAAAAATTGCTTTTATATGCAAATTAAAATTCCAAACACTTTTTGCATTAAACATTTTTTAGTAGGATTTTATTTAGCAAAGTTATGACACTTTGAATTTTTACATTAGCCGCCATTTTGAAAAAAAAATTTATATATATTTTTTAAACATAACGTATAGGGGCTGCACGTTAGTTCTATGCGATACTCAAAATTTAAATTTTTATCTTCGAAACCAAACAGTTAAGAGCGTTAACTCTTCCGAAAGTCTCAAAATGGCTAGTATGGGGGTACGATCGAACTGATACATCGCTTGTTTTCAAGCAAAAATATATATTTTTTATATTTTACTTAGATGAACTTTAGGCTTCTCAACATTTCATGTATAGAGACCTTTTTGCCAAAATTCAACACTACTGAGTTATAAGTGATTGAATTTTAATACTTGTCGTCATTTTGCAAAAAATTGACAAAATGGATTTTGCTAACAAACATACACAGGATGCTTAAGAATTCTATACTGTCACAAAAATTGAAATTTAAATATGTATAAACAAGCTCACACTGACCTAAACTATATTGAAAATCTTATGAGCGTATGTATGGTGGGTCGATCGACTCATCACACTAAACGTGTTTTGAAAAAAAAATACTTTTATTTTTTAATTTTTAATTTTTTTTTATAGTATCGTAAGTATAGTCGAAAGCTCTATTTTGTATAAAAAATTCTAGTCGATTTCTTGAATAGAAGCCTCATACGAGCGTTAACTATATGCAGAGTCGCATAAAAGCTCGTTCGAGGTCTCGGTCAATATATGGTAAGACTCGGTTTTTAATAAAAAAAAAATAATCAAAAATTGCTTTTATATGCAAATTAAAATTCCAAACACTTTTTGCATTAAACATTTTTTAGTAGGATTTCATTTAGCAAAGTTATGACACTTTGAATTTTTACATTAGCTGCTATTTTGAAAAAAAATTTTATATATTTTTTTTAAACATAACGTATAGGGGCTGCACGTTATTTCTATGCGATACTCAAAATTTAAATTTTTATCTTCGAAACCAAACAGTTAAGAGCGTTAACTCTTCCGAAAGTCTCAAAATGGCTAGTATGGGGGTACGATCGAACTGATACATCGCTTGTTTTCAAGCAAAAATATATATTTTTTATATTTTACTTAGATGAACTTTAGGCTTCTCAACATTTCATGTATAGAGACCTTTTTGCCAAAATTCAACACTACTGAGTTATAAGTGATTGAATTTTAATACTTGTCGTCATTTTGCAAAAAATTGACAAAATGGATTTTGCTAACAAACATACACAGGATGCTTAAGAATTCTATACTGTCACAAAAATTGAAATTCAAATATGTATAAACAAGCTCACACTGACCTAAACTATATTGAAAATCTTATGAGCGTATGTATGGTGGGTCGATCGACTCATCACACTAAACGTGTTTTGAAAAAAAAATACTTTTATTTTTTAATTTTTAATTTTTTTTTATAGTATCGTAAGTATAGTCGAAAGCTCTATTTTGTATAAAAAATTCTAGTCGATTTCTTGAATAGAAGCCTCATACGAGCGTTAACTATATGCAGAGTCGCATAAAAGCTCGTTCGAGGTCTCGGTCAATATATGGTAAGACTCGGTTTTTATTAAAAAAAAAATAATTAAAAATTGCTTTTATATGCAAATTAAAATTCCAAACACTTTTTGCATTAAACATTTTTTAGTAGGATTTCATTTAGCAAAGTTATGACACTTTGAATTTTTACATTAGCTGCTATTTTAAAAAAAAATTTTATATATTTTTTTTAAACATAACGTATAGGGGCTGCACGTTATTTCTATGCGATACTCAAAATTTAAATTTTTATCTTCGAAACCAAACAGTTAAGAGCGTTAACTCTTCCGAAAGTCTCAAAATGGCTAGTATGGGGGTACGATCGAACTGATACATCGCTTGTTTTCAAGCAAAAATATATATTTTTTATATTTTACTTAGATGAACTTTAGGCTTCTCAACATTTCATGTATAGAGACCTTTTTGCCAAAATTCAACACTACTGAGTTATAAGTGATTGAATTTTAATACTTGTCGTCATTTTGCAAAAAATTGACAAAATGGATTTTGCTAACAAACATACACAGGATGCTTAAGAATTCTATACTGTCACAAAAATTGAAATTCAAATATGTATAAACAAGCTCACACTGACCTAAACTATATTGAAAATCTTATGAGCGTATGTATGGTGGGTCGATCGACTCATCACACTAAACGTGTTTTAAAAAAAAAATACTTTTATTTTTTAATTTTTAATTTTTTTTTATAGTATCGTAAGTATAGTCGAAAGCTCTATTTTGTATAAAAAATTCAAGTCGATTTCTTGAATAGAAGCCTCATACGAGCGTTAACTATATGCAGAGTCGCATAAAAGCTCGTTCGAGGTCTCGGTCAATATATGGTAAGACTCGGTTTTTATTAAAAAAAAAATATTTAAAAATTGCTTTTATATGCAAATTAAAATTCCAAACACTTTTTGCATTAAACATTTTTTTGTAGGATTTCATTTAGCAAAGTTATGACACTTTGAATTTTTACATTAGCCGCCATTTTGAAAAAAAATTTTATATATTTTTTTTAAACATAACGTATAGGGGCTGCACGTTAGTTCTATGCGATACTCAAAATTTAAATTTTTATCTTCGAAACCAAACAGTTAAGAGCGTTAACTCTTCCGAAAGTCTCAAAATGGCTAGTATGGGGGTACGATCGAACTGATACATCGCTTGTTTTCAAGCAAAAATATATATTTTTTATATTTTACTTAGATGAACTTTAGGCTTCTCAACATTTCATGTATAGAGACCTTTTTGCCAAAATTCAACACTACTGAGTTATAAGTGATTGAATTTTAATACTTGTCGTCATTTTGCAAAAAATTGACAAAATGGATTTTGCTAACAAACATACACAGGATGCTTAAGAATTCTATACTGTCACAAAAATTGAAATTCAAATATGTATAAATAAGCTCACACTGACCTAAACTATATTGAAAATCTTATGAGCGTATGTATGGTGGGTCGATCGACTCATCACACTAAACGTGTTTTGAAAAAAAAATACTTTTATTTTTTAATTTTTAATTTTTTTTTATAGTATCGTAAGTATAGTCGAAAGCTCTATTTTGTATAAAAAATTCAAGTCGATTTCTTGAATAGAAGCCTCATACGAGCGTTAACTATATGCAGAGTCGCATAAAAGCTCGTTCGAGGTCTCGGTCAATATATGGTAAGACTCGGTTTTTATTAAAAAAAAAATAATTAAAAATTGCTTTTATATGCAAATTAAAATTCCAAACACTTTTTGCATTAAACATTTTTTAGTAGGATTTTATTTAGCAAAGTTATGACACTTTGAATTTTTACATTAGCCGCCATTTTGAAAAAAAAATTTATATATATTTTTTAAACATAACGTATAGGGGCTGCACGTTAGTTCTATGCGATACTCAAAATTTAAATTTTTATCTTCGAAACCAAACAGTTAAGAGCGTTAACTCTTCCGAAAGTCTCAAAATGGCTAGTATGGGGGTACGATCGAACTGATACATCGCTTGTTTTCAAGCAAAAATATATATTTTTTATATTTTACTTAGATGAACTTTAGGCTTCTCAACATTTCATGTATAGAGACCTTTTTGCCAAAATTCAACACTACTGAGTTATAAGTGATTGAATTTTAATACTTGTCGTCATTTTGCAAAAAATTGACAAAATGGATTTTGCTAACAAACATACACAGGATGCTTAAGAATTCTATACTGTCACAAAAATTGAAATTTAAATATGTATAAACAAGCTCACACTGACCTAAACTATATTGAAAATCTTATGAGCGTATGTATGGTGGGTCGATCGACTCATCACACTAAACGTGTTTTGAAAAAAAAATACTTTTATTTTTTAATTTTTAATTTTTTTTTATAGTATCGTAAGTATAGTCGAAAGCTCTATTTTGTATAAAAAATTCTAGTCGATTTCTTGAATAGAAGCCTCATACGAGCGTTAACTATATGCAGAGTCGCATAAAAGCTCGTTCGAGGTCTCGGTCAATATATGGTAAGACTCGGTTTTTATTAAAAAAAAAATAATTAAAAATTGCTTTTATATGCAAATTAAAATTCCAAACACTTTTTGCATTAAACATTTTTTAGTAGGATTTCATTTAGCAAAGTTATGACACTTTGAATTTTTACATTAGCTGCTATTTTGAAAAAAAATTTTATATATTTTTTTTAAACATAACGTATAGGGGCTGCACGTTATTTCTATGCGATACTCAAAATTTAAATTTTTATCTTCGAAACCAAACAGTTAAGAGCGTTAACTCTTCCGAAAGTCTCAAAATGGCTAGTATGGGGGTACGATCGAACTGATACATCGCTTGTTTTCAAGCAAAAATATATATTTTTTATATTTTACTTAGATGAACTTTAGGCTTCTCAACATTTCATGTATAGAGACCTTTTTGCCAAAATTCAACACTACTGAGTTATAAGTGATTGAATTTTAATACTTGTCGTCATTTTGCAAAAAATTGACAAAATGGATTTTGCTAACAAACATACACAGGATGCTTAAGAATTCTATACTGTCACAAAAATTGAAATTTAAATATGTATAAACAAGCTCACACTGACCTAAACTATATTGAAAATCTTATGAGCGTATGTATGGTGGGTCGATCGACTCATCACACTAAACGTGTTTTGAAAAAAAAATACTTTTATTTTTTAATTTTTAATTTTTTTTTATAGTATCGTAAGTATAGTCGAAAGCTCTATTTTGTATAAAAAATTCAAGTCGATTTCTTGAATAGAAGCCTCATACGAGCGTTAACTATATGCAGAGTCGCATAAAAGCTCGTTCGAGGTCTCGGTCAATATATGGTAAGACTCGGTTTTTATTAAAAAAAAAATAATTAAAAATTGCTTTTATATGCAAATTAAAATTCCAAACACTTTTTGCATTAAACATTTTTTAGTAGGATTTCATTTAGCAAAGTTATGACACTTTGAATTTTTACATTAGCCGCCATTTTGAAAAAAAATTTTATATATTTTTTTTAAACATAACGTATAGGGGCTGCACGTTAGTTCTATGCGATACTCAAAATTTAAATTTTTATCTTCGAAACCAAACAGTTAAGAGCGTTAACTCTTCCGAAAGTCTCAAAATGGCTAGTATGGGGGTACGATCGAACTGATACATCGCTTGTTTTCAAGCAAAAATATATATTTTTTATATTTTACTTAGATGAACTTTAGGCTTCTCAACATTTCATGTATAGAGACCTTTTTGCCAAAATTCAACACTACTGAGTTATAAGTGATTGAATTTTAATACTTGTCGTCATTTTGCAAAAAATTGACAAAATGGATTTTGCTAACAAACATACACAGGATGCTTAAGAATTCTATACTGTCACAAAAATTGAAATTCAAATATGTATAAATAAGCTCACACTGACCTAAACTATATTGAAAATCTTATGAGCGTATGTATGGTGGGTCGATCGACTCATCACACTAAACGTGTTTTGAAAAAAAAATACTTTTATTTTTTAATTTTTAATTTTTTTTTATAGTATCGTAAGTATAGTCGAAAGCTCTATTTTGTATAAAAAATTCAAGTCGATTTCTTGAATAGAAGCCTCATACGAGCGTTAACTATATGCAGAGTCGCATAAAAGCTCGTTCGAGGTCTCGGTCAATATATGGTAAGACTCGGTTTTTATTAAAAAAAAAATAATTAAAAATTGCTTTTATATGCAAATTAAAATTCCAAACACTTTTTGCATTAAACATTTTTTAGTAGGATTTTATTTAGCAAAGTTATGACACTTTGAATTTTTACATTAGCCGCCATTTTGAAAAAAAAATTTATATATATTTTTTAAACATAACGTATAGGGGCTGCACGTTAGTTCTATGCGATACTCAAAATTTAAATTTTTATCTTCGAAACCAAACAGTTAAGAGCGTTAACTCTTCCGAAAGTCTCAAAATGGCTAGTATGGGGGTACGATCGAACTGATACATCGCTTGTTTTCAAGCAAAAATATATATTTTTTATATTTTACTTAGATGAACTTTAGGCTTCTCAACATTTCATGTATAGAGACCTTTTTGCCAAAATTCAACACTACTGAGTTATAAGTGATTGAATTTTAATACTTGTCGTCATTTTGCAAAAAATTGACAAAATGGATTTTGCTAACAAACATACACAGGATGCTTAAGAATTCTATACTGTCACAAAAATTGAAATTTAAATATGTATAAACAAGCTCACACTGACCTAAACTATATTGAAAATCTTATTAGCGTATGTATGGTGGGTCGATCGACTCATCACACTAAACGTGTTTTGAAAAAAAAATACTTTTATTTTTTAATTTTTAATTTTTTTTTATAGTATCGTAAGTATAGTCGAAAGCTCTATTTTGTATAAAAAATTCTAGTCGATTTCTTGAATAGAAGCCTCATACGAGCGTTAACTATATGCAGAGTCGCATAAAAGCTCGTTCGAGGTCTCGGTCAATATATGGTAAGACTCGGTTTTTATTAAAAAAAAAATAATTAAAAATTGCTTTTATATGCAAATTAAAATTCCAAACACTTTTTGCATTAAACATTTTTTAGTAGGATTTAATTTAGCAAAGTTATGACACTTTGAATTTTTACATTAGCTGCTATTTTGAAAAAAAATTTTATATATTTTTTTTAAACATAACGTATAGGGGCTGCACGTTATTTCTATGCGATACTCAAAATTTAAATTTTTATCTTCGAAACCAAACAGTTAAGAGCGTTAACTCTTCCGAAAGTCTCAAAATGGCTAGTATGGGGGTACGATCGAACTGATACATCGCTTGTTTTCAAGCAAAAATATATATTTTTTATATTTTACTTAGATGAACTTTAGGCTTCTCAACATTTCATGTATAGAGACCTTTTTGCCAAAATTCAACACTACTGAGTTATAAGTGATTGAATTTTAATACTTGTCGTCATTTTGCAAAAAATTGACAAAATGGATTTTGCTAACAAACATACACAGGATGCTTAAGAATTCTATACTGTCACAAAAATTGAAATTTAAATATGTATAAACAAGCTCACACTGACCTAAACTATATTGAAAATCTTATGAGCGTATGTATGGTGGGTCGATCGACTCATCACACTAAACGTGTTTTGAAAAAAAAATACTTTTATTTTTTAATTTTTAATTTTTTTTTATAGTATCGTAAGTATAGTCGAAAGCTCTATTTTGTATAAAAAATTCAAGTCGATTTCTTGAATAGAAGCCTCATACGAGCGTTAACTATATGCAGAGTCGCATAAAAGCTCGTTCGAGGTCTCGGTCAATATATGGTAAGACTCGGTTTTTAAAAAAAAAAAAATAATTAAAAATTGCTTTTATATGCAAATTAAAATTCCAACAACTTTTTGCATTAAACATTTTTTAGTAGGATTTCATTTAGCAAAGTTATGACACTTTGAATTTTTACATTAGCCGCTATTTTGAAAAAAAATTTTATATATTTTTTTTAAACATAACGTATAGGGGCTGCACGTTAGTTCTATGCGATACTCAAAATTTAAATTTTTATCTTCGAAACCAAACAGTTAAGAGCGTTAACTCTTCCGAAAGTCTCAAAATGGCTAGTATGGGGGTACGATCGAACTGATACATCGCTTGTTTTCAAGCAAAAATATATATTTTTTATATTTTACTTAGATGAACTTTAGGCTTCTCAACATTTCATGTATAGAGACCTTTTTGCCAAAATTCAACACTACTGAGTTATAAGTGATTGAATTTTAATACTTGTCGTCATTTTGCAAAAAATTGACAAAATGGATTTTGCTAACAAACATACACAGGATGCTTAAGAATTCTATACTGTCACAAAAATTGAAATTCAAATATGTATAAACAAGCTCACACTGACCTAAACTATATTGAAAATCTTATGAGCGTATGTATGGTGGGTCGATCGACTCATCACACTAAACGTGTTTTGAAAAAAAAATACTTTTATTTTTTAATTTTTAATTTTTTTTTATAGTATCGTAAGTATAGTCGAAAGCTCTATTTTGTATAAAAAATTCAAGTCGATTTCTTGAATAGAAGCCTCATACGAGCGTTAACTATATGCAGAGTCGCATAAAAGCTCGTTCGAGGTCTCGGTCAATATATGGTAAGACTCGGTTTTTATTAAAAAAAAAAAAATTAAAAATTGCTTTTATATGCAAATTAAAATTCCAAACACTTTTTGCATTAAACATTTTTTAGTAGGATTTCATTTAGCAAAGTTATGACACTTTGAAGTTTTACATTAGCCGCCATTTTCAAAAAAAATTTTATATATTTTTTTTAAACATAACGTATAGGGGCTGCACGTTAGTTCTATGCGATACTCAAAATTTAAATTTTTATCTTCGAAACCAAACAGTTAAGAGCGTTAACTCTTCCGAAAGTCTCAAAATGGCTAGTATGGGGGTACGATCGAACTGATACATCGCTAGTTTTCAAGCAAAAATATATATTTTTTATATTTTACTTAGATGAACTTTAGGCTTCTCAACATTTCATGTATAGAGACCTTTTTGCCAAAATTCAACACTACTGAGTTATAAGTGATTGAATTTTAATACTTGTCGTCATTTTGCAAAAAATTGACAAAATGGATTTTGCTAACAAACATACACAGGATGCTTAAGAATTCTATACTGTCACAAAAATTGAAATTCAAATATGTATAAATAAGCTCACACTGACCTAAACTATATTGAAAATCTTATGAGCGTATGTATGGTGGGTCGATCGACTCATCACACTAAACGTGTTTTGAAAAAAAAATACTTTTATTTTTTAATTTTTAATTTTTTTTTTAGTATCGTAAGTATAGTCGAAAGCTCTATTTTGTATAAAAAATTCAAGTCGATTTCTTGAATAGAAGCCTCATACGAGCGTTAACTATATGCAGAGTCGCATAAAAGCACGTTCGAGGTCTCAGTCAATATATGGTAAGACTCGGTGTTTATTAAAAAAAAATAATTAAAAATTGCTTTTATATGCAAATTAAAATTCCAAACACTTTTTGCATTAAACATTTTTTAGTAGGATTTCATTTAGCAAAGTTATGACACTTTGAATTTTTACATTAGCCGCCATTTTGAAAAAAAATTTTATATATTTTTTTTAAACATAACGTATAGGGGCTGCACGTTAGTTCTATGCGATACTCAAAATTTAAATTTTTATCTTCGAAACCAAACAGTTAAGAGCGTTAACTCTTCCGAAAGTCTCAAAATGGCTAGTATGGGGGTACGATCGAACTGATACATCGCTTGTTTTCAAGCAAAAATATATATTTTTTATATTTTACTTAGATGAACTTTAGGCTTCTCAACATTTCATGTATAGAGACCTTTTTGCCAAAATTCAACACTACTGAGTTATAAGTGATTGAATTTTAATACTTGTCGTCATTTTGCAAAAAATTGACAAAATGGATTTTGCTAACAAACATACACAGGATGCTTAAGAATTCTATACTGTCACAAAAATTGAAATTCAAATATGTATAAACAAGCTCACACTGACCTAAACTATATTGAAAATCTTATGAGCGTATGTATGGTGGGTCGATCGACTCATCACACTAAACGTGTTTTGAAAAAAAAATACTTTTATTTTTTAATTTTTAATTTTTTTTTATAGTATCGTAAGTATAGTCAAAAGCTCTATTTTGTATAAAAAATTCAAGTCGATTTATTGAATAGAAGCCTCATACGAGCGTTAACTATATGCAGAGTCGCATAAAAGCTCGTTCGAGGTCTCGGTCAATATATGGTAAGACTCGGTTTTTATTAAAAAAAAAATAATTAAAAATTGCTTTTATATGCAAATTAAAATTCCAAACACTTTTTGCATTAAACATTTTTTAGTAGGATTTCATTTAACAAAGTTATGACACTTTGAATTTTTACATTAGCCGCCATTTTGAAAAAAAATTTTATATATTTTTTTTAAACATAAGGTATAGGGGCTGCACGTTAGTTCTATGCGATACTCAAAATTTAAATTTTTATCTTTGAAACCAAACAGTTAAGAGCGTTAACTCTTCCGAAAGTCTCAAAATGGCTAGTATGGGGGTACGATCGAACTGATACATCGCTTGTTTTCAAGCAAAAATATATATTTTTTATATTTTACTTAGATGAACTTTAGGCTTCTCAACATTTCATGTATAGAGACCTTTTTGCCAAAATTCAACACTACTGAGTTATAAGTGATTGAATTTTAATACTTGTCGTCATTTTGCAAAAACTTGACAAAATGGATTTTGCTAACAAACATACACAGGATGCTTAAGAATTCTATACTGTCACAAAAATTGAAATTCAAATATGTATAAATAAGCTTACACTGACCTAAACTATATTGAAAATCTTATGAGCGTATGTATGGTGGGTCGATCGACTCATCACACTAAACGTGTTTTGAAAAAAAAATACTTTTATTTTTTAATTTTTAATTTTTTTTTATAGTATCGTAAGTATAGTCGAAAGCTCTATTTTGTATAAAAAATTCAAGTCGATTTCTTGAATAGAAGCCTCATACGAGCGTTAACTATATGCAGAGTCGCATAAAAGCTCGTTCGAGGTCTCGGTCAATATATGGTAAGACTCGGTTTTTATTAAAAAAAAAAAAATTAAAAATTGCTTTTATATGCAAATTAAAATTCCAAACACTTTTTGCATAAAACATTTTTTAGTAGGATTTGATTTAGCAAAGTTATGACACTTTGAATTTTTACATTAGCTGCCATTTTGAAAAAAAATTTTATATATTTTTTTTAAACATAACGTATAGGGGCTGCACGTTAGTTCTATGCGATACTCAAAATTTAAATTTTTATCTTCGAAACCAAACAGTTAAGAGCGTTAACTCTTCCGAAAGTCTCAAAATGGCTAGTATGGGGGTACGATCGAACTGATACATCGCTAGTTTTCAAGCAAAAATATATATTTTTTATATTTTACTTAGATGAACTTTAGGCTTCTCAACATTTCATGTATAGAGACATTTTTGCCAAAATTCAACACTACTGAGTTATAAGTGATTGAATTTTAATACTTGTCGTTATTTTGCAAAAAATTGACAAAATGGATTTTGCTAACAAACATACACAGGATGCTCAGGAATTCTATACTGTCACAAAAATTGAAATTCAAATATGTATAAATAAGCTCACACTGACCTAAACTATATTGAAAATCTTATGAGCGTATGTATGGTGGGTCGATCGACTCATCACACTAAACGTGTTTTGAAAAAAAAATACTTTTATTTTTTAATTTTTAATTTTTTTTTTAGTATCGTAAGTATAGTCGAAAGCTCTATTTTGTATAAAAAATTCAAGTCGATTTCTTGAATAGAAGCCTCATACGAGCGTTAACTATATGCAGAGTCGCATAAAAGCACGTTCGAGGTCTCAGTCAATATATGGTAAGACTCGGTGTTTATTAAAAAAAAAATAATTAAAAATTGCTTTTATATGCAAATTAAAATTCCAAACACTTTTTGCATTAAACATTTTTTAGTAGGATTTCATTTAGCAAAGTTATGACACTTTGAATTTTTACATTAGCCGCCATTTTGAAAAAAAATTTTATATATTTTTTTTAAACATAACGTATAGGGGCTGCACGTTAGTTCTATGCGATACTCAAAATTTAAATTTTTATCTTCGAAACCAAACAGTTAAGAGCGTTAACTCTTCCGAAAGTCTCAAAATGGCTAGTATGGGGGTACGATCGAACTGATACATCGCTTGTTTTCAAGCAAAAATATATATTTTTTATATTTTACTTAGATGAACTTTAGGCTTCTCAACATTTCATGTATAGAGACCTTTTTGCCAAAATTCAACACTACTGAGTTATAAGTGATTGAATTTTAATACTTGTCGTCATTTTGCAAAAAATTGACAAAATGGATTTTGCTAACAAACATACACAGGATGCTTAAGAATTCTATACTGTCACAAAAATTGAAATTCAAATATGTATAAACAAGCTCACACTGACCTAAACTATATTGAAAATCTTATGAGCGTATGTATGGTGGGTCGATCGACTCATCACACTAAACGTGTTTTGAAAAAAAAATACTTTTATTTTTTAATTTTTAATTTTTTTTTATAGTATCGTAAGTATAGTCAAAAGCTCTATTTTGTATAAAAAATTCAAGTCGATTTCTTAAATAGAAACCTCGTACGAGCATTAACTATATGCAGAGTCGCATAAAAGCTCGTTCGAGGTCTCGGTCAATATATGGTAAGACTCGGTTTTTATTAAAAAAAAAATAATTAAAAATTGCTTTTATATGCAAATTAAAATTCCAAACACTTTTTGCATTAAACATTTTTTAGTAGGATTTCATTTAGCAAAGTTATGACACTTTGAATTTTTACATTAGCCGCCATTTTGAAAAAAAATTTTATATATTTTTTTTAAACATAACGTATAGGGGCTGCACGTTAGTTCTATGCGATACTCAAAATTTAAATTTTTATCTTCGAAACCAAACAGTTAAGAGCGTTAACTCTTCCGAAAGTCTCAAAATGGCTAGTATGGGGGTACGATTGAACTGATACATCGCTTGTTTTCAAGCAGAAATATATATTTTTTATATTTTACTTAGATGAACTTTAGGCTTCTCAACATTTCATGTAAAGAGACCTTTTTGCCAAAATTCAACACTACTGAGTTATAAGTGATTGAATTTTAATACTTGTCGTCATTTTGCAAAAAATTGACAAAATGGATTTTGCTAACAAACATACACAGGATGCTTAAGAATTCTATACTGTCACAAAAATTGAAATTTAAATATTTATAAATAAGCTCACACTGACCTTAACTATATTGAAAATCTTATGAGCGTATGTATGATGGGTCGATCGACTCATCACACTAAACGTGTTTTGAAAAAAAAATACTTTTATTTTTTAATTTTTAATTTTTTTTTATAGTATCGTAAGTATAGTCGAAAGCTCTATTTTGTATTAAAAATTCAAGTCAATTTCTTGAATAGAAACCTCGTACGAGCGTTAACTATATGCAGAGTCGCATAAAAGCTCGTTCGAGGTCTCGGTCAATATATGGTAAGACTCGGTTTTTATTAAAAAAAAAATAATTAAAAATTGCTTTTATATGCAAATTAAAATTCCAAACACTTTTTGCATTAGACATTTTTCAGTAGGATTTCATTTAGCAAAGTTATGACACTTTGAATTTTTAAATTAGCCGCCATTTTGAAAAAAAAATTTATATATTTTTTTTAAACATAACGTATAGGGGCTGCACGTTAGTTCTATGCGATACTCAAAATTTAAATTTTTATCTTCGAAACCAAACAGTTAAGAGCGTTAACTCTTCCGAAAGTCTCAAAATGGCTAGTATGGGGGTACGATCGAACTGATACATCGCTTGTTTTCAAGCAAAAATATATATTTTTTATATTTTACTTAGATGAACTTTAGGCTTCTCAACATTTCATGTATAGAAACCTTTTTGACAAAATTCAACACTACTGAGTTATAAGTGATTTAATTTTAATACTTGTCGCCATTTTGCAAAAAATTGACAAAATGGATTTTGCTAACAAACATACACAGGATGCTTAAGAATTCTATACTGTCACAAAAATTGAAATTTAAATATTTATAAATAAGCTCACACTGACCTTAACTATATTGAAAATCTTATGAGCGTATGTATGATGGGTCGATCGACTCATCACACTAAACGTGTTTTGAAAAAAAAATACTTTTATTTTTTAATTTTTAATTTTTTTTTATAGTATCGTAAGTATAGTCGAAAGCTCTATTTTGTATTAAAAATTCAAGTCAATTTCTTGAATAGAAACCTCGTACGAGCGTTAACTATATGCAGAGTCGCATAAAAGCTCGTTCGAGGTCTCGGTCAATATATGGTAAGACTCGGTTTTTATTAAAAAAAAAATAATTAAAAATTGCTTTTATATGCAAATTAAAATTCCAAACACTTTTTGCATTAAACATTTTTTAGTAGGATTTCATTTAACAAAGTTATGACACTTTGAATTTTTACATTAGCCGCCATTTTAAAAAAAAATTTTATATATTTTTTTTATACATAAGGTATAGGGGCTGCACGTTAGTTCTATGCGATACTCAAAATTTAAATTTTTATCTTCGAAACCAAACAGTTAAGAGCGTTAACTCTTCCGAAAGTCTCAAAATGGCTAGTATGGGGGTACGATCGAACTGATACATCGCTTGTTTTCAAGCAAAAATATATATTTTTTATATTTTACTTAGATGAACTTTAGGCTTCTCAACATTTCATGTATAGAGACCTTTTTGCCAAAATTCAACACTACTGAGTTATAAGTGATTGAATTTTAATACTTGTCGTCATTTTGCAAAAACTTGACAAAATGGATTTTGCTAACAAACATACACAGGATGCTTAAGAATTCTATACTGTCACAAAAATTGAAATTCAAATATGTATAAATAAGCTTACACTGACCTAAACTATATTGAAAATCTTATGAGCGTATGTATGGTGGGTCGATCGACTCATCACACTAAACGTGTTTTGAAAAAAAAATACTTTTATTTTTTAATTTTTAATTTTTTTTTATAGTATCGTAAGTATAGTCGAAAGCTCTATTTTGTATAAAAAATTCAAGTCGATTTCTTGAATAGAAGCCTCATACGAGCGTTAACTATATGCAGAGTCGCATAAAAGCTCGTTCGAGGTCTCGGTCAATATATGGTAAGACTCGGTTTTTATTAAAAAAAAAAAAATTAAAAATTGCTTTTATATGCAAATTAAAATTCCAAACACTTTTTGCATAAAACATTTTTTAGTAGGATTTGATTTAGCAAAGTTATGACACTTTGAATTTTTACATTAGCTGCCATTTTGAAAAAAAATTTTATATATTTTTTTTAAACATAACGTATAGGGGCTGCACGTTAGTTCTATGCGATACTCAAAATTTAAATTTTTATCTTCGAAACCAAACAGTTAAGAGCGTTAACTCTTCCGAAAGTCTCAAAATGGCTAGTATGGGGGTACGATCGAACTGATACATCGCTAGTTTTCAAGCAAAAATATATATTTTTTATATTTTACTTAGATGAACTTTAGGCTTCTCAACATTTCATGTATAGAGACATTTTTGCCAAAATTCAACACTACTGAGTTATAAGTGATTGAATTTTAATACTTGTCGTTATTTTGCAAAAAATTGACAAAATGGATTTTGCTAACAAACATACACAGGATGCTCAGGAATTCTATACTGTCACAAAAATTGAAATTCAAATATGTATAAATAAGCTCACACTGACCTAAACTATATTGAAAATCTTATGAGCGTATGTATGGTGGGTCGATCGACTCATCACACTAAACGTGTTTTGAAAAAAAAATACTTTTATTTTTTAATTTTTAATTTTTTTTTTAGTATCGTAAGTATAGTCGAAAGCTCTATTTTGTATAAAAAATTCAAGTCGATTTCTTGAATAGAAGCCTCATACGAGCGTTAACTATATGCAGAGTCGCATAAAAGCACGTTCGAGGTCTCAGTCAATATATGGTAAGACTCGGTGTTTATTAAAAAAAAAATAATTAAAAATTGCTTTTATATGCAAATTAAAATTCCAAACACTTTTTGCATTAAACATTTTTTAGTAGGATTTCATTTAGCAAAGTTATGACACTTTGAATTTTTACATTAGCCGCCATTTTGAAAAAAAATTTTATATATTTTTTTTAAACATAACGTATAGGGGCTGCACGTTAGTTCTATGCGATACTCAAAATTTAAATTTTTATCTTCGAAACCAAACAGTTAAGAGCGTTAACTCTTCCGAAAGTCTCAAAATGGCTAGTATGGGGGTACGATCGAACTGATACATCGCTTGTTTTCAAGCAAAAATATATATTTTTTATATTTTACTTAGATGAACTTTAGGCTTCTCAACATTTCATGTATAGAGACCTTTTTGCCAAAATTCAACACTACTGAGTTATAAGTGATTGAATTTTAATACTTGTCGTCATTTTGCAAAAAATTGACAAAATGGATTTTGCTAACAAACATACACAGGATGCTTAAGAATTCTATACTGTCACAAAAATTGAAATTCAAATATGTATAAACAAGCTCACACTGACCTAAACTATATTGAAAATCTTATGAGCGTATGTATGGTGGGTCGATCGACTCATCACACTAAACGTGTTTTGAAAAAAAAATACTTTTATTTTTTAATTTTTAATTTTTTTTTATAGTATCGTAAGTATAGTCAAAAGCTCTATTTTGTATAAAAAATTCAAGTCGATTTCTTAAATAGAAACCTCGTACGAGCATTAACTATATGCAGAGTCGCATAAAAGCTCGTTCGAGGTCTCGGTCAATATATGGTAAGACTCGGTTTTTATTAAAAAAAAAATAATTAAAAATTGCTTTTATATGCAAATTAAAATTCCAAACACTTTTTGCATTAAACATTTTTTAGTAGGATTTCATTTAGCAAAGTTATGACACTTTGAATTTTTACATTAGCCGCCATTTTGAAAAAAAATTTTATATATTTTTTTTAAACATAACGTATAGGGGCTGCACGTTAGTTCTATGCGATACTCAAAATTTAAATTTTTATCTTCGAAACCAAACAGTTAAGAGCGTTAACTCTTCCGAAAGTCTCAAAATGGCTAGTATGGGGGTACGATTGAACTGATACATCGCTTGTTTTCAAGCAGAAATATATATTTTTTATATTTTACTTAGATGAACTTTAGGCTTCTCAACATTTCATGTAAAGAGACCTTTTTGCCAAAATTCAACACTACTGAGTTATAAGTGATTGAATTTTAATACTTGTCGTCATTTTGCAAAAAATTGACAAAATGGATTTTGCTAACAAACATACACAGGATGCTTAAGAATTCTATACTGTCACAAAAATTGAAATTTAAATATTTATAAATAAGCTCACACTGACCTTAACTATATTGAAAATCTTATGAGCGTATGTATGATGGGTCGATCGACTCATCACACTAAACGTGTTTTGAAAAAAAAATACTTTTATTTTTTAATTTTTAATTTTTTTTTATAGTATCGTAAGTATAGTCGAAAGCTCTATTTTGTATTAAAAATTCAAGTCAATTTCTTGAATAGAAACCTCGTACGAGCGTTAACTATATGCAGAGTCGCATAAAAGCTCGTTCGAGGTCTCGGTCAATATATGGTAAGACTCGGTTTTTATTAAAAAAAAAATAATTAAAAATTGCTTTTATATGCAAATTAAAATTCCAAACACTTTTTGCATTAAACATTTTTTAGTAGGATTTCATTTAACAAAGTTATGACACTTTGAATTTTTACATTAGCCGCCATTTTGAAAAAAAATTTTATATATTTTTTTTAAACATAAGGTATAGGGGCTGCACGTTAGTTCTATGCGATACTCAAAATTTAAATTTTTATCTTCGAAACCAAACAGTTAAGAGCGTTAACTCTTCCGAAAGTCTCAAAATGGCTAGTATGGGGGTACGATCGAACTGATACATCGCTTGTTTTCAAGCAAAAATATATATTTTTTATATTTTACTTAGATGAACTTTAGGCTTCTCAACATTTCATGTATAGAGACCTTTTTGCCAAAATTCAACACTACTGAGTTATAAGTGATTGAATTTTAATACTTGTCGTCATTTTGCAAAAACTTGACAAAATGGATTTTGCTAACAAACATACACAGGATGCTTAAGAATTCTATACTGTCACAAAAATTGAAATTCAAATATGTATAAATAAGCTTACACTGACCTAAACTATATTGAAAATCTTATGAGCGTATGTATGGTGGGTCGATCGACTCATCACACTAAACGTGTTTTGAAAAAAAAATACTTTTATTTTTTAATTTTTAATTTTTTTTTATAGTATCGTAAGTATAGTCGAAAGCTCTATTTTGTATAAAAAATTCAAGTCGATTTCTTGAATAGAAGCCTCATACGAGCGTTAACTATATGCAGAGTCGCATAAAAGCTCGTTCGAGGTCTCGGTCAATATATGGTAAGACTTGGTTTTTATTAAAAAAAAAAAAATTAAAAATTGCTTTTATATGCAAATTAAAATTCCAAACACTTTTTGCATTAAACATTTTTTAGTAGGATTTGATTTAGCAAAGTTATGACACTTTGAATTTTTACATTAGCTGCCATTTTAAAAAAAAATTTTATATATTTTTTTTAAACATAACGTATAGGGGCTGCACGTTAGTTCTATGCGATACTCAAAATTTAAATTTTTATCTTCGAAACCAAACAGTTAAGAGCGTTAACTCTTCCGAAAGTCTCAAAATGGCTAGTATGGGGGTACGATCGAACTGATACATCGCTAGTTTTCAAGCAAAAATATATATTTTTTATATTTTACTTAGATGAACTTTAGGCTTCTCAACATTTCATGTATAGAGACATTTTTGCCAAAATTCAACACTACTGAGTTATAAGTGATTGAATTTTAATACTTGTCGTTATTTTGCAAAAAATTGACAAAATGGATTTTGCTAACAAACATACACAGGATGCTCAGGAATTCTATACTGTCACAAAAATTGAAATTCAAATATGTATAAATAAGCTCACACTGACCTAAACTATATTGAAAATCTTATGAGCGTATGTATGGTGGGTCGATCGACTCATCACACTAAACGTGTTTTGAAAAAAAAATACTTTTATTTTTTAATTTTTAATTTTTTTTTTAGTATCGTAAGTATAGTCGAAAGCTCTATTTTGTATAAAAAATTCAAGTCGATTTCTTGAATAGAAGCCTCATACGAGCGTTAACTATATGCAGAGTCGCATAAAAGCACGTTCGAGGTCTCAGTCAATATATGGTAAGACTCGGTGTTTATTAAAAAAAAAATAATTAAAAATTGCTTTTATATGCAAATTAAAATTCCAAACACTTTTTGCATTAAACATTTTTTAGTAGGATTTCATTTAGCAAAGTTATGACACTTTGAATTTTTACATTAGCCGCCATTTTGAAAAAAAATTTTATATATTTTTTTTAAACATAACGTATAGGGGCTGCACGTTAGTTCTATGCGATACTCAAAATTTAAATTTTTATCTTCGAAACCAAACAGTTAAGAGCGTTAACTCTTCCGAAAGTCTCAAAATGGCTAGTATGGGGGTACGATCGAACTGATACATCGCTTGTTTTCAAGCAAAAATATATATTTTTTATATTTTACTTAGATGAACTTTAGGCTTCTCAACATTTCATGTATAGAGACCTTTTTGCCAAAATTCAACACTACTGAGTTATAAGTGATTGAATTTTAATACTTGTCGTCATTTTGCAAAAAATTGACAAAATGGATTTTGCTAACAAACATACACAGGATGCTTAAGAATTCTATACTGTCACAAAAATTGAAATTCAAATATGTATAAACAAGCTCACACTGACCTAAACTATATTGAAAATCTTATGAGCGTATGTATGGTGGGTCGATCGACTCATCACACTAAACGTGTTTTGAAAAAAAAATACTTTTATTTTTTAATTTTTAATTTTTTTTTATAGTATCGTAAGTATAGTCAAAAGCTCTATTTTGTATAAAAAATTCAAGTCGATTTCTTAAATAGAAACCTCGTACGAGCATTAACTATATGCAGAGTCGCATAAAAGCTCGTTCGAGGTCTCGGTCAATATATGGTAAGACTCGGTTTTTATTAAAAAAAAAATAATTAAAAATTGCTTTTATATGCAAATTAAAATTCCAAACACTTTTTGCATTAAACATTTTTTAGTAGGATTTCATTTAGCAAAGTTATGACACTTTGAATTTTTACATTAGCCGCCATTTTGAAAAAAAATTTTATATATTTTTTTTAAACATAACGTATAGGGGCTGCACGTTAGTTCTATGCGATACTCAAAATTTAAATTTTTATCTTCGAAACCAAACAGTTAAGAGCGTTAACTCTTCCGAAAGTCTCAAAATGGCTAGTATGGGGGTACGATTGAACTGATACATCGCTTGTTTTCAAGCAGAAATATATATTTTTTATATTTTACTTAGATGAACTTTAGGCTTCTCAACATTTCATGTAAAGAGACCTTTTTGCCAAAATTCAACACTACTGAGTTATAAGTGATTGAATTTTAATACTTGTCGTCATTTTGCAAAAAATTGACAAAATGGATTTTGCTAACAAACATACACAGGATGCTTAAGAATTCTATACTGTCACAAAAATTGAAATTTAAATATTTATAAATAAGCTCACACTGACCTTAACTATATTGAAAATCTTA
The DNA here is from genome assembly GCF_051122295.1 of Plectrocnemia conspersa. Lineage (NCBI taxonomy): Eukaryota > Metazoa > Arthropoda > Insecta > Trichoptera > Polycentropodidae > Plectrocnemia > Plectrocnemia conspersa. The sequence continues at coordinate 34,812 of NW_028277174.1, read as the reverse complement.
TGAGCGTATGTATGATGGGTCGATCGACTCATCACACTAAACGTGTTTTGAAAAAAAAATACTTTTATTTTTTAATTTTTAATTTTTTTTTATAGTATCGTAAGTATAGTCGAAAGCTCTATTTTGTATAAAAAATTCAAGTCGATTTCTTGAATAGAAGCCTCATACGAGCGTTAACTATATGCAGAGTCGCATAAAAGCTCGTTCGAGGTCTCGGTCAATATATGGTAAGACTCGGTTTTTATTAAAAAAAAAAAAATTAAAAATTGCTTTTATATGCAAATTAAAATTCCAAACACTTTTTGCATAAAACATTTTTTAGTAGGATTTGATTTAGCAAAGTTATGACACTTTGAATTTTTACATTAGCTGCCATTTTAAAAAAAAATTTTATATATTTTTTTTAAACATAACGTATAGGGGCTGCACGTTAGTTCTATGCGATACTCAAAATTTAAATTTTTATCTTCGAAACCAAACAGTTAAGAGCGTTAACTCTTCCGAAAGTCTCAAAATGGCTAGTATGGGGGTACGATCGAACTGATACATCGCTAGTTTTCAAGCAAAAATATATATTTTTTATATTTTACTTAGATGAACTTTAGGCTTCTCAACATTTCATGTATAGAGACATTTTTGCCAAAATTCAACACTACTGAGTTATAAGTGATTGAATTTTAATACTTGTCGTTATTTTGCAAAAAATTGACAAAATGGATTTTGCTAACAAACATACACAGGATGCTCAGGAATTCTATACTGTCACAAAAATTGAAATTCAAATATGTATAAATAAGCTCACACTGACCTAAACTATATTGAAAATCTTATGAGCGTATGTATGGTGGGTCGATCGACTCATCACACTAAACGTGTTTTGAAAAAAAAATACTTTTATTTTTTAATTTTTAATTTTTTTTTTAGTATCGTAAGTATAGTCGAAAGCTCTATTTTGTATAAAAAATTCAAGTCGATTTCTTGAATAGAAGCCTCATACGAGCGTTAACTATATGCAGAGTCGCATAAAAGCACGTTCGAGGTCTCAGTCAATATATGGTAAGACTCGGTGTTTATTAAAAAAAAAATAATTAAAAATTGCTTTTATATGCAAATTAAAATTCCAAACACTTTTTGCATTAAACATTTTTTAGTAGGATTTCATTTAGCAAAGTTATGACACTTTGAATTTTTACATTAGCCGCCATTTTGAAAAAAAATTTTATATATTTTTTTTAAACATAACGTATAGGGGCTGCACGTTAGTTCTATGCGATACTCAAAATTTAAATTTTTATCTTCGAAACCAAACAGTTAAGAGCGTTAACTCTTCCGAAAGTCTCAAAATGGCTAGTATGGGGGTACGATCGAACTGATACATCGCTTGTTTTCAAGCAAAAATATATATTTTTTATATTTTACTTAGATGAACTTTAGGCTTCTCAACATTTCATGTATAGAGACCTTTTTGCCAAAATTCAACACTACTGAGTTATAAGTGATTGAATTTTAATACTTGTCGTCATTTTGCAAAAAATTGACAAAATGGATTTTGCTAACAAACATACACAGGATGCTTAAGAATTCTATACTGTCACAAAAATTGAAATTCAAATATGTATAAACAAGCTCACACTGACCTAAACTATATTGAAAATCTTATGAGCGTATGTATGGTGGGTCGATCGACTCATCACACTAAACGTGTTTTGAAAAAAAAATACTTTTATTTTTTAATTTTTAATTTTTTTTTATAGTATCGTAAGTATAGTCAAAAGCTCTATTTTGTATAAAAAATTCAAGTCGATTTCTTAAATAGAAACCTCGTACGAGCATTAACTATATGCAGAGTCGCATAAAAGCTCGTTCGAGGTCTCGGTCAATATATGGTAAGACTCGGTTTTTATTAAAAAAAAAATAATTAAAAATTGCTTTTATATGCAAATTAAAATTCCAAACACTTTTTGCATTAAACATTTTTTAGTAGGATTTCATTTAGCAAAGTTATGACACTTTGAATTTTTACATTAGCCGCCATTTTGAAAAAAAATTTTATATATTTTTTTTAAACATAACGTATAGGGGCTGCACGTTAGTTCTATGCGATACTCAAAATTTAAATTTTTATCTTCGAAACCAAACAGTTAAGAGCGTTAACTCTTCCGAAAGTCTCAAAATGGCTAGTATGGGGGTACGATTGAACTGATACATCGCTTGTTTTCAAGCAGAAATATATATTTTTTATATTTTACTTAGATGAACTTTAGGCTTCTCAACATTTCATGTAAAGAGACCTTTTTGCCAAAATTCAACACTACTGAGTTATAAGTGATTGAATTTTAATACTTGTCGTCATTTTGCAAAAAATTGACAAAATGGATTTTGCTAACAAACATACACAGGATGCTTAAGAATTCTATACTGTCACAAAAATTGAAATTTAAATATTTATAAATAAGCTCACACTGACCTTAACTATATTGAAAATCTTATGAGCGTATGTATGATGGGTCGATCGACTCATCACACTAAACGTGTTTTGAAAAAAAAATACTTTTATTTTTTAATTTTTAATTTTTTTTTATAGTATCGTAAGTATAGTCGAAAGCTCTATTTTGTATTAAAAATTCAAGTCAATTTCTTGAATAGAAACCTCGTACGAGCGTTAACTATATGCAGAGTCGCATAAAAGCTCGTTCGAGGTCTCGGTCAATATATGGTAAGACTCGGTTTTTATTAAAAAAAAAATAATTAAAAATTGCTTTTATATGCAAATTAAAATTCCAAACACTTTTTGCATTAGACATTTTTCAGTAGGATTTCATTTAGCAAAGTTATGACACTTTGAATTTTTACATTAGCCGCCATTTTGAAAAAAAAATTTATATATTTTTTTTAAACATAACGTATAGGGGCTGCACGTTAGTTCTATGCGATACTCAAAATTTAAATTTTTATCTTCGAAACCAAACAGTTAAGAGCGTTAACTCTTCCGAAAGTCTCAAAATGGCTAGTATGGGGGTACGATCGAACTGATACATCGCTTGTTTTCAAGCAAAAATATATATTTTTTATATTTTACTTAGATGAACTTTAGGCTTCTCAACATTTCATGTATAGAAACCTTTTTGACAAAATTCAACACTACTGAGTTATAAGTGATTTAATTTTAATACTTGTCGCCATTTTGCAAAAAATTGACAAAATGGATTTTGCTAACAAACATACACAGGATGCTTAAGAATTCTATACTGTCACAAAAATTGAAATTTAAATATTTATAAATAAGCTCACACTGACCTTAACTATATTGAAAATCTTATGAGCGTATGTATGATGGGTCGATCGACTCATCACACTAAACGTGTTTTGAAAAAAAAATACTTTTATTTTTTAATTTTTAATTTTTTTTTATAGTATCGTAAGTATAGTCGAAAGCTCTATTTTGTATTAAAAATTCAAGTCAATTTCTTGAATAGAAACCTCGTACGAGCGTTAACTATATGCAGAGTCGCATAAAAGCTCGTTCGAGGTCTCGGTCAATATATGGTAAGACTCGGTTTTTATTAAAAAAAAAATAATTAAAAATTGCTTTTATATGCAAATTAAAATTCCAAACACTTTTTGCATTAAACATTTTTTAGTAGGATTTCATTTAACAAAGTTATGACACTTTGAATTTTTACATTAGCCGCCATTTTGAAAAAAAATTTTATATATTTTTTTTAAACATAAGGTATAGGGGCTGCACGTTAGTTCTATGCGATACTCAAAATTTAAATTTTTATCTTCGAAACCAAACAGTTAAGAGCGTTAACTCTTCCGAAAGTCTCAAAATGGCTAGTATGGGGGTACGATCGAACTGATACATCGCTTGTTTTCAAGCAAAAATATATATTTTTTATATTTTACTTAGATGAACTTTAGGCTTCTCAACATTTCATGTATAGAGACCTTTTTGCCAAAATTCAACACTACTGAGTTATAAGTGATTGAATTTTAATACTTGTCGTCATTTTGCAAAAACTTGACAAAATGGATTTTGCTAACAAACATACACAGGATGCTTAAGAATTCTATACTGTCACAAAAATTGAAATTCAAATATGTATAAATAAGCTTACACTGACCTAAACTATATTGAAAATCTTATGAGCGTATGTATGGTGGGTCGATCGACTCATCACACTAAACGTGTTTTGAAAAAAAAATACTTTTATTTTTTAATTTTTAATTTTTTTTTATAGTATCGTAAGTATAGTCGAAAGCTCTATTTTGTATAAAAAATTCAAGTCGATTTCTTGAATAGAAGCCTCATACGAGCGTTAACTATATGCAGAGTCGCATAAAAGCTCGTTCGAGGTCTCGGTCAATATATGGTAAGACTCGGTTTTTATTAAAAAAAAAAAAATTAAAAATTGCTTTTATATGCAAATTAAAATTCCAAACACTTTTTGCATAAAACATTTTTTAGTAGGATTTGATTTAGCAAAGTTATGACACTTTGAATTTTTACATTAGCTGCCATTTTGAAAAAAAATTTTATATATTTTTTTTAAACATAACGTATAGGGGCTGCACGTTAGTTCTATGCGATACTCAAAATTTAAATTTTTATCTTCGAAACCAAACAGTTAAGAGCGTTAACTCTTCCGAAAGTCTCAAAATGGCTAGTATGGGGGTACGATCGAACTGATACATCGCTAGTTTTCAAGCAAAAATATATATTTTTTATATTTTACTTAGATGAACTTTAGGCTTCTCAACATTTCATGTATAGAGACATTTTTGCCAAAATTCAACACTACTGAGTTATAAGTGATTGAATTTTAATACTTGTCGTTATTTTGCAAAAAATTGACAAAATGGATTTTGCTAACAAACATACACAGGATGCTCAGGAATTCTATACTGTCACAAAAATTGAAATTCAAATATGTATAAATAAGCTCACACTGACCTAAACTATATTGAAAATCTTATGAGCGTATGTATGGTGGGTCGATCGACTCATCACACTAAACGTGTTTTGAAAAAAAAATACTTTTATTTTTTAATTTTTAATTTTTTTTTTAGTATCGTAAGTATAGTCGAAAGCTCTATTTTGTATAAAAAATTCAAGTCGATTTCTTGAATAGAAGCCTCATACGAGCGTTAACTATATGCAGAGTCGCATAAAAGCACGTTCGAGGTCTCAGTCAATATATGGTAAGACTCGGTGTTTATTAAAAAAAAAATAATTAAAAATTGCTTTTATATGCAAATTAAAATTCCAAACACTTTTTGCATTAAACATTTTTTAGTAGGATTTCATTTAGCAAAGTTATGACACTTTGAATTTTTACATTAGCCGCCATTTTGAAAAAAAATTTTATATATTTTTTTTAAACATAACGTATAGGGGCTGCACGTTAGTTCTATGCGATACTCAAAATTTAAATTTTTATCTTCGAAACCAAACAGTTAAGAGCGTTAACTCTTCCGAAAGTCTCAAAATGGCTAGTATGGGGGTACGATCGAACTGATACATCGCTTGTTTTCAAGCAAAAATATATATTTTTTATATTTTACTTAGATGAACTTTAGGCTTCTCAACATTTCATGTATAGAGACCTTTTTGCCAAAATTCAACACTACTGAGTTATAAGTGATTGAATTTTAATACTTGTCGTCATTTTGCAAAAAATTGACAAAATGGATTTTGCTAACAAACATACACAGGATGCTTAAGAATTCTATACTGTCACAAAAATTGAAATTCAAATATGTATAAACAAGCTCACACTGACCTAAACTATATTGAAAATCTTATGAGCGTATGTATGGTGGGTCGATCGACTCATCACACTAAACGTGTTTTGAAAAAAAAATACTTTTATTTTTTAATTTTTAATTTTTTTTTATAGTATCGTAAGTATAGTCAAAAGCTCTATTTTGTATAAAAAATTCAAGTCGATTTCTTAAATAGAAACCTCGTACGAGCATTAACTATATGCAGAGTCGCATAAAAGCTCGTTCGAGGTCTCGGTCAATATATGGTAAGACTCGGTTTTTATTAAAAAAAAAATAATTAAAAATTGCTTTTATATGCAAATTAAAATTCCAAACACTTTTTGCATTAAACATTTTTTAGTAGGATTTCATTTAGCAAAGTTATGACACTTTGAATTTTTACATTAGCCGCCATTTTGAAAAAAAATTTTATATATTTTTTTTAAACATAACGTATAGGGGCTGCACGTTAGTTCTATGCGATACTCAAAATTTAAATTTTTATCTTCGAAACCAAACAGTTAAGAGCGTTAACTCTTCCGAAAGTCTCAAAATGGCTAGTATGGGGGTACGATTGAACTGATACATCGCTTGTTTTCAAGCAGAAATATATATTTTTTATATTTTACTTAGATGAACTTTAGGCTTCTCAACATTTCATGTAAAGAGACCTTTTTGCCAAAATTCAACACTACTGAGTTATAAGTGATTGAATTTTAATACTTGTCGTCATTTTGCAAAAAATTGACAAAATGGATTTTGCTAACAAACATACACAGGATGCTTAAGAATTCTATACTGTCACAAAAATTGAAATTTAAATATTTATAAATAAGCTCACACTGACCTTAACTATATTGAAAATCTTATGAGCGTATGTATGATGGGTCGATCGACTCATCACACTAAACGTGTTTTGAAAAAAAAATACTTTTATTTTTTAATTTTTAATTTTTTTTTATAGTATCGTAAGTATAGTCGAAAGCTCTATTTTGTATTAAAAATTCAAGTCAATTTCTTGAATAGAAACCTCGTACGAGCGTTAACTATATGCAGAGTCGCATAAAAGCTCGTTCGAGGTCTCGGTCAATATATGGTAAGACTCGGTTTTTATTAAAAAAAAAATAATTAAAAATTGCTTTTATATGCAAATTAAAATTCCAAACACTTTTTGCATTAAACATTTTTTAGTAGGATTTCATTTAACAAAGTTATGACACTTTGAATTTTTACATTAGCCGCCATTTTGAAAAAAAATTTTATATATTTTTTTTAAACATAAGGTATAGGGGCTGCACGTTAGTTCTATGCGATACTCAAAATTTAAATTTTTATCTTCGAAACCAAACAGTTAAGAGCGTTAACTCTTCCGAAAGTCTCAAAATGGCTAGTATGGGGGTACGATCGAACTGATACATCGCTTGTTTTCAAGCAAAAATATATATTTTTTATATTTTACTTAGATGAACTTTAGGCTTCTCAACATTTCATGTATAGAGACCTTTTTGCCAAAATTCAACACTACTGAGTTATAAGTGATTGAATTTTAATACTTGTCGTCATTTTGCAAAAACTTGACAAAATGGATTTTGCTAACAAACATACACAGGATGCTTAAGAATTCTATACTGTCACAAAAATTGAAATTCAAATATGTATAAATAAGCTTACACTGACCTAAACTATATTGAAAATCTTATGAGCGTATGTATGGTGGGTCGATCGACTCATCACACTAAACGTGTTTTGAAAAAAAAATACTTTTATTTTTTAATTTTTAATTTTTTTTTATAGTATCGTAAGTATAGTCGAAAGCTCTATTTTGTATAAAAAATTCAAGTCGATTTCTTGAATAGAAGCCTCATACGAGCGTTAACTATATGCAGAGTCGCATAAAAGCTCGTTCGAGGTCTCGGTCAATATATGGTAAGACTCGGTTTTTATTAAAAAAAAAAAAATTAAAAATTGCTTTTATATGCAAATTAAAATTCCAAACACTTTTTGCATAAAACATTTTTTAGTAGGATTTGATTTAGCAAAGTTATGACACTTTGAATTTTTACATTAGCTGCCATTTTAAAAAAAAATTTTATATATTTTTTTTAAACATAACGTATAGGGGCTGCACGTTAGTTCTATGCGATACTCAAAATTTAAATTTTTATCTTCGAAACCAAACAGTTAAGAGCGTTAACTCTTCCGAAAGTCTCAAAATGGCTAGTATGGGGGTACGATCGAACTGATACATCGCTAGTTTTCAAGCAAAAATATATATTTTTTATATTTTACTTAGATGAACTTTAGGCTTCTCAACATTTCATGTATAGAGACATTTTTGCCAAAATTCAACACTACTGAGTTATAAGTGATTGAATTTTAATACTTGTCGTTATTTTGCAAAAAATTGACAAAATGGATTTTGCTAACAAACATACACAGGATGCTCAGGAATTCTATACTGTCACAAAAATTGAAATTCAAATATGTATAAATAAGCTCACACTGACCTAAACTATATTGAAAATCTTATGAGCGTATGTATGGTGGGTCGATCGACTCATCACACTAAACGTGTTTTGAAAAAAAAATACTTTTATTTTTTAATTTTTAATTTTTTTTTTAGTATCGTAAGTATAGTCGAAAGCTCTATTTTGTATAAAAAATTCAAGTCGATTTCTTGAATAGAAGCCTCATACGAGCGTTAACTATATGCAGAGTCGCATAAAAGCACGTTCGAGGTCTCAGTCAATATATGGTAAGACTCGGTGTTTATTAAAAAAAAAATAATTAAAAATTGCTTTTATATGCAAATTAAAATTCCAAACACTTTTTGCATTAAACATTTTTTAGTAGGATTTCATTTAGCAAAGTTATGACACTTTGAATTTTTACATTAGCCGCCATTTTGAAAAAAAATTTTATATATTTTTTTTAAACATAACGTATAGGGGCTGCACGTTAGTTCTATGCGATACTCAAAATTTAAATTTTTATCTTCGAAACCAAACAGTTAAGAGCGTTAACTCTTCCGAAAGTCTCAAAATGGCTAGTATGGGGGTACGATCGAACTGATACATCGCTTGTTTTCAAGCAAAAATATATATTTTTTATATTTTACTTAGATGAACTTTAGGCTTCTCAACATTTCATGTATAGAGACCTTTTTGCCAAAATTCAACACTACTGAGTTATAAGTGATTGAATTTTAATACTTGTCGTCATTTTGCAAAAAATTGACAAAATGGATTTTGCTAACAAACATACACAGGATGCTTAAGAATTCTATACTGTCACAAAAATTGAAATTCAAATATGTATAAACAAGCTCACACTGACCTAAACTATATTGAAAATCTTATGAGCGTATGTATGGTGGGTCGATCGACTCATCACACTAAACGTGTTTTGAAAAAAAAATACTTTTATTTTTTAATTTTTAATTTTTTTTTATAGTATCGTAAGTATAGTCAAAAGCTCTATTTTGTATAAAAAATTCAAGTCGATTTCTTAAATAGAAACCTCGTACGAGCATTAACTATATGCAGAGTCGCATAAAAGCTCGTTCGAGGTCTCGGTCAATATATGGTAAGACTCGGTTTTTATTAAAAAAAAAATAATTAAAAATTGCTTTTATATGCAAATTAAAATTCCAAACACTTTTTGCATTAAACATTTTTTAGTAGGATTTCATTTAGCAAAGTTATGACACTTTGAATTTTTACATTAGCCGCCATTTTGAAAAAAAATTTTATATATTTTTTTTAAACATAACGTATAGGGGCTGCACGTTAGTTCTATGCGATACTCAAAATTTAAATTTTTATCTTCGAAACCAAACAGTTAAGAGCGTTAACTCTTCCGAAAGTCTCAAAATGGCTAGTATGGGGGTACGATTGAACTGATACATCGCTTGTTTTCAAGCAGAAATATATATTTTTTATATTTTACTTAGATGAACTTTAGGCTTCTCAACATTTCATGTAAAGAGACCTTTTTGCCAAAATTCAACACTACTGAGTTATAAGTGATTGAATTTTAATACTTGTCGTCATTTTGCAAAAAATTGACAAAATGGATTTTGCTAACAAACATACACAGGATGCTTAAGAATTCTATACTGTCACAAAAATTGAAATTTAAATATTTATAAATAAGCTCACACTGACCTTAACTATATTGAAAATCTTATGAGCGTATGTATGATGGGTCGATCGACTCATCACACTAAACGTGTTTTGAAAAAAAAATACTTTTATTTTTTAATTTTTAATTTTTTTTTATAGTATCGTAAGTATAGTCGAAAGCTCTATTTTGTATTAAAAATTCAAGTCAATTTCTTGAATAGAAACCTCGTACGAGCGTTAACTATATGCAGAGTCGCATAAAAGCTCGTTCGAGGTCTCGGTCAATATATGGTAAGACTCGGTTTTTATTAAAAAAAAAATAATTAAAAATTGCTTTTATATGCAAATTAAAATTCCAAACACTTTTTGCATTAGACATTTTTCAGTAGGATTTCATTTAGCAAAGTTATGACACTTTGAATTTTTACATTAGCCGCCATTTTGAAAAAAAAATTTATATATTTTTTTTAAACATAACGTATAGGGGCTGCACGTTAGTTCTATGCGATACTCAAAATTTAAATTTTTATCTTCGAAACCAAACAGTTAAGAGCGTTAACTCTTCCGAAAGTCTCAAAATGGCTAGTATGGGGGTACGATCGAACTGATACATCGCTTGTTTTCAAGCAAAAATATATATTTTTTATATTTTACTTAGATGAACTTTAGGCTTCTCAACATTTCATGTATAGAAACCTTTTTGACAAAATTCAACACTACTGAGTTATAAGTGATTTAATTTTAATACTTGTCGCCATTTTGCAAAAAATTGACAAAATGGATTTTGCTAACAAACATACACAGGATGCTTAAGAATTCTATACTGTCACAAAAATTGAAATTTAAATATTTATAAATAAGCTCACACTGACCTTAACTATATTGAAAATCTTATGAGCGTATGTATGATGGGTCGATCGACTCATCACACTAAACGTGTTTTGAAAAAAAAATACTTTTATTTTTTAATTTTTAATTTTTTTTTATAGTATCGTAAGTATAGTCGAAAGCTCTATTTTGTATTAAAAATTCAAGTCAATTTCTTGAATAGAAACCTCGTACGAGCGTTAACTATATGCAGAGTCGCATAAAAGCTCGTTCGAGGTCTCGGTCAATATATGGTAAGACTCGGTTTTTATTAAAAAAAAAATAATTAAAAATTGCTTTTATATGCAAATTAAAATTCCAAACACTTTTTGCATTAGACATTTTTCAGTAGGATTTCATTTAGCAAAGTTATGACACTTTGAATTTTTACATTAGCCGCCATTTTGAAAAAAAAATTTATATATTTTTTTTAAACATAACGTATAGGGGCTGCACGTTAGTTCTATGCGATACTCAAAATTTAAATTTTTATCTTCGAAACCAAACAGTTAAGAGCGTTAACTCTTCCGAAAGTCTCAAAATGGCTAGTATGGGGGTACGATTGAACTGATACATCGCTTGTTTTCAAGCAGAAATATATATTTTTTATATTTTACTTAGATGAACTTTAGGCTTCTCAACATTTCATGTAAAGAGACCTTTTTGCCAAAATTCAACACTACTGAGTTATAAGTGATTGAATTTTAATACTTGTCGTCATTTTGCAAAAAATTGACAAAATGGATTTTGCTAACAAACATACACAGGATGCTTAAGAATTCTATACTGTCACAAAAATTGAAATTTAAATATTTATAAATAAGCTCACACTGACCTTAACTATATTGAAAATCTTATGAGCGTATGTATGATGGGTCGATCGACTCATCACACTAAACGTGTTTTGAAAAAAAAATACTTTTATTTTTTAATTTTTAATTTTTTTTTATAGTATCGTAAGTATAGTCGAAAGCTCTATTTTGTATTAAAAATTCAAGTCAATTTCTTGAATAGAAACCTCGTACGAGCGTTAACTATATGCAGAGTCGCATAAAAGCTCGTTCGAGGTCTCGGTCAATATATGGTAAGACTCGGTTTTTATTAAAAAAAAAATAATTAAAAATTGCTTTTATATGCAAATTAAAATTCCAAACACTTTTTGCATTAAACATTTTTTAGTAGGATTTCATTTAACAAAGTTATGACACTTTGAATTTTTACATTAGCCGCCATTTTGAAAAAAAATTTTATATATTTTTTTTAAACATAAGGTATAGGGGCTGCACGTTAGTTCTATGCGATACTCAAAATTTAAATTTTTATCTTCGAAACCAAACAGTTAAGAGCGTTAACTCTTCCGAAAGTCTCAAAATGGCTAGTATGGGGGTACGATCGAACTGATACATCGCTTGTTTTCAAGCAAAAATATATATTTTTTATATTTTACTTAGATGAACTTTAGGCTTCTCAACATTTCATGTATAGAGACCTTTTTGCCAAAATTCAACACTACTGAGTTATAAGTGATTGAATTTTAATACTTGTCGTCATTTTGCAAAAACTTGACAAAATGGATTTTGCTAACAAACATACACAGGATGCTTAAGAATTCTATACTGTCACAAAAATTGAAATTCAAATATGTATAAATAAGCTTACACTGACCTAAACTATATTGAAAATCTTATGAGCGTATGTATGGTGGGTCGATCGACTCATCACACTAAACGTGTTTTGAAAAAAAAATACTTTTATTTTTTAATTTTTAATTTTTTTTTATAGTATCGTAAGTATAGTCGAAAGCTCTATTTTGTATAAAAAATTCAAGTCGATTTCTTGAATAGAAGCCTCATACGAGCGTTAACTATATGCAGAGTCGCATAAAAGCTCGTTCGAGGTCTCGGTCAATATATGGTAAGACTCGGTTTTTATTAAAAAAAAAAAAATTAAAAATTGCTTTTATATGCAAATTAAAATTCCAAACACTTTTTGCATAAAACATTTTTTAGTAGGATTTGATTTAGCAAAGTTATGACACTTTGAATTTTTACATTAGCTGCCATTTTAAAAAAAAATTTTATATATTTTTTTTAAACATAACGTATAGGGGCTGCACGTTAGTTCTATGCGATACTCAAAATTTAAATTTTTATCTTCGAAACCAAACAGTTAAGAGCGTTAACTCTTCCGAAAGTCTCAAAATGGCTAGTATGGGGGTACGATCGAACTGATACATCGCTAGTTTTCAAGCAAAAATATATATTTTTTATATTTTACTTAGATGAACTTTAGGCTTCTCAACATTTCATGTATAGAGACATTTTTGCCAAAATTCAACACTACTGAGTTATAAGTGATTGAATTTTAATACTTGTCGTTATTTTGCAAAAAATTGACAAAATGGATTTTGCTAACAAACATACACAGGATGCTCAGGAATTCTATACTGTCACAAAAATTGAAATTCAAATATGTATAAATAAGCTCACACTGACCTAAACTATATTGAAAATCTTATGAGCGTATGTATGGTGGGTCGATCGACTCATCACACTAAACGTGTTTTGAAAAAAAAATACTTTTATTTTTTAATTTTTAATTTTTTTTTTAGTATCGTAAGTATAGTCGAAAGCTCTATTTTGTATAAAAAATTCAAGTCGATTTCTTGAATAGAAGCCTCATACGAGCGTTAACTATATGCAGAGTCGCATAAAAGCACGTTCGAGGTCTCAGTCAATATATGGTAAGACTCGGTGTTTATTAAAAAAAAAATAATTAAAAATTGCTTTTATATGCAAATTAAAATTCCAAACACTTTTTGCATTAAACATTTTTTAGTAGGATTTCATTTAGCAAAGTTATGACACTTTGAATTTTTACATTAGCCGCCATTTTGAAAAAAAATTTTATATATTTTTTTTAAACATAACGTATAGGGGCTGCACGTTAGTTCTATGCGATACTCAAAATTTAAATTTTTATCTTCGAAACCAAACAGTTAAGAGCGTTAACTCTTCCGAAAGTCTCAAAATGGCTAGTATGGGGGTACGATCGAACTGATACATCGCTTGTTTTCAAGCAAAAATATATATTTTTTATATTTTACTTAGATGAACTTTAGGCTTCTCAACATTTCATGTATAGAGACCTTTTTGCCAAAATTCAACACTACTGAGTTATAAGTGATTGAATTTTAATACTTGTCGTCATTTTGCAAAAAATTGACAAAATGGATTTTGCTAACAAACATACACAGGATGCTTAAGAATTCTATACTGTCACAAAAATTGAAATTCAAATATGTATAAACAAGCTCACACTGACCTAAACTATATTGAAAATCTTATGAGCGTATGTATGGTGGGTCGATCGACTCATCACACTAAACGTGTTTTGAAAAAAAAATACTTTTATTTTTTAATTTTTAATTTTTTTTTATAGTATCGTAAGTATAGTCAAAAGCTCTATTTCGTATAAAAAATTCAAGTCGATTTCTTAAATAGAAACCTCGTACGAGCATTAACTATATGCAGAGTCGCATAAAAGCTCGTTCGAGGTCTCGGTCAATATATGGTAAGACTCGGTTTTTATTAAAAAAAAAATAATTAAAAATTGCTTTTATATGCAAATTAAAATTCCAAACACTTTTTGCATTAAACATTTTTTAGTAGGATTTCATTTAGCAAAGTTATGACACTTTGAATTTTTACATTAGCCGCCATTTTGAAAAAAAATTTTATATATTTTTTTTAAACATAACGTATAGGGGCTGCACGTTAGTTCTATGCGATACTCAAAATTTAAATTTTTATCTTCGAAACCAAACAGTTAAGAGCGTTAACTCTTCCGAAAGTCTCAAAATGGCTAGTATGGGGGTACGATTGAACTGATACATCGCTTGTTTTCAAGCAGAAATATATATTTTTTATATTTTACTTAGATGAACTTTAGGCTTCTCAACATTTCATGTAAAGAGACCTTTTTGCCAAAATTCAACACTACTGAGTTATAAGTGATTGAATTTTAATACTTGTCGTCATTTTGCAAAAAATTGACAAAATGGATTTTGCTAACAAACATACACAGGATGCTTAAGAATTCTATACTGTCACAAAAATTGAAATTTAAATATTTATAAATAAGCTCACACTGACCTTAACTATATTGAAAATCTTATGAGCGTATGTATGATGGGTCGATCGACTCATCACACTAAACGTGTTTTGAAAAAAAAATACTTTTATTTTTTAATTTTTAATTTTTTTTTATAGTATCGTAAGTATAGTCGAAAGCTCTATTTTGTATTAAAAATTCAAGTCAATTTCTTGAATAGAAACCTCGTACGAGCGTTAACTATATGCAGAGTCGCATAAAAGCTCGTTCGAGGTCTCGGTCAATATATGGTAAGACTCGGTTTTTATTAAAAAAAAAATAATTAAAAATTGCTTTTATATGCAAATTAAAATTCCAAACACTTTTTGCATTAGACATTTTTCAGTAGGATTTCATTTAGCAAAGTTATGACACTTTGAATTTTTACATTAGCCGCCATTTTGAAAAAAAAATTTATATATTTTTTTTAAACATAACGTATAGGGGCTGCACGTTAGTTCTATGCGATACTCAAAATTTAAATTTTTATCTTCGAAACCAAACAGTTAAGAGCGTTAACTCTTCCGAAAGTCTCAAAATGGCTAGTATGGGGGTACGATCGAACTGATACATCGCTTGTTTTCAAGCAAAAATATATATTTTTTATATTTTACTTAGATGAACTTTAGGCTTCTCAACATTTCATGTATAGAAACCTTTTTGACAAAATTCAACACTACTGAGTTATAAGTGATTTAATTTTAATACTTGTCGCCATTTTGCAAAAAATTGACAAAATGGATTTTGCTAACAAACATACACAGGATGCTTAAGAATTCTATACTGTCACAAAAATTGAAATTCAAATATGTATAAACAAGCTCACACTGACCTAAACTATATTGAAAATCTTATGAGCGTATGTATGGTGGGTCGATCGACTCATCACACTAAACGTGTTTTGAAAAAAAAATACTTTTATTTTTTAATTTTTAATTTTTTTTTATAGTATCGTAAGTATAGTCAAAAGCTCTATTTCGTATAAAAAATTCAAGTCGATTTCTTAAATAGAAACCTCGTACGAGCATTAACTATATGCAGAGTCGCATAAAAGCTCGTTCGAGGTCTCGGTCAATATATGGTAAGACTCGGTTTTTATTAAAAAAAAAATAATTAAAAATTGCTTTTATATGCAAATTAAAATTCCAAACACTTTTTGCATTAAACATTTTTTAGTAGGATTTCATTTAGCAAAGTTATGACACTTTGAATTTTTACATTAGCCGCCATTTTGAAAAAAAATTTTATATATTTTTTTTAAACATAACGTATAGGGGCTGCACGTTAGTTCTATGCGATACTCAAAATTTAAATTTTTATCTTCGAAACCAAACAGTTAAGAGCGTTAACTCTTCCGAAAGTCTCAAAATGGCTAGTATGGGGGTACGATTGAACTGATACATCGCTTGTTTTCAAGCAGAAATATATATTTTTTATATTTTACTTAGATGAACTTTAGGCTTCTCAACATTTCATGTAAAGAGACCTTTTTGCCAAAATTCAACACTACTGAGTTATAAGTGATTGAATTTTAATACTTGTCGTCATTTTGCAAAAAATTGACAAAATGGATTTTGCTAACAAACATACACAGGATGCTTAAGAATTCTATACTGTCACAAAAATTGAAATTTAAATATTTATAAATAAGCTCACACTGACCTTAACTATATTGAAAATCTTATGAGCGTATGTATGATGGGTCGATCGACTCATCACACTAAACGTGTTTTGAAAAAAAAATACTTTTATTTTTTAATTTTTAATTTTTTTTTATAGTATCGTAAGTATAGTCGAAAGCTCTATTTTGTATTAAAAATTCAAGTCAATTTCTTGAATAGAAACCTCGTACGAGCGTTAACTATATGCAGAGTCGCATAAAAGCTCGTTCGAGGTCTCGGTCAATATATGGTAAGACTCGGTTTTTATTAAAAAAAAAATAATTAAAAATTGCTTTTATATGCAAATTAAAATTCCAAACACTTTTTGCATTAGACATTTTTCAGTAGGATTTCATTTAGCAAAGTTATGACACTTTGAATTTTTACATTAGCCGCCATTTTGAAAAAAAAATTTATATATTTTTTTTAAACATAACGTATAGGGGCTGCACGTTAGTTCTATGCGATACTCAAAATTTAAATTTTTATCTTCGAAACCAAACAGTTAAGAGCGTTAACTCTTCCGAAAGTCTCAAAATGGCTAGTATGGGGGTACGATCGAACTGATACATCGCTTGTTTTCAAGCAAAAATATATATTTTTTATATTTTACTTAGATGAACTTTAGGCTTCTCAACATTTCATGTATAGAAACCTTTTTGACAAAATTCAACACTACTGAGTTATAAGTGATTTAATTTTAATACTTGTCGCCATTTTGCAAAAAATTGACAAAATGGATTTTGCTAACAAACATACACAGGATGCTTAAGAATTCTATACTGTCACAAAAATTGAAATTTAAATATTTATAAATAAGCTCACACTGACCTTAACTATATTGAAAATCTTATGAGCGTATGTATGATGGGTCGATCGACTCATCACACTAAACGTGTTTTGAAAAAAAAATACTTTTATTTTTTAATTTTTAATTTTTTTTTATAGTATCGTAAGTATAGTCGAAAGCTCTATTTTGTATTAAAAATTCAAGTCAATTTCTTGAATAGAAACCTCGTACGAGCGTTAACTATATGCAGAGTCGCATAAAAGCTCGTTCGAGGTCTCGGTCAATATATGGTAAGACTCGGTTTTTATTAAAAAAAAAATAATTAAAAATTGCTTTTATATGCAAATTAAAATTCCAAACACTTTTTGCATTAGACATTTTTCAGTAGGATTTCATTTAGCAAAGTTATGACACTTTGAATTTTTACATTAGCCGCCATTTTGAAAAAAAAATTTATATATTTTTTTTAAACATAACGTATAGGGGCTGCACGTTAGTTCTATGCGATACTCAAAATTTAAATTTTTATCTTCGAAACCAAACAGTTAAGAGCGTTAACTCTTCCGAAAGTCTCAAAATGGCTAGTATGGGGGTACGATTGAACTGATACATCGCTTGTTTTCAAGCAGAAATATATATTTTTTATATTTTACTTAGATGAACTTTAGGCTTCTCAACATTTCATGTAAAGAGACCTTTTTGCCAAAATTCAACACTACTGAGTTATAAGTGATTGAATTTTAATACTTGTCGTCATTTTGCAAAAAATTGACAAAATGGATTTTGCTAACAAACATACACAGGATGCTTAAGAATTCTATACTGTCACAAAAATTGAAATTTAAATATTTATAAATAAGCTCACACTGACCTTAACTATATTGAAAATCTTATGAGCGTATGTATGATGGGTCGATCGACTCATCACACTAAACGTGTTTTGAAAAAAAAATACTTTTATTTTTTAATTTTTAATTTTTTTTTATAGTATCGTAAGTATAGTCGAAAGCTCTATTTTGTATTAAAAATTCAAGTCAATTTCTTGAATAGAAACCTCGTACGAGCGTTAACTATATGCAGAGTCGCATAAAAGCTCGTTCGAGGTCTCGGTCAATATATGGTAAGACTCGGTTTTTATTAAAAAAAAAATAATTAAAAATTGCTTTTATATGCAAATTAAAATTCCAAACACTTTTTGCATTAAACATTTTTTAGTAGGATTTCATTTAACAAAGTTATGACACTTTGAATTTTTACATTAGCCGCCATTTTGAAAAAAAATTTTATATATTTTTTTTAAACATAAGGTATAGGGGCTGCACGTTAGTTCTATGCGATACTCAAAATTTAAATTTTTATCTTCGAAACCAAACAGTTAAGAGCGTTAACTCTTCCGAAAGTCTCAAAATGGCTAGTATGGGGGTACGATCGAACTGATACATCGCTTGTTTTCAAGCAAAAATATATATTTTTTATATTTTACTTAGATGAACTTTAGGCTTCTCAACATTTCATGTATAGAGACCTTTTTGCCAAAATTCAACACTACTGAGTTATAAGTGATTGAATTTTAATACTTGTCGTCATTTTGCAAAAACTTGACAAAATGGATTTTGCTAACAAACATACACAGGATGCTTAAGAATTCTATACTGTCACAAAAATTGAAATTCAAATATGTATAAATAAGCTTACACTGACCTAAACTATATTGAAAATCTTATGAGCGTATGTATGGTGGGTCGATCGACTCATCACACTAAACGTGTTTTGAAAAAAAAATACTTTTATTTTTTAATTTTTAATTTTTTTTTATAGTATCGTAAGTATAGTCGAAAGCTCTATTTTGTATAAAAAATTCAAGTCGATTTCTTGAATAGAAGCCTCATACGAGCGTTAACTATATGCAGAGTCGCATAAAAGCTCGTTCGAGGTCTCGGTCAATATATGGTAAGACTCGGTTTTTATTAAAAAAAAAAAAATTAAAAATTGCTTTTATATGCAAATTAAAATTCCAAACACTTTTTGCATAAAACATTTTTTAGTAGGATTTGATTTAGCAAAGTTATGACACTTTGAATTTTTACATTAGCTGCCATTTTAAAAAAAAATTTTATATATTTTTTTTAAACATAACGTATAGGGGCTGCACGTTAGTTCTATGCGATACTCAAAATTTAAATTTTTATCTTCGAAACCAAACAGTTAAGAGCGTTAACTCTTCCGAAAGTCTCAAAATGGCTAGTATGGGGGTACGATCGAACTGATACATCGCTAGTTTTCAAGCAAAAATATATATTTTTTATATTTTACTTAGATGAACTTTAGGCTTCTCAACATTTCATGTATAGAGACATTTTTGCCAAAATTCAACACTACTGAGTTATAAGTGATTGAATTTTAATACTTGTCGTTATTTTGCAAAAAATTGACAAAATGGATTTTGCTAACAAACATACACAGGATGCTCAGGAATTCTATACTGTCACAAAAATTGAAATTCAAATATGTATAAATAAGCTCACACTGACCTAAACTATATTGAAAATCTTATGAGCGTATGTATGGTGGGTCGATCGACTCATCACACTAAACGTGTTTTGAAAAAAAAATACTTTTATTTTTTAATTTTTAATTTTTTTTTTAGTATCGTAAGTATAGTCGAAAGCTCTATTTTGTATAAAAAATTCAAGTCGATTTCTTGAATAGAAGCCTCATACGAGCGTTAACTATATGCAGAGTCGCATAAAAGCACGTTCGAGGTCTCAGTCAATATATGGTAAGACTCGGTGTTTATTAAAAAAAAAATAATTAAAAATTGCTTTTATATGCAAATTAAAATTCCAAACACTTTTTGCATTAAACATTTTTTAGTAGGATTTCATTTAGCAAAGTTATGACACTTTGAATTTTTACATTAGCCGCCATTTTGAAAAAAAATTTTATATATTTTTTTTAAACATAACGTATAGGGGCTGCACGTTAGTTCTATGCGATACTCAAAATTTAAATTTTTATCTTCGAAACCAAACAGTTAAGAGCGTTAACTCTTCCGAAAGTCTCAAAATGGCTAGTATGGGGGTACGATCGAACTGATACATCGCTTGTTTTCAAGCAAAAATATATATTTTTTATATTTTACTTAGATGAACTTTAGGCTTCTCAACATTTCATGTATAGAGACCTTTTTGCCAAAATTCAACACTACTGAGTTATAAGTGATTGAATTTTAATACTTGTCGTCATTTTGCAAAAAATTGACAAAATGGATTTTGCTAACAAACATACACAGGATGCTTAAGAATTCTATACTGTCACAAAAATTGAAATTCAAATATGTATAAACAAGCTCACACTGACCTAAACTATATTGAAAATCTTATGAGCGTATGTATGGTGGGTCGATCGACTCATCACACTAAACGTGTTTTGAAAAAAAAATACTTTTATTTTTTAATTTTTAATTTTTTTTTATAGTATCGTAAGTATAGTCAAAAGCTCTATTTCGTATAAAAAATTCAAGTCGATTTCTTAAATAGAAACCTCGTACGAGCATTAACTATATGCAGAGTCGCATAAAAGCTCGTTCGAGGTCTCGGTCAATATATGGTAAGACTCGGTTTTTATTAAAAAAAAAATAATTAAAAATTGCTTTTATATGCAAATTAAAATTCCAAACACTTTTTGCATTAAACATTTTTTAGTAGGATTTCATTTAGCAAAGTTATGACACTTTGAATTTTTACATTAGCCGCCATTTTGAAAAAAAATTTTATATATTTTTTTTAAACATAACGTATAGGGGCTGCACGTTAGTTCTATGCGATACTCAAAATTTAAATTTTTATCTTCGAAACCAAACAGTTAAGAGCGTTAACTCTTCCGAAAGTCTCAAAATGGCTAGTATGGGGGTACGATTGAACTGATACATCGCTTGTTTTCAAGCAGAAATATATATTTTTTATATTTTACTTAGATGAACTTTAGGCTTCTCAACATTTCATGTAAAGAGACCTTTTTGCCAAAATTCAACACTACTGAGTTATAAGTGATTGAATTTTAATACTTGTCGTCATTTTGCAAAAAATTGACAAAATGGATTTTGCTAACAAACATACACAGGATGCTTAAGAATTCTATACTGTCACAAAAATTGAAATTTAAATATTTATAAATAAGCTCACACTGACCTTAACTATATTGAAAATCTTATGAGCGTATGTATGATGGGTCGATCGACTCATCACACTAAACGTGTTTTGAAAAAAAAATACTTTTATTTTTTAATTTTTAATTTTTTTTTATAGTATCGTAAGTATAGTCGAAAGCTCTATTTTGTATTAAAAATTCAAGTCAATTTCTTGAATAGAAACCT
The DNA here is from genome assembly GCF_051122295.1 of Plectrocnemia conspersa. Lineage (NCBI taxonomy): Eukaryota > Metazoa > Arthropoda > Insecta > Trichoptera > Polycentropodidae > Plectrocnemia > Plectrocnemia conspersa. Next base: position 13,074 of record NW_028277174.1, on the reverse strand, counting down.
CGTACGAGCGTTAACTATATGCAGAGTCGCATAAAAGCTCGTTCGAGGTCTCGGTCAATATATGGTAAGACTCGGTTTTTATTAAAAAAAAAATAATTAAAAATTGCTTTTATATGCAAATTAAAATTCCAAACACTTTTTGCATTAGACATTTTTCAGTAGGATTTCATTTAGCAAAGTTATGACACTTTGAATTTTTACATTAGCCGCCATTTTGAAAAAAAAATTTATATATTTTTTTTAAACATAACGTATAGGGGCTGCACGTTAGTTCTATGCGATACTCAAAATTTAAATTTTTATCTTCGAAACCAAACAGTTAAGAGCGTTAACTCTTCCGAAAGTCTCAAAATGGCTAGTATGGGGGTACGATCGAACTGATACATCGCTTGTTTTCAAGCAAAAATATATATTTTTTATATTTTACTTAGATGAACTTTAGGCTTCTCAACATTTCATGTATAGAAACCTTTTTGACAAAATTCAACACTACTGAGTTATAAGTGATTTAATTTTAATACTTGTCGCCATTTTGCAAAAAATTGACAAAATGGATTTTGCTAACAAACATACACAGGATGCTTAAGAATTCTATACTGTCACAAAAATTGAAATTCAAATATGTATAAACAAGCTCACACTGACCTAAACTATATTGAAAATCTTATGAGCGTATGTATGGTGGGTCGATCGACTCATCACACTAAACGTGTTTTGAAAAAAAAATACTTTTATTTTTTAATTTTTAATTTTTTTTTATAGTATCGTAAGTATAGTCAAAAGCTCTATTTCGTATAAAAAATTCAAGTCGATTTCTTAAATAGAAACCTCGTACGAGCATTAACTATATGCAGAGTCGCATAAAAGCTCGTTCGAGGTCTCGGTCAATATATGGTAAGACTCGGTTTTTATTAAAAAAAAAATAATTAAAAATTGCTTTTATATGCAAATTAAAATTCCAAACACTTTTTGCATTAAACATTTTTTAGTAGGATTTCATTTAGCAAAGTTATGACACTTTGAATTTTTACATTAGCCGCCATTTTGAAAAAAAATTTTATATATTTTTTTTAAACATAACGTATAGGGGCTGCACGTTAGTTCTATGCGATACTCAAAATTTAAATTTTTATCTTCGAAACCAAACAGTTAAGAGCGTTAACTCTTCCGAAAGTCTCAAAATGGCTAGTATGGGGGTACGATTGAACTGATACATCGCTTGTTTTCAAGCAGAAATATATATTTTTTATATTTTACTTAGATGAACTTTAGGCTTCTCAACATTTCATGTAAAGAGACCTTTTTGCCAAAATTCAACACTACTGAGTTATAAGTGATTGAATTTTAATACTTGTCGTCATTTTGCAAAAAATTGACAAAATGGATTTTGCTAACAAACATACACAGGATGCTTAAGAATTCTATACTGTCACAAAAATTGAAATTTAAATATTTATAAATAAGCTCACACTGACCTTAACTATATTGAAAATCTTATGAGCGTATGTATGATGGGTCGATCGACTCATCACACTAAACGTGTTTTGAAAAAAAAATACTTTTATTTTTTAATTTTTAATTTTTTTTTATAGTATCGTAAGTATAGTCGAAAGCTCTATTTTGTATTAAAAATTCAAGTCAATTTCTTGAATAGAAACCTCGTACGAGCGTTAACTATATGCAGAGTCGCATAAAAGCTCGTTCGAGGTCTCGGTCAATATATGGTAAGACTCGGTTTTTATTAAAAAAAAAATAATTAAAAATTGCTTTTATATGCAAATTAAAATTCCAAACACTTTTTGCATTAGACATTTTTCAGTAGGATTTCATTTAGCAAAGTTATGACACTTTGAATTTTTACATTAGCCGCCATTTTGAAAAAAAAATTTATATATTTTTTTTAAACATAACGTATAGGGGCTGCACGTTAGTTCTATGCGATACTCAAAATTTAAATTTTTATCTTCGAAACCAAACAGTTAAGAGCGTTAACTCTTCCGAAAGTCTCAAAATGGCTAGTATGGGGGTACGATCGAACTGATACATCGCTTGTTTTCAAGCAAAAATATATATTTTTTATATTTTACTTAGATGAACTTTAGGCTTCTCAACATTTCATGTATAGAAACCTTTTTGACAAAATTCAACACTACTGAGTTATAAGTGATTTAATTTTAATACTTGTCGCCATTTTGCAAAAAATTGACAAAATGGATTTTGCTAACAAACATACACAGGATGCTTAAGAATTCTATACTGTCACAAAAATTGAAATTTAAATATTTATAAATAAGCTCACACTGACCTTAACTATATTGAAAATCTTATGAGCGTATGTATGATGGGTCGATCGACTCATCACACTAAACGTGTTTTGAAAAAAAAATACTTTTATTTTTTAATTTTTAATTTTTTTTTATAGTATCGTAAGTATAGTCGAAAGCTCTATTTTGTATTAAAAATTCAAGTCAATTTCTTGAATAGAAACCTCGTACGAGCGTTAACTATATGCAGAGTCGCATAAAAGCTCGTTCGAGGTCTCGGTCAATATATGGTAAGACTCGGTTTTTATTAAAAAAAAAATAATTAAAAATTGCTTTTATATGCAAATTAAAATTCCAAACACTTTTTGCATTAGACATTTTTCAGTAGGATTTCATTTAGCAAAGTTATGACACTTTGAATTTTTACATTAGCCGCCATTTTGAAAAAAAAATTTATATATTTTTTTTAAACATAACGTATAGGGGCTGCACGTTAGTTCTATGCGATACTCAAAATTTAAATTTTTATCTTCGAAACCAAACAGTTAAGAGCGTTAACTCTTCCGAAAGTCTCAAAATGGCTAGTATGGGGGTACGATCGAACTGATACATCGCTTGTTTTCAAGCAAAAATATATATTTTTTATATTTTATTCTGATGCGCCTCGATATCGTCTACAATAAATCGACAGTGTTTGGCATACCTAGGACGCAAGCCTGCGAAGTTACGGGCGTTTTAACGCTTCAAACGGCCGCCATTTTGAATTTGGGCGCCATATTGGATTTTGCCGAAATATGTCAACGAGTATTTTTAAATTTACACGTTGTCACAAAATTTGAATTTTTAATACGCATAAATGAGTTTACGTCTGACGAACGAGCGTATAGTGGGTCGACACTTGGCGTATTTTGAAAAAAAAATACTTTTATTTTTTAATTTTTAATTTTTTTTTTTATAGTATCGTAAGTATAGTCGAAAGCTCTATTTTGTATTAAAAATTCAAGTCGATTTCTCAAATAAAAACCTCGTACGAGCGTTAACTATATGCAGAGTCGCATAAAAGCTCGTTCGATGTCTCGGTCAATATATGGTAAGACTCGGTTTTTATTAAAAAAAAAATAATTAAAAATTGCTTTTATATGCAAGTTAAAATTCCAAACACTTTTTGCATTAGACATTTTTCAGTAGGATTTCATTTAGCAAAGTTATGACACTTTTAATTTTTACATTAGCCGCCATTTTGAAAAAAAATTTTATATATTTTTTTTAAACATAACGTATAGGGGCTGCGCGTTAGTTCTATGCGATACTCAAAATTTAAATTTTTATCTTCGAAACCAAACAGTTAAGAGCGTTAACTCTTCCGAAAGTCTCAAAATGGCTAGTATGGGGGTACGATCGAACTGATACATCGCTTGTTTTCAAGCAAAAATATATATTTTTTATATTTTACTTAGATGAACTTTAGGCTTCTCAACATTTCATGTATAGAAACCTTTTTGACAAAATTCAACACTACTGAGTTATAAGTGATTTAATTTTAATACTTGTCGCCATTTTGCAAAAAATTGACAAAATGGATTTTGCTAACAAACATACACAGGATGCTTAAGAATTCTATACTGTCACAAAAATTCAAATTTAAATATTTATAAATAAGCTCACACTGACCTTAACTATATTGAAAATCTTATGAGCGTATGTATGATGGGTCGATCGACTCATCACACTAAACGTGTTTTGAAAAAAAAATACTTTTATTTTTTAATTTTTAATTTTTTTTTATATTATCGTAAGTATAGTCGAAAGCTCTATTTTGTATTAAAAATTCAAGTCAATTTCTTGAATAGAAACCTCGTACGAGCGTTAACTATATGCAGAGTCGCATAAAAGCTCGTTCGAGGTCTCGGTCAATATATGGTAAGACTCGGTTTTTATTAAAAAAAAAATAATTAAAAATTGCTTTTATATGCAAATTAAAATTCCAAACACTTTTTGCATTAGACATTTTTCAGTAGGGTTTCATTTAGCAAAGTTATGACACTTTGAATTTTTACATTAGCCGCCATTTTGAAAAAAAAATTTATATATTTTTTTTAAACATAACGTATAGGGGCTGCACGTTAGTTCTATGCGATACTCAAAATTTAAATTTTTATCTTCGAAACCAAACAGTTAAGAGCGTTAACTCTTCCGAAAGTCTCAAAATGGCTAGTATGGGGGTACGATCGAACTGATACATCGCTTGTTTTCAAGCAAAAATATATATTTTTTATATTTTACTTAGATGAACTTTAGGCTTCTCAACATTTCATGTATAGAAACCTTTTTGACAAAATTCAACACTACTGAGTTATAAGTGATTTAATTTTAATACTTGTCGCCATTTTGCAAAAAATTGACAAAATGGATTTTGCTAACAAACATACACAGGATGCTTAAGAATTCTATACTGTCACAAAAATTGAAATTTAAATATTTATAAATAAGCTCACACTGACCTTAACTATATTGAAAATCTTATGAGCGTATGTATGATGGGTCGATCGACTCATCACACTAAACGTGTTTTGAAAAAAAAATACTTTTATTTTTTAATTTTTAATTTTTTTTTATAGTATCGTAAGTATAGTCGAAAGCTCTATTTTGTATTAAAAATTCAAGTCAATTTCTTGAATAGAAACCTCGTACGAGCGTTAACTATATGCAGAGTCGCATAAAAGCTCGTTCGAGGTCTCGGTCAATATATGGTAAGACTCGGTTTTTATTAAAAAAAAAATAATTAAAAATTGCTTTTATATGCAAATTAAAATTCCAAACACTTTTTGCATTAGACATTTTTCAGTAGGATTTCATTTAGCAAAGTTATGACACTTTGAATTTTTACATTAGCCGCCATTTTGAAAAAAAAATTTATATATTTTTTTTAAACATAACGTATAGGGGCTGCACGTTAGTTCTATGCGATACTCAAAATTTAAATTTTTATCTTCGAAACCAAACAGTTAAGAGCGTTAACTCTTCCGAAAGTCTCAAAATGGCTAGTATGGGGGTACGATCGAACTGATACATCGCTTGTTTTCAAGCAAAAATATATATTTTTTATATTTTACTTAGATGAACTTTAGGCTTCTCAACATTTCATGTATAGAAACCTTTTTGACAAAATTCAACACTACTGAGTTATAAGTGATTTAATTTTAATACTTGTCGCCATTTTGCAAAAAATTGACAAAATGGATTTTGCTAACAAACATACACAGGATGCTTAAGAATTCTATACTGTCACAAAAATTGAAATTTAAATATTTATAAATAAGCTCACACTGACCTTAACTATATTGAAAATCTTATGAGCGTATGTATGATGGGTCGATCGACTCATCACACTAAACGTGTTTTGAAAAAAAAATACTTTTATTTTTTAATTTTTAATTTTTTTTTATAGTATCGTAAGTATAGTCGAAAGCTCTATTTTGTATTAAAAATTCAAGTCACTTTCTTGAATAGAAACCTCGTACGAGCGTTAACTATATGCAGAGTCGCATAAAAGCTCGTTCGAGGTCTCGGTCAATATATGGTAAGACTCGGTTTTTATTAAAAAAAAAATAATTAAAAATTGCTTTTATATGCAAATTAAAATTCCAAACACTTTTTGCATTAGACATTTTTCAGTAGGATTTCATTTAGCAAAGTTATGACACTTTGAATTTTTACATTAGCCGCCATTTTGAAAAAAAAATTTATATATTTTTTTTAAACATAACGTATAGGGGCTGCACGTTAGTTCTATGCGATACTCAAAATTTAAATTTTTATCTTCGAAACCAAACAGTTAAGAGCGTTAACTCTTCCGAAAGTCTCAAAATGGCTAGTATGGGGGTACGATCGAACTGATACATCGCTTGTTTTCAAGCAAAAATATATATTTTTTATATTTTACTTAGATGAACTTTAGGCTTCTCAACATTTCATGTATAGAAACCTTTTTGACAAAATTCAACACTACTGAGTTATAAGTGATTTAATTTTAATACTTGTCGCCATTTTGCAAAAAATTGACAAAATGGATTTTGCTAACAAACATACACAGGATGCTTAAGAATTCTATACTGTCACAAAAATTGAAATTTAAATATTTATAAATAAGCTCACACTGACCTTAACTATATTGAAAATCTTATGAGCGTATGTATGATGGGTCGATCGACTCATCACACTAAACGTGTTTTGAAAAAAAAATACTTTTATTTTTTAATTTTTAATTTTTTTTTATAGTATCGTAAGTATAGTCGAAAGCTCTATTTTGTATTAAAAATTCAAGTCAATTTCTTGAATAGAAACCTCGTACGAGCGTTAACTATATGCAGAGTCGCATAAAAGCTCGTTCGAGGTCTCGGTCAATATATGGTAAGACTCGGTTTTTATTAAAAAAAAAATAATTAAAAATTGCTTTTATATGCAAATTAAAATTCCAAACACTTTTTGCATTAGACATTTTTCAGTAGGATTTCATTTAGCAAAGTTATGACACTTTGAATTTTTACATTAGCCGCCATTTTGAAAAAAAAATTTATATATTTTTTTTAAACATAACGTATAGGGGCTGCACGTTAGTTCTATGCGATACTCAAAATTTAAATTTTTATCTTCGAAACCAAACAGTTAAGAGCGTTAACTCTTCCGAAAGTCTCAAAATGGCTAGTATGGGGGTACGATCGAACTGATACATCGCTTGTTTTCAAGCAAAAATATATATTTTTTATATTTTACTTAGATGAACTTTAGGCTTCTCAACATTTCATGTATAGAAACCTTTTTGACAAAATTCAACACTACTGAGTTATAAGTGATTTAATTTTAATACTTGTCGCCATTTTGCAAAAAATTGACAAAATGGATTTTGCTAACAAACATACACAGGATGCTTAAGAATTCTATACTGTCACAAAAATTGAAATTTAAATATTTATAAATAAGCTCACACTGACCTTAACTATATTGAAAATCTTATGAGCGTATGTATGATGGGTCGATCGACTCATCACACTAAACGTGTTTTGAAAAAAAAATACTTTTATTTTTTAATTTTTAATTTTTTTTTATAGTATCGTAAGTATAGTCGAAAGCTCTATTTTGTATTAAAAATTCAAGTCAATTTCTTGAATAGAAACCTCGTACGAGCGTTAACTATATGCAGAGTCGCATAAAAGCTCGTTCGAGGTCTCGGTCAATATATGGTAAGACTCGGTTTTTATTAAAAAAAAAATAATTAAAAATTGCTTTTATATGCAAATTAAAATTCCAAACACTTTTTGCATTAGACATTTTTCAGTAGGATTTCATTTAGCAAAGTTATGACACTTTGAATTTTTACATTAGCCGCCATTTTGAAAAAAAAATTTATATATTTTTTTTAAACATAACGTATAGGGGCTGCACGTTAGTTCTATGCGATACTCAAAATTTAAATTTTTATCTTCGAAACCAAACAGTTAAGAGCGTTAACTCTTCCGAAAGTCTCAAAATGGCTAGTATGGGGGTACGATCGAACTGATACATCGCTTGTTTTCAAGCAAAAATATATATTTTTTATATTTTACTTAGATGAACTTTAGGCTTCTCAACATTTCATGTATAGAAACCTTTTTGACAAAATTCAACACTACTGAGTTATAAGTGATTTAATTTTAATACTTGTCGCCATTTTGCAAAAAATTGACAAAATGGATTTTGCTAACAAACATACACAGGATGCTTAAGAATTCTATACTGTCACAAAAATTGAAATTTAAATATTTATAAATAAGCTCACACTGACCTTAACTATATTGAAAATCTTATGAGCGTATGTATGATGGGTCGATCGACTCATCACACTAAACGTGTTTTGAAAAAAAAATACTTTTATTTTTTAATTTTTAATTTTTTTTTATAGTATCGTAAGTATAGTCGAAAGCTCTATTTTGTATTAAAAATTCAAGTCAATTTCTTGAATAGAAACCTCGTACGAGCGTTAACTATATGCAGAGTCGCATAAAAGCTCGTTCGAGGTCTCGGTCAATATATGGTAAGACTCGGTTTTTATTAAAAAAAAAATAATTAAAAATTGCTTTTATATGCAAATTAAAATTCCAAACACTTTTTGCATTAGACATTTTTCAGTAGGATTTCATTTAGCAAAGTTATGACACTTTGAATTTTTACATTAGCCGCCATTTTGAAAAAAAAATTTATATATTTTTTTTAAACATAACGTATAGGGGCTGCACGTTAGTTCTATGCGATACTCAAAATTTAAATTTTTATCTTCGAAACCAAACAGTTAAGAGCGTTAACTCTTCCGAAAGTCTCAAAATGGCTAGTATGGGGGTACGATCGAACTGATACATCGCTTGTTTTCAAGCAAAAATATATATTTTTTATATTTTACTTAGATGAACTTTAGGCTTCTCAACATTTCATGTATAGAAACCTTTTTGACAAAATTCAACACTACTGAGTTATAAGTGATTTAATTTTAATACTTGTCGCCATTTTGCAAAAAATTGACAAAATGGATTTTGCTAACAAACATACACAGGATGCTTAAGAATTCTATACTGTCACAAAAATTGAAATTTAAATATTTATAAATAAGCTCACACTGACCTTAACTATATTGAAAATCTTATGAGCGTATGTATGATGGGTCGATCGACTCATCACACTAAACGTGTTTTGAAAAAAAAATACTTTTATTTTTTAATTTTTAATTTTTTTTTTATAGTATCGTAAGTATAGTCGAAAGCTCTATTTTGTATTAAAAATTCAAGTCAATTTCTTGAATAGAAACCTCGTACGAGCGTTAACTATATGCAGAGTCGCATAAAAGCTCGTTCGAGGTCTCGGTCAATATATGGTAAGACTCGGTTTTTATTAAAAAAAAAATAATTAAAAATTGCTTTTATATGCAAATTAAAATTCCAAACACTTTTTGCATTAGACATTTTTCAGTAGGATTTCATTTAGCAAAGTTATGACACTTTGAATTTTTACATTAGCCGCCATTTTGAAAAAAAAATTTATATATTTTTTTTAAACATAACGTATAGGGGCTGCACGTTAGTTCTATGCGATACTCAAAATTTAAATTTTTATCTTCGAAACCAAACAGTTAAGAGCGTTAACTCTTCCGAAAGTCTCAAAATGGCTAGTATGGGGGTACGATCGAACTGATACATCGCTTGTTTTCAAGCAAAAATATATATTTTTTATATTTTACTTAGATGAACTTTAGGCTTCTCAACATTTCATGTATAGAAACCTTTTTGACAAAATTCAACACTACTGAGTTATAAGTGATTTAATTTTAATACTTGTCGCCATTTTGCAAAAAATTGACAAAATGGATTTTGCTAACAAACATACACAGGATGCTTAAGAATTCTATACTGTCACAAAAATTGAAATTTAAATATTTATAAATAAGCTCACACTGACCTTAACTATATTGAAAATCTTATGAGCGTATGTATGATGGGTCGATCGACTCATCACACTAAACGTGTTTTGAAAAAAAAATACTTTTATTTTTTAATTTTTAATTTTTTTTTATAGTATCGTAAGTATAGTCGAAAGCTCTATTTTGTATTAAAAATTCAAGTCAATTTCTTGAATAGAAACCTCGTACGAGCGTTAACTATATGCAGAGTCGCATAAAAGCTCGTTCGAGGTCTCGGTCAATATATGGTAAGACTCGGTTTTTATTAAAAAAAAAATAATTAAAAATTGCTTTTATATGCAAATTAAAATTCCAAACACTTTTTGCATTAGACATTTTTCAGTAGGATTTCATTTAGCAAAGTTATGACACTTTGAATTTTTACATTAGCCGCCATTTTGAAAAAAAAATTTATATATTTTTTTTAAACATAACGTATAGGGGCTGCACGTTAGTTCTATGCGATACTCAAAATTTAAATTTTTATCTTCGAAACCAAACAGTTAAGAGCGTTAACTCTTCCGAAAGTCTCAAAATGGCTAGTATGGGGGTACGATCGAACTGATACATCGCTTGTTTTCAAGCAAAAATATATATTTTTTATATTTTACTTAGATGAACTTTAGGCTTCTCAACATTTCATGTATAGAAACCTTTTTGACAAAATTCAACACTACTGAGTTATAAGTGATTTAATTTTAATACTTGTCGCCATTTTGCAAAAAATTGACAAAATGGATTTTGCTAACAAACATACACAGGATGCTTAAGAATTCTATACTGTCACAAAAATTGAAATTTAAATATTTATAAATAAGCTCACACTGACCTTAACTATATTGAAAATCTTATGAGCGTATGTATGATGGGTCGATCGACTCATCACACTAAACGTGTTTTGAAAAAAAAATACTTTTATTTTTTAATTTTTAATTTTTTTTTATAGTATCGTAAGTATAGTCGAAAGCTCTATTTTGTATTAAAAATTCAAGTCAATTTCTTGAATAGAAACCTCGTACGAGCGTTAACTATATGCAGAGTCGCATAAAAGCTCGTTCGAGGTCTCGGTCAATATATGGTAAGACTCGGTTTTTATTAAAAAAAAAATAATTAAAAATTGCTTTTATATGCAAATTAAAATTCCAAACACTTTTTGCATTAGACATTTTTCAGTAGGATTTCATTTAGCAAAGTTATGACACTTTGAATTTTTACATTAGCCGCCATTTTGAAAAAAAAATTTATATATTTTTTTTAAACATAACGTATAGGGGCTGCACGTTAGTTCTATGCGATACTCAAAATTTAAATTTTTATCTTCGAAACCAAACAGTTAAGAGCGTTAACTCTTCCGAAAGTCTCAAAATGGCTAGTATGGGGGTACGATCGAACTGATACATCGCTTGTTTTCAAGCAAAAATATATATTTTTTATATTTTACTTAGATGAACTTTAGGCTTCTCAACATTTCATGTATAGAAACCTTTTTGACAAAATTCAACACTACTGAGTTATAAGTGATTTAATTTTAATACTTGTCGCCATTTTGCAAAAAATTGACAAAATGGATTTTGCTAACAAACATACACAGGATGCTTAAGAATTCTATACTGTCACAAAAATTGAAATTTAAATATTTATAAATAAGCTCACACTGACCTTAACTATATTGAAAATCTTATGAGCGTATGTATGATGGGTCGATCGACTCATCACACTAAACGTGTTTTGAAAAAAAAATACTTTTATTTTTTAATTTTTAATTTTTTTTTATAGTATCGTAAGTATAGTCGAAAGCTCTATTTTGTATTAAAAATTCAAGTCAATTTCTTGAATAGAAACCTCGTACGAGCGTTAACTATATGCAGAGTCGCATAAAAGCTCGTTCGAGGTCTCGGTCAATATATGGTAAGACTCGGTTTTTATTAAAAAAAAAATAATTAAAAATTGCTTTTATATGCAAATTAAAATTCCAAACACTTTTTGCATTAGACATTTTTCAGTAGGGTTTCATTTAGCAAAGTTATGACACTTTGAATTTTTACATTAGCCGCCATTTTGAAAAAAAAATTTATATATTTTTTTTAAACATAACGTATAGGGGCTGCACGTTAGTTCTATGCGATACTCAAAATTTAAATTTTTATCTTCGAAACCAAACAGTTAAGAGCGTTAACTCTTCCGAAAGTCTCAAAATGGCTAGTATGGGGGTACGATCGAACTGATACATCGCTTGTTTTCAAGCAAAAATATATATTTTTTATATTTTACTTAGATGAACTTTAGGCTTCTCAACATTTCATGTATAGAAACCTTTTTGACAAAATTCAACACTACTGAGTTATAAGTGATTTAATTTTAATACTTGTCGCCATTTTGCAAAAAATTGACAAAATGGATTTTGCTAACAAACATACACAGGATGCTTAAGAATTCTATACTGTCACAAAAATTGAAATTTAAATATTTATAAATAAGCTCACACTGACCTTAACTATATTGAAAATCTTATGAGCGTATGTATGATGGGTCGATCGACTCATCACACTAAACGTGTTTTGAAAAAAAAATACTTTTATTTTTTAATTTTTAATTTTTTTTTATAGTATCGTAAGTATAGTCGAAAGCTCTATTTTGTATTAAAAATTCAAGTCAATTTCTTGAATAGAAACCTCGTACGAGCGTTAACTATATGCAGAGTCGCATAAAAGCTCGTTCGAGGTCTCGGTCAATATATGGTAAGACTCGGTTTTTATTAAAAAAAAAATAATTAAAAATTGCTTTTATATGCAAATTAAAATTCCAAACACTTTTTGCATTAGACATTTTTCAGTAGGATTTCATTTAGCAAAGTTATGACACTTTGAATTTTTACATTAGCCGCCATTTTGAAAAAAAAATTTATATATTTTTTTTAAACATAACGTATAGGGGCTGCACGTTAGTTCTATGCGATACTCAAAATTTAAATTTTTATCTTCGAAACCAAACAGTTAAGAGCGTTAACTCTTCCGAAAGTCTCAAAATGGCTAGTATGGGGGTACGATCGAACTGATACATCGCTTGTTTTCAAGCAAAAATATATATTTTTTATATTTTACTTAGATGAACTTTAGGCTTCTCAACATTTCATGTATAGAAACCTTTTTGACAAAATTCAACACTACTGAGTTATAAGTGATTTAATTTTAATACTTGTCGCCATTTTGCAAAAAATTGACAAAATGGATTTTGCTAACAAACATACACAGGATGCTTAAGAATTCTATACTGTCACAAAAATTGAAATTTAAATATTTATAAATAAGCTCACACTGACCTTAACTA